>NW_023600993.1:105999642-106599642 GCF_014898055.3 Talpa occidentalis | reverse complement strand
GGGGCACAAGCCAGGCGGAGGGCATGGCCCCTGCCCGGGCCACGGCACACAGAGCCCGAGTCTGACAGGCTCCAGGCTGGGGCAAGGGTCCTGAGGCCGTTCTGAAAGCTCCAGGCTATGGCCTCGGGCGAGCCCCAGGGCGGCTGCAGATGGCCGGCGGGACCGCAGGGCCCAGGGACGCCTGCTGGTGTCGAGGCGGCACACCCCCGCCAGCCCCAGCACTGGGATGTGCCCACAGAACTGGACAGCGGGGCCAGCACTGCCCACCTCAGTGCCAAGCTTTGGCCCTCAGACAAGTCCAGAAGACAGACCTGCCAGCGATGCGCCTTCTGCCACTGGTGCCGGCCACGCGGCGGCGTCCAGAGCGGCCGCAGAACGACGGTCACTGTGTCCAGGCCATTCCGGAAGCGGCTCAGGACATCCCCGGCGCCCTGGACAGCAGCTGACCACTGGGCCCCAGAGGACCGCAAGCGGGTGACGCCAGCACGCTCCGAGGCGCCCAGGCCCTGGGGTCCGGAGCCCTCAGCCCGGCGGAGTGCCCCCCGCCCAGCCCCCGCAGCGGACAGGCGGCGGCCGAGACCTCGGGGCTGCCTCTCGCGCGTGCGCGGGCCTCCGGGGTCACTTGGCGACAGACTGGTCCCCCCAGGCCCGAGGCGCGGCGCATGGGGCAGAGAGCCGCGAGGGGACAGCCCGGGCACAGGCGCGGGCAGCGAGCGCCACCTGCACAGCTCAGCCAAGCCCGGCGTCTTAGGACGCGCCGGGGAGCCAGAAAGGGCCGCGCAGGCCGGCAGGCTGAGCCAGGGTAGCTGCAGCCGGCCCGACCCCGGGCTTCACCCACGAGACCAAGAGGGCGCTGGGGGCAGGTGTCGGCCGGGCCTCCACTGCAGCCCTCACCCCCACGCCCTCCGCCACGATGCCCACCGTCCGCGTTTCCTGGGGGTCCCCAGCCAGCCGCTGCCCCCCAGGCAGGGCTCACCCCCTGGGCCAACCCCACAAACAGCACCTGCAGGGCCGGCTTCCCGCGGCTCGACGGGGCGCTGCCCCGGGGTCCGTCCTCGCCGCTGGCCAGTGGAGCCGTCAGCCCCGCGCTCCGGAAGCACCAGACGCTCCCCGCGCGGATTCCTCCCCTGCCCGACTTCCACTCGCTGGCCAGCAGGGCAGGACCGGCCTCTGGCAGCTCCAGGGCTGCACAGGGGGAGGCCGGCCAGTGCCCAAGGGTCAGCGCCTCGGCCCCGCCGCCCGCTGCCCCACCTGCCTCCTCCCCGCACTGGGCAGGCGGCACAAACCCTCGGGCACCGTTGCGGCGGCCTGGGCGCTCCCCAGTGCCCACTCTTCTCAGAGCTGGGGGCCGAGCAGGAGTGGACCCAGCTGTGCTGAGGGGGCAGCGGGGAGGCAGAAGGGGTCTGCTGCGCCCTGTGGGTCAGCGCCTGTCCAGGGATGGACACAGGCCATGGCAGTGACAGCCTGGCACTATCCCTTGGGCCACCAGGGAGGCCCCAACTGTAAAGAATTTCTAAAGTCAGCAAACGGGAATTTCAAAAAGCACCTGAAAGCTCTTACTTTCCCTTCCTAACTGTAAAGACAAAACGCCGTGAGATGGGAAGCCCCAGAGAGGGGAGCCCTGGAGCGGGCGGGGGCGGGGGGGGCAGATGGGGGTGTGGCTCCCGCAGGAAGCACCACCCCGAGCAGCAGGGCCGGCACCTGGCCACAGAGGCCTGTCCTGCGCCCCCACTCTGAGAGGACACTACCGGCCCGCGGTCAACAGGCGCAGCTCAGAACTGGCCGCCCCAGTCCCACCCGCCCCGCGACACCCATCCCGGTAGGACTCCCCGGGCAGACGCCGCCCACGGCCCCGCGCTGGGCGGGGGAGGGACGGACGGGCAGCAGCCGCAGGTGCCCGCGGGACACAGGGAGCCCATGCTGGGAGCAGGGGTGCCCAGGGAGACACCCCGTCCTGCCCACGCCACCGCTGACCCCAAGCGGCAGGAAGGGAATCCGACCCAGCGGGGCGAGGACACGCAGACCCTCTCCTCCTGGGGCGGCCGCACCTGCAGCTCCAGGCCTTGGCTGACAGCCGCCGAGGGCCGAGGCAGGGCGCGACGGGCAGCAGCCCCGCAGGGGCACGGTCACTCACCGGCGCTCACGGAAGCCTGCGGGCGAGACCCTCCGCGCCCGCCCCCGCACTGCACACAGGCGTTTGCCGAGCTAGAGCTGCTTCAGAGGCAAAGGGTGCTCCCCTTCCGCCCCCTAAACGCCAGGGACAGGCCTCCCCAGTGGCGCAGCGGGTCCATAGCCCCTGCAGTGCCGGATGGATCCCCGCTGGCCAAGGAGATCCCCACATGGCGCGGCAGACCTCTCCCGTCTCCCCGCCGCGCTCCTCAGCAGTGTGTCTCGGGGAATCTACCTGATCTGTTCCCAGCGCTGTCTCCGCTGAGTTCTCTCAACCTGCTGCACATCTGGCCTGCACCCCTGGGGCCGCCCGGGGCGAGGCCGGCAGAGACCCACAGCCCAGTCAGGGAGCAGCGGGTGGGCCCAGCAGGCCGGGCGGCGGTGTAGGAGGGGCCCACTTGGGCCTCCCGGGTGTGACCCTGATCCCACCCAGGGCAGGCCGTGCGCGCCCACACGGTGAGCCCCCATTCACACTTCAGCCCCCGCCTCCAGGCCAGGTGGTGTGGCGGGCCAGCCAGACATGCCCTGGGGACGTGTGAGTGACCCTCGTTGCAGACGCACGTCTGTCTGTCAGAGCCAAGGCAGGGGGCGTGTCCCGCCCGACACCAACCACGGGCAGAAGCGTCAGGACCACCGGCTCTTGGGGGCAGGGCAGGCGGGGTGTCCAGCTGGTCCCGTGCTATCACCCACGCAGCGGAGGCTGCCCCCCCACCCCCCGCCACTGAGCCCCGGCAAACATGCCGCTGTTTCCCCAGCTGTAAAGTCACAAAGTGGGTGCCCTGCTGCCCGCGGGACGAACCGTCCTGGTGAACGTCGCGAAGAAACACGATCTCCGACGGGGAGCACATGTGCTCCGCCGACTTCAGCACCCAGGGGTGGTGTGAGCCTCGCCTGGAGACGGCCTCGTTCAGTCCAGGCCGCGGAGGCCGGCGCCACGCCTCGGGCAGGGGTGAGAGACGCGGCCCGCGCGCATCCGCATCGGCTTCGGTCAGCAGGGCTGACGGCGTCCGCGCGGCGTTAGGCGGCCCTGGAGGAAGAGCCTGCCCCTTCCTGACTTCAAAGGAACAAGCAAAATTTATCGCCAACTGGCAAAGAAAAAGAAAACCCGAACCTAACAAGGCAGCCCACGGCAGGGGCAGCAGCCGCTGGGGCCCCACGTGGCCACCAAGGACGCTGCTGGAGGGGGTGTCCGGACGCCACCTCCACGGCTCACCGGAGGAAGGGCCCGAAGCCAGAGGCGGCGGCGTCCACTGTCCCACTGGGGCCTCCCCCAGGCCGGCTGTCTGAAGGGAGGGGTCTCGGGCCCCAGGACCTGGATTCAGCCCCCGCCTTGAGGCAACGCAAGCTCGGGATAGGGCTCGGGATAAGGCGGGACTGCCCGGCTTCTGCTGGCCTGGCCACAGGGCAGAGACGGGGGTGGGGCACCCCATGCCCAGGGCACAGACACTCCCCCTACTTCCCCCAGGCCTGCCAAGGCGGCGCGGTGGGGCGGGACACGCGTGGAGCCGGACACTCAAGAGGCTGCCCAAGCCTCACAACCGGCGCCGGACGGGCAAGAAGTGGGGTTCACGCGCCAGGACAAGTGACCCAGAGCCCCCAGCAGGAGACGGGGGAGGGGCCGGCGGGGTCCGCAACCTCAGAACCCCGGACGCCCGCGAGTTCCTGGTCACCAGAGCGATTCGGACGTGCTGAGAAGTCAGGCCCGAGAAACGTGTGCGGGGGCAAGAGGGACCCCGGGGGCAGGCACGCCGGCCAGGCCCGCGCTCCCTGCCTCCCCTCCCCGAATGCCCGGAGGGGGCGACCAGCCGCCCCGACCGGTGCGGGAAGGTGGGGGAGGCGGGTCTGGCGCCCGGGGGGCGGGGCGGGCGGTCCCCTCGGGCAGCACCGGCCAGTCTCTGGGGGGACACCCAGCCGCGCGCCCCCAAGGCCCGCGCCCGCCCCGCCGGCCTCGGCCCCACAGCACCTGCCACGACCCCAGCGGGGCCCCAGGCGGGGCGGGCGCGGGACGGAGGGGGCCCTGGAGGGGGCCCCGTCTCCGGCGGCTGCGCAGGGGGCGCGCCGCGCTCCCCGCCCGCCCGCCCGCCCGCCGCCCCCTCCCGCCGGCGCCCAGAGGCGCCCCGAGGCGGCAGCCCGGACAGGGGTCCCTCGGACCGTCCCGCGCTCCGGGCCCGGGCGGGGGCAGTGCCCAGAGCCCGCGGGCCGGCGCGCCAGGGGCTCGGCTCCCCTCGACCCGGGGCGCCCCCGGCAGGCCGCGGGCGGCGAGGGCGCCCCGCGCGCAGCACCGAGAGCCGCGGGCGGGGGGCGCCGCGGGCGGGGCGGGCGGGGCCCGGGCCTCCGGCAGGGCGGGGCCCGCGGGCGGGGCGCGGCGCGGCGCGGGCCCCCCGCCCCCCGCCCCGCGCCCCGCGCCCCGCGCGGCCGCTCGGCCCTTCCCGTGGCCCCGCGGGCCCCGCCCGCCCCGGAGCTCGGGCCGCGCCGCCGGGCACGCGCAGGACAAAGGTGGCCGCGGCGCGGGGCCCGGGCGGCCGCTCGTCCTCCAGGCCCCGCGCCGCCCCCGCCCGCCCGCCCGGCCGCCCGCCCGCGAGCTCCCCGCCCGCGCCCCGCGCCCCGCGCCCCGCGCCCCGCGCCCCGCGCCCGCTGCTGGCGACGCGCTCCTACCGGCTGCGCCTCGGGGCCCGGGCGGCGGCGGCGGCGGCAGAGGGCGCGGAGCAGCACCGGCTCGGGCGGCGGGGGCGAGCACGCTCACGCACGCTCACGCACGCTCACGCACCCTCACGCTCGCCCACGCACGCTCACGCACCGGCGCGCGCGGCCCCGGAAGGACGTGGGCAGCGGCGGGCGGGGCCGGCGCGCCTGCGCCCAGGAGGGAGGCTGAGGGCCCGCCCACAGGGGCGGGGCCCGAGGGCCGGGCGGGCGCAGGCTCCGCCCAGGGGCGGGGCCCGAGCGCAGGCCGGAAGCGCCGCCGGGGGCGGGGCGGGGCGGGGCGGGGCGGGGCGGGGCGGGGCGGGGGCGGCCGGCGCGGTCCCGAGGGCCCGAGCGTCGCGCCCGGCCTCAGGCGTCGCCGCCCCGTCCAGGACGGGAGCGGGAGCCGGCGCGCGCGGCCCCGAGGCCGCCTCCCCGCCGGCCGGGCCCCCACGGCCCTCGCCCGGGCCCCCCACGGCCCGCCTGGCCCGCGCGCGGCCCCGCGCCATCCCTGCCGCGGGCCCGGCCCCGGCTCCCGGGCGGCGCTCCGGGGCTGCGCCGGCCAAGCGGCGGGGCGGGGCGGCGGCACCGCGCGGGCAGCTGCCCAGCAAGGACGATCAGGCCTTTTTCCCCCAAGATTGATTTATGCACACGAGGCTGGGGCGCAGGTCAGAGGTGCGGGGTGCAGGTCAGAGACGGGGCGGGGAGCAGAACGGGCGGACTGACTGGAACCCCCCGCTGAGGGGAGCAGCGGGGAGACCGGAGAGGTCCGCCGCGCCCTGTGGGGCGCTCCCCGCCGGCCTGGGGATTGAGCTCGCGCTGCAGCGGCCGCGGCCAGCTTCAAGCTTCACAGCGCGGCGCTTAACCCCTTGCGCCACCAGGGAGGCCCCGATCTGGCCTTTTCGTGACAGACCAACCCTGCGGCATCAATTACACAGGGCAGGGCAGAGAAAAGGGTGAGCCTGAAAATGTGCCCAGCCACCCAGGGCTCCGGGGGCGCAGGAGATGGCGGACCCGGCGTTCTTACCTGCTTGACCGCCCAGCGTTGTAACCGACCCCGGCCGCGGCCCCCGTCTTATCTACAAGGTGCCCACCGCCGAGTCTCTGGGGCGCCTGGTGGCACATCAGTCAGCATCCCGGGGTCCCTGTCACACCCCAAGATGTGTGCCCACTCCCCAGGGCAATCCCGCATCCTGCTCTTGTTTAACTTGAAGGGAGCCTTGCTGGGGCCAGTATCCTACATTCTTTTAGGTCAGATAACCCACCAGGTTCGGGCCTCGCTCTGGAGGCCACACTGCACGTAACCAAGCGGGCGGCGGAGCAGGCAGGTTTCGGCTAGCGGGCCCACACGGGGTGACGTGGGGGAGGGGTGCAGGGAGGTCCCTGCTCTCCGCTTGTATCCAGTAGATCTGACATGGGGACACCCGCAAGTGGTCCTAGGGCTACCACAGGGACCCCACCTACATCCCTGCACAGCCTCTTGCACGTTCAGACACAGCTGCCTAGTGTCTGCGCCCTCCCCACCCCCCAGCTCACTTGCTGGACAGCCCAGGACAGTTATTTACCTGCATTGTCATTGCATGACCCCGAGTCAAGGGGGCTGTGGGAGGTGTCGCCTGTGCTGCCCAAGGGGCAGTGGGCACCCTCTCCCGGGGACCAGCCTTTCCATGCCAGGGGGTGAACCTGCCTGGCCTCTAGCCCAGCTAGCTGGATGCCTGAGGCTCGTGCCTGACCCATCTTGCAAACTCGCTAGTGCCTCCTCATCCTCCGGGACCCCAAGGCCTGCACCAGTGACCGCTGCCCCTGCGGGTGGGGGCCCACAAGGCCCACCCTGCCGTCCCCCTCAAAGCAGCAACAACACAGCCAACAATTTCCCCAGAAAAGATTTATTGAAGAGAGGGTAAGCAAGCCCACCCTTCCCGCGCCCAGTGGCTCGGGCCCCGGAGCACACCAAGGGCCCCAGGCGGGCTGATGCCCACAGCCAGGCTCTGCCCGCTATGAGCCAGGAAGGCACAAGGCCAGGGACGGGGTGGGCAGCTGTGAGGAAGGACACCCAGCCCCTGCCCCGCAGAGCCCCACCCGGCTCACAGCCACCCCAGAGCCGTGGACGACCGGGAGGGAAGCCTCATGCCGGGACAGAGTGTGACAGCGAGCGGCGGTGGCCCCAGATCTCTGCTCAGGCCACAAGGAACCCGCTTTACATGTAAAAACATTATAAACAGGGGAGCGGAGGGTGACGTAAGGCTTGTATTTCAGCTGAGTCCAAAGAAATAATGTTCTCTATGAGGCTAAAGCTGCTTTGCTGAGTCTCGCTCTTCAACCGCCCACTACATTTAACAAGCAAAGCGCGTGCCCTGGGAGCGTGGTGGGCGGCCTCCGTGTCCCCCTCAGCCCTGGGGTAGGGCTGCAGGCCAGCAGGTTCCTGGAGGCCTTTCCTGCCCATGCCTTGGGAGGGCCGCTGGGCTCCCCATGCCTCTGCCGCGCTTCCAAGGGGGCCACGGGGCGCTCAGGCTTCGCTCAGGCTGCCCGGCCCGCTGCCCTGCCCCAGGGGGGTGGCGCAGTGACCTGCCGCACCTGCTCACTTCCGTGGGAAGCGTCCGCACACAAAACTGCCCTCTGACTGTGGCTGACGCAGCGGCCGTGGCCAGGTGGACGGAGGCCCCCGCCATGCTGCTGGCGGTTTGGTGGCGCGGTGCTCCCGTCGGCGGTGAGAGTGTGCTGGCACGTGTTCCGCGGCCGGGCGGAGCTGCTGCAGGCTTAGAAGGGCATGGGGTCGGGCAGGGGCTTGTCGCCACTCCCATTTGGGGAAGGAAGGCTGTCGCTGCCGTTCTCTCTGCCGCCCACCACCTTGGTCTACGGGTAGAAAGAGACAGAGGCAAACCTGAGATGGCCTGAGGGCAGGAGGCTTGAACCTGTGCCTTGGGGTTCAACCTGAGCTCACGTGGCATGACACAGCTGAGCCGTGCAGAGGAGCACGGGGTCGGCCAGGTGTGCCTCTGGAGAGGCCCCGGCGCGCAGGGGCCAGTCCCCGGGACCACATGCCACATGCTTCCGTGGGTGAGGCGCTCTTGGGGCTGCGGTTCTCACGCCTGACCTTCTGTGTGCATGACACGGCTGCCCTGTGGACACTATGAGCTACAGGTGTGTCCCTGAAACACGTGCTTGGAACTGCCGATGGGCACAAAGTGTGGGCAGGACGGGAGGAAGGCAGCGCCCTGGAGGGCCCGTGGGGAGCGGCCCACCCTCAGCTGCTTCAGCACCACCCAGACCCTTGAGATGACCCTGGGCAGCCGGGCAAGGCACATGGGGGTCTCTAGATCAGTCCTGCACTGACTGGCCCTCAGGCGGCCACGCCCCATCAGTTACCTTGATGGTCCCAACTCGGTCTTCAAAAGACTTGAAGGTCGCGGAATTCCTTTTGAGAAACAGAGAGAGAGAGAGGAAGAGGTGTGGGCGTAGGGAGCGGACGGTTGCTCTGCCCCCTAAATCGGAAAGAGCATTCCGACAGCATCCTGAAATCCCGCTGTAAAAACATGACGGGTAAAGAGGGAGGGGGCAGTCTCTGGGAAAAGGGCCAGCTGGAGTCCCTCAAGAGGCTCCCCAGATGAGCACTGTGCTCAGTCACACTCAGTGGCCCGTGGACAGAAGACTCAGGCTTGGCCAGTGGGGCAGGCCAGGGCCATGGGGAGCCGCACACCCCTCGGCCGGGCTCACCCTGCTGCAAGGACACGCAGGGGCTGGGAAACCCAGTGCTCTGCACTCGGGGCGAAGGGAAGGGCAGCAGGGACAGGTCCGGGAGGCAGAGGAGTAGGGGCAGGGGAGGAGCTGGCAGCCAACCCGAATGCCCAGGGGCTGCAGTGGCCGCTCAGAGTCCCAGCACATGGGCAGGGCCCAGGCCACGTATGGGCACCTGTCTCTGTCCCCCCCTGCCTGAGCCTGCGGGCAGCCCTAGATGGTTGCTGATGAAGCCCAGGCCGGCGCGAGGGGCCCCTCTGGAGGCCTCCCGCCAGCTCTCCTGTCCACCAGTCTTTCCCACCCACAGCTGACAAGAAGCTCAGAGTATGGCAAGTCTGGGCCAGCAGGAGCACCATGCTGCCCGCTCTCTGGGGGCGCGAGGGCTCGGGGCACGGTGCCCCGAGTACGTTACCTCATGGCCGGCATACTTATCGAGTGGCGGATGGAGGAGCTGCTACTTGGAAGCGTGGGAGAAGCAGAGAAGGAAGCAAGAGTTAGCAGGAGGCACCCCCGGCTCACATCACTGGCCACAGGGTGGCGCAAGACCCCACTCCTGGCAAAGCCCAACGAGGCCTGGCCGCTGCGCCAAAGGCCCCTTCCCCAGGAGGGACAGCCACCCCAGAAATACACGTGGCTGAGGAGAGCAAGACAACGGGGACCTAAGACGACCCCAGCCCAGAGCCAGAAAGCTGCTGGTGCAGCGCCCTCGGCGGCACGCGAGCTCAGCAGCTCTTTGGAAGAAAGAAGCCAAGTCAAGTGAGAAGAATCAGACACCACGGGCTGACCTGGGAGGGGGATCTAGACCAGCCACAGACTGTCCTGGGGGGCCTAGACCAACCGCAGCTGTGGGGGTCTAAACCTGTGAGCTAAAGCCCACCAGACGCCGGTGCTATGCCTGACGAGCAGGCATTGAGGGCCCCGGGAGGCTGTCCACGGGCCATGCTGTCTGGCGGGAGTCTGCGTCACTGGACGGGGCGTGTCGGCTTCTTGGGAGAAGGAAAGGGGCGCAGCATTTCGGGGGGGTTCAGTTGGTGCAGCACAGCCCCCCACAGGTACGTGGCTCGTCTCTGGGGCTGGGGAGCTGCAGGAGCCCGGGCCACACCTGCACGACCCAATTCCGAGGTCCTGGCCATACCCAGCCGCACCCCTCTGGGCCAGCCAGTGTCTACCCCACCCTGACGGGAGATGGCCCTCCACAGGCGCCAGCGCCAGTCTTACCTAAAGGAATGTGAGAATGGGCGGGCCCTGAGGCAGGCGGCAGGAGGAAAGGAGAGACCTGTGTTATGGTAGAGACGGCAGGCCCCGCCCGCCCGCGCCAGCAGGTGTACAGGGACGCCCACGACCACCCTGTCACCAGGCCCGACGCCTGGCATCCTCCAGCCTCCCCACGTCTCCCTTGAGGCTGTCCCGAGGCCCGGGCCCGCCCCCTGCAGTGGCCACAGGGACTACTCGCCTGCCTCCCGGCTCTCCTTCTCGAGGAGCAGCGAGGTAAACCAGGGACGCTGCTAGGTCTGAACCTCAGAAACCCCATGTGCTCTCGGAGGGACAACGGGGGCCCACAAGGCCCCAAGTCATCAGAGCCTCAGACCCTGGACGTGGCAGAGGTAACCACTGGCGTGTACAGCGCCCAGAAGCCCCGAGCTGAGTGTGCGGACAGAAACGGCCATGCCAGTCTCCGGGGAGTGAGCAGGTGGACACATGGGTCACTGTCCTCGGAGAAGCGCTGCCCATGCCCAGGACCACCCAGCAGCACCCCCCCAACACGCAGGACTAAGCACACTCAGCGGGGGCGGGGGGGGCAGGGACTGCATCCTGAGGAAGCACAGACACTTCCCCCACGGAACCCCTGGTTGCCCGGCCAGGCCTATGGCCAGTCTGCCACCGGGTACCCCACAACATGGCGCAGGCGGCTGAAGCAGGCACTCCAGAGGGAAGAGACACAACCGCACCCACAACGCAAGATAGTTCCAGAAATGGGCCCACAAATCCTGCCACCCGTGCAGAAAGCCAACCCCCCCCCTTGATGTTTCTGAAAACGAAAGGCGAGTCTGGCTCTGGGTCCCGCTGAGCGAGGTCACGGCAGAGTGCCTGCCACGAGAGGCACAGACACGCCCACCCTCAGGAAAAAGGCGCAGGTCAGAGCGGGGGACTCCTCAGCAGCCAAGCCCACAGGTCCGACCACCACAGCCGCGGGAACAGAGCCCAGAGCAGGGCAAGGCTACAGGGCAGTGGCCCTGACTCTTGGCAGCGAAGGGCCCGCGCCGAGCAGGTCAAGACCAGGCAGGGCGTGTGGACATCGGGGGCTTCTGTGGGCCTAGCTGGGAGGCAGCTGGGCCAGGCCCCTCTAGGCCTGAGCCAGAGCAGGGCACACAGGGCAAGTCACGGGCTGACTGGGGGGAGGCTGGTAGCACAGTCGAGAGGCCACGAGTCACCTCCTGCTCTCCAGAGACCCTGAGGGAGGTCATGAGGGAGCCAATGCCAAGGCGGAGTCCCTGGCGTGGAGCTGCAAGCGCTAGGCGGGCCGAGTGGCCCGCTCCTGTCCTGGCCACCAGACCGGCCACACCAGGTCCCTTCAGTAGCCTCAGTGGACGGCGCAAGCCTTGCAACAGCCCCGGCTCCAGGGTTGCCCAAGGCGCTGGTGCCTGCCCTCTGCAGACAAGGGCCCCTGAACCTCCCACTGCTGGGGACAGTGGCTCCAAAGCCCCTAAGCTGCACTGACATGCCCAGGCCTCCAGGCTGAGCAGGCCCCTCACCTCATGTCTCCAAGCCGCCTGCTGATGGCAGAGCCCACAGTGGACAGGGCAGCTGACGTCCTCTGTCCCGCCTGGGACAGCGTCTCCTGGGTCTTCTTGTAGCTGGGAAAAAAACAGCAGTCACAACCGAGTCAAAGGAGACGCGCCAGCCAGGCGCCACGGACACGAGGTGCGCAGGGAGGGGAGAGGGATCAGCCTGGTGTGCCGCCAGCACCCCAGCTCCCCCACCCCAACTGACACGATCCCTCGGGGCAGCCCATGGCATGGCCCACACTGCCCAACCCAAGGACACCCCAGTTTGCGTGTAGCTCTGACGACCCAGGAGCAGCATGGAGCGAGGCCTGCGGCCCTCCCAGTCGGTCAATCCCTGGCCTGGCGGCCCTTGGCCTGCCGAGAGCCGAGGCCGCAGAGAGCTGGGGGCTCCGCCAAACCCAGCCAGGCCTCTGAGCTAAGGAGCGGGTCCAGGGAAGTCCTGGGGGCCTTCTGCTGCCAGGTGGGTTCCTTCAGGACAGCACCCAAGTTTAAAGGCAATTTCACGGGCGTTTGGGAGAAGAAAAAAATCAGAGTCAAACGCCACCCGCGGGCAGGGCGAGGAGGGCGGCGCTGACAGCGGAGACTCACAGGTCCGACTGGGTCACCTTCTCGTTCCACTCCCCAAGTTTCTCTGACGTTTTCACGTAGCTAGAAACAGAAAGTCTGCACTGAGTGACGCAGAAGCGCCGCCTCCACTGAGCTCTCAGAGGGCCGGCGGGGGCAGGGGCAGGGGCGGCCGCCGAGCACGGACCAGGCCTCTGTGAGGGCACCACTGAGTGCGGCGAGGAGGCGGGCGCCTGGCTGCACGAGGGAACCAGGGCTCTGTCTGAGCCCCTCCGACCGGCGCCCTTGGGGACTCAGAGCCATGCGCCCCAGGACAGAGGTGGGCTTCCCACGGCGAGGGTCGGGACACACAAGGGCTCTGTCCTTCCGCGGGGACCGGGCCGCAGAGCCAGCAGGAAAGGCCTTCCCCGGCCAGAGGAGCCCGCGGAGGGGTCCACGGACCACAGCTGGGCCTGCGGGGCGGGCAGCAGACCCCGCCATGAGCAGGCCGGCGTCCACTCCGGTGGCGGGGCCCGCAGAAGAAAGGCTTATGGAGAACCAAGAACCTAACGACCGGCCTCGCAAGCTCAGACCCTGACACGTGGGTCGTCAGCTTCTGCCGGGTGACCAGCCGGGGGCCCCCAGCTGCTCGAGACACTGGCCCAGAGCTTCTCAAGCAAGCACATCAGAGCCCGGTGCCGAGGGCTCAGGCCCGCGACTGCCCAGGCGCAAAGGGCACACTCGACCCCGTTCCCGCCACTCACGTCCCCCGCCCCGGCCACACCCCCAGCGGGCCCCGGCGGCGCAGGTACCTACGCGTTGGAGACCTGCATGTCCTGCCAGCTCCTGGAGAGGCCCTGCCTCAGGCCCTGCAGTGGGGACAAGCCCAGCCGCCGCCTCAGCTCTCCGCAGTGCCGCTCCTTGGCTGCCAGCACCTGGCGCAGGGTGGCGATCTCCTCTTCCACCTGCCAAGAGCCCGCCGTGAGGACCAGCGCGGCTGCGGGGGACACGCCGCCTGGGGCCTGAACAGCCAAGCGTGGCTGGCACAGCGTCCCTGGAACACGGCTCAGGTGTGAGGGAGACATCGCTTCCCCTCTGGCTCTGGCCGCGGGGCTGCGGGCAGCACCACCCACCGGCACCCACAGCGAACCCCAAGCAGGGAGGCGGCACTGCCGGCCGACAGGCGGGGGGGCCAGAGGCCCCAGTCTCGGCAGCAGCAGTCCCGCTTGTCAGACGCACATTCTTTTCGGGCTTAAGGATTTCCAAGCTGAGTAGCAGAAAAAGCCGCAACAGCAAAGACGCCATCGCGGACCCCGGGGAGAAGAGCCCAACTTTAAAAAGGACCATCTTCCAGCCCATCCCGCTTTCAGTGTTTCCAGCTTCTGCGCGAAGAACCTTTCCTAAACAAGCAGCTGCCCGGCTTGAGATACTGAGAAACAGCTCAGAACCTCGCACGTTACTGGATTCTGCTTTAGAAAACAGTAAAAACAAAAAACAATTAAAAAGTGCAGACTCAGGGCCTCCCTGGTGGCGCAGGGGTTAAAGCGTTGTGCTATGGAGCTGTCGCCAGCCACTGTGGCCAGAGTCCATCCCCGGCCAGGGAGTGACCCACTGGACGCATCAGACCTCGCCTGTCTCCCCGCTGCTCCCCTCAGAAGTGTGTTTCAGTGGCTCCTCCTGTTCTGCTCCCCATTCTGTCTCTGATGGATCCTCTCCCCCGCCCCACCTCTGGCCTGCACCCCAGCTCTTGTGTGCATAAACAAATCGTTAATAAAAAAAAAGAAAGAAAGCACGAACTCATCTTATCCAAAGCGCTATAGATCACGCTAACAGTTGCGACCACTAGCCGGACACACGTGGGCCACGGCAGGAGCAATGGGCTTCAGGGGTCTCATCTTGGACAAATAAGTTGAAAACTGGAAGAGACACGAGAATCCCTTTCCCCTGTAACTCAATTCTGAAAAAGGCCAGTGCCGTGTGGTTTTAACCTCTAATGAGACATATTCTGAGATAAAATGTGAAATGCAAATATCCTCGAACTTGCTGCTCCACAGCAGCCTGCTAGCCCCGGGCCTAGCTGCAGGCCTGGACCAGCCCCAGGCAGTACCGCAGATGGGGCTGACTCTGTGGAAAGGGCAGAGACCTGTGAGCAGAGCTCGAGCCTCAGATTCTGGAATCCCAAGTGGGTCGCCAGCACCACGCAGAAAATGACACGCCCTTGGCTACCGGTCTAAATAGAAACCACATCTGGAAGCTTCTGTCCCGAACTCCCACATCCTTTGGAGAACCTTGCTTTAAAAAGATCATGTGAAGCACTTTTTTTTTTTTACAAGAGAAGCCCTTCTAGAAGAAAAATTAAGAGCCAGGACGGGAAGGTTGGTGGGTCCCTGAAACACCACGTGCAAACCACACCAGCGAAGCAGCGGTGAGGGGCAGCAGTGCCCGTGCGGATGCACCCTTGCCCGCCAAGCACAAGCACGCAGACTGGGGTCACCCAGGAGTGCAGCTCCGACACAGTACCTTTGCCAGCTCAGCCCTGAGCGCCTCCTCCTCGGCCTCTGTCAGGCCCTCCGTGACAGGACTTTGGGCAGCCACGGCTGTGTCCACAGGCACGTCCATCATGGCATCAGGCAGCAGACCTTTGCTAGGCGAGTTCAGGTTTATGTCTGCAGAGACACGATGAGGCCAAGAGCATTAGGTCAGTAAACGGAACCGAGGTCGCCACTGAGAAGAGTGAAGGGCGAAGAACGGGGGGGGGCGCAGAGACTAACGAGGCCCCTGCCCTGGCCGGGTGTGCAGAGGCTGGGGCCACTTTGCGGGAAGTGGCAGCCCCATCACACCGTTGCTGGTTGCTCTGCACCAAGATGACCCTGAGGCAGGAGACGGTCCTACGGGTGAGACAGGCCACCCACCAGGTCTCTCACCGTTGCCAGAGAAGGGACTTGACTCAGCCATAAACACACCCACTCTGCACGTGGCTGATTTGCCCGTGGCCAGCAAGACGAAGCCCCTCAGTCCACCGGCCCTCGCCGGGGTGGGAGGGCCCATACGCTTCTCCGCTAGGCCAGGCTCCTGCCCAAGCTCCTCCGGTCACTTCCCCACTCTGTGCACCCCCACCCCCGCAGTCTGCAGAGACTCCGGGACGTGGAGGGGACACACCCGACACGCCCTTTCCGGGCAGCAGCTCGTCAGCGCTGTGGGGCAGGCTCTGGCTGCGTTTAAAAGTGAGTCATGTAAAAGGCACGAGGTTGGGAGCCTGCGCCTCCCGCGGGGGGTCGGACCACTGTGGACACACCGAGCCAGGGGCCTCCGGCCCAGCCACAGCCCCTCCAGGACGCCGCTGGCCCTCGGGCTCTGCAAATGTTCCAAAAAGCCTGTCCGTGCGTCTTCATCAGCACCGAACCCGCTGTGCCAAGTTTAAGACAAATGCCTTAAAGCCTCGGGGTTTCCCATTTCGAAGGAAAGGAGAACGCAGACCCTTGGGGAGTTCCTGCCTGCCGGGCCAGCAGGGCCCCCGCGGACAGCGCCCCGGAGGCCGCCTGCACCGTCCTGCGGCCCGGCCTCAGCAGCGGCCGCTCACCGCGGCTCGGCCCAAAGGCCTTGGCGCGCCGTCTCCCCCGACCGAGCCCCGGCGCGGCCGCTGCTCGCCGAGCCCGCCCGAGTCGCACGGGCCAGCGGACAGCGAAGGCCGCCGGGCGCCCGGGCCGAAGCGCGGCCGGCCGCGCAGGACGCCCTCCAGAGAGCGAGACCCCAGCCGCCCCGGCGTCTCACGAGCGCGCCGCCGCGGCCGAGGGGCGACGAGCGGGGCCCCCGGGGCCACGCCGACCCAAGGCGCGACCGCGCGGGGCCCCCAGCGAGGACCTGCCGGCGCGCCCCGCCCCCCGCCGGGCCCCCGGGGCCGGGCCGTTGCCACCCAAGGGCCGCCGCGCCCAATGCGCGGCGCCGGGAGCCGCCGGCAGCCCGGCCCGGGCCCAGCGCCAGCGCCAGCCGGAGCGTCCCCGGGGCCCGCCGCGAGCCGCCGGGCGGCGACACCCACGCCGGGGGCGGGGGCGCGGCAGGCGGAAACGCGCGCGACCCGGGCCGCCGGGCGGGCGGGTACCTTGGCTGGCGCAGTCCATGCTCAGGCGGCGGCCAGCCCGGCTGCGGGCCGCGGGGCGCGGGGGCCGGAGGGGCCGGAGCCGCGAGACACCGGCCAGCGGAACCGCCGCAGCCTCGCCCGCAACGTAATCAACAACGCGCCGGCCCACTTCCGCCTGGACGCCGCTCCGCCCTCGTCCCGCCCCCAGGAACGGCGTCCAATGAGGGCGCGAGGGGCCCGGGCCCGCTGCACTTGCTCCAACCTGATAGGCGGAGGCTGCGGTCGCGGCCGGAAAGGAAGGCCGCTTCTGAGGGAGTCCCGCCCACGTCGCTGCACCAGCGAGACGCGCGGGTAGAGCGGCGGGAGGGGCCGGGGAAGGCGGGCCGGAGGGGAGGCGGAGGACCGCGCTCCGTCGCAGGGCGCCGGGCTCCGGCGGGGGCCGAGCCCCTCGCGGCCTTTCCCCGGGGGCCGTCGGCGGCCGCGCGGGAGGAGGCGCCCCGGCCCGCGCTCTGCGCGGCCCCTCCCCCGGCCCGGCCGGCGCCCCCCGGGACTTGGGGCGACGCTGCGCCCCTGCCCCCCGCGGGGCCGGCGGTCTCCTGGGCCCGGCCCGGCGCCCACGTCCCTTCGCGGCCGCAGAGCGCTCGCCCTCCGCTCGCCGGCGCCCCCTGCCGCCCGGGCCGGCTCCCGCGTCGGCGGCGGCGGGCGGGGCAGGGCCGCGGCGGGGCGGGCGCGGGGCGGGGGCGCGGGGCGGGGCGCGGGGCGGGGGGCGGGGCGGGGCGGGGGGGTGCGCGGGCGGGGCGGGGGGGGGGCGGGCGCGGGGCGCGCAGTCAGAGGCGGGGTGCGGCGGGCAGCTTTACTGGCTCGGGGCGCGGGGCGGGGGCGGGGCGGGCGCGGGGCGGGCGCGGGGCGGGGGCGCGGGGCGGGGGGGCGGGCGCGGGGCGCGCAGTCAGAGGCAGGGTGCGGCGGGCAGCTTTACTGGCTCGGGGCGCGGGGCGGGGGCGGGGCGGGGGCGCGGGGCGGGGCGGGGGCGGGGCGGGCGCGGGGCGGGCGCGGGGCGGGGGCGCGGGGCCGGGGGGGCGGGCGCGGGGCGCGCAGTCAGAGGCGGGGTGCGGCGGGCAGCTTTACTGGCTCGGGGCGCGGGGCGGGGGCGGGGGCGGGGGCGGGGGCGCGGGCCGCAGCCGCCAGGGCAGCTGGAAGTCCTCGGGCGCCAGCGGGCAGCAGTGCGTCGCCTCCACGTTCTTGAGGTGCTGGCGCGCCAGGAACAGCGCGAGCTGCCGGCGCCGCCGCGCGCTCAGGCCGCGGCCCACGAGCCAGGGGAAGGCGGGCCCGTGCGGCGCCGGCGCGCCCGGGGCCGCGGGGCCGCGCTCCTGCTCCTGCTCCTGCTCCAGGCGCGCGCGGTGGGCGCGCAGCAGCGCCAGGCACCGGTCGTCGTCCACGCGGTGGCGCGCGCAGAAGGCCGCCGCCTGGGCCCCGCCGCCCGCGCGCAGCCAGCGGGCCACGGCGCCGCGGCCCTCGCGCGCCATCACGGCCGGGTAGCGGTGGCGCAGCAGGCGCAGCAGCAGCTCGTCGCCGCGGTTGCCGTCCAGGCCGCCGGCCGGCGGGGCGCGCGCGGCGCTGACCACGTCGTCCTGCGTGCGGCGCAGCAGCAGCACCGGGCCCGGGTACAGGCACAGCTGCTCGGCCACGTTGAGGTTGAAGTGCTCGCGCACGGTGCGCACCACCAGCCCCTTCCAGCTGGGCGGCATGACCTTCAGGGCGAGCGGCACGAGGTCGTCGAAGGCGGCGTCGAGCACCAGCGCGCCCAGCTCGGGGTAGGTCATGGCGGCCCAGGTGGCCGTGAAGCCGCCGATGGACCAGCCGTAGACCACCACGCGCGCGGGCGGGAAGCGCAGGCGCTGCAGCGCGTACTTGACCACCACGTCCATGGCGTTGGCGTCGTGCTGCGGGAACGGCGCGCCCGTGCTGCCGCCGAAGCCGGGGTGGTTCCAGCCCAGCACCGAGTAGCCGGCCTCCAGCGGCGCCGCCAGGCAGCCCATCTCGTAGAAGCCCGCGTTGCCCTCGCAGCAGATGACCAGGCGCCGGCCGCGGCTGCCCGGCCGCCGCCGGCGGTCCATGAACATGGTGTCGACCTCGTTGCCGTCGCAGGCCAGCAGCTTGGCGCGCCGGCCCTGGTAGCGCGCCACCAGGCGCTCCTGGCCCTGCTGCAGCAGCGGCAGCAGCGCGCGCGTCATGAGGAAGGTGGAGCCGGGGTACACCAGCCAGCGGCCCAGCGAGCGCGCCAGCGCGTAGCTCGCCAGCTGGCCGGGCAGCTCGCGGATCTGCCGCAGCAGGCACTGCGCCTGGCTGCGCGCGCCCCGCGGCGGCCGCCCGGGCCCGGCCTCGCCCAGCGCCGCGCCCCGCAGCAGCCACACGCCGGCCGCGGCCGCCGCGCAGGTCAGCGCCCCGCGGCCGCCCCCGCCGGCGCGCGCGTCGTCCCAGCGGAAGGCCACGGGCCAGCCGCGGAAGTCGTAGGCGTACTGCGCGGCCAGGTACGCGCGGAACACGTGCGCCAGCGCGCGCACGAAGCACACCACGCACATGGCGAGGCCCGCCTCGGCGGGGGCGCCGGCGGGGGCGCGGGGCCAGACGCGCCAGCGCGCGCGGGGCGCCCCGGCGGCGGCGCCCGGGCCTTTGTGACCCGCCCGGGCGCGGCTTTGTGAGTCACGCGACCCCGGCCCGGCCCGGCCCGGCCCGGGCCGCGCGCCGGGACGCGGCAGGGCTGGGGGCCCCCAGTCCCAGGTCTGTGGCTCCGGCCCCCCAGGGCAAGGGGCCAGCCCGGGACACCCCCGCCTGAGGCCTGGCGGCTTGGGAGGGGCTGTTTGCCCGCGGGGCCCTCGGCACCTTCCCAGGAAACGGTGAGCCGGGCTGGAAAGCCCCAGCCTGCCCGGATCCTCTTTCTGTGGCCGCAGCGCCCACGGCCTCCCCAGGTGGGCCCTGCCTGGCCGCGGTTCCTCCTTGGGCCGGCCTGGGCCTCCCTGCGCGGCTCCGGCCTTCTGCTTTGCGCCTTCCCCTCTGGCGGTCAGCCGGCCGGGGGCGCCTCAGCTGGGGGCGCCTGAAACCCAGCCGGAGCCGGGCATGGGGGGGCACTGCTCGTCTTTAGGGGCTGGGGAGCAGGAGGGTTCTGGTGCGGGGTCAGTGGGTGGTGAAGGCTGGACGCGCCCCCAGAATGTCAAGATCAAATGCAGGACAGCAGTGACACCCAAGCTTCAGGTGAGCAGCAGGCACTTTGGGGTGCAGGTTTGCCAGCTCGGATGTGGCAAAGGCAACATTAAAGGTTTCTCTGAAATCCGCCTCCACCTGGCCGGCCTGCTGCTAGGGTTGTCGTTTTTGCTGAGTCTGGCCATTGCCACGGCCGCCGTCCGGCGAGACCCAGCGCGCACCCTAGCTGGGCAGGGTGCCAGCAGTCTGCAGCCCCCAGTCTGCAGCCACCTCCTCACTGGGCCCCGGGTGCCAGCAGGGCGATGAGGGAGCTCCACGAACCCCACTTGAGGTCACTAGACGGGGAGCCCTGCCCTGGGGGATGCAGGTCCTCCTGAACGTCCACCGGGGCTGTAGTGAGGGTGGGGATGGGAACTGGGGCCCGCCAGGTCCTCTGACGAACTCAGATGCAGTCTGTTCTGGGGAGTGGGGCTTGGCCCCCCTGCTTCACCGACCCAAATGCAGCCAGCAGGGCTGGCGAGGCCAAGGCCCCCACCCATTCAGGCCCTGCAGACATACAGACTCAGTGGGGTGTCTTAGAAAATTGCCCTGAACTGTGCTGGCACCCCACATTTTGTCTGGGTTCCCCAGAAAAGGGGAAGGGCACTCTGCCAGGGGCCACTCGGAGACGGGTGGGAGACGCAGGGCTCCCTCGGCCAGGCCCACCTGCCCCTTCTCGCCGGGGAAGAGCAGGAAGCGGGGGTGGGCACCGGGGACCGGATGCTGAGGAACAGAGGTCAGTGGGCTGGAGCTGCTGGGCCCCTGGGGCCTTATCCTGGGTCTGGCCTGGCCCCTGACCCCCCAGCCCATGGGAGCCCGATGCCCAGGATGGCCTGGAAAACATGTGACAGGAAAGGCGCCCCCCCCCCCCCGTCCCCTCTCCAGAGACCCCCAGATTGGACCAGCTGCAGCAGCACTGACCTCTTGTGCTCCCCAGCCCCCCTTGGGGAAGGTGGGGCTGTCTCCCCATTATGGGTTTGAGGAGCAGCCCCTCCCCCGTGTCTGCCAGGCAAGCTTCTGAGCTTGCCCCTCTGCCCTGCGGCTGCAAATCCAGCCTCTACCGCCTGGACCTGGAGGCTCCCACCTCCCCCACCGGTACCCCCCACCGTCCTGCTGGCCCCTCCCAGCCTTGATTTATGCTCGGGCCTCAGGCCTGGCAGGAGGAGGGAGGGGAAGGCAGCCCCGAGCTGGAGAGCTTGAGGGGCCCGGGAGGGTGCAGGGCAGCCCTTGCCCTGGGAGCAGCGCCCTGTGGGGGTGGGGCTGTGTCTGAACAAACACCTCTGCTCAGGAAGTGGGGTACAGGGAGGTGGGGGGTGGCTCAGAGCCTGGGGACAGGAGGGGACACTTCCTGGCGGATGCGGGGTCAGAGGGAGGGCGGAAATGGCCAGGACAGCTGCTGAGCATCTGGAATCATGGAGACTTACCCAGCGCCCTCTGGGTGGTGCGTTTGGGGGACGTGGCGCCCGCCCACGCGGAGCCTCACCGCCTCTGCTGACCCCAGCAGCGGCCTGCGCTGGCCCTTGCCCACCCCACCAGGGAGGCCTGGGTTGGGGTCCCAGCCCCGCAGGCCGATCTGATGGCTCTTAGCTGGGCACAACTCAGGGGCGAGCAGCCCGCACCCACTGCCGGTGCGGCCCACCTGGGGCCTCACCCACCAACTTGGCAGGGTCCTGCGCCCCCCCGGGGCGCCCTCCTCGCTGCAGCCGCAGACAGGGTGTGTAAAGCCCCCTCCCTGGCCCTCTGTGCCGGAAGAGCCAGCAGCGCTTCGCCGCTCCGGAGTCTGCCGCCGCGTGCCCAGGGCACCACGTGGGGCGGCTTTCCGGGGAGAAGGCTGCGGCCCCCGCTTGCCCCACCCTCCCCGCAGGGCCCACACGGGCGCACCCCGCGGGCCTCCTCGCCTGCTGTGGCCTCTTCCCGCGCCTGAGGGGGCTGCTGGGCGAGGCGCGTGTGCTCCAAGGGCCAGACGGCGGCCCCAGTGCCGGGAGGCCCGGGTCCACAGGACCCTGCGCTGTCAGGGAGCCCTTGGCCCACGTGCACACATGGACCGGGTGTCCACCCGCCCAGGCCACTCGTCGGGTAGCACCGGAAGCCGTTCGGCGCTCCCCAATCTGGCCCACGGCCCACCTGTGGCCCAGAGACCTTCACCTGCACCCAGCTGACCGGCCTGGACCTCACCCACCGCCACTGTGGGCCCGAGGAGAGGGACAGCCGCTGATGGGGGCCACGGACAGGACTTGAGCAGGGGTCCCAGAATTTTGGGGTACGCAGCATCTGCCTCGCCAGCCTTGGACCTTGGAAAGCAGAGGTGGGGGTGGGAAAAGGCACGACCCAGAGTCCAGCGGAGCCCAGCTGGCTGCGGAGGCCAGAGCTGAGGCCCCTGTACCTGGGCGTGTCCTGAGCCCCCGAGGCTGTCCTGGCTCTGCCCGGTGGTGAGACCGCTAGGGACTCGGCTTGGGAGGGCAGACAGACCCCAGTGGCTCGACTCCACACAGGCTGGGGGGCCAGATGGTGCCTCTCGGAATGGGGATACCCCCCACCCCACTCCTACCACCACCCACACACACACCCTCCTGCCACCGGGTGGCAGGTCTTGGTCCAGGAGGCGTGGCCAGGACCCCAGGCCTGCCTTCCCCAAGCCTGGTCCTCATGACCCTAGATCCACAGGGGCGGCGCTGCCCAGCTGCCTGGCCGTGCCCAAAGACGGCCTCACCAAGGACGAGGGGGCGGGGAGCCGGCCCCAAGGGGCCCTGGGCTGTGGGCCCTCAGCTCTCAGGCTTCTCTGGACCCCTGAGGCAGGAGGGGGACCGAAGTCCCCTCCGCCCTGCGAGGCAGATGGCCCTGACCCCAGGCCCGGAGCAGATCTAGGTTAGGGCCGCCGCCGAGGCCCTGCGCGTCTCTGCGCAGATTAAACGAGGCGACTGTCCCGGAACTGACCCCAGGGGACCCTCCCCTGCGCACAGGCACACTCTGTTCCTGGAGCCTGTGCTCCCCTCCCGCCCTCTGCGCTGCGGGGAGCCCGGCCCGCCTCTGCGGTGGGTGGGGGCCACGCCTGGGCCGCCCTGACTGGACGTCGCCTGCCCAGCTGCCCCAGGCTCCCTTGGCAAAAAGGTGGGGAGAGGAGGGAGAAAGAAGGGGGCCCTGAGGGGCCCAGTCAGGGTGCCCCCAACTTGTCATCCATCTTTCCCCCCCAGGCCCCCATGTGGACAGGCAAAAGGGCATCAGCACCCCTCGGTGGCCCCCTCCAGCTCGCGGTAGGGAAGCCAGGCACGCGTCTGGGCCTTTGCCCTGAGCCCACCCGGGAGGGCAGCAGGGCGGGGTGCAGATGCGGCGGGAACACTGTCCCCGTCCACCCGGGAGGGCCATGACCGCGGGCCCACCGCGGTCCACCAGCTGCTTTGAAGCTGCCCAGAACGGGCCCGGCTGAGGGCTTCGTGCACTGCCGCCCGCCCGCTGGCTGCGTGGGAGAGGGAGTGACCACAAGCCGCCTTTGAAGCCTGGGGGCGCAGCGGCAGGAAGTGGGCGCAGCCCACCCGGGCCCGCCCGCTGAGCCGCGCCCAGGTCCTACGCGGCCAGGCCGGGGACCAGGAGGGCCGCCCGCCTGCCTCCCCACCCCCAGCCCCAGTTTCACCCAGGCTTTCCCCCCGGGGAGGCACCGGGGCCAGGAATCGTCCTGCTCCCTCAGCTAAAAATAGCGGCCTCTCCGCTGGAAAGCCCCTGGGGCGGGGGAGGAAGGGGCCGGCCACGGGGCTGGGCCAGGAGAGGGGCCTGCAGGAAATGCCCGGTGCCCGGCCCCTCGGCCGCCCCTGCTGCAGGATGCAGCCCCTGGAGTCCTGGCCAGAACCGGGGCCCTGTGAGGGCACGGGCGTCCCGGCCCCAGGTCTCAGCCCAGGGGGGCCGGCCCCCCTCAGCTCCTGGCCTGGGCTGTGCCCCACGGGGGTCCCGCCTCTGTCCGAGGCCCGGGCCGCCCCACCTCTGCTCCCCTGCGTTCCCCCCCACCCCTCCCAAAGGGAGAGCACAGAGGCCGGCTTCGGCCACATGGGGGGCGCCGAGGGCAGGGCGAGGGGCCTGCCAGGGCACCTCTCAGAAGCCCCCGGGCGCGTCTGAGGAAGTCCAGGGGCCGCCACTCTCTGGAGGACGGACGGAGAGCCACCCAGCCGAGGGCCAGGGAAGGCGGCGCGGCAGCCCCCATGGCCCAGGCGTCGGCAAGGAGAGCGGGGTCGGCCATGCCCCCAAAGGACGGGGACGGGGCGCGTCCGTTGTCCTCGAGAAAACTGGGTGGGAAGGAAGCTGGAGCGAGGGCCGTGGCGTCGGGGCCTCGCCGTGGGCAGCACCCCCACCGCCCCGTCCGCACACAGCTGGCCCGTACCAGAGTCCTCTGGCCACAAGGGGGGCCCTGCCCGGGGGGTGCACGTCTGGGGGGGACTGATGTGAACACGCAACAGGGTGGTGAGAGGAGGGGTGTCCAGCAAGCCCACCGCTGGGTGTCCACGCAAAGGAGGCTGCGCCCACTCTTGGCCGGCCTGGAGGGCCACGGAGCTCCCGGTGCCCATGGCTGCCGTGCACACGGGGGACTGGGGGGCCTCCTGGGGGCGCCGACAAGCAAGGCTGGCCTCAGGTTCAGGGCTGTGGCGCATCCTGCTGTGTCCCCTCCGCGTGGCCAGTCCCCCGCTGGGCGCTCCCTGCTGTGGGAGGCTGCGGGGGCACGAGGGGGCACAGTCGCCAGGGTCCCCACGCGGGAGGAGCACGGGGGAGGCCGCCTGCCTCCAGGACCCCGGCTCGGCCGCGGGCAGCGAGGCTGAGGTCTCCAGACACAGGTGGGCTCCTGCTCGGGTAAGGCAGCAGGTGGCGCGACGCCCGTGGGTGCCGTGGGCCCTGCCTGGGCCTGAGCCTGTGGCCGGCGCCCAGGACGGGAGCTGCTCTGGCTGCGCTGCCGTCCACGCCCCCGGGGCCCGCACCTCCCTCCCGAGGGCCCCACAGCCGCGGCCAGCTCAGGGCAGGCCTGGCTCTGCTGGGAGAGAGGGCTGGGGCCAGGCGCGGCCCCTCCCGTGTGGGGCCCTGGGGGGAGGACCCGGCCGCGGGTGGGGGCCCCGCTGCAGGTGGCCTGATGGCCTCCCCGTCCTGAGCCTGGGGCAGCCGGGCCCAGCCTGGCCGGCGCTGCGAGTGGCCCGGGGCTCGGGGATGGGGTTTCCACGGTGCTGCGCTGGGTCCTGAAGGAACGGGGTCTGGAGGAACAGGGTCGCCTGTGGGTTCTGGCTCAACTCGGGCGGGTGAGCCCAGCCCCGGTGACCTCTCCCCCGTGGCCTTGACTGGGGCTGGGAACCTCCGGCCTGGCGTCCTGTGTCCTGCCAAGAGGATGTCCTGTCCTCCAGGCCAGCTCCCCGCCCTCCCGCATCCCTCCGGGGCCTCGGGGGTGGCGGGAGCTGAGGGGGTGGAGGGGTGCTGGACGTCCGCCAGCGGCAGCCGCACGGGGCCCGAACCCCATCTGTCTCTCCAGCGCCCTCCTCCCCACCCTGCCGGGCCTGGCCCACCACCTGGGTTTTCCCATCTCCCTCAGCGCGTCCCGCGGGGGGCTGCTCCCGGAACAAAGACAGGGAGGAGAGGGGAGTGGGGAGCAGGGAGAGGAAGGCATGAGGGGTCCAGCTGAGGTCACCTTTCCAGGCGCTGCCTCCCCATCACGCCCCGTTTCCTGCTCTGAGGTCCTGTGGGGCACAGGGGGTGCAGTCCAGTTGCGCTCGGGCTCCTGCCACAGCTGCCCCCCCATGGGGCACCGCAAGGGCCAGGGTGGCGTCTCTGTGGGGAGCACCCCTAGAGCTCAGTCCCCTGGAGGACTTCAGGAAAACTGGGGGTACTGGGGAGCAGGGAGAGTGGACCAGGCACCTCCATCTGTAGGCCTCTCCCCCACATGACCTATGGGTGTCTCCGGGGAGCCTTGACACCCCTAAGAGGTGTCCCTGCGTGCACGTGCACCCAGCCACATGTGTCTGCGCCCCAGACATCCGCGTGTCTGTCTGGTTGAAGCCCCCCCGCCCCGTGGTCAGTGCGGATCAGCCCCCCAGAAAGCCTGAACCCCAAAGGGGTCGGCGGCGGCAGCTGCAGGGCTCCCCCTCAGCCCTGCTCCCAGCGCTCTGCGAGGTTAAATATAGCCCCTGGCCTCTGGAGCGGAAGGGGTAGCGCCCCAGCGGGGAGGAAGGGGCACCTGGCCCGCCTCGGCCGGGGCCTGTCTGCAGCAGGCGGCCCCACACCCCCAGGCCCCACTGGTGGGGCCGCAGGACCCTGGCCTGTGGGCTGGCTCCTGCCCACTCCGCGCAGCCATGGGCCTCCCCCAGGCGCCTGCCCTGAGGCCCAGGGGCCGCGGGGAGTGGAGCGTCAGGAGGGCCACGAGGGCTTGTGCCTCCAGCTTTTTCTGGCAGGGTCACAGCTGCAGATCCGATCCCAGGCGCCTCGCGCCGGTGCGGTGGGCCGGGGCCTCCCGGGTGTCGCTGGCCGACACCGCAGAGGCTCCCCTCCCCCCCATGGGGGTATCTGGGTTCTCCAGTGCCGCTCTTCCAGGGCAGCTTGGATCTTCTGCCATGTGCTTCTGAGGTCCCCAGCCAGGCTTCCGCTGGCACCCTGGGAACAGTGGGGTGCAGAGTTGTTCACAGGCCTGAGGACCGGGCGGGGCACGAGGGGCAGCTCCTGTGTCCTGCTCAGCCGCCTGTGATTTCGGGGCACACAGCCAGGGTCTGGGCTTGACCTCAGCTCCCCAGGCCTCTCCGTCCTCGAGAGAGTGTCTGTCCCTGGAGGGGCTGGGCTCAGGCTGGGGTCCCCCAGGGAACACTGTCCTACCCCGGGGAGATGAGCTGCGTGCCCGCCCAGCCAGGCGCCCGGGGAGGGCCCATCCCGGAGGCACACCGCCCTTCCTTCCTCAGGAAAACCTGCGGTCTGATAAGGCCTCCTGTGTCTGCTGACGAAACCACCGCACCCATGGAGGGGGGCCCACGCCTGCGCCGGATCCCCCGTGGCGCCCGGGATAGGTGCGGGTCCCCTGGGCCCTGGCCAGGCTGAGCTGGTGGTGAAATCGGATGGGGTGGTCTCTCCAGCAACTGCACCCTGGGCAGGGCGCCCTCCTTGGCCTTGCCAGAGCCCCAAGCCCTCCGACCCTCGCCCTGGCTTCCCTCAGACCCTCCTGAGCTGTCCTGGGGGCCAGGGTCCCTGAAAGGACCACTCCAGCACTGTCCACTGTCCCGTGCCGCTGCTCCAGCGCCCGGTGGACCCCTGGCCCCGGCTGCCTCTGGGGCAGCTCACACCTGACGTCCAGGGTGACCCCAGCCCGAGCCCCAACAGGAAGAAGGGGTACACGGCATCGGAGTGTGGGGCCAGCCGCATCCTGCCCGCGCAGCACCCCAGCAGAGGTCCACTTTAGGCCCAGCTGTGCCCCTCCCTGCTCAGCACCCAGCTCCAGGTGGGCCCTGTGGGTGCCGGTGGACACCAGAGGAGTAAGGAGCTGCCATTCGGCTGGGGGTGATCCCAGTTCTGGTCAGGATGGCCCTGAGCCCTCAGGACGCAGAGCAACCCACACATGACCCTGCCCTTGTGGGGCACAGGGTGGGGGCAGACAGGCCAGCAATGCAGGACCAGGCCGAGCAAGAGCCATCCAGGCAGGGCCTCTGGGGGGGCAGCTGTGTCCTGCAGGCCAGATCCAGGGGCCAGGACTGGGGCGCATCCTCAGGGGACGGCGTCCTCGGGGGCGAGTATGGAGGAGCAGGACAGGCAGGGGTGCAGCGGGCGGTGCTCCTCCGAGGCGACGTGCTCCTCCAAGGCACTGGTGCTCCCCCAAGGCGGTGTGCTCCCCCAAGGCAGCCGTGCTCCCCCAAGGCGGCGCGCTCCCCCAAGGCAGTGTGCTCCTCCAAGGTGGCACGGGGGCCGGGCCGCATGGCCCTTGTGCCACATGGGACTCCAGGCAAGGACAGCGTCGTGGGGCCTTGGGTGTGGGGACAAGCAGCATGGGCATGGCACCCCACAGGCCACGCCTCCCGGGGCTGCCGCTGGGGCTCTGGGGGCGCACCCCAATCCCAAAGCTGGGTGGGCCTGAGGAGAACCTTGACAGGCTGCTTGGCTCCAACTCTGGAGCCCGAGGGGGTATTTGGGGTTTGGAGCTTTAGCCCTTTAGGAATAAACGTCTCTTTCCCCCACAATTGGAGACGCAGGAAGTCACACTCGAGGGGCGCCCCCCTCCACCCGGAGTGTCCCTGACCCCATGCCCCACACGGCAGGAGGGTGCTGAGCTGCCCCTCGCCCCTCCACGGCCCTGCAGTGGGGGTGCAGGCTGCCCCCTGGGCTTGCCTAGCGCGTGGCTCTGCGGGCAGACGGGGCCGTGGTGTTGGGCACAGCTGCCCTCACGCCCTGCCCGGGGTCCCAGCCCGCACCAGCTCCATCTGTGAGGCCGCTCCTCCCGGACTCATTCTGTGAAGAGGCCCCCGTCCCCCCTCGCCCTGCCCAGTCCAGCATCGGGGCTCCAGGATGCTGGCCCGGTGCGGCCGCCCACGGGTCACTCGGCACTGCCCAGTCAGGGGGTCGAGGGCCAGCCACAGCTGGCGCTGCACAGGGCAGGGCCCGGTCGGCCATGCCTCCCAGGGGACCCCAGAAGACCCTCCTCTGGCGGGAGGGTGGTGCCCCCTGCGGGGCAGGAGGCGGACGGGGGCCCCACGCCTGCCCCAGCCGGCACCCAGAGGTATGCGCGGCCCCCTCTCCGGGACCACGCCCTGGCCACCTGCAGCCTTCGCCCTCTGGACGTGCGCCCCACACTGGCCTGGGGCAGCCGCGTCCCTCCGGACCGGGGCAGCGTCCTGCTCGGCCCGACTGGCTGGTCCTCTGTGGCCTCGGCTTCCAGAGCCCAGGGCAACGGGGTTACAGCCTCAGGCCCCCACCGTGGGCGCTGGGCCTCCTGGGCGTGCGCCCGGGTCTGCGGCGGTGGGAGAGGTGGGAGGGGGGCGGGGTCCAGGAGACGGCCCTGCCCAGGGCCCAGGACCAACAGGCGGGAGGGAGGAGGAGGGAGGCGGAGGTCTGGCCCACACAGGGGGCGGGTGGGGTCCAGCGACGAGGGGCCCCTGCTGGCGGGGGGCCAGGACACGGGAGGAAGCCCCGCGCCGGACCCCTGGGGCTATCCTCGAGGGGTGACCAGTGGACGGCTGGGGGGCCACGTGCCCTCCTGACTGTGGCAGGCGGGGCCCAGGTCAGTGGTCAGGCGGCGCAGTGCCCGGCCCTTAGGACACCCTGGTGCCGGCCCCCGGCCCCCGTGCTGACCCCGGTGCTGGCGGCCCCACCAGCTAGCTGGCTCGCGGGCGCCCTGCCCTCAGCCTCCTGTCCTGCTCCGGCCTGTTCCCTTCTCAACCCCCTCCCCCGCCCGCGGGCGCCCGGGACCTCCTGCCTCTGCCCCCTGACCCCGGCGACCCCGGCCTCGGCAGGTGCGGCCGCCATCCTGGAGGCAGGTATGGAATGCGGGCCCTGGCGCTGGCCCGGGGGTGGCTCAGGAAGGAAGGGGCTGGCAGTTGGCAGGGGCCTTCTGGAAGGACGGTTGGGGGTGAGCGCTTGGAATGAGAGGGGCGACAGTTGGCGGTGGCAGCTGGGCGGCAGTTGGGTCTTGGCAGGGGCGCAGGCCCGGAGGACGGTGGGGTGGGGCGCCCAGGGTTGGCAGGTAGCCCCTGGCCGGGAGGGCTCTGGAGGGAGGGCTGGGGAGGCCGGGCAACAGTGCGGGGCCAGCTGGCACCAGGCAGGGCCGAGCCAGGCCCAGCGTCCACGGCGCTGCCCCGGACTGGGCGAGTGGCCTCCGCGCTGTGGGCGGGGCGCGCTGCTGGGGGGGCCTCCCGTCCCCTAGGACCGGCGTGATGTGGAGAGAGTGGCCGGTGCCCACACCGTTGGCCCCCGCGCCCGCCCGGCCTGCCCTCAGGCTCGCCTCCTGCGGTCCAGATGGGCAGAGGCTGAGAGAGGCAGGGACAGGTTCTGGGCAGTTCCCTGGGAGGGGGCAGGACTCCAGGGCTGTTGCCATGGGAACGGCTGAGCAATGCCACTGGCTGGCGAATAAACAGGCGGGTTCCTGACCAGAGATGCGGCGAAGACGCGCAGAAACCCTGGGGTGGGTAGAAGAAGTGGGTGGGGTGAAGGCCCGGCAAGGGGGGGCCGCCCAGGAGCATGTGCGTGGGGCTTGCGACCCGACCCGCTGTCCCTCTGATCTGCCCACAGCTCCTTCGGGCTGCCCCTCCCCAAACAGGCCCGTCTGCTCTCTGGGGCGTCAGAGCCTGGGGTCCACTCCCCGCAGGGGTCAGGCGAGCCCAGCAGGCAGAGGCTGAGTACAGGGGCTGGGCCAGGACCCTCTGGGGGCCTCACCAGCCCCATGGCTGCCCGAGGCCTTCGCCCCAGACTCTGGCATCTGTGGGTGGGGTGAGGTGCTGCGGACTCCTCTCTCCAGACCCCAGACCCCGCAGGCCTGGGGTGTCCCTGAGACAGGCTCATGCTGGCCCCCGCTGCCTGCTGACCACCGCTTTGCAGGCCGTGGGCCAGGGGTCCCCCTAGCTCTCCGCCACTCTCCACCGCAGGGCCCTCGACACCCACCTGCGGGCTCCCCCGGCTCCAGAGCGGGGGCCTCGGTCAGAGCCCCGCTGAGGCCCCACCCATGCCGAGCCACTGGAGGGGACGCTCTGACGCCCAGCCTGGCGTCCACTGCCAGGAGGCTCTTCTGAGCGCAGCCCGGCCGCTGCAGGCGCTGCCGAGGGGGCCCAGCCCAGCACCCACCAGCCCGTGCAGGCCGTGCCCAGCCCCTCTCCCTTGCAGCCCTGCCGAGGCTGCTGCTGCGGGTCCCTGGGGCTGGTGGGGGGTTCAGGTGTGGCTCCCCGCACCTCTGGGGTCCCACAGGCCCGCGAGGGGGATTCAGGTGCAGCTCCCCCGGCTCTGGGGCTGCTCTTGCCTCCGCCGCTCTGGGCCGCTCGTGTCCAGCGGCCTGGCCTGCCGTTGTTTCTTGGAGCAGAAAGATGGGACTGTAGGTCCCCAATACAGGTGGGGCTGGGGCAGCCGCCACTTGTCACCAAACAGGCAAGGTGGTGGGGGGCCCTGGACCCCAGACTCGTGCAAGAGCCCAGCAAGGGCCGGGCGGGAAGCCCTAGGCTGGCAGGCAGGGACCCGGGCACAGTGGAGACGCAGGCTTGGAATGGGGTCTGGCCTCCCGGGCTGGCAGGGCAGCCCGCACCCCGGCAAGTGGGGGGCCGCTGTGGAAAATGCCCTCGGTCTCCTCAAAGGGGCACTGGCTGGTCTCCTCAAAGGGGCTCCCCCGGGCGTGGAGGCTTCCAGAGGTGCTGGAGCTTCAGCCCAGAGGGGTGTGGCCGAGAGGGCCCCCTGGAGAAGGCCAGGAGGGGCAGCAGGAGGGGCAGCAGCGCCCGGGCACAGGCAGGGAGTGGGCGAGGCGCGCACGGCCATTTCCAGGCGCCCGCGCAGAGGGGCGCGCCCAGGCCTTTGATCGCGCTGCAGCCCGCGCGCCGCGCCGAGTCCTCAGAGGCGCCCGCGCCCCGCGCCCTCCTCCACCGCGCCGGGCGCGCCGCTCCCCAGCTCCGGGCGCATCCCTGCGGCCGCGCCCCCCACCTGGCGAGGAACCCGCGGGAGGCAGGGCGCAGGGGCCCGGGCGCCTCCCCAGTGGGCCCCGCCCCCCCGCCAGGCGGCCTTGGCCCCGCGCAGCCCGGCGAGGAGCGCGCGCGCCTCCCGCCCCGCGGCCGGCGCGGGCTGGGGCCGGAGGGGCGCGGCCCGCGGCGCGGCGCGCGGGGGCGTGCGGGGCCACCCGGGCGCGCCCCTCCGGCGGGGCCCGCACCCGCGGCCGTGGCGGGAGGGCGCCGGGGCCGCCCCGCGCCGCAGAGGTGGCCGAGCCCGGCGCGGGGCTGGCGGGCGGCCCGCCCCAGGGGCGCCCCTGCCCGGGCGCGCGGGGCCCTCGACGGCGCGGCGCGCGGGGCCGGCCCGGAGCCCGCCCCGGGGGGACGCCCGTGGGGCGCCCGCCGCCGCCGCCGGAGCCGCGAAGTTCGCGGGACGCGCGCGGCGCAAGTGCGCGTCGGGGCGCGGGGCCGGCCGCGGCGCGGGGCGCGGGCGGTCCGGGGCGCCCACGCGCGGGCCACGCCGGGGCCGCCGCCCGCAGGGCCCGGGGCCGGCCCGCCCCGCGCCCCCCTCGCGCCCCCGCGCCCCTCGCGCGGCGGCCGAGCCCCGGGCAGGGCGCGAGCCGGAGCCCCCCGCGCGCCGCCCGCCGCCGCCGGCCGCGGAGCCGCTTCCCACAATGCCCCGCGCGCGCACTTCCGCCGTCCGGCGCCGCGGGGGGCGGGGGCCGAGCGACCCCCGGCGCGCCCCCCCCACGCGCCGCGCCGCGCCGGGGCCGGGGGGCGGGGCCGGCGGCGCGGCGGGGCGGGGCCCGGGGCGGCGGCCGGGCCGGGGCGCGGCGCGGGCCAATCAGCGGCGGCCGGGCGCGCGCGGGGGCGGGGTCGGGCCGCGGGCGGGGCGCGCGCGGGCGGCGGGGCCGCCGGGCTGGAGCGGGCGCGGGGGCGCGCGCCGGCCTGACGGACGGACGCTCGGACAGACGGACGGAGCGCGAGGCGAGCCGCAGCTCCCACCCGCCCGCAGCGGCGCTCCCGGCGGCGGCGGCGGATCCCGCCCGCCCGGCCGCCCGCCCGCGCCCCATGGGGTCACAGGTAAGCGGGCGGCTCATTGTCCGCGCGGCGGGGGCGCGTCGCGGCGGGCCGGGCCGGGCCGGGCCGGGCCGGGCCGGGCCGGGCCGCGGCGGGCCGGCGCCGCTCCGGCCGGGGCGCGCCCCCGCGCCCGCCGCCCGCCGCGCCCCGCCCCGCCCCGCCCCGCGGGGGCGCCCTCCCCGCGGCGATCGGCGCCCCGGCCGCGGCTGGGGGCGGCGGCCGCGCCCGGCCGGGCTTCGGCTCCCGGGCGCGCGGGGCGGGGCGGGCGGCGGGCGCGGGGCTCCCGCGGGGCGGCGGAGCGGGGGCGGCGGGGCTGCCCCGCGCCCCGGCCCGCGCTCCCGCGCGCGCCCCCCGGCCCCGGGGGTTTTCCAGCTGGCGGTTTCTGCTGCGTCAACGCCGGCCCGGGGGGCGGCCCGGGGCGTCCTGCGCCCCCCGCCCCGCGCCCGCGCCCCCCGCCCGCTCGGGAGCTGCGCCCGGACCCGCCCGCGCCGAGTTTGCCGGGAGCGGCCCGCGCTCGGCTCCCCGCGCCGCGCCGCCGCGTCTCCACCCCGGGCCGGCGGCCGGGCGCGCGGGGCGGCGCGGGGCGCGCGGGGCGCGCGGGGCGCGCGGGGCGGCCGGCGCGGGGAGGAGCGGGGTCCGCGCCGGCCGCCCTTTGTTTCTCCGTAAACAGACGCGCGGCCCGCGGGGGCGCAGCGGGCGCGGCGGGTCCCGGGCGGGCGCGCCGGGGTCCCCGCGCGGAGAGCCGGGTCGGCGGCGCGCGGCGGGCGGGCGGGCGGGCCGGCGCCTGGCGCAGCCCGGACGGGGCGAGCGCGGGGCTTTCCCGACGCCCGCGAATAAACAAAAGAAAGTTTGACGGGATGCGCCGCCCGGCAGCGCGTGGGGGGCGCCGGCTGCGCGGCCCGGCGGGCGCACCTGCGGCTCCGCGTGGGGGCGGCGGCTCCGGGCCGGCTCCGCTCCGCAGCCCCCGGGCGCAGAGGCGCGTCGGCAGCAGCCCCGGGCGGCTTCGGGGACAGCGGAGCGCGCTGCTTCTCCGGCGGGGCGGGTCTGACAGCCTCGGGGCTCGAGGTGCGAGCTCTGGGGTGCCCTGTGCTCCCCGAAGGACGCGTCGCGGTGCAGCCAGCAGAAGCTGCTGCAGGTTTCCACAGGCGCCCGAGCATCCCGTCCCCTCAAAAGCCGCGGGTTACTTTCATGTCTTTTTGGAAGGGAAGGGGGCGTGGGAGGGTCACGGTGGGGGTCCTCTGTGGGAAGTGGGGGGCTCGGAAAGGCGGGGTCCCCCGCCCGGCAGGCCCAGGAAGGGAGACCCAGGCGGCTAGGCGCACTCTCGGGTGGGCTGTCCCCCTCAGTGGACTCTGCCCAGCCCTCGGCCCGCAGCCCCTCTCGGGCTCAGCACTGGCACCCGTGGCCCCAGCCCTGTGGATGCCCCACGTCCCCACTCGGTCACCCCGGGACCCCCGGAGCTGGTGACCCCCCCAAGTTGCTGCGGCTGTCGGAGGCTCCAGAGGAAGCAGGGGCCCCGGGCGGGCGCACGGGCACCACCACCACCGTCCCGCGTGGGGCTTGCGAATTAGGGAAATTGGGCCACCTGTCCCTGCGGCCCGTGTTTCTGGGGCAGCTGCTCAGCGCCAAGCTTTGTTCTCCATCCGAGCCTGCGACCTGCCCGAGCGAGCGAGGGCGCCGCGGCCCGCTCCGCTCTCCCGCTGGCCCTTGGTGCCCAGCAGCCCAGGCTGGGGGAGGGCGGGAGGAAGGGCCAAGCGGCTGCGCCCTCTTGGCCCACTCCGGTGCTGCACCCGCCTGCCCGGCCCTCGCGTCCTGACCCGCTCGCCCCGGCTCAGAGCTCACCTGTTTAACCCTGGGCGCCAGAGAGGGTCCCCGCTGCCGCTGCCGGCCTGGCCTCAGTGTGGGGCCACCGGCCTCTGCGGAGGCCCCGAGACTTGGTGGTCTGTGAACTCGCTGCCTGGCCCTAGTCTCGGTCCCGGGTCCTCCGCCTCCCCCAGCTGGTGTGGACTGTCCAGCTGGGGCTGTGCACGCCTCCCCCAGTCCCTGCTATCCTGGCCGAAGCCCCACGTGCACACTTGGCCTCGCTGTGGTGGCAGAACATGCCCCGCAGGGCGCTCACCGGCCTCCCCTCTCCCCACGCCGCCCAGGGAGGGCCTGGCACTGGGGTCTCTGCCTCCCGCTCAGCACCTGCCGCCGCACCTTCCGGCTCTGGCTTGATTAGGGAGCAAGTAAATATTTTTCGGCGCCGTGACAGGGTTGGGAAATCGGTGGCAGCGTGGTCTGGGATAGAATCCATGTGCGGAGCTGGCCGTGGGCAGCCTCGACCCTTCAGCCTCATGGGACAGGCTCGGCCGCAGGCCACGTGCCCTTGGGGGCCTGGAGGCACCGGGGCCCGCTGGTGTGGCCGGGCGTGGGTGACGGTGCTTAAGAGAGGACGGTGAGCCCATGGCGGGGGCGGGGGGGCGTCTGGTATGAAGGGGTGGCCATGGGGGAGACCCTGCGCCGGAGCCCCAGGTCCGCAGGCTCCTTCTGGCCTCTGCTCCGCGGAGCCGGGGTCAGCGGGCAGGGCCTCGGGCCAGGCGCGGGGCCCCGGGCAGCTGCAGTCGGCTCTCCCAGCCGGGCGGCGCGTGAGTCTGGGCGAGCTGCCCCCCTCCTGCCCGGGTTCCCCTGGCTCTCTTGCCCGGTGGCCTGGAGTGCTGCCCCCGGCCCCGCGTCCTCTGCTTGTGGGCGGCGTTTCTGTCGCGTCCGTCTGCCCACGAGACTGATTTCTGAGCTGTGCTCGTGACCAGCTCGGGTGGGGTCGCTCTACCTCCCTCCAGGGGTCTGGAACTGCCCGGGAAGCAGCCTGGGGCTGGGGGCTGCCCTCCCGCCCGCCCCCTCACACTCCCTGGGGGGTGGGAAGAGGCCCCGGCACCCGGCGGCAGGCGGAGCGTCGTCAGTGCCCAGAGCTGCCCCGGAGGTGGACACGCCCTGCAGCATGGCCACCGCCCACAGGGGCGACATGCAGGCCCTGGGGGGGTCTCGGGCCAGGGCCGCCCAGCCCTGACTGCCGGGGGAGGAAACACCAGCGGTCGCCCGCCTGTGCCCGCTGCCCCCAGAGCCGCCACAGAGGGGCGTCTGGTCAGGAGCAGCTTGTGTGGCCACCAGGGCGGGAGCTAGGAGGGGCCGGCCCCTGGAAGACTAGCTGGTGTGGGGGCTGAGCCCCTGCACGGAGGAGGAGGCCCAGGGCCGGGCTGGGCGCTCACGGGGCGCTGGACGGGCGGGCCTCTGGCTGGGTGCCTCCCCGCTGGAACCTTCTCTGTTCCCATTTTCCTTGAGGCCAGCGTCCGGGCAGCGGTGTCCTTCCTTGAGGAAGTTCACGGCCGCGTGGAGCATTCGGAGGGAAGTGGAACCGCTCAGCGGCCCTCGTAGAGGGGGACCCTGCCCAACTGGCCCCCGGGAGGGAGCCCACGTCCCTGGGCAGCAGGACCTGCCCTCTCCCCGGTGGCCCGGAAACCAGCGGCCAGCTGTGGGCTGCTAGGGCGGGTCTGGCTCTGGCTGTCTGGGGTCCTCGTCCCCCAAGGACGTGGGGCGCTTGGCCCGACACACACCCGAGGCCCCAGTCTCTAAAGAAGCCCCCCCTCTGCCGTGACAACTTCGCCCTGGGCGGAGCCCTGGCCAGGGCCACGTCCTCTCCTAAAACGGACCTGCCATGTAGACCGCCGCGAGCGCAGCCCAGCCGCTTGGGCGCCAGGCCCGGGGTGGGGGTGGGGACTCCGGGCCTAGAGGGGGCTCCCGGTGAGGGGCAGGCGGGGGGCAGAGGCAGTGCCAGGCCCGGGGTACGACCTCGGGCTCCGGCCCTAGGCTCCCTGTCCTTGTCTTGTGGGTCAGCGGCACGTGGCGCGGGTGCTCTGGACCCTGTTTTCCCCAGAGCTGTGCAGTGGGCACCGGCCCAGGAGGAGAGATGCGGGGGCCGGCCTGCTGCTCAGCGAGCCGTGAAGACCCGGACGTCCTGCTTCCCTGAGCCCTCCGCCCCGAGGGCGTGCCGGGCATGGGCTTCGGGGAGTCCCCGGAGCTTCGATGAGTCCAGGGTCCGGTTCTGGGGCGCTGCTGTGCCCGCTGAGCGTGGGGGGCACCGTCGCATCTTCCACCCCGTCGGGTCTGTCTGCTCTGGGGCTGGCCTCTCTGCAGCCTCTGGAAGGTGGACTGCACCGCTGGGCCTCGGTCCTCCAGCGCCCGGTGGGCTGAGTGGGGGTGCGGACTCCACGTGCCGACTGGAGGCCCCCAGGTCCTGTGCCCCGTCGCGGCCCCGTTTGCTGCCTCTCCTCGTTGGCGCTGCTGTGCCGTGTGGACAGGAGCACCCTTGCGGGGCCCCGCTTTGCTCTGCGTGAAACGCTCATTCTCGTTTTGAAGAACTGCTTGGAAATTGTTAACAACGGGGAGAAACAGAAAAGTAAAAAATGGCGGGTCCCTGGGCACTGTGTGCTCCTGGGCAGTCACCGGACACCGGGCACACGCCCACCCTCCCGGAGGCCAGCGCCCTGCCCCGGGTGGCAGGGCTCAGCAGGCCAACCTGTGGTGGCTCCTCACTGCCGGTCTGCGCCACGGTGGGGCAGCCCCCAACGACCCCCTGCCCCTTGGTCTGCAAGGACCCCATGGACACGGTCACCGTCCTGCGCCTGGGGCCAGGCCTGGCTGGGCAGCACCGTGTGCTGTGCCTGACGTCCCCACCTGGACTAGCCTCTGCCAGCTTCGCGAGGGCGGGGGTGTGGCTGCCTCTGCGCGCGGCCCCTGTGTCCTGCCCAGGCTTCCTGCTTCAGGCCTTGGGCTGGCCGCGGCCCTGTGGTGGGCTGGCCGGCACCCCCTCCTCCAGAGCTTGCGCTTTCCAGGAGGCCTGGGGCAGGAGGAAGTGGCCATTGTGCCCCCAGAGGCCCAGGCCCCAGGAATTTCCCTTTGCTCTTCGGAGGTCAGAGTAGGGGCCTGTTTTTGGCCACTTCTTGGACCTGGGGGGTGGGAGGGGCACCTGTCTGGGTCTTGGTCACGGCGCCCCCAGCACTTCTGCAGCTCTGGGGCTACCCTCGGACCCTTCACTCTGGGGGGCTCTCAGGCCCGCTGGGAAGTTTGTGGAACACGGGTGGAGCAAGGCCTGTGTCCCTCCCCACCCCTGCCCTGTGGACCGGCCTTGGGGCATCCCGCCCTGCCCCGGTGCCCCGCCTGCACCCAATGGAGACCAGCGAGAGCTTGCGGGTCTCCCGCCCACGCTGAGCTCCGCTCGCGCCTGGCGTCTCAACCTCTGCTGGGCGCCCCGTGTCTCTGCGTCTCTAAGGGTGGAACTGCTTTGGGGGGAGTGGGGGTTTGAGAAGACAGCCTGGAGGGCCCGCCGGCCCCCACGCGCCATCAAGGGCTTTGGGGTCCTGCCTGTTCACTTCAGGGGCTGTCCTCTGAGCACGTGGGGTTCTCTTCTCTGCTCTCAGTTGCTGCATTGGGAACAACTTTGAACAAGTTAGTTTTTGGGGCTATTTCCCGGGGTGGCGCCCCACAGGTTGGGATGCAAACCTGCCTGCCCCAGCCCATAACAGCAGAGAGGGCCTGGGGCCTCCAGAGCACCCCAGGCGCCCACCCTTCCCGGCCCCTCCCTCAGGGTCTGGTCCCCGTGGCTGCCTCCGACCAGTGGCCAGCGGTGAAAGGCCTCTTAGGGGCGATTTGGGCCAGCCAGCGGCGCCAGGCGCGGTGGGCTTGGTGGTGGGCGGGCTGGAAAGACGAGGAAGGGGGTGAGGGAGCGTCTCCACCGGCCTGTCCGCTCCCCCTAAACGGCTCGGCGCCAGCCGCTGGGGTGGGAGGAATCCGGACGCACAGCGGGCGTGTCTCTGGGCGCTGTGGGCAGAGTCCCCAGGGCCATGGCCGAGTCCTCCTGGCTGAGGCCGCACCTGACTCTGAGGCAGCGTCTTTAGGGGGCTGACAAGGTCCCCTCAGTGGGGCCGGACCGGCACGAGTGTTGTCCTTGCAAGGGGGGACGCTGCGAGAGCTGACAGGAGAGGTCGGGGTGGGGGGTCCACCTGCCTCCATCCCAGAGAAGCAGGGAGGCCTGGGCGGCCTCAGGGCTGAGGCCTCAGGGCTCCGGCCGTGCAGAGCTGGGTCTGCCCTTAAGCTGCGTCAGCCCCCCCACCCTTGCACAGGGGGAGCAGGTGTGGGGTGCGCTGGGAGCGGGCTGGGGTTTCGGGGCAGAGGCCGTGGTGTCTGCTCGCCCACCTCATGGGTCTGCAGCCGCGTTTTGGTGCGTTGCTTCGGGAGGAGTCCCCTGCCCGGTCTTGGTTTGGGGTGCTTCTGGCCGGGCTCGGCCTGGGCGCAGGATGCAGTATGAGTAACTCTCATCTCCACACAGTGTCTGTAGAAGCGGCCACTCTGGGATCCCAGATGAACGACCGGACGGAAGACATGGAAATCACGTCGCACTACCGACAGCTGCTGCGGGAGCTGGACGAGCAGAGGCGGCACGGGGTGCTGTGCGACGTGAGCGTGGTGGTGGAGGGCCGGGTCTTCAAGGCCCACAAGAACGTGCTGCTGGGCAGTAGCCGCTACTTCAAGACGCTGTACTGCCAGGTGCAGAAGGCATCCGACCAGGCCACGGTCACGCACCTGGACATCGTCACTGCTCAGGGCTTCAAGGCCATCATCGACTTCATGTACTCGGCCCACCTGGCACTGACCAGCAGGAACGTCATCGAGGTGATGTCTGCAGCCAGCTTTCTGCAGATGACCGACATTGTGCAGGCCTGCCATGACTTCATCAAGGCCGCCCTGGACATCAGTATCAAGCCAGACGCCTCGGACGAGCTCTCGGAGTTCGAGCTCGGCGGCCCAGCGGGTGGCGGCGCAGACGCGCTCATCTCAGCCGTGATGGCCGGCAGGAGCATCTCCCCGTGGCTGGCTAGGCGCACCAGCCCCACCAACTCCTCCGGGGACTCGGCCATCGCCAGCTGCCACGAGGGGGGCAGCAACTATGGGAAGGACGACACGGAGCCCAAGGCCGAGGGCCCCGGCGAGGTCTCCCCACGGCCGCTGTGGCCCGGTGACCTGGGCTACGGGGCCCTGCGGGTCAAGGAGGAGCAGGCCTCGCCGCCCCACTACGCAGGGGGTGAGCTGCCCCCCCCCAGTGACGGCCTGGCCCAGAGCACCTTCCCAGAGCCGGCCCCCGGGGACGGGTGGCAGCCCACAGGCCGGAGGAAGAATCGGAAAAACAAGGAGACCGTGCGGCACATCACCCCGCAGGCCGACGAGGACAGCCGGGCCGGCTCCCCGCTGCCCCCCTTCCTCCCCGCGGCCGCGTGGCCCTTCGGCGGCGGAGACCCCAGTAAGGCTCGCGTTTGTTCCGGGTGGGGCTCAGCCTGGGGCTGCAGTGGGCGGGCCCTCTGGGATCCCTGCTCTGCAGGCGGGTGGGTGGGCGCGGGGGGCTGGGCGGGCAGGAGCCCCGGTGGGGTCGCAGCGCCTGGAAACCTGCTTTAAGGGATGAAACACTGAACCTGAGAGCGGAGCTGGCGGGCCGTGGAGCCGGGCCCCGGGGCTCGGTGCTGGTTCAGACTCCGCAGGCGCCTCCTGCCCTGGCCGCGTGTCCTCACCGGGCCTCGGGGCTGGGGTGGGGGCTCTTCCCGCTGCTGACAGCGCCCACGCGCCGCAGCTTCTCCAGGCCTGTCACAAGGGTGTTTGCTCTGGGGAAGCGCGCAGCCTGGCTTGTTGGAGGCGGGCCTCACGGCGAGGCGCCCAGGCCCGGGCCAGCGCTCCGGGCACTCTCTGGCGGGGCAGAGGCTGGTCCAGAGCAGAGCAGCTCCTTGAAGAGGGGCTGCCAGGGTGTGCGCGGCCAGCGGCGGCCGAGCGCCAGGCCAGGTGGGGCCAAGCCCTGCCCTGCCGAGGCTGGCCCGGCGGTGTGTGCGAAGGGGCTCCCCCAGGGCCCCGCCTGGACGCTGCTGGGGTGGTGGATCCGGGCGCCCCGGGTTCGCAGTGTGACGGGGCAGGAGGCCCGAGGGCCCAGGGGACGGAGGTGTGAAGACGCGTCAGACTTCACCCCGCCTTCCAGGGCAGCGGGGCTGGTGTCAGGCGTCGCCCCAACCCCGCGCAGAGCAGCGCCCGGCCGGTGCCCGGAGCCTGGGCTCCCCCAGGCAGGCGTCGGCGGCCCCGCGACAGGGCCCTGCTGGGCCGAGGCCCCGGCGGCCTCGGGTCCTCCCTCTGCCGCGGCCCTTGGACGGCCCGGGCGGGCCGGGTGCGCCCCGCGGTACCGCGCGGGCCTGTGGCGGCCCGAGGACAGGCCGGGGCGCGGCCGCCCCGCAGAGCTCCCCGCGGGCTGCTGGGCGCGCGGCCTCCCCTCGGGGCGAGGCGGAGGGGCGGCGGCGTCCCCGGCCTCTCCTCTCCCGCGGCGGCTCGCGCCCCCCCGCCCCCCCGCGGGCCGGGCTCCCGGTCCTGGGGCGCCCCTGTCCCTGCGGCGCCCCTCACTTCCAGCCGCGGGAGGCCCCGCCCACCCGCCTGATTGCGCGTTTTCCCGACCCTGCGGCTGATCGGGCCATTCCGCACCAACCGGCCCGGCCGGGCTCCCCATCGGCCCAGTCCCAAGCCGGCCGCGCGCGCGGAGGCCCCGGGCGCCGCCCTAGTGCCGGCCCTGTGCGGCCCTGCCCGGCGCCTCGCCGCCCCTGCCCGCTTGCCGGGCGCGGGCCCTCGCGCCCCACCCGCCTCTGGCCCCCGGCCCCGCCCGCGCCCCCGCGCCCCGGCCCGCTTCTCACCGGCCGGCCGAGCCGCCGTCCCCTCCGGGCCGGGCTCAGGCCTCGCAGCCAGACCCGCCCCGCGGGCGCTGGGGGGGCGCGGGGGCGCGGGGGGGGGGCGCCTGCACGGGCTCCCGCCGCCCCGCCGGGCCAGGGCCGAGGAGCCCCGGGCAACCTGGAAGCCCCCTGGTCTCCATCCGGGCGGCTTTCGCCCGAGCCGACCCGCCCTCCTTGGGGCTCGGCCGCTCCCGGCAGGGTCAGCCCCTCAGGGGACCCCTTGGCCTGGCGCCCCGGGAGCCTTCTGTGTGCGCCAGGCCTGGGCGCCGTGGGGGCCCCGCCCTGGGCTCCCGCCCACACGCGTGTCCTGCCCCGGCTTCCGCTGTCGCAGCGAGGCCACCGCCGGCACCGCAGCCTCCTGGGCTCGCCCTGTCCGCGTCCCCCAGGTGAGCCCGCGGTGAGGGCGAGGCCCGGGGCGGGCGAGCGCAGGCGAAGGGCCTTGCTGCGCGCCGACCAGGTGGCGCCTGTCCCCAGACACAGCCTCCCTGCACCCCGCACCTCCCCGCCGCCCGCCTGCCCTGCCCACCCTCGGGCGCCCCACAGACTCCCGGACTGGGTTGCCGGCCTTGGGGCCTTTGAGGCCTCACTGTCCCGCGGGCAGCGCGGGTCCAGGCAGGGGGCACCTGAGGAAAAGCTAGCAAGCACCCCACCCTCTCCGACCCCGAGCAGGGGGATTTGGGGAAATCTCAGGTCCTCAGGCCCCCAGGCCCGTGTCCGCCTGGGGCTGTGGGGTCCGCTATCCCAGTGAACCCCGCTTTGCAGCTAACACCAGACGATCTGGACGAATTGCTTAAAAATTCTCTATTTTCATGGTAAACGCTCCTCAGGTAGAGACTATAAGTGAGCGAGATTTTCAACATGCGGACACTGGCCCTTGTAGGAAGGGGGCGACACCACTGCCTGCTGTGGGCTCAACAAGGTTGGGGCCTGAGGTTGGGGTGTCTGCCGTCGCTGCGTCCTGCCCCTTCATCCTGGGGCCAGCTCTGTCCAGGGGGCGGCTGCACCCGCTGCGCATGGCCAGGCCTGGGGGCGCACTGCTTGGGGGTCCCATGTGGGAGACCAGAGCATAGGGCTCTTCCCCCAGAGAGCTCCCAGAGTCTCCTGGGGGGCGAGGACCCCAGGAAAGAAGAGCTAACAAGAAGCCGACAAGATCTGGGAGGCGGCCCCCAGCAGCAGGTGGGGTGAGGGGTGCACCTGGGGTGTCAGGGCTACCAGGGCATCAGCTGGTGCTGAGTGAGTGGGGACCAGAGTGAAGTGCCGAAGCGATGTGCGGCAGCATCGGGGCGGGGGACACATGGGGGGCAGCATCGGGGCACAGAGTGGGCAGGGGCATCTGCAGGCCTGCCCACATGCCTTCAGGGCCCCAGGACTGCTCGAAACTGAGTGCTTGGCCTCCTGGTGGACCTGACATGATTTATATTCCTGGAGAGTCAAAATGGCGCTGCTGGCATTTTCACCTTCACGTCTAAAATAAAAGTTTTGGTCCTGAACTCAGCATTTGGCCATCGGGGGGGGGGGGGAGGCCTGAAAGCCCCAACCCTGGCGTGACCCCTTTCCAGGGTGATCTGGGTGGCGCTGCGGGGTCCAGCGCCTGGCCGGTGCCCAGTCCCCTCCGGGGGCGGCGATGTTGACGTGTGTCCCCTCCCCCCAGATGCCGACCTGACTGCCCCTGAAGCCAGCAGCTCCGCCGGCCGCGGGGAGAGGGTCGAGCTCTTCGCCCACGTGGACGAGGGTCTCCTGGGAGGCGAGGCCAGCTACCTGGGCCAGACGCTGGCCCCGGAGAAGGACGAGGCGCTGCACCAGGCCTCCGCCGTGGCCAGCCTGCGGGCGGCGCTCATGAGCAAGAACAGCCTGCTGTCACTGAAGGCGGACGCGCTGGGGGAGGATAGCCCCCTGCTGCTGGAGTACCTGCCCAAGGGCGCCCACTCGCTGTCCCGTAAGTGCGGCCGCCCCACTCCTGTGCGGTGCGCCCCGTTGTCCCAGGAGCCGAGCAGGTGCGGGGGCTGGCGGGCTGGGGGCGGAGGCCCAGCCGGGAGGTCGCAGGCCTCAGAGCCGGGGTCCCAGGCGGGGCGGGGCCGGGGTGGGCGTTGCGGCTGCCCCCAGGCCGGCACGGGCAAGTGAGGGGCGCGGGGACGGCGGCCTCTGCCCCCTGTGCCCGCGGGCCCGCGCAAGGGGAGGCCAGCGCTCCGGAGTGGGCAGGGTCACGTCCGTGCTGCTGGCCACACATGCGTTTCTAGGAGCCGGTCACCGGGTGGACGGCCCGGGCACTGCCACCACCCGCGGCCGGGGCCCGGGGAGGCCCTGCACAGGCGTGGCCAGCCGGGCACCGCGTGCCCAGGGGCCGAGGGACGCTGGTGTGTGGACGCGACGTTTCCTGTGTCCCTGGATGGAGTAAAGGACAAGATGCCGACCAGCTCTGACGTCGGCTTGGAGCCGCCTTTGTTTTCATTTTCACTCTCACTTAAAGGCGGCGTCTCTGTGGCTGCAAGGCCGGTTCCTGCCGGAGCGCTGGAATCGGCCTAATAAAGGCGGAGCGGCCTGAGCAGGTGTCTTCATTGCCTGCGCGGTCTCCCGGCGGGCGGCCCCTGGCGGCAGGGTGGGTGGCCGGGAGCCCCCAGGCCCTTTCCTGCTCTAGAGCGCCCCGTTTCCAGCCAAGTCAAGTCCCAGTGGCTGGAGCGCCCGGGCAACGTGGGGGTGGTGGTTCCTCCAGGGCCCCCTCACTTCAGACGTTCATGTCAGCCCCAGGCCCGGGGTGCAGGGACAGACCAGAGACAGCATTACAGATGGGTGCCTGCTGAGGGCGGGCAGGGCGGTGGGGCGCGGCCAGCGCTGGGCTCCCGACTGGTGCGGGGTCCGGACACTTGTTCTGCGCTTCGGCAGCCACAGGTGTCCGAGAGGCCGGGGCCCTCCGGCCAGCCTGCGTGGCTGCTCTGTCACCGAGGACGCCTGGGGAGGAGCGATGATGTGTTGGGCTCGCCCTGCGTTCGGGCTCGTGCAGCTGTCAGTGCTGGGGTCGGGACAGGCGGGGAGGTGTGGGAGCCCTGCACCCTCCACCGGTGGGCATGGCCCTCGGGTTCGGCTGGCTCGGGTCTCGGGCCTCTCTCTGCCCTGCTGGTGCACATGTGCTCAGGTGAGGTCAGCCGGTGGCTGCCAGACGGTCGTGTCTTTTGGGCCTACAGTTTAATAGAACAGGCCCTGTGACGAGATGGGCTTATTTTAGAAGCGTAAGGTTAGCTTAGTAGTTGCAAAATCAATCCCTGTAATCCACCACATTCGCAGTGAAGGAGAAGACCCCCGCAGTAGTCAGCCCCGGGGTTAATGGTGACTCTGAGGCGGGGCAGGGCCGTCCATCCTTACCAAGGACACAGTCAACCCCCTGAGGGTGTTAGGTGGCTGAGAGACCCCACAGGGCCCCGCATGTAAGGAAAATGGCTTTTATTTGCAGATGACATGATCATGCATATAGAAAACCCAGAATAATGTAGAAACTGTTAGAGGCAGTGAGCAAAGGTGCCGTGCACAGCAGTCAGTGTGTCTTGTGTGCCAGAGCCAGACAACAGAAGGGAAGGTGGCACCGAGTGCAGGGAATAATCAAGCAGCTGGTGCAGACCTCCCTTCAGAAACTACTAGGAGACTAATGTCCCGCAAACTGATGTTGCGAGACGTTAACGTGGGAGAGGATGACAGACGCTGTACTATGGCCGTGGAAGAGAAGACTTGATGTAAGCTCTCGGCTCCTCCCAGGACGGTGGGGTCAGTGCAGTGCCGCGTCAGGGCCCACTGGGCTCTAGTGTGGTGGACTAGCTCCTTTGAATGTGTTTGGAGAGGCAGAGGCCCAGCATGGTGTCAGGGGCCCTGCACTTGTCTTATTTGGATATTAGGACACATGTAGCATGGAAACCAGTCATTGAGGGGCAGCTTATGCCCAGGCTCCTAGAAGCAAGAGGTGCTGCCAGGCCACTGAGGGGCACTGGGGTCAGTTGGGAGCCTGGCCAGGAGCAGCTTCCTTCAGGAAGGAACGGGAGGCAGAGCAGGCAGGCTGAGAGTGGCTGTTTGGGACACTTGCAGCTCTGGGGCACAGGGCTGATCCTGGTCCCGGGGAACATGGGCAAATGGGGTGGAACCCTGAGTGCGGGAACTGGACAGAGGTGGTCAGGGGTGGACTCACCACCTTCACAGACAGTGTCCTTATAATGTCTTGGAATTGACCAGCTGTGGAGGTCGGTCCCTGCTCTGGGCCAGCAAGGACTTTGGCCGGTGAGCTTCAGGACGTGATAAAAGGCACAAACACTAGGACAGTGGAGGTGATCTGTACGGGAAGGAGCATGGGAGCAGCGACTGACTTGAGGAGCTGTGGTGGCCACATGTCTGTGGGTCAGCAGGGGGCAGTCTTTTCAACAGTGGTTCTAAGTTATCAGCTATCCCAGGGTAGAGCTGGGCCTTGACCCCTGCAAGGAAGTTAATTTCGCCTGGGTCATGGCCTGGATGTGAAAAGCCCAGCCCCGGAAGGCCTGGGGCACTGGCCTGGGCATCGTGGCAGGAGTCCACGTAAAGCACTGTGGTGGGAGACTGGCGGGATGGACTTCACCAAGATGGTTCATTTCCTCACTAGGAAACCATTGAGAGTGAAGGTCACAGACGAGGGCAAATGCATCTGATACAGGACTCAAGTCAGAATCCATAGAACCAAAGGAAAAAAACCCACAAAGGAAAAGACACCTTATGAGCCATGGGGGAGGCTTGGGAGGACGACGTCCCTGGCTGTGGGCCGGGCAGGTGTGGGCACCCCAGCCGCCAACCTCCCCCGGGGCCGAGTGCCAGGTCCGGCCCATGGCCCACACAGGGCCCCACAGAAACAGCAGAGATGAGCTCTGTTCCCCCAAGACACACCTGAGGCACCACAGCCCCACGCCTCAGTCCAGGGCCCACCAGCTAAAGATCCACGCCGGCCCCGCCCTCTGTGACCCCAAAACAGGCCCGGCGGGCAGCTGGGAGGCCCCTGGGTGAGAGCAGCCCAAAGCCCAAGCACCCACACCAAGGGCTGCAGCAACACCGCGCCCATACACAGGGCAGAGCCCCCCGAGGACGGGGCAGTCTGGTTCTCGCTGGGCACAACCAAGAGACCTCGGGGTGCAGGAACAGCAGGGGGTTGTGCAATGGGAAACAAAGGTCGCTGTGGCCACAGGGGTGGCCCCTCACCCAGCTAGTGCCCGCCAGGAGCACAAGCAGAGCGCTGGCCAGTGGGGATGCCCCTGCCGGTCCCTGAGCGGTAGTGGTTGGGGGCGCCAGTTAACAGCTTTTGTGTGGGGTTGGACGACTCGGATAAGCAGCTCCTTGAGGCGTCAGGCTGGGCACTGGGCTCCCTCAGGCGGTGGGGAGACGCGCCCCTGCCAGGGCCACCCGGCCGCAGGCTTGGATCCTTCAGGGGGCTGCAGCCAGGCGCCCGCTGGACCAGTTTTCAGTCCCGTGGCTGGTCGGGCCATGTGGCACCAAGCAGCTCGGAGCTCGCTGGTGACTGGCCCCTCCTGGGGTCCAGCACCCCGCGGGGAAGGGCCGCTGCGGGGCGCCCCGGGGCCGCCGGCCGCAGCTGGCCCACGAGAGGCTGCGGGGCTGCTGGGCCCAGCGTGAGGCGGGGCTGCGCCCTGGGGCTCTCGGGGTCGCCCTAACTCGTCAGGTGCGTCCCTGCCTGAGCGCCCGCAGCCCGGCCGGCTCCGCCAGACGTTGCTGGCGCGAGGAGCGCGGGGCGCCGGGACCCCAGTGCGTGCCCCGGGCGTCCTGCCCCGCGGGCCTGGCCGGGCCAGCTGACCCTGGCGGGCTGCCCTTGTCTGCGGGCGCCGTCTGGCCAGGGAAGCGGCTCGGCGCGGGTGGGACCTGCCCCTGCGGGCCCGGGCGGGGCGCGTGACGGGTCGGGGAGCCGGGTGCCCGCTGTGTGCCCCGGGCCGGGCCAGCCCACCCGCCCGCCGGCGCCGAGCTCGAGTCCTCCCCGGGGTCTGCGCCCGTCGGGTCTCGGGGCGTGCGCGGCGGGGCCGGCGGGTGCGGGCGGCAGGCGCGAGGGGGCCCCCGGGAGCGGCTGGCCGGGCCCGCGGGGTGTAGGGAGGGCGGGGCCTGTCCCCAGGGCGCCCCTCGGGCTCTTGGGGTGCGCCGCCCCTTGCCCGACGGGGTCCCGCCGCGGGGCCGACGCCGTGCACCCGGGAGCCCCGGCCGCCGCCGCGGGCAGGTGCTCCGAGCACGGGGCCCCGCCGGGTGCGGTGGGCCAGGGCGGGCCCGGGGCACCTGCTGCGGCCCCGGCTCCCTGTGCCCCGAGGGCCAGGGCTCCCAGCCCGACCTCCGGAGCCGGCCTGTCTTAGGGGCGCGTTCTAAAAAGGGGGGTCGTCGGGGCCCGCGTCCCCCCGCGGGCAGCTCTGGGCCCCGCGCCGTCCGCAGGGCGCCGGCTCCTCGCCGGGCGCGGGGCGCGGGGCGCGGGGCGCGGGGCAGTGACCCGCCTGTGCCCTCGCAGTGAACGAGTTCACGGTCATCAGGAAGAAGTTCAAGTGCCCCTACTGCAGCTTCTCGGCCATGCACCAGTGCATCCTCAAGCGGCACATGCGCTCGCACACGGGCGAGCGGCCCTACCCCTGCGAGATCTGCGGGAAGAAGTTCACGCGGCGCGAGCACATGAAGCGGCACACGCTGGTGAGGGGCGGGGCCGGGGCGGGGCTGTGGGCGGGGCGGGCCGGGCGGGGCGGGGCCTGGCGGGCGGGGCGGGGCCTGGCGGGCTGGGGCGGGGCCGGGCCTGGCGGGCGGGGCGGGGCTGTGGGCGGGGCCGGGGCGCGCGGAGGCCGGGGGTGCCGACCCGGTGGTCTGGGCCGGCAGGTCTGACTCCCCCAGCGCCCAGTTCGGCCAAGCCTCGCCCCCTTCTGGCACCTCCCAGGCCCCGCTCTGCAGCGGTGGGCTCCCCGCCCGTGTGGTAGAGACCCCCCCAGACGCAGGCCCGCGTTAAATCAGACTTAGAAAAAGCCTTTCCTCGCGGGCGGGCGGGCGGGCGGGCGGGCGACTGTCCCCCTGCAGGGAGCAGCCCCGGGAAGGGCTGATAAGGGTTTTTGAAGCCAAAAATCGCACCTGGGAGTTTGCAGCTGCCGCAGCAAGCGGGGGGACAGAAGCCAGACTGTGCTGTTACCCGCAGTCCAGCGTTTCCCCACGTCCATGTTTGTTTGTGGCGGGAACCGGCCCCTATTGGCCTGGCCTGGAATTTTCCCACAGCCCTAGCTAGTCCTCCTGAGAGCGCCCAGCTTAGGCCTTGCGCGGTCGGCGACATTCCGCATTGCCCCCATTTCACATCCCCTCTCGGCGGGGGTCACACTGACACCCCAAGTTTCGTTTGGACCTGGAGGCCTGGGGGGGCCTAGCATGCTGCCCACAAAAGCCGCTCTCGCAGGCCACCAGCCGGGGTTTCTCCTGGCTCTGGCGACCTCAGCACCTCTGGGGGCTGTCACCCACGTGCAGACGGGCTGGGAGGCCGGGGTGCTACGGCTCGCCCCCAGTCCTGTCTCCTGCCCAAGACATGGGCCTGGCAGGGCTCCCCAGGCCTCAGACCAAGGAGGGGCCTCTGCCTCCTTGTGGGACAGCCCAGCTCTCAGCCCCAGAGGGCCAGGCCCTGAGAGTCCCTCTGACTCTATGTTCTGTCTACCTCCCGCCTCTCTGTCCCCACTTGCCTCCGTCCCCCACCGACCACCCTATTCCCAAACATCATTTGCCTCTGCCTGCTTGCTCCCCGCCCCCGTGTCCCTGCCTGCCTGTCCCCATAGGTCCACAGCAAGGACAAGAAGTATGTGTGCAAGCTGTGCAGCCGGGTGTTCATGTCGGCGGCCAGCGTGGGCATCCGGCACGGCTCACGGCGGCACGGGGTGTGTGCTGACTGCACGGGCCGGGGCGCGGCAGGACCCCTGGACAGTGGGGGCGCCGAGGGCTCCCCTGAGCTCTTCGCGGGTGACGGGCCCTACCTGGAGGACCCCGATGACCCACGCGGGGAGGGCGAGGAGGACCTGGGTGAGGAGGAGGAGGAGGACGGGACCAAGTGGAAGGAGGACGTGGGGCTGGCCCAGGAAGACGCACTGATGGACGACAAGGATGAGGAGGACTCCCCTGGGGGTGCCCACAGCCCCGCCGGGACCCCAGACAAGGACTTTGCCTGGATCTCTTAGGGCCGTGTCCGCCGTACCCGCCCCTTGGGGTCCCTGCCCACCAGCAGGGCAGGCTGACCCCTCTCGCAGCCCCACCTCCGGGACCCCTTTACTGTGCGCCCTCCCTGACACACACTGGCTAGTGAGCACTGGGAGGGGCTGCCTTGGTGTCTGGGTCTGGTCTGAGCACCTGGCTCAGCCCTGCCCGTCTGCAGGGCGGTGCCCGAGGGCAGGGTGACCCTGTGGCCACGTCAGGCCACCTGGTCGGGTGCCCAGGGGTCCTGAGACCTCACTCCGGGGTGCTGACTGCCAGGGGAGCCGTGGCCGGCCAGAACTGAGGCCGCCCTCCCCGCCTGTCACTGCCTGCCCCACACCCTGGTGGCCAGCAGAGCCCAGGTGCCCGTCCTAAAGGCCTGCCACCCCTGGTGCTTCCACCCCGCTGCAGAGGCCCTGCCAGGGCCAGGTGCTACCTGTCAGGGGCCAGCGGCTGCCCCCCAGGCCCACGCCACCTCAGGCTGGCTCTCTGCTGGGTGCACTTCCTCCGGCACCCGGGCCGCCTCGTGCTGCTAACGCTGGGCCCGTTACCTGCTGCTCCCCGCCCCCCGGCCACCCGTGTCCTCAGCGGTCCGAGGCCCGAGTTCACTGGTGCGACGGTGCACCTGGAGGGACGTCCTGTCATGGCCGACCTCCCCCCTGGCTGAGCCGAGTCAGGGCGACACTGCCCACCTGTTGATGGTGCCCTCCCGGGCCAGGGAAGGGAAGCCCGCAGCCGGCTGTGTGAGCGGGGCCCCCCGCGGCCCGTGCCCATGAGCCTGCTCCCACACGGGCGGCCTGGGGCCTGGCAGGAGGCCCCACGTCCACTTTAAAGAAAGCCACGTGTGCGGTGTGAGGCGCGGCGTCCGGACAGCACCGCCCTGGTTCGTGCTGACCCCCCGCCGCTGGGCTCTGGGAGGTGGGCCACGCGCTGGACACGCTCGCCCGGCTCTGGCCAGTGAGGACCCCGGTCCCTGCCCCCCCCCCAGCCCTTTTCTAAACAGACTTTGGTAGACGCGCTGCTGACCGGACCTCTGCTCCCGGGCCTCCGGCTTGGAGCTCGCGCCTCTCAGGCCGTCCTGCCCGCGCCCGGGCGTCTCGCTGTCTCCGACCCCCGGCTCCTCCCCACTCCAGGCCACCCAGGTTAACCTTTTGGGGGTCGCTGTTAGTGCCACAGGGGCGTCTCTTCCTCAAGCCGGCCTGCGCGGGGGCCGCGTCCCGCCCGCGCCCTCCGCTGCGCCACCTCGCCCGCCCTGGGGTCCGGCTGGGGGCCTCGCACCACGGCTGGGCCTGCGGGGGCGCGGTGAACGGAGGGCTTTTTTATGTGACTGATTTTTTTTTAAATCGATGCTTAATAAATATTTTTTTACGAAGAGGAAAGTGTAGATTACCTGTCACATTTTGTACTGTTGCGTGTCTGCATCTTGGCGTCTGTAGCCCGAAGCGGAGGGGACGTCCCGGGGTCCTCCCGGCGGTGGCCTGCGCGCCGGGGCCTGTCGTCCCCGCTGGGCTCCGGGAGGTGACTCGGGACCCTGCTGCTCCCCAACTTTGTACACCTTCGTTTTTAAAAAGAAAACCGAGAAACTGGAACTCTGCTGTCGGGGAAGGCGGCACCTCGCAGCCCCGCGGCACCGGCTCGCCAGGGAAGCCGCCTCCGCGCCGCCGCCTGCTGCTGGTGGGGTGCTCCGCGTGCTTCCCTCGCTTATTTATTTTCTCAACAGGCTTTCAAGCTGTCGGCAGACGAGGCAGTGTCCGAGACTGTGGATTTTTCCTGGGAATAATCGATATTATATTGACTTTATATTAATGATTATACGCCTGTGTTTGTATTGGAGATGTGTTTAATATTGGGGGTCATTTGGGGGTTCACGGCTCTCCTGTCCGCTTCTCTGTAGGCACGGGGTGGAGACCGCCGGCCCCACTGGTGCCCGTTCTGGCTGCGGGGCTGGCTTAGACACTCGGCAAAGCGACCACTTCAATAAAGCGGAGACTCCAGCTTGCGTGCGGCCTGTGTGTTTTCCGCGGACAGGGCCTCGGGGCCGCCGGGTGCCCCGGCCCTCGGTGGCCTGTCGCCGGCTTCCTGCTTCCCGCGTCCTCCCCCACAGAAGACAGACACAGCATCTGGAAAATCCATCAACCTTTGCTATTCCTCTTCGCCTGGGGCAGCCCAGATGAGACCCCTGAGCTCGCGACGGGGCTCGAGGGAAGTGAGGCAAGGTGGGCACGGAAGAGGGTGCAGAAGCCCCGCCTGGCCCAAGAGCACCCTCGACGAGGCCGCGGCCTGGCAGGCAGAAGGGTGGCCACCTGGGGGGACCCAGTGGCCCAGGGGACGAGCTGCATGGTTTGGCTTCAGTGCAAGAGGCTGGTATCTTCAGCGGCCCTGGTCAGGCCTGACCCCCGCTGTCAGCACACCTGCGCCAGGAGCCCGGCCCGAGTCCCCGGGTTCGTTCAGCCCAGGAAGAGGGGAGAGCTGATCTCCATAAAGAAGCTGGGGGGGGAGCTGTGAGGGTGGGGGCCGCTCAGCCCAGGAAGCGCTGGCATGCCTTCTTCCAGCGGCAGGCGGTGCACCACAGGCCGTGGCCCTCAAGCTGTATACCTTCCGGCACTTCCTGGCTTCACCTCGGGGCTTCCTGGGGTCACACGGGGGCCGGGAGGTAAGGGTGGGCTGGGACCCTCCCTGCCTGGCACCTGCCTCCTCAACACATGCACCTCAGGCTGGCACCAAACTTGCTGGGCAGGGCCGGTGCGCAGGCCCTGACCGCGGGGGGTGGCAGCGGCTCCGGGGGCCCAGGCTGCTCCAGCAGGGGCAGGGCGGGCGACGCCGAGGCCCGCAGGGATCAGGCGGGACAGCCCGCCGGGCAGCATGGCCGGCTCCATGAGGTATCAGTCCTCGCCAACACCCTGCTCGGGCTCCACCTGCGGGGACACAGCCAGGAGCTGGGGGCCCGAGGTGGGCACCCCCCACCCTGCCGGCCCCACCGCACCCCAGGTGCCCCCGGCGGATGTGTCTGCATGCCAGAGGCCGGCCGCAGCACCTTCCCGCAGCACTTCCACGGACACTGGGACAGCATGGGCTGGCAGCTCCGGGAGACAAGGGTGGGGTCAGGACCGCCCAGGCTCACCTTCCTCTTCCCCAGGGCAGGCTCCCCAAGCAGGAAGCGGGCTGCCTCAGTGGGCAGCGGGGGTGTCGGGGTGGCAGGGGAGGGCTGCTCCCTGGCCGGGTCCCAGTCCCAGGCTCCGCGGCCGCCCGCTGTCCGCACCAGGGCCTCCATCCAGGGCTCCACGCCGGGCCCTGCGGGACACAACACGGTCATTCGGAACATGCGCACACGGCGGCCTCCAGGCATCCTCACCCCAGCCGCCGTCCACCCGCTGACAGCGAGCCGGTGGGAGCGGCAGCCGCTTCCTGGCGGGAAGGACAGCACAGAAGTCCAGCCAGGTGGAGTCAGCCAGGGGTCAGCGGCCGGGGCCCAGGCTTGGCCTCAGGGGGCCGCTCTAAGTGTCAGTGTTTGGAAGAGAGCGGCTGGGTAAGGGACACGCAGCTTGAGGGTAGCTCGAGGGTCTTGGGGGAGCAGGTCCTGCCCCCACCCCTACCCCGCCTGGGCCAGGCCTCTCAGCCTCACCTGGACTGAAGGCTGCAGCGGGGACCCCTGGCAGGAGGGGGCTGGTGGACAGGCTGGTGAGGGCTGCGGCAGCCATGACCTCCTCCAGCAGGGCCTTTCCTGGGGGGTTCTGGGGGATGGGGAGAGCTTGGGTGGGGCTGGCAAGTACTCCAGGCCCCTCCCTCGCCCCGCCCCATGTGCAGGCCCAGGCAGGTGTGGACACAGCCTCCCTCACCCAGGCACTGGCCTCTGGCAGGATGCCCAGCTCCACCCAGCTCTCGGGTTCAGAGCCCCAGGTCCCCAGGAACCACAGGAACAGGGTCTGGGCCCGGGTCTCCCTGACCGGCGTCCTCTGCAGCCACATGCTCCTCCAGACCTCCAAGCTGGACGGGCCCCACCGGCGGTGCCAGGCCCTCCCTCCCCCAAATCACACTTTAACCAGGGTGGAGCAGCGGCAGCTGTGGGCCGCGCCAGGCCGGGAGGACGGAGCTCCCGGGGGACGGGGCTGCGAGCAGCTGCCAGTGCCCAGGCTCCCGCGGGCAGGGCCAGAGCGCCCTGCCCCACGCGCCAGCGGGCTGTCCGGCGCCCAGAGGGCGTCAGGCGGGCGGGGAGACGCGGCCAGAAGCCCGAGGTCGGGGCCGGCTCTTCGGCTCTTCGGGGTGGAAGCGGAGTCGCGGCCCCAGGCCGGGGGCGGGCGCAGGCGCCCCATCTCCGCTCCGCTCTGCCGGGGCTGCGGGGCGGCCGAGCGCGCGCCCCCACCCCGCCCGCCCGCCGGCACGAGCGCGCCCACAGGCCTGCAGGCCCGGCCGGCTCCCCTGTGCGCGGGCGCCCCGGCGGGCCCTGGCGGCGTCTGGGGTCCGGCCGCCGCCGCCCACGTCCGTGGAGCCCCGAGGCCCGCGGCCTGCAGCTCCGGCTGCACCCGGCCCAAGCCCACCGCCCGCGGCGGAGCCCCGCAGAGGCCGCGGCCGGGGCACCGCAGCACCCCCGCACCCGCTGGGCTTCGGCCCCCCAATCCCGCAGCGGTTGGCGCCCACGCGCGCCCCGCCGGCCCCACGGACAGGCCGGCCCGACGCGGGCCCCGCCCCAGGCCCCGCCCCAAGCCCCGCCCGAATTCCCGCCCCGGGCCCCGCCCCAGGCCCTGCCCGAATTCCCGCCCCGGGCCCCGCCCCGGGCCCCGCCCAATTCCCGCCCCAGGCCCCGCCCGAATTCCCGCCCCGGGCCCCGCCCCAGGCCCCGCCCCAATCCCCGCCCCGGGCCCCGCCCGAATTCCCGCCCCGGGCCCCGCCCCAAGCCCCGCCCGAATTCCCGCCCCGGGCCCCGCCCCAGGCCCCGCCCGAATTCCCGCCCCGGGCCCCGCCCAATTCCCGCCCCAGGCCCCGCCCGAATTCCCGCCCCGGGCCCCGCCCAAATTCCCGCCCCAGGCCACGCCCCAGGCCACGCCCTAATCCCCGCCCCGGGCCCCGCCCGAATTCCCGCCCCGGGCCCCGCCCCAGGCCACGCCCGAATTTCCGCCCCAGGCCCCGCCCCGAGCGCACCGATTGGCTCGCGCGCCGAATCGACACGCCCAGGGGCCCCGACGCGCTCCCATTGGCCCGCGGCGCCGCGGCTCCCCGGGGGGCTGCCGGCCGCGGGTTGCTCGGCCGCGAGCGCCCCCGCCCCGCGCGCCGAGCCCTCCCTGCCGCCCCGGGCCCGCGGTCCTCTCGGGGAGCGCCCCGCGGCCCCCCGCGACCCCTACGGCGACTCGCCGGGGCCCCGCCCGCGAGGGCCCCCCGCCGCCGACGTCCCGGGGAGGGGAGTCCGCGCGCAGAACCCCCGACCCCTCCCGGGCCTTCCGAGCCGCGGGCGCCGGCCGTGCCCCCCCCCCCCCCCCGGGTGGGAGCCGCGAGAGGCCGGGGCGGCCGGGACCCCGCAGGCCGGCTGCCCTGGCGCTGAAATGTGTGTTGCCAGGGTGCGCGCGTCTGGGGGGCGAGGGGCTGGGGTTGGGGCTAGCCCACCCTGGAGGAAGGGCACGCAGGGCAGCGGGGTTTGGGGACCCTGCCTAGGTGGTGAAGGGGAAGCCGGGGAGCTGCGCCAGGCAAATGCCGCTCAGGCCGGGCAGGGGCTGGGCGGCCAGGCCCGGCCCCGTGCCCCAGCAGCTGCCCTGCGTCGGGGTTCCCGGGCTTCCTCTGGGCTTGCTGACCCTGGAGTACAGGGTGTCCACCTGGAGCAGGAAGGTCCGGGGCGAGCGAGCAGCCAGGACCTCTCTGCCACGCTCACCCCAGCCCGCGGTGAGGTCACCTGGGCCTTCCCCCACTGCAGACCTCAGGGCCCAGGTCTGTGCCTCGAGCTTCTGAAGGCAGGTGACCACACGCGCTTGGCTCTGGCATGGCGGGAGGGCAGCCAGACCCCTGCCTACTCCGCGGGGCTGGCTGCCAGGCTGGCCCAGGGGACAGCAGTGAGGCCCACCCTGGAATAGGTGGCTTCAGGGACGCTGCACAACCCAGGGCAGCACCAGCTGCAACGAGGCCGCCACGGGCATCTCCAGTGGCTCTGGCAGTGGCCGTGGTAGCAGGTCCCTGCTGACAGGCTGCGGGCTGAGTGGGTCAGGGCAGCGGTCACTCGTGGCAGGAGCCAGCCACATCCCCACCCAGCTACCCCGTCCCTCCCACCCAGCTCTGGGGGGCCAGGGCGGCTCCTGCAGCCTGCGGTGGGACTTGCTGAGGGAACAGAGGTGGGGTCATCCCCTGCTGGTCCCATCCTGGCCCTGGGGACACCCTGGTACACACCACTGACACTGTCATCTCAACCCCCCAAGTGGCCTCGGTGCCCACTTCCTGGGGGCAAGAGGAGGCAGAAATGGGGTGCAGGGACGTCGCTGGCAAGACACGGGAGGGTGGCCCCACATCTGCCGGGTGCCCGCCACTCTGGCCACAAGTGTGAAGGCCATGCCCTGGGCGGGGACAGAGCCACCTGCAGCAGGCAGTGCACAGCACCCACAGCCAACGGTGCAGGCCATGCCGCCAGGGGGTCAGCGTGCCATGGGGACCCCATGCCGCCAAACAGCAGACTGCGGAGAAAGATGGGGCCCTGGGCCAGCTCAGGAGCAGGCCTCTCCCTGCGGGCCCACTTCTGCACCCCACACCGCCTGCCCAGCCCCTCCCTCTGGGCGCTCTGTCTCAGCTCATAGGAAACCCTCCCTCCAAAGCCCCTTCCCCACCCCTCAAGGCTGGGGGGGGGCGGCAGGGCTGGGGGCTCTGGTGAAGCTGGCCTCCCCTCCAGTGCTTGCTGGTAAGGGTGACCCAGGTAAGGCCAAGCTTGGTTCACGAGGGCTGGGCAGCTGTACCCGAGCACAGGCCCACTGTGGTCAGTGCAGCCCAAACCCGACACGTCACCTGCAGCCAGGGCTGGGGGGCCTCGGCCCCCCCCCCAGAGGTCGGGCCACAAGGGGCTGGGAAGGTCCTGGCTGCTGCCCCTACCCAGGAGTCCTTCCTCCAACCGTGCTGGGCCTGTGCGCGGCAGGTGGGGCAGGGCCCAGCAGCACAGAGGTGGGGCTGGCTGCCCTTCAGGCTGGCTAATGTGGTGATCTGGTCCTCCCAGACCCCAACCTTCTGCTGCCCCAAGAGGGGCACAGGGGCCCAGCCAGCGGGCAGAGCAGGTGCTCACTAGGCCACGGGCTGCCCACCCCCGGCCGGGGCAGGTGGGGCGGGGCCGCCTAAAGGAGCAGCCCTGCAGCAGCTGCACCCGCAGGAGCCACCACCCGCTGGGCCTGGCACCGCCCCGGCCGCCTCTCCCAGCCAGGGAGCGCTGGGTGCCTGCTCCTCAGCACGCCCCGAGGGACACCCGGGCAGATGCTGGCCCGTGAGGCCTTGGAGCAGCCGGAGCCCGGGCTGGGCACGAGGGAGGGGAGAGAGTCCGTCTCCAGACCCTGCCCGCCGCCCGGCAGAGGCCCCCCAGACAGCAGAGATGCCGGACACGGTAACAAAACCACTTTAATGTCCTTGACGCGGACGCCCCCACGACACTGGCGGGGGACCTTGATGGCAAGTAAGGTCCAGCAGTGACCTCTGCAGCTCCGCCTCCGCTCAGTAGAGTCCACGCCCCGGGCGGCATGAGGCTGAGGTCAGCGGGCCTCTCTGAAGGCAGCGGGCCCTGCTGGGCACCCCTGGCCGGGGGCCCTAGAACTCGGTCATCTTCTTGTGGGTGTCCGCCGTCCTCTGCTCCCGCTGCAGGCCTGCCTCCTGGGCCCGGAGCTGCCCCAGCAGCCGCTGGGCCCCTGCCAGCCGCTCCTGCAGCCGGGCTGCCGTGACACTGTGCCTGGGGAGGACCCGCACGCGTGGGGCCACGGCCATGCACCAGGGCTGCAGCCCTGCCCCTACCCGCCCGGCCAGGGTGAGGCGCTGCCTGTGCCCCAGGCCCAGGCCCCGCCCCTCGGGCCTGCCCCTACCCGCCGGCGTTGCGGGCCAGGGCCTCCTGGATGCCCCGGATGTCCCGCTGCGTCTGCTCCACCTTCTGCTGCGTGTGGAAGAGCCGCAGGTTCAGGGCCCGGCGGGAGCGCTGATCTGCGTGGTACACCTCCTTGCCGCTCTTCCTGCCCGCAGGTGCCACTGCCGCCTCCGGGGCGCCAGGTGCCGGGCCCTGCAGCTTCTCATTGAGGAAGTCAAACACGCTCCGAGGGGGTGGCCGGCCCCCGGGCCCACCCCCGCGCCCCCTGCCTGCCGGGGGCCGCGGGGAGCCAGCCACACTGGGCCTGGGCCTCCTCTGCAGGATGGCAGCGCACTGGTCCAGTGACTTGCCCCGAGGCAGCACCACGGCGTGCACCGGCTCCACCCGCCCGTCAGCGTGGCGGCCTAGACCTGGGGACACAGGGCAGCACTGCCAGGCGGGCACCCTGGGCCAAGCGCAGGCACCCCCACCCGCCACGCGGCGCACACTCACCCTTGCCAGGCTCGTAGCCCATCTTGGCAAGGAGCCGGGAGCCAATGCCCCGTGTGTGCACCTCCCAGCCGCCGAAGGCGGAGCTGCAGGTCCCGCTGGAGGCGTCACTGGGTTCCACCACTGCAAAGGCAGGAAAGTGACTGGGGCGCCGATGACAGCTCTGGGCCCCACGCGGTCCTGGATCTCCATGGACTGCCCAGCAGACCCGGCATGTCACAGGCTCAAGGCAACTCCCGTGGTCGCTCCAGGGTTCCCGACCCAGGCTAAGAACAGACACCAGCCCCATCCGCTGGGCTCCCGCTCCCCCCTTCAGAAGCCACCAGCTCCGGAACAGACCCCTCCCTGCCGTGGCCACATCCCAGCTTCTGCGGCGCCACAATCGCGTCTCCCCCTCCAATCTGGGCCGCAGGGATCTCTGACTGCCCCCGATGCCCTGCTGGCTCTCCCCTCCCCTCCTGCCAGGAGAGCTCCCAGCAGCCAGGCCGGGCCCTGGGCAGCACAGCGCTCACCTCTGGCATAGCTGGAGTCGTCTGCATCGCTGCTGTCCGAGTCCGAGGGCCCCGTGGGCTCCGTGCGCAGAGGGGGCAGGATGCCATCTCCCTCCACCACAGCCTCCTTCAGCAGCAGCGAGTCAAACCGGACGGTGTAGTAACCACCGTCCACATCTGCAGCAGGAAACAGGTAGGCCGTGGCTTGGCGGCCTCCCGGGGCAGGAGCCGCCATGAACACGGGGCAGGCGGGCGGGGGGGGGGGGTTCCGCCCCCGGGACCGAGTGGGGTCCTGCGCCCCACATAGGCTGGGGAGCAGGGGCACGCCGGTGGCCACAGGGCCACGCAGGCTCACCAGTGATGCGCGCTGGGTGCCAGAGGCCGTCCTGCTGCTTGGCCAGACACGCGGAGCCGGCCTGCAGGGAGCTCAGGTCGGGGTCCTGGAAGGGGCGCAGCTCGTCCACAGAGACCACCTGTCCGTGGGAGAATCTGTGGGAAGATGGGACTCAGTCAGGGCCGGCAGGGGGGACCGGAGCCCAAACGCCCGCTGTGGGCCCGCCTGAGGGGATGGCAGCTCCCGAGGCATCTCATCCGGCCCCTGCTTTTAGGGCTAAAGGGGTGGGGCGGGGCCCAGAGCCAGGCCCGGCGCAGACACCACAGTCAGCGGGGCAGGGTACGGAGTGCGCGCCGAGACAGCAGGACACGGGCTGCGGCCCAGCCCCTCCACAGGGGAGGGCACGGCGGGAGGCCCACGGCGAAGAAGGTCGGCTCTGCCCCACAGGAGTGCCTGAGGCCTGGCCTTCACCCCGCCGGGCAGGGAGGCTCAGCGGGCAGGGGTGGGGGGCGTGCCCACGCCCCACGGCAGGCAGATGGCCCGAGAGTCCCTCGCAAGGCTCCTCTTCAGCGACCGTGCGCGGTGCTGCCGCTCCCCCGGGGGGGATGGGCCGTGAGGAGGCGCGAGGAGGGGTCGTGGGGCAGGTGGTGGCTGTGCAGGCGAAGGGAGGAGGTCACGTCGGGGCAGCGTGGGGCGGGTCCTGGGGTGGCTGGTAGAGCTGCAGCCCCCCCGAGCAGGGACCGGGCTGCTGCGGTCTACGCCTGCGTGCCCCACGCTTGCCTCACCTGACGAGATAAAGGGCCCGCTGTGTGCCTGCCAAGTGTCAGGGGGGCCCCGCATCCCCCAGTCTGCCTCAGGGAGACGGGGCAGAGATCGGGGACCCTGAGCAGGGAAGACACCCTGTCCTGCCAGCAACCAAGGAAGCCTGGGGTGCTGCAGGCCACTCCCCCAGCTCTCGCGGGGCGCAAACCCACGTCAGATGCTACGTGCACCCCCACAGGCAAGACCTAGATGGCGGGGGAAACAGGCCCTGCGGGAAACTGACGCCAGCTCCCCCCCTGCAGCCGCCCAGCGGCCCAGGCACAGGCTGGGGACGGACGGGGACGGGCTGAGCAGTGTGGGCTCCCACGGGGAACGCGACGCGGAGGGGAAGGGAGGCAGCTGTCCCGGTCCTGCTACCAGGGCCTGGTGACCGGCGCATGGGCAAAGCCGGCTGGAAGCCGCCAGCGGTGCGGGGCCGCTCACTGAGACGCGGGCACACGGCACCACGCGCGGCCCCCGCGTCTGAGCCACCGATGCCCCGGAGACACGGACGGGACAGTGGGGGTCAGGGCAGACACAGGGAAGTGCCCCCTGAACACAGCGGGGAGGCGGTGTCCCCAGGGCCGGCAGCTGTGCCCTGATGGGGTGGGGGCGGGGAGACGGGCTCCGGACCCCGCAGGACGGGGAGCCAGACCTTCCAGCACCCAGTCACCTCAAAGACAAAGTATCTACAGGAGAGTTCCACCCTCCTCCCCGAAGCCGTGGAGTGGGGGCGGGCCGCAGCGGCAGACGTGCCGGCCTGCGCCGGCGGGCGGTCACCCCAACCCCGCGCGGCTAAGGTGGGGCCCCAGAGGGAGCAGGGTCACCCAGGGCCTCGGTGCGGGCAGCGGGGTGCGGGCAGGAAGCGCCGGCCCGGCCGGTGCCCGGGGGAAGGCCCGGGCCAAGGCCAGGAGGCTCGGGCAGGCAGGCCCATCCCGCCGGGCGGCCGCCCTTCCGACTCCCCGCCCCAGCGAGCCCCGCGGCCCGGCCGGCGGTTACCTGCAGTTCTCCTTGAAGCGGCACTTCCCCTCCAGGAAGAACGGGCAGGGCTTCAGCGCGGCGTGCGTGGGGTACAGGCAGAGCACCCGCGCGCCGGCCGCGCCGCCCTCGGCCTCGGCGGCGCCCACCACCATGGCGTTGTGGTACTCCAGGGCGCCCCAGGCGCTGCGGAAGGGCGCGCTCACCTTCCGCCCGCTCCGCGCCGGCTCCTCCGCCGCCCGCGGGGCCTCCCGGGCGGGCCCAGGGCTGCCGGGGGCCTCCCCGGCTTGGGGCTCGGGGCCCGGGGCCGCGGGGTCCGGCGCGGCCCCGGGCTCGGCCTCCGGGAGGGCCGGGCCGTCCGCGGCGCCCGGCGCGGCCGGCGGGCGGCTCCGGCGCACGGACAGCAGGCTGGCCTCGGTCAGCGCGATCAGCTCCTGCAGGTCGCCGCGCAGCCGGCGCAGGTCGGCCAGCTCCGCGGGGTCCGGGCCGGCGCGCAGGGCCCGCTCCACCTGCCGCAGCTGCGCGTCGTGCGCCCGCAGGGCGGCCCGCAGGCTGGCCTCGTCCATGCCGGCCGGCGGGCGGCCCGGCGCTGCGGGGGGCGGCGCGTGAGCCCGCGCCCGGCGCCCCGGCCCGCGCCCCCGCGGCGCCCCGCGCCCCCCGCGCGCCGCCGCCGCCGCCCGCCCGCGCCCCCGGGCCCCGGCCCGCTCGCCCCGACCGCGGCTGCCCCGCCCCGGCCCGCTCGCCCCGCCGCCCGGCCTCCGGCCGCCGCCATAGAGCCCGCCTCACCGGCTAGAGCGGCCCGCGGCGCTTCCGCCCGCCGCCGGAAGTGGCTGGCGCGGGGGCCGCCGGGACGGCTGCGCGGCTCCCGGGCCGGCGTCCCGTCGGCGCGGCGCGGGGTCGGCGCGGGGTCGGCGCGGGGTCGGCGCGGGGTCGGCGCGTCCGGCGCGCGGCGGCCCGGCCACTCGGAGGCCCGCGGAGCGCGGCGGCCGGGCGGGGAGCGGGGAGCGGGGGCCCGCGGAGGGCCGCGCCGGCGGGATGTACACGCTGCTGTCCGGCCTCTACAAGTACATGTTCCGGAAGGACGAGTACTGCGTCCTGATCCTGGGCCTGGACAACGCGGGGAAGACGGTGGGCCGCGCCCCGGGCGGACGGACGCGCCGGGGGTGCTGGGCGGCGGCGGCTGGCCCGGCTGACCCGGCCGCTGTCCCCGCAGACCTTCCTGGAGCAGTCGAAGACGCGGCTCAGCAGGAACTACAGGGGCGTGAGCCTGTCCAAGATCACCACCACCGTGGGCCTCAACAGTAGGGCCGGGGCCGGGGCCGGGGCCGGGGCCGCGGGGTGGGTCCCCGCTAGGTTTGGCGCCCGGGGTGCTGCGGGCCGCAGGGCCCCTCAGTGCCGTCTCCTCTCCCCAGTCGGCACGGTGGATGTGGGGAAGGCCCGCCTCATGTTCTGGGACCTGGGCGGGCAGGAGGAGCTGCAGTCTCTGTGGGACAAGGTAAGAGATGCCTGGTGCGGGCTCTGGGGCGTCCCTCCCGCGCCGCCCCCGCCCCGGGGCGCCCCACTTGGCCAGGTATCTGCCGGTGGCTTCCCGGCCGCTCTGCTCTGAGGCCCCGTCCACCCAGGGTTCCGCAGCCGCTCTTCCAAAAGCCCTTGCCTGGAGGTTTTGTTGCTGTGGCCAGAGCAGACCCTGCGAGGGCCACTTCTCCGCAGGTCTGAGCCCTCGAGGCCCTCCCTCCATTCCGCCTCGGCTCCTTGCCTGCCCTGGGAAGGGTCCTCCAGGGCTCCTGCAGTTTCTCTTTTGGCAGGTGGTGAGCATTTCTGAGACTGCAATGGGCTGCTTGTCGCCCCTCTTGTGCCAGGCCCTGGGTGCCCGCAGTGGGCTGGATGCCAGCCTCCTCCCTGGGGTGACCCCTCCTGATGGGCCGGTGGGTGGTCAGCCAGTACAGAGGGCAGCATGTTACTCCCACAGCCTCTGGGGCCATGCCAGGCCTGAGAGCCCAGGAGCTGATTCCTGGCTTGACCCCAGCAGTGGGTAACACTTCCCTGCCCTGAGCTCCCCCAGAGCATCCGCTCCTGCCCGACTTCCAACCAGGATGGCAGCCTCTGCTCTGTGGCCAGGTTGCTGGGGTCCTCTGCCTCCACTTAAGTCAGACTGAGGCCGAGCTGAGCCGGGAGCGCTGGTCACGGCCCCAGGCCCCAGCAGTGAAACTAGTTCTGGTGCTGTAGTTGGCCAGGGTCTCGAGAGCAGAACCCATGGCAGAGGTTGGGGAGCAGGATGGGTGTTGGGGAGCAGAACCCAGGAAGGGAGCTGAGAGAACACAGGGCCAGCGGGGAACAGGCACGTTCAGGCTGCGGTGGGCCAGCAGGGAGCCTTGGGGGATGCTCAGTGTCCACTGTTCAGCCATGCTGGCCGCCCCAGGATCCGCTGAAGTCAGCGAGAGGCCAAGGGGACGTCCATTGGGTGTAAGGCCCTGGTGGCCACCAGCTCTCCTACCCACTCGTGCTGTGCCTGCTTGAGCCCGCTCCTCTGCCCCACCCCCCAGAATGCAAGGCACCAGGGCATTTGGCTCGCTGACGGTGATCAGCCTGGGTCAGGGCCCATGGGCTGCGGGTGGTGGGAGGCTGGGGGCAGCCACAGCTGTTCCTCCACGCCATGCTGCCCTGGGCCCTGGTCGCTCCTGTCTGTCTTGCCCCGGGGCTGCTGTGTTCCAGCTGCTTCCTCTCCCTGCCTCCTCCTGGACCAGTGCTTAAGCATGGGGGGGGGGTCCCCGTGGTCCCCGCTGCAGCTGGCCCAGGCTGTGCCCTGCTGGCCTGGACCCTAGCATCACTGGGGAACAGAGTTGCTTTCTGTGGGTGGCTGCCCTGGCTCCTTGGCGGCCTTCGCTCATGGCTGCCCAGCTGGGCAGGAAGCCCCAGTTGCACCCACCTTCGCCGGCCCCTTGGCCCGGCCCCGCCTCTCATGTGGCGTCATCAGGCTGGGGCAGCTGAGATGGCACCGGGCACTGGCGTGGCTGGACCGTACCGGCTCAGCGCCCCTCTGCCCTCAGTACTACGCGGAGTGCCACGGCGTCATCTACGTCATCGACTCCACGGACGAGGAGCGGCTGTCGGAGTCCAAGCGGGCATTCGGTAGGTGCAGCTGGGCGGGGCCAGAGGGCGATCAGTTCAGTTCACATGCCGGAGCTGGCCGTGGGGGGCCCTGGGTCTGCCCTCGGGTGGGTAAAGGGGTTCAGAACCATCTCCACCCTTCCCAGAGAAGATGGTCACCAGTGAGGCACTGGACGGCGTCCCCATCCTGGTGCTGGCCAACAAGCAGGACGTCGAGGTGAGCCTCCACCCGCGTGCGCCATCTCCGGTCACCAGGCGTGCGGGTGCTTGTCCAGGGGCCACCGCCCTCCCCACACACGGCCCTCTCCTGAGAGAGGTGGCTGCGGCCTGTCCCTGTTCTGGCTGTCCACTCTGCAGGCCCAGGGGCTCTTCCTCTGGGGAGAAAGGACCCAGTGCTGACCCCATCCGCCTGTGCTCTCGGGGGTGGCCACGGCCCCCATCCCTGAAGACCTGGGGCCACAGGGCGGGGCCCCCCGCAGCCACATTAGCCTACCCAGGCCTTTAGCCGACCGGTTGCTGAGGTGGCCGCGGGCCCTTCCCTTCTGGCCTGTGGCGCTGCCTCCCTGCTGCCTCACCACTGGCCGAGGCCACCCGTGCAGGCCCCCAGGCCACCTGCTCTTAGCGCCTGCCTCCCACAGCCCTGCCTCTCCATCCCGGACATCAAGACGGCCTTCAGTGACTGCGCCTCCAAGATCGGCCGCCGTGACTGTCTCACCCAGGCCTGCTCAGCCCTCACTGGGTGAGTGGGGTGCCCTCTGCAGGCCGGGCCCAGCTGGCCCCACCTGACACACTACTGTTTCCACAGCCAAGGGGTGCGCGAGGGCATCGAGTGGATGGTGAGGTGCGTGGTGAGGAACCTGCGCCGGCCCCCGCGGCAGAGGGACATCACCTAGGCCAGCCCCGCCCACCGGCCCCCTGGCGGCAGAGGGTCATCACCTAGGCCGCCCCGCCTGCGCCCCGCTGCTGTGTATGAACCGGGCTCGGGTTTTCTCTAAGACAAACCTTTCTGTGTCCAAAGTCGTGTGGGCATGCGGAGGCTTCTGCGGAGGGGAGTGGGGGCAACTGAGCTGGGCAGGTGTTGCTGGGGTGCCCCGGCTGCCTCCGGCCTGAATGCAGGCCTTGCAGTGGGTAGGGTGCCTGGCCGGGAATGGGGCCCGCGGCAGCTGTCGCCATGGACGGCGCTTCAGTCGCCCCCGTCTCACTTGGACAGAGACCTGGTCCGCAGCTGCGAGGACCAGCCGAAGCCCCTGGTCCTGGCAGTGGCCCTAGGGGGCCCCACATGGCTGGCCTCAACCCCAGGGAGGGAGGTGTGCCCCAGCCAGGTGTGGGGTGGCATCTCTCCACCATGCAGCCACTGGTGGCCACCTGGGCGTGGGGCAGGGGCTGGTGGTGCGCCTGGCCAGGCCCCAGTTTGTGCCAGCAGTGGGCACCTGTGGGCCTGGCAGAGGGAGCTCGTCCCAGGAGTCACAGTGGCCCTGGCGCCTTGGCTCTCCTCCCCAGCATCGGGGGCTGCCTGGCAGGGGGCAGGGCCTGTCGGGCGGGGTCTTGCTCTGGCCCAGAGCTCAGGGTGATTCTCTCCACCCCACACCCGCCTGTGGGCCCAGGGGCAGGGATTTCTGGGAAGGGGGTGAGTCAGGGCTGGGGTGGGGCTCTAGCCCCCGGTGCTCGGCGGTGGTCCTGGGCTGGGGGGAAGGCCTGGCCCGCCCTGGGGGGAGCTACCTTTCCCAGAAAATACCTGGGATGCCAGGGCAGGACAGACCCTCCCCTCCTGGGAAGTCTCCTGCCTCTGGGGGTGGGTGGAACTCCCGGGGGATCGTAACTCCCGGGGCTCCGCGTTTCCTTCATGCACACCTTCGCCAAGCGCAGTGGACATGGCAGAGTTTCACAGAAGGGCTTTATAAAAATAAATTTTCTGACGAGCCTGTTGGAGCGTCCATTGGAGCAGCTGGGGGCGCTGCGCTCCGGTGTAGGAAAAACGGGCGCGCGGGAGCTCAGCGCGCCTGCAGGAAGCGCGCGCGGACGCTGCGCTCCAGCCCCGAGCCCGGCGGCGCCCCGTCCCCGGCCTCGCGCAGCCGCGAGAGCTGCCTCCGCAGCTTCCCCGCAAGGCGGGGAGGCCCCCCCCCGCCCGTCCGGGGCCGCTGCCGCCGCGGAGCCTCTTGCGGGAGACGTCCTGGACCGCCACGAAGTCGACCGGGGCGCGCTCGCACTCCTCGGACGCCCGCGCCGGGGGACACCCCTCCCCTGCCGCGCGGCCCACCCCGCCACCCTTGGGGGGAGCGCAAGCGCCTCGACCCCGGGCCCGGCCGAGGGCGCACTGGGCCGCGCGCGGGCCGGGAAGGCGGCGCAGCGGGTGCACAGCGCGTCGCGGGCGGGGAGCCGGGCACGCGGAGGGCCAGACCGCGCGCCTCCAGGCTGGAGCTGCGGGCCGAGCAGGTGCCCCGCGGGCAGGGCCGGCCCCAGCCTCAGCCCGCGCCGCACCCACCGGGGACCGCCGCGCCGGCGCCGGGCGGGCAGGGCGCGCGCGAAGAAGCCGGCGGCAGCGGCACGCGCGGTTGCGGGTGGGCGCGCAGGGCCGCGCCGCCTCCTCGTGCTCCCCGCAGGCCGCGAGGCAGAACCGCGTGTAGCGGCGGCGGGCACGGCCGCTGCACGAAGGTGCCCGGCGGACACACACCGGGCGCACAGCAGCGGCTCGCGGGTCTCCGCGTCCCGCCACGGGTAGGTGGGCCCGGCGGCGGCCGCCCGCCCCCGAGCAGCGCCGGCCCCCGCCTCTCCGCGGCCTCGTGGCCCCGCTGCAGCGCGCGCGGCGCCTCGGACCAGTCCCCGGGCCGGGGCACGGCGGGGGGCGCGGGGCGCAGCGGGGCGGGGCGCCTGCCTGCCGGGCAACCGCGTTAAGGGCCGGCCACGCCCCGGGAAAGGGTCAGGCCTCGCCACGCCCGCCCCAGGGGCCGGGCCACCCCTCCCCCTCCCCCCCCACAGCCGCCGGGCCCCAGGGGCGCTGGGGGCGGCCCCGCGCGCCAGGGCGGGCAGGGACCGCGACCAGGCGAGCGGCCGGAAGCCCCGGCGTCGGGGCGCCTCCCCCTCGGCTCAGGGCGCCCCCCGCGCCCCGCGGCGCAGACCACCCACACGGCGGCGCTCGCGCAGGTTTATTAGGGCGGCCGCCCGCGGCGGGCGCCCCCGGGGGAACAGGACCCCGGGGCCCCGACCCCGGCCCCAGGCAGCTTCCAGGGTCCTCAGGCGGGTCTCGACGCGCTGCCGCCGCGGGGCGCCGCCCCGGGGGGTGCGGTCTCGGGCCAGAACACCTGCGCCAGGCTCTGCTTCCGGGCGGCGGCGCGGCAGGCCGGGCACGTCCTCGAGGCCTGTGGACACAGCGCGCTGGGCACGGCCCCCGCCCGGCCGCGCGCACCCACCCCGCCCCGCCCGCCCACCCCGCGCCCCGCCCCGCCCCGCCCGCCCCGCCCGCCCCGCCGCGCGCACCCACCCACCTGCAGGTGGCGGCGCCAGCAGGCCCCGCAGCGCTGGAAGTCGCAGGAGGGGCACCGGAAGAGCGCCCCGTGCGCCCCGCAGCCCCCGCACGCCGCGCCTGCCGGAGGGGCCGTGAGCGCCGCAGCCCCGCGCGCCCCTCTCCCGCCCCCGCCCGCCCGCCCCGGGGCGCCGGGGCGCCAACTGCGCGGGGTGGGCTCCAGGGGGGCCTCCGAACCCCTTCGCCTCCCGCCCCCACCGGCCGAGGGGGACCCAGGGGCGCGGGCCGGTCACCCTACCCCGTGGGGGGGCGCCGCGGGCGGGGTCGGGAGGCGAGGCGGGGCGCCCCTCCTGGGCCCCGGGCGGCGGGGAGCCCAGGCCCGGGGCGGGCAGGCCGGCCATGTCCGCGCACGTCTGCAGGAAGCGCCGGCGGTGGTGGGGCCGCACGAACATGGCGAACCCTGCGGGGAGGCAGCTCAGCCCGGGCCCAGGCGGCCGGCACCTGGCACCCCGCCTCCCGCCCCCCGCCCCGCCCCCACTTGCTCTGCAGCAGGTGTAAGTCCTCCGGCCTGGCTGTGGTGAGCTCGGCCACCACGGCCACCACCTTGTCGTAATCGTCGTCCTGCTTGTAGGCCCTCAGGGCGGCCAGGAGCCGGTCGCAGGCTGCCTCCCCCAGGGCGCGGCGAGCGTCGGCCAGGTAGGTGCGGGCAGCGCCCTGGCCTCCCTGCTGTGCCCCAGGGGCTCCTGGTGGGCAGGAGACAGGCTGGGGCCCTTTGTCCCGGTCTGGGCAGCCCGAGGGCTCCGCCCACCCCGTACCAACTAGGCCCCCCAGGGGCCGAGCGCCTGGCCCCAAACTGAAGGACTGGGCACCTGCGCAGGGCGGCCTGGCGAGCAAGTGGGGTTGGCCCTGGTTCAGGTGCTCTCCGGGGTCCAGCTGCTGGGCTGTGCCCTGGGACTCGGTCAGCCTGGGGCCCGCGCCCCCTTCTAGAGAAACCAGGAGACACAGGACCCGTCAGGTTGGCTCCTGAGGGCCCAGGGCACCTGTGCACGGGCCGGGTCTGTCCCAGGGGACCGGCCTCAGGCGCCCCACGGACACCACTGCGGGCAGGGTGCCCAGAAGGGAGATGTGACTGGCTGGAGCCCCCACGGAGTAGGGGTCTTCCCAGGCCAGCCCCCACCCTGCTGTCCTCAGGGGAGCCTCTGCCCAGAGCTGTGCTGCTGGCTGACAGGACAGAGGCCCCCCGCGCTGGCCCCTAGAGCGCCAGCCAGACCCACCCGGCTGGGCAGCACTCACCGGCCTGGCCCGGCCCATCCCGCTGGGGCTCGGTCCGGCAGCCCTGGCCAGTCAGCTGGCGGCAGGTCTCCTCGAAGCGCTGCTTGTGGTGAGGCCGCACGAACTGGTAGAAGCCTGGGGGGGGGGGGCCGCATCGAGCCTTTGGGTCCCCGACAGAGCCAGCAGAGGACACTGGGACGTGGGCCCCCGCCCACACCTCCCGGGAGCCCAAGGGCCCACCCAGGGCACCTTGCAGCAGGCTGTGCTTCTTGGGGTCCTCAGCAAAGAGGGAGCTGAGGCAGGCCACCAGGGCCTCGAAGTCATCCGAGGCCTTGTAGGCCTGCAGAGCGCGTGCGAAGGTGTCGAAGCTGGCCTGGCTCAGGGCTTGCTTCACGGCCACCATGAACAGCTTGGCCCTGTCCTGCTGCGCGCCGGCCGAGGGCCCCCCCTGCCAGACACGGGGGCCGGTCAGCAGCACCCTCCCGCGCAGGGGGCTGGCTGCCCATGGGGGGCTGCGGGGAAGGCTGTGCTGGGCAGGTGGAGCAGAGCAGGCCTAGCGAGGCCCCCAGCAGGCAGCCCAGGGGCCCTCACGGACCCAGGTGCCCGAGGGCAGCCAGCTCACAGCAAGGGCCACCCCTGGACGTATAGGGTCCCACGTCTGCGGTGCACCCCCCCGACCCCTGACAGGGAAGTGGACTCTCAAAGAGACCGAGGCCCAGGGCCAGCTCGGCCCCCAGCCCACTTCCTGACAGCGCCAGCCCCCAGGAGCCGCCGGCGTTCCAAGAAATCAAGGTAGCGGCCTGGGGCTTTCCAAAGGGATCCTGGCTCGGCTGCTTCCTCCCTGCTCTTGACTGCTTCCCTCTGAGGCTGGGGTGCAGACCCTCCCGGGGCAGCGCCCACACGCAGGCCAAGCCCCACAGCCTGGGGACTGCCCTCAGGGACGGAGCCGCCCTGACCCCCAAGCGCTCTCCCGCAGCAGCCAAGAGACACAAAGGGCGGAACCTAAGCACAGAGGGTGCCGGCCATGGAGGCGGGGCAGCCCCGGGGACCCTGGGGACCCCAGGCACTTTGTGGGCGGACGGTCTAAGCTCTCAGACCCGGACCGGCCAGGCCCGCACAGCCCGAGCCCCGAGTGCAGCGCCAGATGGGCGCACTGCCGAGAGCCCCGCCCTGATGGCGAATCTGGCAGCCCAGCGAGTGCCCCCGCGGCCCCCACCCCAGGCGCAGCCCCTCCTGCACCAACAGCTGAGGCTGGGCAGTGGCCCCTCCCCGTGCCAGGGCAGGGCTGCCAGCCAGGGCCAAGGGCACCCACGTACCAGGCCGCTGACCAGCCTGATCCTCTTCCTCCCGCCTCGCAGCTCCTCCGCGGGCCTCTTCACACGCTGAGGAACAGAGCAGAGGCTGTGGTGCCCCCGGTGCCCCTGCCCTCCCCTCTCAGCTCGGGACACCACGTCTCAAGTGTGCTCAGGGCTCACTGGGGTGGGCGAGCCTCCAGCCCCAGCCAGAAAGCAGGCGCGCCAGTCAGATGGGCGCAGCCCCAGGGGCAGGAGCCACCAGGGGCCGGAGCCAGGCTCAGCCCAGTCAAACCGACTCCCCGAAGAACTGGGGGGCACGAGCTGCAGGTCAGGGGTGTGCTCAAACCCCAAGTCACTGCCTCCCTACCTCCTCCTGGGGCGGGGCCTCGTCCCCCAGGCCCCCCGCCTGCTGCTCGCTGTGGTCCAGGGCGGCCAGCAGCCCCGCAGGTCTCCTTGGGGCTCGGACCGGCTCCCACGCATACTCCACGCACAGGCTGCCCTCGGCGTCCCCAGAGGCCGGGTCGGGTGGCCCTGGGGGACCGTGAGGCAGCATGGGCACGGCAGTGCGATGCGGCCTGGCCAGGTGGGGGCAGTGGGCACACCAGAGCCCCCCCGCCCATCCCCCTGCCCACGCGCACCTGTGCGCCCTTGCCGCAGGCTGGGCACGTGCAGGTCCAGGCTCCTGGCCTTCCTGGTGGACAGGGGACCGGGCACGGAGGCCACGGCGCCGGGGTCTTCGCCCTCACCCAGACTCGGGGCAGCAGCTTGGGGGCCCGGCATGGGCATCTGCGGGGGCAGGGGGTGGTAGGTCCGGCCCGAGCCCCGGCTGGGGGCGGCTCGCGGGGGCAGGAGGCTCGGCGCGCGCTCAGGCTCACCATCTTCTGGGCCGCACGGAAGAAGCGAGCGGCGTCCCGGACCACATGGCCGAAGCCGGCGTACACCCGGACGTGGGGGCGCACCCAGGCGGGCAGCTGGGCTCGGGCGTCTGGGTGGGCGAACCTAGTGGGGCAGGGCTCAGTGCTCCCCCCCAGCAGGCCCCCCCCCACACCCGCACAGCGGGCCTCCCCGACCCCCCCCAGCAGGCGCACCTGTGGTCACAGAGGAAGACGGCCCCGTAGTCGTGCCGGTGCCGGATGACCCGCCCGATGGCCTGGTTCACCGCCCGGGACGCCTGCTGCCGGTACCAGTCCTGCCCCGAGAGGCCCTGCGGGGGCGTGGCCGGCGGAGGGCACGGTCAGTGGGGGCACGGTCAGTGAGGCCACCCGCCCACCCCAGCCTGGGGCCTCTCACCTGGCCCCCAGCTCCACTCTTCATCTCATCCAGGAACTGCATCTTGAGGACCACGCGGGGGTCCATGCGTGGGGGGTAGGGGAGGCCTGTGATGACCACGCCCCGGCCATTGTTGTCCGCGAAGTCCAGGCCCTCGCTGGCCTGGGGGGTACAGGAGCCCTTTTCCTCACCTGCCTTTCCCAAGGTGGGCCACGCCCTGACCCCCACTGCCACGTGTCCCCAGGCTGGGTGGGGTGAGAAGCCCCCGACCAAGGCCTCCCATTTCCGTGCCGCCCGCATCCCATCCTCCAAAGCTCCCGGGCAGCCGTGGTAGGTGTGCTCCATGGGGCCCAGACCTCACCTTCCCCCGGCACACGGCCAGCAAGGCAGCCCCACTGGACCCCGGGGCGGCAACTTGTGCATAGTAGGCGCTGGTGACCTGGGGAGGGCCAGTCAACTGGAGCTGCCCTGGTCCTCCCCCAGCCAAGGGGTGGGCCGGCTTCTCCATGGCAGGCGTTCCCAGGCTGACCCCGGCCCAGCCCTGAGTCCACTCAGTGTCTCCCAGAAAGCCTGGGCCCAGGGCCGGGCCAGGGGATGCCTGCTTGGCTATCATCCCTCAGGCGCGAGGGTCTGCGGCCCAGCCACAGTCAGCAGGCCCTCAGCCCAGGGTGCAGGTCGGGCGAGCTCGCACCTCAGAAAAGCCACCTTTGCTCCTGGGCTCCACAAACAGAGGCTTCAGCGCCTCCAGCTTCCGGGCAACGTCGCGGGCCTGCGGGAAGCACAGGCACAAGTGGCACAGGCAGTGGCAGCCGGCACATCTCGGGGTGGCGCCGCCTCAGACAGAGACACGCTCTGGCCCTGCCGGAGCCCCCGGCCGCTGGAGCCGCCCCTCCGACCCCCAGGAGGACAGTGGAGGAGAGGACAGAGCGCGCGAACCTGCCAGAACTGCAGACTTTTCTCCATGACGGGGTAGGAAGGGAAGAAGACCAGGAGCCCATGGGGGACCACACGGGCGATGTTGCCTGCAAGCCCGAGGCCTTGGTCAGTAGGGCGGCCCCTCTGGACCCCGACAGTTGGGAACAGGAACAGGTGGGAAGGCGAGGAGGGTCCGGAGGCCGGGCAGGCACTCACCCAGCGCCTTCCCCAGCGAGGACAGGCAGGCCTCGGAGAACCTGCAGCGAACAGGAGGTGCTGCCACCAGCCACGCCCCGCCACCTCCCGGCCCGCCGGCCCCCGCCGCCTCCCGCCCGCTGGGGTCCCCACCGTTTGTCAAAGGCTGAGCTCAGCTGGGCACCGTCAGGGCCTTGGGGGACGACCCCCACCCAGATCTGATGCGGGTCGATGACGTGGGGGTTCTCCAGGGTTACTGGGAAGGGGCTGCGGGGAGAGGGCGGCTGGTGAGCCCCACACCCCAGCGCCTGCGGTGGTGGGCTGGCCCGGCCCCCCGGGGACGGCGCCCTTACATCTGCATCTCCAGGGTGTAGGAGGACAGGGGGGCCAGCGTGCCACTGGTGAGGATGAGGCTGCGCACGCCCTGGCGGAGCAGCTGGCGCATGCCGAGGCCGGGGCTGAAGCACCAGTAGCTCAGCACCTTCCCTGGGGATGGGGGGGGGCGTGAGGCAGGACCCCAGAGCCCGGGCGCAAGGCCGAGCAGAGGGGCTGCAGGGTCTCGCGCGGAGGGTGCCGCCCCTGCTCTCAGCGGGGTCGTCGCGCGGCTCCAGGAGCAGGAAGCCCCCAGCGGAAGGAAGCAGCCCCACCCCACACCCCAGCAGGGCCGAGCCGCCCTCCCGCCGTGCTCCACGCTGGCACACGCAGAAAGTCCCAGACGCGGCTGAGTCAGGGCCGGGTCAGCGGACGCTTCCAGGAACATGCCGCGCCCCGGAGCCAGCGGCGGGGCCTGAGCCTGACGCAGGCACCCCCCGGCTCACAGGCTGGAGACGCCCGCTTCCTCGGCCCCGGGCCAGGCACGGCTGCTTCCCAGAGGTCACGCGACTGGAGCAGGCACCTGCCGCAGACCCCGCGCGGCCTGCCCTCCGTCCTTTCCCTGCTCTGTTCCACAGGGCTGGGGGCCCTCAAGCCCCCTGCCCTGCCCTCCCCTCCCCACGGAATACTCCCAGTGGGCCAAGGTGGACAGACGGGGGGCAGTGGCTGCCTCCCCGAGGAACACCCCAGACGCCTGTCTAGCTGGACGCCTCAGGGTGCCAGGCTCAGAGGCACAGGCCAGCCCCCACCCCCACACGCCCGGTTTCCGCACCAGGACATGGAGCAGGTGAGCCCGGCGGCACGGGCTGGGCTCTGAGTGGGGACCGGGCACCAGAGGACTTGGTGGCCCCGAGGTCTGGAAAGCGGCCCCGCATCTGCGCCTCAGGCCAGCCAGGGCAGCGAGAGAGTAAATCTCTAGCGTGTAGCCAGGCCCCAGGCCTCGACCAGCAGGGGACAACGGGGGGCGGCCCGATGCACGGTACCTGGTTTTCTGGCCACTGTGGCGCTCCAGGCGTCTGCACGCTGGGCTGTCCTGCGGGGCCCAGGGTCGGGATGGATGTGCACCTAGGGGAGAGGCCTCATAGGACAGGGCCCGGCCCCGGGGCCCTGCACGTGGGACAAGCCTTACCTTGTAGCAGCGGGAGACGCCCAGCTCACCGTCCTCGGCAGAGTCGGCGCTGAACACGACCTAGAAGCACAAGCGAGGGGCGTCAGCAGGGCTCCCGCCGAGTCTGACGCGAGACGGGAAGGGAGAGGAGCAGCACCCGCATGGGAGGTGCCGGCGCAGGCCTACCTGGATGATGTCTGCCAGCTTCTGCAGCCCCGCCGTGCTGGCCAGCAGCCCAGCGCCTGTGGAGCAGTGGCGCTCACCACCCGCCTCGTGGCAGAGCTGCCCCGCCCCGCCCCTGAGGGCACCTCCTGTTCAGGGCCCGCGCCAGGGGTAAGGGCGCCTGGCAGCCCCAGAGCCCAGAACAGCCAGCCCATACTCGCGTAAGGAGAGCAAAGAAGCCCCCATGTCCAGCCCAGAAGTGGACCAGCGTGGCAGGCCCCACCCTCCCTGACCCACGGGGGCCTGACTGTGCCGCCACAGGGCACAGCCGGAGTCAGCAGGCTCCCGCCCTTCGGGCAGGGCTCCTCCCACTCTGGGGGCAGCTGGGGGCAGGCTGGCAGCCCTGGTTGAGGCCAGTGTGGGGGCACACTGGGCTGGGACTCACGGCCGGCCAGGTGCTGGATGATCTGGTCCAGGGAATCCAAGAGGCAGGCCTTGGTCTGAAACGTTATCTGCGCTTCGGCGAACAGCTCGAAGATGTAGCTGCCAGAGACAGTGGCCATTGGCTCTGTGCCCCACGTGGGGAGACTAGCCAGAGTGCAGGGGCCACATGGGTGCAGCAAGGCCTCTGCCGGATGCCCAGGAGAGCGCACCTGAGACCGAAGGCCAGCCCCGGGCCCTGAGGGGACTGGGAGACAGTCATCAGGGCCAGGGGCACACATAGTGGCAGAAGCAGCAGGCTGTGCCCCAGATCTGCCCAGGCTACCAACCCCGGCTGCCGCCATCCCGCGAGGCTGCTGGGGGGCCTGCGGACTATTCTAGGGCTTCTGGGGGTCTAGAAATGGCCAGTGGGAGGTCTGCAGACATGGCTGTCCCGAGAGAGCAGCTGCAGGTCAGAGAAGGGAGAGTACTAGGGTCCGGCACACACTCCTCTGCCACCCTCCCCCGGCAGGCCCGGCCTTCACCTGCCCGGCTTGGTGACCCCGCTGTCCCCGGGCAGCTCGATGGCGTCGATGGCGGCCTCCAGGCGCAGCAGGATGGCTGTGGAGGGGAGGCAGTCAGGACTGACTGGGGGAGTCAGGGGGAGGGGGCTTGGGGGGGGTGGCACTCACCCTTGAGCTTGGCAAGATCTTCCAGCTGCAAGGTCAGCCCTGTGGGGTAAGAGGGGTCACCGACGCTGCTGCTACTGCGTGCAGCGGCTGCTTCAGGCCGGGACAAGGGCGCCGCATGGGGAGGGGCACCCTCAAAGAGAGGCCACGCCAGGGTCAGGGCTGCCCACCGCCTGTGGCCCTGCCGGGGTCTCAGACACCGTCTCCCTCTCGGGAAAGCTGGCCCAGGCAACGGCGCCGAGCCCAGCAAGGTTGGGCCAAAGGGCATGGCCCCCGCGGGCACAGGAGCCAGCCACACGCTGGGGTGCAGAGAGATAAAGCCCAGCATGGAGATCCATCCTGCGGGGCAGCCCCCGCTCACGCCACCACCACCTCCGGCCTGTGGCCTGGAAGCAGAGGCCTGGGGTCTGGCCCAGCGTGAGCTTTGGCACCACCCCAACACCTCTGCCACTGGGGCCCCCGGCCGCCCAGCCCTGCCTCCCTGAACCCCCACCTCCTCCAAGGGGAGCCCAAAGACACAGGCCTTGCCTGCTCGGGCCCTCAAGGTCACCCAGCAAACTCAGGGCCGAGACCCTGTCAAACGGGAGAGGCCTCGGCGCGGGGCCTCAGGGCAGCCGACAGCAGGACGGGGCCCCGGGCGGGCACCCAAGTGTGAGGCGGCCGCTGCAGGGGCTGCCGGGCAGACGCAGGCTCCTCGGGCAGCTGGAGGCGCGGGCAGCGGGCGCTGGCACGGGCAGAGTCAGTGGGGCGGGGGGTGGGCCTCAGAAGGAGGCAGGCTGGCGGCCACCGCGGGCCCACGGGGCTCAGACAGGTCTGCTCGAAAAGTCAACCTTGTGCTCAGACGTGGCCCCTGAGGGACGACGGGCAGCCTGGCGCTCACCTGCGTCGGGGGAGTCGGCGCCGAACTCCAGGCCAGGGGCGCCCTGCGCCACAACCTTGGTCTGCTCCTCCAAGACCTGCCCTAGAATCTCCAGCCCGGAGGCCACATCATGCGGGGTCAGGTCGAAGGACGCGGCCTCCTCGCACATCCTCTCCTGGGGCCCGACAGGAGCGTCACAAGGGAGCGCAGGCTGGGCACAGCAGCTGCCAAGCCCCGAGGCCCCCAGAGCCAGGCCACGGTGGTCCGGGGCACCAGACAGTCCCCCGTGAGCCACAACCCTCCCCTGGGCCTCTCGCCCAGACCAGACCCTGCTCTCATCTTGGCAATGGCTGCCGGGACCGAGCTCGCCCCGGACCCTGGGCCCCAGACCAGCCATGCCGGGGAAGCCAGCCCAGGGCAGGAGCCGCGGACCAGGCAGGGGATGGGGACTCGCTGGCCACAGCCAGGGGCGTCAGGGGGCCCCTTCCCAGCGGCCGCCAGGGAGCACGAGAGCCAGCAGAGCACGGGGGTGCCCCCCCAGCAGCCAGCCCCCCAACCCTGGCAGCCAGTGCCCAGCCCAGCCTCACGGTCCAGGCGGGCGGGGACCAGTGGGCTAGACACAGGACTGGACGGCCCTCGGCGGCGGTGGGGTGTGGGGGCAGGAGTTGGGGCCCTTAGACCACCTCTCACCACATTGTGGGCTTCGTCAAAGATCACGACCGTCCCCTGCAGGTCAATGCCGTGTGCCCGGCGACTCTGGGGGGGGTGGGAGGGGAGGCCCAGCTGAAGCCAGAGACCATACGGCACAGCCAGCTTGACCAGAGCAGAGGGACGGGCGCCGGGCAGAGCCGCAGGCTGCCACACACGGCACGGGCCGCAGGCCCCTGGTGAGCTGCCTCGGCGCACAGCCGGGCTCTTGGGGAGGGGCTGCTCTCAAGGGCCAGGGCCAGCTCCCGCCCGGCCAGCTGCTGGGCGAGTCCTCCGCAGGAGTGACAGAACCAGGACACCCCCGCCCAGGCCCTGTGCCTAGCCGCGGCCTCACCTTGGCGTCCAGCAGGTAGTTGTAAGGCATGAAAATGACGTCGGCCTGCTGCCTCAGGTTCCGAGAGAGATAGTACGGGCACAGCCTGACCAGGAGAAGCACTGTGAGGTGTGCAGGGACCTCGGACAGACCTCCATACCCCACCCTGTCCGGCGGTGTCTGGAGACACAGGTTGCCCACCCAGCAAGGACGGCGCCAGAGAAGGGGCCACAACCCCGCTGGTTACCAAGACTGGATGCGGCCCCAGACCTGCAGAGCGGGGCCACCCACAGCCCCCCCAGGCAGCCGAGGGGCCAGAGGGAAGGGACGCTGGACCCCGCGTGGCGGAAGATGCCCTGGAAGGACGGAGGGCCCCGGCCTCACTTGTGCCGGCTCCCACTCCTGACCAGGTCCTCGATGTCCAGGATGGGCGTGGCCAGCTCCTGCTCCAGGCTCTTCTCTGGGCACATGGGAGGGGTCGATGTCGGCCTCAGTCCCTGCCCCTGGACCCGGACTGGGTGCCCACGAGGACACCCCTCGCTGTGGGCTCCCACGGAGGGTCCCAAACCCAAAGCGACCCCAAAAGAGCCTCGCACTGCCCCCAGAGGGCACAACAGTCTGGGGCACCCAGCACAGACCCCTCAGGCAGCTGGCCCCGCAGCGCGCCTCCCTGCTGGCTGCTGAGCCCAGAACCCCAAGGGCCTGCAGAAGGGGGACCCCCTCCCCCACCCAGCAGGGCCCAACCCTGACTGCCCAGGACCAGCTGACATAGGTGCCGCCCACCTGATACGCACGCACCTCGGGCCAGGCCCAGGTGGCGGGAAAGGATGGGGAGCCCGCAGTGGGGGAGCCGGCCCTGCCGGCTCAGCAGTCCCTCTGCCTGGGCCTGAAGCACCCAGAACCCGCCCACAAGGCCACGGCACGGGGAGAGACGACCCACGAGCCCCTCACCTTCCACGTTGTTGTAAAAGTGGCAGGAGCGGCTGGCCACCTTCCTGCGGCACAGGTGGATCTGCGGAGGACGTGGACCCAGCTCCAGCCAGTGCTGAGGTGGCACGCACTGGCGCCTGCAGACATGCACCGAGGCCAGCCCGTGCCCCCTCGCCTCGCCCACGGCCCTGCCCATTCTTCACCTGCCACCCAGGGTGCCCCGCGCCTCAGAGCCCCAGAGGGAGGCAGGTGCCCAGAAACCCACCTGCATGTGGCTACTCTCCTGCTTCTTCACCTCCGGGTGGATGCACAGCTGCTCCCGGGAGCCCAGCACACACACCCTGGGCCTGGGGAGAGCGAGCAGGGCCGCGGTCCAGGCAGCAGCCCCCACGTCCCCAGCACCATCACGTGGGAGGGGCAGCCCAAGGGCTGGTCAAAGCCAGGAGGCACTTCCTCTGCTGTCCTAACTCCTGGCCCAGGTCAACCGGGAAACATGTGACGCTGGGGCAAGACCCCCCCACTAAAGCCCCCCTGCCCCAGGGTAACAGCCCTGTGTAGAGCAGGGGCTCGGGACAAGCCCAAGCTTCCTCACGGGCAGCGCGCAGTGGAGAGCACCACGGCCGACGGATGCTGGCTGAGCAGCCCCCTCCCTGAGGCCAGCCTGGCGTGGGGGGGGGGGGCCGCCTGGCACCCACCGGTAGGCGGTGTTGCGGAGCTCGCGGACGGCTTGCGTGAGCTGTGCATGGGTCCTGGACGTGTAGATGATCTTTGGGATGTCCGCATAGCCAGCTGTCCAGATGAGAAGCAGACCGGTCATGGCGCCCAGAGATAGCGCAACCCACCACGCGGGCCAGCGGCCAGGGCCAGCGTGCTGGCTCTTCAGGTCTGCCGTGCCCAGCATGGCCACAGGATGGCGAGAAATGCCCGGCTCGCCTGTCCACCCCCAAGCCTACACTGCAGGCCGGAGGAACCGGCAGGTGGTCACCTGTGGTTTCTCCGTGGACAGCAGTGTGGCCCCAGGAGGACGAGGTGTGCGGGAGGAGGGGGTCTTTCCGGGTGAAGATGGCCTCTCGCAGGTGCGCCCGCCAGGCCAGCGTGGCACAGAGCAGGCACAGGGTCTTCCCCGTGCCCGTGGGGCTCTCCAGCACTCCATTGACTTTCTGAATGGGGTTGGGAGCGGGGTTGGGGGGCCATGGCTCCTGGGACCAGCCCAGCCAGCAGGGGTGAGAGCCCGAGGGCCGGGGGAAGCGCTCAGTCCCAGCCAGGCCTCAGGGCTCACATGACCCTGGGTGGCAAATACCTCACAAGATGTTCCCCAAAACACGCGGTACTTTCCAGTCGGTGGGACGGCAAGGCGGCCAGCTAGCCCCAGGCTCTGAGATGGAGCTGCCCCTGGGCCCGGTTCTGTGGACGGGACCCCGGTGGCCTTCACCCCAGATGAGGTCCGGAGCTCCTGGGAGGCTCGCAGGCAAAGCGACGCTCCCCGCTGGTCCTGCCCCTAGTCTGTGGCCATGGCAGCAGGCGTGGGGGGCCCGCACACCCTGACACTCGAGGGCCTTCCAGAGAACACTGCCGCCCCTATGTGGACCATCCTCCCCCGGCCTGGCCCAACGCCCCCTCCCTCCTCTGCACCCACAGCTGCTCCAGCCGGCCCCAGGGCTGGTCTCCAAGCTCCAAGCACCACCCCCGGCTCACCCCACCCGCGCGCCGGCCCACCCAGCCGCGGCGCGGGTGCTGCACCTGCTGCAGGCACTGCAGGACCTTGGCCATGTAGTCCTCCTGGCACCTGTACGGCGGGAAGGGGAAGTCCACGGTGACACCGGCCAGGGTCAGCTGCGGCATCGCCCGCTCTCCAGAGGGCCGCGGCTGGCGGAACAGGCTCCTGGGGCTGCGGGCACACCGGGGGCCCTTCTCGGGGTCCCCCGTCAGGTACGTGGGGACCCGCCGCTGCCCCGCAGGGCCCTTCGGCGCGGAGAGGGGCGGGGCGCTGCCGAGCCCGCCTCCCCGAGGGCAGGCTTCACGCTCGTCTCGGGGGGCCCCGCCGCGCCTGGGGAGCCCGAGCGCCCACCAGTCCCCCCGGCAGGGCCCCAGGCGCGGGACGCGAGGACGGGGGGCGCCACCCTCGACCGCGCGCCTCCAGGGGCGCCGAGGCGGCCGGGGCCCGGCCCCCGGGCGCAGCGCCCGCGCGGCGGAGGGGCAGCCCGGGCCCTCACGGCCGCGACGGCCCTTCCCGCCGGGCGTGGCCACCCGGCCCCGGCCGCAGCCGCCCGCGACGGGCCCGAGCGCCCCGCGGGAAACTACCGGGCCCAGGATGCAGCGCGGCCCGGAGGCTGGCGCGCGGGCCCCGGGCGGCGCAGGGCCCGCCGGGAGCTGTAGTTCGGGGCCGCCGCCCGCCCGCCCGCCCGCCCGCGAGCCCCGGGGGAGAGGCCGGCGACTCACGCTCCTGCCGCGGCTCGGACTTCGCGGGCTCCGAGCGTCCCCGGCGCGCGGCGCTTCCGCCCCCGCTTCCGCCCCCGCTTCCGGTCCGCCGCGCGCTCCGGGCGGAAACCGCTCCCCGGCCGAAGGGTCCGCGCCGCCCCCGGCCCCGCCCGAGCCCGGGTCTCGCGCGCCGCCGCCGCCCGGGGCCTCCGCTGCCCCGCCCCGCGGCCGGGCCTGCGCGCGCGCTCCCCGGTCCCTCGCTCCGCGGCGCCGCCCAGAGGCCCCTGCAGGGCCCGAGCCGCGCCGCGGCGCCCCCCCCGCCCCGCCCGGCCCGCGCCGGCCCGGCCGCCGGCCCCGGCCCCGGCCCCGCCGGGCAGCGGCCCCCGCGGAGGCCCCGCCCGCCCGCTCGTCGGCGACCCCGGCCGCCCCAGGGGCGGGGGGGGATGGGCGCGGCGGCCGCGGCCCCGCCCGCGCTGGCCGGGGCGCTCCTGGGCTCCGCGGAAGGCCCGGGCGCTCGGCGCGACCCCCCGCCCGTGCGCCCGGCTGCGGGGACGGGGACGGCGCCGCCCGGTGCCCGCGAGGGTCCCCCGGCCGTCCTGCGGGTTCCCTTTGGAGCCGCGCCCCGCGGGGGAGCCGGCCCAGAGCAGGTGTGAGCAGGCTGCAGCCCCGGGGACCCCCTGTGGGGAGCCCGACTTCCCTCCTCCTCACACCCCAGGAAGGGGAGACCCGGGCCAGGACTTGGCCACCTCCTGGGTTGGAGCTGCGGACCCTGAACCCCCAAGCTGAGGCGTGAGGTGGACGCGGCCTGGCCTCGCCCTCCCCGGATCTGCCCACACCCGCCGCGCCGCCGCCCGCCCCAGCCCCGATCTGTGAGCCCAGCGTGGGGGACGAAGCCGAGGCGGCTGGCAGAGCCTCCCCGGGCGGCACGAGGGTGGGCCCGCGCGGCGGCCGCCTCGCCTCGGGGGCCCGCAGGAGCCCTCCGAGGTGGACGGCGGGGTGGACAGCAGGGCCGATGTCACCAGTCCCACAGGAGAGGGCGGCGCACCCGGCGGAGAGTGTGAGGAAGAGGCAACCTGCCGGTCTGACTCGTGCTCAGCCCCGGAAGGCCGCCTGCCCATAGATCCGGAGCGGTCTTGGGGAAATGGTGGTGTAGGCGAGGGGGAGGCAGGAGGGAGCCTGGGGCAGGACAGTGTGAGGAGGGGCTCCAAGGAGTCCGCGCGGCTGAGCGAGGAGGAGAGGTGAGCACCGCCCGCCAGAGCGCTCTGGCCCAGGCTGGACGGTGGCTGTAGCACAGGTGGCCGCTGGCGGCAGCTGCCTCAGCCATGGGAACCGGCAGCTGCTTGGGCTCTCACCTGCCGTGGCACCACAGGCCAGCACTGGCCGTGGCCCTCAGAGCCCCGCAGCCTCCCTTTTATGCGTGGAGCCAAGATCGAGCACAGACCAATCGTGTGTGAGCTGGTTCAGCCGCAGCATTGAAAAGTGGCCCAATCAGATTTGTGGGTGGGGCACCTTGAAAGAGGCCGTAAGCCAGGCTGGTGGGCACTGAGGGATGCTGTTCCAGCCTCTAAATAAAGAAGGGAAGGCTCTGTTCCTGGTCCCCCGTGACTGTTGATGCCCATTACTATTGGCTATTGCGGTCTGGCTCTGCTGACAGGTGACCAGCGCTCTGCTTGTGCTTCTGGTGGGTACTATCTGGGTGCGGGAGCCACCCAGGTGGCCATAGTGAGAGCTTTGTCTCCCATTTGTAAGACGCACCCCACGGTGGATGTTCCTGGAGCCGGGGGCCCCTGCAGCTGTGCGTTGGGGAGGCCCGCAGATGCAGCCTGTCCTTTGGGGCCTGCCCCAAGCACCTCTAGCCCCTTGCTTTGGGCTTTTGGGCTTTGGGCTGCTCTCTTGTTGGGGGGATTCTGGCATCTGCTGCCCCCGCCCTGTGTCGGTTGGACTGGCAGAAGGGGGTGTGTCTGGCTCAGCTGCCTACTGCTCTCCAGGGCCTGGAGCAGTCTGCTGCCCTCCAGCCCCGGCATACAGCAGGTGCTTCATAGATGCTGACTGACTGCATGACCTGCCGAGTTACAGAGACCTCCTAGGAGGTTGTAGGAGACTGGTGTGAAGGTCTGACCTGCAGGGTCAGCTCACAGAGAACATCCTGCAGCAGCTGCTGACAAACTCCCTGCAGTGCATCTCGGCAGGAAGTCAGAATGTACTGTGAGCTGTAGTGGGCAAATGCCCTGCACACCGGCTGGCACAGCACCACACAGCACTTCCCCATGGTCCAGGCGAGGAGTTGGAGGCCCAGAGAGATGTCCAAGGCCCCACATCTGCACAACACAGCCCTGGGGCCACAGGGAGATGCTCTCACGTGCAGGGCCAGTCCCAGAAGCTACAGCTGGAGCCCGCCTGCCGCCATGGGGCCGAGGCACCCAGAGGAGAGCCGCTCAATGCCTCTCCTCCCTGGGCTCTGCTTAGGGCTGTGCCCCTGAGTGGATCCAGGATGGACACTTCTTGGGGAGCAGGGGGTGATATGGCTGCATCATAAATTACCGCAAACTTAGCAGCTTAAACCTGTCCTTGTTTCCAGCTGCCAGCTCCGTCTCCTGGGGCTGTGTCCTCGTTGGAGGCGGGGGAGCGGCCGGGCGCCACCTCCTTGGTGGTGGAGTTCACTTCCTTCTGGCTGCCAGACTGAGGCCCCTGGTCATTGCCAGCTGTCGCAGGGAGCTCTTGCGCCCTCACCGCGTGAGCCTGCCCTGCTTCGGAGCCTCAGGCTTCTGCCCGGCTGCAGCCACAAGGGATGTTCCGCTGTTTCCAGGCCCTGTGCTGCCTCGGGCGCATGCCGCCCGGCCCCTCACTGACCCGGCTTTCTGTCCCCAGCCCCGGGGCCCGAACATGGGGGGGTGCGCACCGCAGGCCTGCTCTAGACTCGGGTGTGGTCTGTCTTTTCTGAGCCCACATCGTCTCTCAGAAGGGTCCGGAGGCTCCCCAGCATCACCCCGACCCTGTATCGGAAGTGCTGGTGGAGCAGGCACTTCTCTCAGCCCCAAACTGGCCATCTGTGTGACTTCCCTTCCCAGAAGGGGGCACGATGGTCTCCACAGGAGATGCTCTCTCTGTCCTCCTCTGTACCAGCCTGCGCCCCTCACCCAATGGGCACCCCTCCCCCAACTTGGGGACTGGCATCATTGGCTCCTCTTACACCCCAGAGAGGGCCGAGCCTGTCTTCTGCCACAGCAGTGGGCGTCTCCGTCTCACCCCAGGGTCCTTGTTCTGGCCTCCCCGGCCCCATGCATCCTCTCCTCTGCCCTAGAACCCGCTCGTCCTTGGGTGCTTGTGATAGGCTTTCCTGACCAGCCCCCTCCCCTGCTGCCCTCCCCTGCCTGCCTCTGGGGCTTCTGAAGAGCTCTCCATCCCCAGGGTGCCCGGAGCCTCCGGTTCCCCCCACCAGCCCCTAAGGCTGGCACAAGGACAGCTGGCCTCGCTGTGGCCCAGGCATGGGGAGGATGGGCACGTTAGTCCTGCCTGCGCCGGGCTGGCCCCTCCCTCCCTTCCTCAGCTCCCGCCACTCTCCGGTGACGGCTGCAGCCGGCGTGTTCCCTCCCTCGCTCCCTCCGCCCTCCGCCCGCCTCCCACCCGCCCGCCCGGCACTGCAGCATTCTCCCACTGCAGCTCCAGCCGCCGCCCGCGCCACTCCGGCCTCCGCAGCCCCCGCCAGCACCAGCACCATGGCCAGCACCATGTCCGGTAGGTGCGGGCCGCGCCTCCCGCGGTGGGCCCGGGCAGAGGCCATTGTCTGCTTTTCCACGTGGGACCCCGGGCACTGGCAGGGAGCCGGGCGGCTGCGCCAAAACCGCAGGGGCAGCGGCCAGAGGCGGCAGCGGGTGCGACCCAGGGCCCAAGGGTGGGGCCAAGGCCCAGGCTGGTGCTGGGGAGGGCAGGGGCCGCGCCCTGGGCTGGGGGACAGGAGCGCGGGCACCACAGCCCCTCGGGGCGCAGCGGCGCCAGGTCAGGGTGACTGCACCGTGCCCTTTGGGGGGCATGCTCACGGGGCGCAGACAGGGTCTCCCGAGACTCCAGCCGAAGACCCGGGTCAGACCCAGGCTGGGGGGGGGCAAGAAGGTGGGTCCCCTGGCGGGAGCCCCAGCGCTGAGCAGCCAGACGCCCTACGCCAGCAGAGCACAGGGAGGGGGAGGGGACGGGCGGGTGGGGGAGGGGACCCCTGGGAGCAGGCGGAGCCGCCCTCCCTGCATAGGCTGGAGACCACTCAGCCCGGGGCTGCGGGTGGGGGAGGCGCGGCTCGGCTCTGCCTGCAGCCCTCCCAGAGTGCGGGGCTGCCCCTCCGTCCCCCACGGCCTGCCAAGCCCGGGCAGGGCGCCCCCCCTCTTCCTTCTTGGCCTGCATCCCCGTGGAGCGCTGGGGTGGGGGCCGGGGCTGCTCTCCACACTGGCGGGGCTGGCAGCCACCCGCCCCCCACTCCACTCCCACCGGGAGCCACACCTTTGCCACCAGCCTCACCTCATCCTCTCCAGGAGCCGGGCTCAGCCACCCACGTGCGCCCCCCTCACCCCGCCCCGTGGGGCGCTGCCCTTGTCAGGGAGCGGAGCTGGCCTGACGGCGCCCCTCCCCCCGTGCAACTGGGGCCTGCCGCCCTGGTCTCCTCTGCACACACAGCCAGAGGCCTTCGGCCAGCTCTGGACACAGTGGGCGCCCCCCCCACCCCAGGGCTCCAGGCCCTTTCCATGACGGCGGGGTTGCCGTCCGCATGGGGATGGACCCCCACCCTGCTTCCCATCTCCCGGGCTGGGTTCAGGGGCCACAGGGGCGGCTCTTCTCCGCCCCCTTCCTAAGAGCCCTGCGCCTGCTGCTGTCCCCTGGGGCGCCCGGGAGTGGCGCCCAGACCCCACAGCCCCGCTGCCACCCAGGCGGGCTCCGAGTCCTCCTGGGTCTGGGTTAGGTTGCAGGCTGGTGATGTGGCGCTTTGTCTCTTTCCCTTTTAACTTACAAGGGCTTGCCAAAGAAACAGGCAAATCCAAACCAAGAGCGGCCATTGGTGCCAAGGAAACCTTAGGTGCAGTGGCCACTGGCTCCTGGGCACCTGGGTCAGCCAGACCTCTGCCCCCGACGTGGGCCCAGCCTTCCTGTTCCAGAATGCAGCCCCGGAGCCCCGGCCCGAGTTACCCCGGCCCTCCCGTCCACGCAGCAGGGCGGCCTGGCCCAGGGTGACGGCAGGCAGGTGACTGAGGCGGCCGGATCTCCTCTGCTGGGAGACTCCGGTGCTCCTCGGTGCACACGGCTGCCTGCCAGGTGCTCCCAGCTGCCAGAGGACTGGGCTGCGTCCACCAGCAGCTTCCTGGCGCCCCTTCCTGGAGGCCTCCTGGTTCTTGGGGCTCACGGGGAAGAAGTGGCCAGCCTTGGTGCCTGTGCTCCACAGCTATGGCAGAGTCCTGCTCACTGTCCCGGCACTCTGCCTGGAGGCTGTGCGCACTCCATCCGACCCCTGGGCCTCGGTGTCCCCATCTGGATGGGGGCCCCACGCCTCCCCAGCGAGTTTTCTGCAGAGACGAGGTGGTGAGGGCTGACGGCGAGGTGGCTTGCTGCGGGCCGGTCTGGCACCGTCTTCTGACTTGACTTCAGACACCCAAGCACCCAAAAGGCCCCGTGCATTTCTGCTGCTGGACATGTGCCGTGGCGAGGGGTGTCCCTGGTGTCCCCGCGGTGGGGGGCAGGCGTGGAGATGCCGGGGGCTGCCTGGCCTGGGCTGTGTCTACCGCCGCGACATCATCCCTCTACAACACAGCTGCTCGAGGCCCCTCCAGCTCTGAGCATGGGCGCACCTGCTGCCCCCTGGGCCGGCGCCCGCCCTCCGGCCCTGCAGTTTCCCTCGCTCCCCTCTCCAAAGGTGACGCTCCCTCCTGCCGACCTGGTCCTCTGGCATGCACATGGCCCGGCCGCAGAGCAGGCCTCTCCCAAGGCCCTCCGGGGGTCGCTCCCCTGGCTGCGTGAGAGCTGGTTTCCTGGGAAGAGGTGCGTCCCGGGCACCGGCCTGGGGACAGCGATGCAGGACTCCCCTGACCATGCTCCGTGCTGAGCTGCTTGCCTGTAGGCAGCTGCAGGACACCCCCTCAGCCCGGGTGGACAATTGTCTCCGGCAGACCTGTGACCTCAAGGGCTGTGGCCTCCAACTCCGGCCCGTTCCTGCCCACACAGCATTCACCCTGCTTGAGCCGCAGCCAGCCGCCCTGCCAAGGGCACGTTCCCCGCCGCCGGCCTGTGCGCGGCTCCTATCCCGGCGAGGTGGCCCTCCCCGGGGCTGAGACTCACATTCAGGAGGAACCATCTCCAAGGCCGGGTGGGGCTGGGGCCTATGGCCAGGAGACAGCTGGGCTGGAGGGGTGACCAGTTACAGGCCCTTCCTCCCGGGCCCAGGGTGCCCATGCCCAGGCCCCTCCACTCGGCTCCACACCTGCCTTTCTGAGCACAAGGTGGGCTGTCTGCCAGCCCTCCCCAGGGCCCAGATGCACCAGGTCTGAGTCCCCGCATGGGCGGGATGACCTGCAGGCAGGCTCTGGGGTGACCCGCTGCCCCTGTGAAACTCAGTCACACAAGCTCCGCATGCACAGGTGCTGTTTGCGAAAAAGCAAAATTGCCAGGTCAGGCACACTCTCCCTTTGGGGGCCACTCCCACTGCCCCCCATATCCTTTCAGCCTTCAGAAACGCCTACCCTGCCTCCCTCCAAACCCCAGCACACGCTGTTGCCGGCCTCTGTGCACCCCCTGGGGTGCCAGTGGGGCAGGCACCAGCACTGGAGACCAGACAGCACCATGCTCTGGGGGGGGGGGCGCTGGGGGGCCCACCCAGGCCGAGGCGCCTGGCTTCTGCCTCCCCGACTCCAACAGCTCAGCCAACAGTCTCCCGTGCGGTCAGCTCAGGGCGGTTCTCGTTCCCTCTGCATGTCCAGCTTGTGCCTGCCCTTGAGGGGGCTGCAGGTGACTGAGTGCTGCCTCCGTCCTGGGGTCGTGCTCCCTCCCCCTTCCCCCTGGAGTGTCTCCCTGGAGACCCCACCCCCCCAGCTTCCCTAGCCAGGGAGGCTCACACAGAGTGCAGGTCCCTAGACTGCACTTGGGGAGCTGCAACAAGGACGCCCTGCAGCTGGGCCCCTGGGGAGATGGGCCTTGGCCCGGGCACGCCCCCTGTGCGTCCACCCCAGCCCTGGCACCCTTCCCGCTGGGCCTGGAGCCCAGGCTCGGCTCGGCAGCTGGCCGGTGCTGAACGGACAGCTCCCTTCCCTGCGCCGGCTGAGGGTGTCCCGGGAGGCTGGATTTCCCGCGGGGGTGGCCCGACACCATGAGGGCCAGTGGGGAGGAGGCGCATCGGGGCCTCACCCAGGGGTACAGCTCAAGAAAGTGCTGCCGCAGCGGCAACACCTGCGCTGTCTGGTCAGGGGGTGGGGCTGCCTCGCCCCCCCGAGTGGGCAAGTGTCCAGGAGAGGGAACGGGTCATGTGGAGGGGCCGAGGGAGGACAGCAAGGTGCATGGTGACAAAGGCTCAGAGAGACTGGACAGGGGTCGTGAGATGGTGATGGACAGAGCGCCAGGCAGGAGGATGGACAGACAGCAGGACGGGCACAGGCAGGAGTGCCTGGAGAGAAAAAGAGGGAGAGGCGAGGGCTGAGGGGGAAGCAGGGCTGAGAGAGCAGGACCCAGAGGCATTTCCAGGGACAGTGGGGTCCAGCTAGTCAGGAAGGGGAGGGAGCAGTGGGGAGGAGGCTCAGGACAGGGGCAGGTGGGGGGGGCTGGGGGTGGGGCTGGGCAGGGAGGAGGCCCCTGTGGGGGGCTGGGGGTGCCCTGCTCATGCTGGCCTCCCTGCAGCCTACAAGGAGAAGATGAAGGAGCTGTCCGTGCTGTCCCTCATCTGCTCCTGCTTCTACTCACAGCCGCACCCCAACACCATCTACCAGTATGGGGGTGAGTGTGATCCTGGTGCTGTCTGGCCAGCTCCTGCTCCCCCTCGCCCTGCCCCCTGTGGCTCTCAGGGCCCCCCTGGCTTGATGGCTTTGGAGAAGGTCCTCCAGTGGGGACGGGTTGGGCTGGCTCAGGCTCAGGAGCAGCTGCGGCCCCGGGCGCCCGCCTTGCTGGCCTCACCCAGCCCCGCCTTGCGTGTCGCCCTGCAGACATGGAGGTGAAGCAGCTGGACAAGAGGGCCTCCGGCCAGAGCTTCGAGGTCATCCTCAAGTCCCCTTCCGACCTCTCCCCAGAGAGCCCGGTGCTCTCCTCCCCCCCAAAGAGGAAGGACGCCTCCCTGGAGGAGCTGCAGAAGCGGCTGGAGGCGGCCGAGGAGCGGAGGAAGGTGAGGCCCCTCCTGGCCTCAGAGCGTGGCCAGAGGCCTCCTGAGGCAGGGCTGCGTCCTCGGGCGCAGGGGGCTCGTGTCCGGCTCGGCCCCTGGCCTGGGCGAGTGCGGCGGCGGCAGGGCCGGGGATCCAGGGTCGGGGGCCGGCAGGGCGGGGAGGCCCGAGAACCAGACACTGGGGGGGACGGGCGTTGCCGCAGGCGGCGGCCGGGGCGGGGGTGGCCCCGGAGGCTGGACTGGCATCCGGCTGGCACGGGTGGCGCCTCCCACGGGCGGGGAGGCGGCGGCCGGCGAGCGAAGGGAGCCCGGCCTCAGGCCCCTGCGGGCCCGCGCTCCCCCGCCACCCCCCCCCCCCCCCCCCCGCGCACGCAGAAAGGCGAGGGGCGCGGGGCGCGGGCCTCGCGGCGTGGCGGAGAGTGACCGGCAGCGGCGCGCGGGCCGCGGGGGTCCCGAGGGCGCTGGCCGGCGGGGGGCTCCCGGCGGGGCGCAGCCGCGGCGCGGGGCGCAGCGGCCCGGCTCACCCGCCCGCAGACGCAGGAGGCGCAGGTGCTGAAGCAGCTGGCGGAGCGGCGCGAGCACGAGCGCGAGGTGCTGCACAAGGCGCTGGAGGACAACAGCAACTTCAGCCGCCAGGCGGAGGAGAAGCTGAACCACAAGATGGAGCTCAGCAAGGAGATCCGCGAGGCGCACCTGGCGGCGCTGCGCGAGCGGCTGCGCGAGAAGGTGCGCGGGGCGGGCGGGCAGGGGGCAGGTGGGCGGGCGGGGCCGGGGCCGGTGGACTCGCTGTGCGCTGCAGGAGCGAGGGCGCCGCTTCCGCCAGGGCCAGGTTAGCCCCGAGGCCCCGTCCACTGGCGCTGGCGCAGCCGGGCACGGACCTGTGGGGCCAGGCCGGGGCGCGGCGAGGCCTGCCGGGGCGCCCTCCTCCCGCCCCGGGTCGCCAGGGCCTGCACCGGGAAGGGCCTGCACCTGGAGCCACAGAGCTTGGGTTTGTGCGCGACCCCGGGGCAGAGCGCTGGTCCCCCGGGCTGCGGGGCGGGGGCAGGCCCTACCCACCCTGTCTCCTGCAGGAGCTGCACGCGGCGGAGGTGCGCAGGAACAAGGAGCAGCGCGAGGAGATGTCCGGCTAAGCCCGCTGGACCCGGCCCTGGGCCCCAAGGGGACAAGACACACTGGGCTCTGGCCACGTTAGGTCACCTTTGTCTAGACGCACTTTTGTCCCTGTCCCTCCTCCCCTCCCGCCCACATCCCCCCCACCCCCGCTTCAGGCTCCTCGGGCACTCGAGCTGTCCAGTCCTGTGTGAGTGGCTGACCACAGGCTCTCCCTGGGGGCCAACTGCCCTTGGCTCAGGCCCGGCCAGCGGTGGCTGGGCCCCTGGGGCCTCTAGTGGGCGGTGACCTCAATAAACGTAGTATGGTGGCAGGAACTTGGAGTCTGCTGCCTCGTGCTGGCCAGCCCTGCCCACAGACACAGCACTGCCCGTGTGTCTTCTGGGAGGAGCGGGGCACTGTGGACCCCACCCGCAGTGTAGACCTGGCTGCCCTGGAGCCACGTGTGGTGCTCATGGCACCTGCGGAGGGCCTTGCGCGGCTACATGGGGCACCCTGGGCAGGGCTGCTTCCCGGGCGTGGGCCTTCTCCACCAGGGACTATGAGCAGGCCGCTGCAGCCTGGGGGTTGGGGGCCCCATCAACACCCCTGCTACCGCCCCCCTCAGAAACGCCCTCCTCTATGGGCCCTGGCCAGGCTCTGCTGGCCCCCACCCTTGGCTCTGACCAGAGAAATCGTCCCCTGGTCCTTCTGGTCCTCCAGGCAATGGGCTGTTCAGGCAGGAGTGGCAGGGGTGAGTGGTAGCCACCCAAGTGCTCCTCCAGGGCCCCAGAGCCAGCATCTGGAAGCTCCCATGCTCCCCCAGGGCAGCCTTCCAGGGCTCAGCCAGAGAGCAGGCTGGGACTGGTCCCTGCAGTGGGTGAGGGGGAGTAATGACCCTGCCCCAGCCCCCCAGAAACCTCTGCAGGACTGGACCCAGCAATGCACACAGGGTGCCTCTGTGGCCCGAGGAGGGATGCGGAGGCTGCCTTCTCTGCAGCAGCAGCCGCCCAGTGCCAGGGGCGTGCCTCACCAGCACTGGCTGTCCGGGGCGGAGCATGGGCAGTGCCACGTGGCCAGGCATGGGCAGTGTCCAGCTGGGGCGCCCACAGCCGACTGTAGATGTCCTGGAGACGCCAGGAGGTGCGTGGGCAGCTGCGATGGTGTGGTGCTGCTGGGGGAGGACGGCCAGGGCCCAGGCACCTAGGTGGCTCACCACCCCCTGGGGCTGCCCGCCCCCCTCTGATGTGGGGATCATGGGAGCCCTTCCGGGGTGCTCCGGGATCTGGGAGCCAACAGCTCCCTGGTGGGGGTGGGGGCACAGGGTACAAGTCGACTTCCTGGCGCCAGCAGTGGACACACCTGACCCAAAGGCACATGCAGCTGCTGGGGTGCCCAGCCGGGACCCCAGTGAGGGAAGAGGTGGCCCCTGGTGCACCCCGGTCATGCCCTGCCCCTCTGCGGTGCGCAAGGCTCAGCGGGAGCACCGTCCGGAGGGCGGCCTGTCCGGAGCCACCACTCTCCCAGGGCTCCTGGCCCCTGGGGCCGGGGCGGCATGGTGGGGGCAAGTGGTGTCTGTGACGCGGGGCCCTTCAGAGGAGCAAAGACGGCCTCTGGGGAGAGGGGCAGGCAGTCAGGTCAGTGCTGCCTCAGTCTCCCTGGCATGTGGGCCGGGCGCAGTCCGGGCATCTTCCTGAGGCCCCCACGAGGCCTACGCGGCCTCCTGTTCCCACAGCCAGGCCTCTGCCCAGCCCACAGGCGTGGCCTCCCTGGGTAGTGCCATGGGCAGGAGGCTGGTGCCCGAGAGCTGACCCCAGGGTCAGCGACAGCGGCCTCCAGTGACCAGGTCACTTGGGAGAGGGGGTGGCCACCTCCTCTGGAAGGGGGACATGCAAGGGTCACAGGCATTGCTGGAAAGCCCTGGGACTCGGCTGTGAGCAGCCCGGATCAGCAGCCGCGGCTACTGGACCTGCAGCTGCTGCCTGAAGCCCCAGGCAGGTGCAGTGTGGTGCTCGGCGGACACGCGGGAGGGCGCTCGCGAGGCCGGGCCAGGCCCTGGGCACTGCCTGGGTCCTCACCATGCCTGTGGGTGGGTCACAGGGCAACCTCTCGTGTGTCTGGTCAAGTTTACAAAGGTGCCCCCAGGCCCCCACTGCAAGGACCCGCCCAGGACTCCCCCTCGGCGCCGCACCAGCAAGGACTCTCGGGGACGCTTCCCTGCCTTTGGCTCCAAGGACCCCAACAGTCCAACAGCTCGTGGAGGCCCCAGGGCTGTTTCCGTGGGCCACGCGGGTTGACATCGGCTACTTCAGGAATTAAAACTCAGAGGCTTAAGAGCCATTCGTTTGAAAACGACACCCGCACAGCATGTTAACAAATTGAAACACACATTCAAAATCAATGTTTTCCTGAAACAAAACAAAGCAAGGCAGGAGACTGTCGCTGCGGCACTGGCACTTCCCAGAGTGGCAGATCCGCCGGCAGCCGGCTCCTGTCAGGCGCGTGTTGCAGGAACAGCCGAGGTTTCCCCTTCAACACTGGGGGAGTCAAGCGGCCCAGCTCCTGCGACTCCCGGAAAGACTAACTTCAGCTCTGCCGTGCACCTGAGCTGGCTCTGCCCTCAGGGCCTTCCCAGGCCGTCCATCCAGTGTGCGCCAGGCCGCGTGGAGAGCGACGGACACAACATGGTGCAGTTTCCACACGCTGGCCTGGTCACCCGACGGTGCAGAGGAGGCAGGGACGCCGTGGACATTAGACGGAGGCCCCAGGGCACCCCTGCACCGCGGGTGGGGTGTCTCGGCCAGGGCAGAGGCAGGCGAGCAACCCGGGTTACTGGGGGGTCCTGTGTGGACATAAGGGTCCTGAGGAGTGGAAGAGGGGGGCTTGGAAAGGCTGAGAGTGGCGTGGGCAGGTGAGCGGGCAGGAAGGGGGAGGGGGTGCGAGCCAAGGGACAGGGCACCTCCAGGAGCTGCTGCGTCTGCGGGGGCCGAGCCCGCCTGCTCGGCCACCCCTGCATCCAGCAGGCAGGCGAGGGCCGGGAGCGGGACAGCAGGCGGTGACAGGCGTGGCGCCGCGGCTGCAGGGCGGCAGGCTGACCGCCAGTGCAGGACACACTGGCCGTCCCGTCCCCCACCCGGCGCCAAAGCGCCGCTGCTCCCGCGCGAGGCCTCCCGGCAGGCCGGCCAAGGGGAAGGGCCGGGGGAGCCCAAGCTCCTGGGGCAGACCCGGGGGCGCCCCTCCCCCGCCTCACAACCTACCCCTCCTCCCACTCGGAAACCGGCCGCACCTCCGGGGTCCTCGGGCTTTCCCAGAGCGCTCCCGAGCCCCCTGCACCCCGCAACCCACAAAGCAGAGCGCCGGGGCGGCGGGCTCGGACCCCGCCCCTCGCCCGCGGCTGCGCGGCCTCGCGGGCCCCCCCGGCAGTGAGCTCCGGCCGCCGCGCGGGCACGGGAGGCCCCGGCAGGCCGCGTCCGAGCGGGACTTCGCGGGGTCCTGGACATGGGGCGGCCCCGCGCCCCCCGCCGCGCTCGTCCTGCTGCTCGCGGGAAGCCAGCCGCGGCGCCCAACGGCCCGCGGGCCCTGGGGCTCTAGCTAACGGGGTGTCAACGGGCCCGCGCGGCCAGTCGCACCGGGCGCCCGGGAGCAGCACCCCGAGACCCGCGCCCTCGACCCACGCGCGCGCCGCCCGGGCCCGCCGAGGCCCCGCCCCGCCCGCCCGCGCACCCCGCGCACGCGCGCCGCGACCCGCCGGGACCTATTTCCCAGCGCCGCTCGCCTCCGCGCCCAACGCCAAATAAGTCGCCGGGCCCGCCCGTCCCCGTGCGTGCGCGGCCTCGCCGCCTGCGTCACTAGGAAGCGCGCGCCCGGCCCGCCGCCGCCGCCGCCGCCGCCGAATCCCCAACAAGGAGCGGAGCCCGCGGCCGCCGCCGCCGCCGCCGCCGCCGCCGCCCCCGCCGCCCGCCGGCCCCGCGCAGGCCCGGCCGCGGCCAGGTGAGCGCCCGCGCCCCCCCGCGGCGAGCCCCGCTCCGCGCGCGCCGTCCAGTCAGGGGTCCCTGCGGAGCGTCAGGACGTTACGGCGGGGGGAGGGGAGCGGGGGAGGGGCGGCGGCCGCGGCGGGCGTAGCGTCAGCGTCGGCGTGGCGTCCGCGGCGTCGCCTCCATGTTGGCGGCGGCGCGTGGGGCGCGGGGGCGCCCGCCCGCCCGCCCGGCCCGGCCCGGCCCGGCCCGCCCGGGCCCCGGCCCCCCGGCCGCGCCCCCCCGCCCCCGCCCCGCCCCCGCCCGGGGCCGCGCCCCCCGCCCCGCCCGGGGCCGCGCCCCCCGCCCCCGCCCCCGCCCCCGCCCGGGGCCGCGCCCCCCGCCCCCGCCCCCGCACCCCGCCCGGGGCCCCGCCCCCGCCCCCGCCCCCGCCCCCCGCCCGGGGCCGCGCCCCCCGCCCCCGCCCCCCGACCGCCCCCCGCGGGCGCGGACCTGGCGGGAGCCTGGGAACCCGCGGGGGCGCGGCGGGGGTGCGAGGCCGGCTGTCGGGGCGCGGCGGGGACCCCCAGGCTCTGCTGCCCGCGCGGCCGGGACGGGAGTGGCCGCGCGCCAGGGAGGCCCCGCGCCGCCCGCCCGAGCCCGGCCCCGGAGGCGGAAGCGGGCGCGGGACGCTGGAGGCGTGAGGCGCTGGGGGCACCCCCGAGGGCGCCCGGGAGCCCCGCCGCGCATGGGGCGGCTCCCGCTCCCGAGCGCCCGCGCCCGCCCCGGCCCTCCCCTGGCGGGACACTCCGCGCCGCGGGGGCAGCGCGGGGCCGGCCCGCGAGGGTCCGCGTCAGCGCGGCTGGGGCGGAGCCGGCGCGGCCGGGCGGGGTGCGGGCGGGGTGCGGGCGGGGTGCGGGCGTGGGGACCGAGCGTGCGCCACGCCCAGACGCGCGGGTGCGACGGTCACGAGCCTGGAGCAAGTGCCGCGCACGCGGGGGCCGCGGGGGGCCGTGGCCCGTGCGCCGGGCGCTGCTGTCCCCTCGGAGAGGCCACCCGCCCGGCCGCCCTCGGGGCTGCGGGCAGCTGCGGCCTCGGAAGAGCTGGAGCCGTCGAAGCTCCGTACACCGAGGCGCAACAGGGGGCGCTGGTGAGCAGCTCCGTGGGGCTCAGTGACCCTCGTAGGGCTGGACCCCGCAGCCGCTGCCCGCTGGCGGCCCAGTGGGCCCGGACACCTTGTCGGAATGTGCGCTGGAAACAACTCAGCAATCACCCGGGCCGGTCCACACTCGTGGGCGGCGGACCCGGCTCCCCTTTAGGGAGGCAGGATGCCCTTGGTAGGGCTGTGGGGCACCCCAGGGCTTGTTGCTGTCTGGGTACCCCCCCCAAGCCTCGGATGGTCTTCCCGTCCCCGCGCCCTGCTCCGGGGAGCACCCCTTATCCCTGGCTGGCTTCAGAGCCTCGCCTCGCCCCTCACGCGTCACCCCTGGGCTCCCTCCCTGCGGGACAGGGTGGCCCTGCCGGGCCCTTCCCTAGGGCCTCGCTGCTCTCTCGTGAGTGTGCTTGGTCCTCGGCTGCGGCCCTGCGGGCCTCTGCGGACTGTTCGTCCTCGAGTCCGTCAGATTTCCCCAGGTTGTCGTGCGTCAAATACGCTGGGCTGTTCTCTTGACCGGTAAATACTTTACGTCCGTGAAGAAGAGCTGGGGTGCAGGCCAGGGGTGCAGGGGAGTGAGAGGACTCCCCAGAGACAGAGCGGGGAGCAGAGCAGGCGGATCCACGGAGACACACTGCTGACGGGGCAGCGGGGAGCAGGAGAGGTCTGCCGCGCCCTGGCCGGGGATGGCCGCAGGCCGCAATGGCTGCCGACAGCTTGATAGCACCGAGACTCACCCCTTGGGCCCAGGGAGGCCGGTACTTTGAACTTTAAGCTGTAGACCCGGTCTGGGGGATGCCGGTGGCTTGTCATGGACACAGCCTGGCCGCCCACCCAGCTGGCCCAGCCTCGGGAGTCCCGCTCACTCGCTCTGCCCAGAGGCACCTCCAGAGCCAGCTGAGAACCGCTGGGTGGACGTCTGTCCTGGAGGTCACTTCTCAAATCCTTTAATTTGCCATTTCAGGGATCAGGTCCCCACACACGTCGGGGAACCCCAGCATTCACAAGCCACTGGGCGTGCCCCCTCTGCAGCTTCCTGTCTGCACCCTCTGGGCCCCCATGCCCTGGGCAGAAACCCAGGCTTCCGTGTGGCCCCTGTGCTGCCACCTCCGGGGTACACCCCGCCAGGCTGGGGAACAGATGCTGGGAAGGGGAGGCCGTGGGGCCCCGCGCCTCCCAAGGACTCGCGGCCCGTGCAGCCGCAGGGCTTCGGCAGAGGCTGCGGGCGCGGCCGACTAAAGAGCGTCAGGAACGGCTCCCTCCAGCCGGGCTCCCCCTGTCCCGGGTGGGAGCGAGGCCCGTTCCTGAGAGCTTCTGTCCTCGGTTCTGGGGTGAGGGCGCTTCTGAGCTTGAGCTGGACAGAGGATCCAGCAGAGGCAGCGGGCGGCGACCCCACCTCCCCCTGCTCCCCTGGGTGGGACCCCGAGCCCTGGCCCTGGAGCGCCCTCTGCTGGCGCCGTCCTCTGCCGGCTGCCGGGGCTGCCCCGGCCTTGGACAGACGCTGCCCTTCAGCGTGGGCATCACCTGGCGCGTTCCTCCAGGACTGTGGACCGGAGGAGGCACCATGGCGACCCCGGACGTGAGTGTCCACATGGAGGAGGTGGTGGTGGTGACCACGCCTGACACGGCGGGAGACGGCAGCGGCCTGGAGGAGGTGAAGACGGTGCTGGTGACGGCCAACCTGGCCCCGCACGGGTGAGCACGCTCCCCTGGTGGGGACGGGAGTGGAGCGGGCACCCTTCGCTTCAGCCCCTGTGCTCCCTGGCGAGAGGGCCCGCCTGCTGGGGGGACAGGCACTAGGGCGCGGGCAGAGCAGGCCTCCGACCTGCCCCTCCCCCCCTTTCTGGAGCTGCCCCTGTCCTGGGGGCGGGACCCTGTGCCGACCCACCTGTGGGGCCTCCGTCCTCTCCAGCAGGCCGGGGGGCGGGTCGTGGCCCTGGGGCCCCCGGCCTGCCCACTGGCTGGGCGCACCCCTCACGCAGCCAACCGCCAGGCTGCGGCCTCTCCTGCGGCAGAGCTGGGTGCTGGCTGTGGAGCGGGGCGCTGGCTGTGGCGCGTGCCGCGTTCCTGCCGTGGCGGGAGGCTCAGACGCCCCGGCTCCCCCGCCCCGGGTGCACCACCCTTCAGACCCTGAGGGCCCCGCGTGGGCTTTTCATTCCATGTTTAATTGGCCACTTTGCAGGGGACGTTTATGAGAGATCTTAGAACGGCTTCTGGTGAGAGGCCCGGGCAGCGAGAGAGAGGTGCTGCGGAAACCGGCCCCGCGGGGAGCCGGGTGGTGGGGCAGACCCTGGGCCCCTCCGCGCCCCATGGGGCAGCGCCCAGGCTCCGGGCCTCTGTTCTGCAGGCGGGCAGGTGCGGGCCCCCTGTTCTGCATACGGAGCCCCTTCCTCCCTGGGCGAGGGCAGGAGCACGTGCGTCCGTGTCCCCGGCACGCTGCACCCTCCCACTCGCCGCGAGGCTGGTGGCGCCTTTGCTTCCCCGTGAGACCTGCTGGGCTCTGGGGTGTCCCCTCAGCGTCGCCCCGCGCAGCCCCCATGCCTGGCGGCTCCACCAGGTGTGCTGGCGGAGGCAGGGGTGTCCTTCCTTGGCGCCTGGGCTGGCCAGGCTGGTGCTGCGGGCCCGCGGGCTCTGGCACTTCCCGCTCGTGGCTGTCACCCGGGCCCCACGGTGGAAGGCACCAGCAGCATGTTGGGCTCCCAAGGGCTCATGGGGCCTGGACATCCCTGAGGCTCGTCGGGCTGTGCCCCGGCAGCCTGGGGTGCTCTGAGCAGGCTTCTGGCTGCAGGCGGGGTGCCTGGGAGGCCCTGCGGGTGTTTGCCCCCCTCTGTGGGAAATCTCACCCGCCGTCTCCCTGGTTTGAGGCTGAGAGTCTTGTTAGTTTTGTATAACTGGGGGCGTGAAAGCTAGTTAATTACGTTGTGGGAGCAGATTTCTTTTCTGGCTGGGTTTTGGGGAACTGGGGAGCATTCCTGTGTGTGGCAGTCGGGAAGGCGGCTGCCCCCACCCACCTCTTTGCCGTGGCAACAGCACAGGCAAGCTGTGGGGGAGCAGCTGCAGGGCCTGGGCAAGCCCAGGGCCAGGTGGGACACCCGGGGGGAGGTGGGACTGGCGCTGGTGTCCTCCTGGGCTCAGCCAGGTGCTGAGCAGGTGCTGGGCGTCTCTGTCCGAGAGGCGAGGCGCACGCAGGTCGGCAGCGTGGACCGCCCAACACTGCTGGCCCGGGCGGCTGGCCCTGCTCAGGGACACTCTGGCCCGGCAGTTCAGGCTTTTGCAGCGCTGGGGTAAGCTGCGAGGACTGTGGGCAGACGGGGTGGACATGCCCAGGCCCGGCCGCCCCACTGCTGTGAAGCGCTCTGTGTGGCCTGTCAGCAGCCCTGCTCCTCCCTCCTGGGTGTCCCTCCAGGCACTCTTGGCCCCAACTCGTCCCCAGGGCCAGGGCCTGATTGGCTCGCATCAGGGCCCCGCTGCCATGGTGGCTCCCCCTGGGACCGCGCTTGCTCTGCCGTGGCCGGGCGTTAGTACTCTGGGGCTCAGGCTGCCGCTCTCCTTTGTTCACCACGTCTTGCGTGGAGCCTGGGTCACCACATCACACGCCACTCCCGGGCGCACCACCTGGTTTGGCCCCGTGCGGTGCTGGCGGCGGCTGCTGCACTTTGGAGGGAGCGCCGGGAGCCCAGCCCAGAGAGCAGGCGCCTGGCCCACCTGCAGCTGAGGCCTGGCCTGCAAGCCGGCCCTCGGGGGCAGTGACCAGGGATCAAAAGGGACACCCCGTGCCCTTGACCTTGTCCAGCTGCTCCTTGGGGTCTGAGCCTTTTTGCGGTCACGTCTAGGAATCTCCCGGCCAGATGCTGCCCCGGAGCTGAGCTGCTCCCTGCAGGCCTCTATCCTCTGCGGTCCCCACATGCTCCGCTCCGCGCAGAGTCCAGAGCTGACCACACTCTGCCGTTCATGGCCTGCGGCGCCCCACCCACCCAGGGCGCGCGCTCGCCCAGCGGCTGCCATCCCACGCTGGGCTGTGGGGCCGGGCCTTGCTCCCGGAGTGCCGGGACTCCACTCTGCGGGCCGGGGGCTGCTGGTGCTCTGGCCCCATGGCTGGGGCAGGCGTGCCTGGAGGCCCCAGGAGCCGCCCCTTGAGTGGCTGTTCTGTGCACGTGTGTCTCGGGGGCGCAGGTGCGGAGCACGGGGGCTGGGTCATAGGGCAGCTTGCCAAGCCCACGTGTCACCGCCCGCCTGGTGAGTTTTCAGTCCAGCAGTTCCCGTGGCCCGAGGGGCCCTCTCCCGCGGCCAGGCTCCGGCCCGAGACCCCGCGCTCCCACACACCCGCGCGCCCCCGTCAGGTCCCGGGGACACGGCTTCTGCTTTCACTTTTTAAAAACTCATCACCTGCCGCACCTTTGGCTCTTGTGCCGTGTAGGCGAAGCGTCGCCGCTCGGGGCTGTCCGTTTCCCGCTTCCTCCCCGCGGCGCCCTGGTCCCGCCCGTCCGCGCGCGCGGTGGCCCGCGGTTTGCTTTGCCGTGGCACGAGCCTTGTCCGTGGGTGGCGTTTCCCTTTTCTAAACTTGCCTGTTCTTCGTGGCCTCTGTGGCCACGGGAGATTGTTCCACCGGGGCGGAAGCCTCACTGGAGGCGGCGGGGCCCGACGTCCGCCTCGGTGCCGTGCTCCCGCGAGGGCCCGGCCGGCTGCGCGGGCAGGGGCGGGTGCTGACGTCCCCTTTTGTGGCCGTTCCAGGGCGGAGCTGACGGAAGACCCCATGGAGGCGGAGAGCGCGGCGGCGGCCTTCACCGCGTCCTCGCAGCTCAAGGAGGCTGTGCTGGGTAGGCAGCCGGCCGCGCCCTTCCCCGGAGACTGCCAGGGCCCCTCCCGTGGCGGCCTCAGCCAGGGCTCTGCCGGCATGTGGCCCCGGCCTGGGTCCCCGTCCTCGCCGTCTCCGGGCTTCGGTCAGCTGCCGCCCAGCGCGGCCGCCCGCGAGCGGAGGACCAGCCTCGCAGGCGCCTCGGGCCAGAGCGGGGCCCCCGCCAGCATCCGTGCGCCAGGCTGCTGGCCCCGAGGGCGGGGGGCGGCCGCGGCGGGAGGTGGTCACGCGCCCTCTTCTCCCCTCCCCGCCGACCCTTGTGAGAAGTGAAGATGGCCGAGGAGGGGGAGAGCCTGGAGGCCGAGATCGTGTACCCCATCACCTGCGGGGACAGCCGCGCCAGCCTCATCTGGAGGAAGTTCGTGTGTCCCGGCATCAACGTGAAGTGCGTCCAGGTGAGTCGCGGCCAGGGCCCGGCTGCAGGGTGGGATGGTGGGGGGAGGGGAGGGCAGGCGCTGCCCGGGGCCGCGCCTCCGGCTCTGCCTGACCCTCCCGGTGGCTCTGGTCGCGCCGCCCTCTCGCTCCACAGTACGACGAGCACGTGATCAGCCCCAAGGAGTTCGTGCACCTGGCGGGCAAGTCCACGCTCAAGGACTGGAAGCGGGCCATCCGCATGAACGGCATCATGCTCAGGTGGGCGCCCCGGCCGGCCGCCCGGGCCCGTCTCTGCTCCGGGGCCGCTGTGCCCTGGCCCGTTCCGGGCAGGCCAGTGGGCTTGGGGGTCTCACGTAGGTCCCCGTGTGCTGGGGGATGGGCCCACCTGGACTGCCCCGACCCGCTGCGGCTCAGGGGCTGTGGCCGGGCCTGGGTGCTGAGGGCCGGGTGCACGGGGGACTAGGGCGCAGCCTCTCCCCAGCTGGGGGACGCACTCTGGACTTTGAAGTCCACCCCGAGCTGACCCCTGACTTTGTGCTCTGGCCTTTCCGGACGGTGAGAGGCCGCCTACAGCGGTGGCCGCCCTGCCTGTGCACTGTGCTGGCGGTGAGCGCGGGGCTGGCTGCCGTGCCGGGGGCTGCCCGCCTCGCCCGCTCCACCCGGGGGCAGTGGCCACTCGCCAAGCTGGGCATGTGCTTGCGGCCAGCAGCCCGTCAGGGTCCTTGGGAGCCACGGTCTGAGCCGGGACCCAGCAGCTACGGTCCCCGCTTCTGTTCACACTCTGGAGTGGGGCTTGGCAGCCACACCCAAGGCCCGCGAGGGAGGGGCGAGGCTGGGGAGTTGAGAGCTGGATGGGGATCCAGGCCCTGGGCGGCCGACTCTGGCCGGCGGGAGCACGGAGTCTCCCTGGTAACGCCAAGGACAGGCGCCACGGGGGCAGGTCAGGCCACAGCCCTTGGCAGTGGGAGCCCCGCGCTGCAGCCTGGAGGGGACAAAGCCCCGGCCAGGGATAGGCCTGGACGCCGGCCCCGGGAGCCTCCGTGGGGACGCCCCGCCTGGGGGCCTGCCGCTCCCAGCTCCCGCCCCCCCGGACCCTCATGATGCGTGGGAGGCCCCTGGGGCCCTGGTGCCAAGTGTCCCGCCCGCCGCAGGAAGATCATGGACTCGGGGGAGCTGGACTTCTACCAGCACGACAAGGTCTGCTCCAACACCTGCCGCAGCACCAAGATCGACTTGTCAGGGGCCCGCGTGTCCCTGAGCAGCCCCGCGGCCACCGAGTTCCTCCCGCTCACACCCGCCACCGCGGACGGTAGGTGCTGGGCGGCCGCTTTGTGGACGGGGATGGCGGGGGCGCTGCTCTGAAGGCGTTTTTTAAACAAAAGACGGAATTTTATTGTTCCTGTGAGTGACTAAGGCGGGCGAGGTGGTAGCACAGATCCCCAGCCCGCGACCGCCGCCTGGCCCCCGGGGTGCTCCTGCCCGCTTCTGGCTGGTCTGTCCCCAGAGTGCTGTCCGCTGGGTCCGGAGCCCCGGAGAAGAATTCAGGGCTGAGGCGGGCGTCCAGTTTATGGGGACGGGGCTGGGAGAGGTCTGGGTGGCGTTCCCGTGGCTGAGCCGCCCATCTGGTCGCAGTGAACGGTTCCCCGGCCACCATCACCATAGAGACCTGCGAGGACCCAGGTGACTGGACCACGGCTATCGCAGGTACGGCCGGGTTGCCCGGGCGTGGCTTGGCCCTGAGCACAGAGCTGCTGCCCCGCCCCGCCGCAGGGCGCTCAGAGCCGGGCTGCCAGCAGGACCCAACTGTTCCTCCCCCGCAGATGACACGTTTGCCTTCTGGCGGGGGCTTAAGGATGCGGGGCTGCTGGACCAGGTCATCCAGGAGTTCCACCAGGAGCTGGCGGAGACCATGAAGGGCCTGCAGCAGCGGGTCCAGGACCCCCCCCTGCAGCTCAGAGGTGAGGCGGGTCCCGAGCCAGCCGGGTGCTCCCCTGGGCCCAGCTGTGCTTGCGGGCCTGGGGTGGTGCCCTCCCTCCTGGGACGGGGCGCGGCTCCGAGACCTGGCCGCAGCTGCCTGCCCTCCGTGTGCTGCCCTCAGACGCTGTCCTCCTCAACAACATCGTGCAGAACTTCGGCATGCTGGACCTGGTGAAGAAAGTGCTGGCCAGCCACAAGTGCCAGATGGACCGCTCGCGGGAGCAGTATGCCCGCGACCTGGCAGGTACGCGGCAACAGGACCCTGGGGGCGGGCGGGGTGGGGGGCACCAGGGCCCAGTTCCCGGGCTTGGGCTCCTGGGAGGGGGCAGGTGGCCAGGACAGTGGGCGGAGCCGTGGCCCTCCATGTCCGTGCGTCCCAGAGCCGCCTTCAGCAGCGGTGACGCAGCCCTGCCCGGGCCCTCCCCACGAGGCCTGACCCGGTGGCGTGGGCGTCCGGGTGCCCCTGGGCTCCAGCTCCCGGCGGTGCCCACGCCTGACGCCACCTGCCCGCAGCCCTGGAGCAGCAGTGCGACGAGCACCGGCGGCGCGCCAAGGAGCTCAAGCACAAGTCGCAGCACCTCAGCAACGTCCTCATGACACTGACGCCCGTGCCCCTGCCGCCCCCCGGGAAGCGGCCCCGCCTCGCCCGGGCCACCTCGGGGCCGGCCGCCATCGCCTCGCAGGTGCTGGCCCAGTCTGGGCAGCTTGCCCTCCCGCCGGGCGTGCCTGTCTCCCAGCTGGCCAGCGTGCCGCTGGGCAAGGTGGTGTCCACCCTGCCCGCCCCCGTCCTGGGCAAGGGCTCCCCACAGGCCGCCCCCGCCGGCTCCCCGGCCTCACCGCTGCTGGGGGGCTACACGGTGCTGGCCTCCTCGGGCCCTGCCTTCCCCAGCGCCGTGGAGATCCACCCCGACGCGGCCAGCCTCACAGTGCTGAGCACAGCCGCCATGCAGGACGGCAGCACCGTGGTCAAGGTGGTGAGCCCGCTGCAGCTGCTGACTCTGCCCGGCCTGCAGGGCGTGGCCCAACTGTCCCCCGGGGGCGGTGCCACAGTGACCGTGCCCTCGGGGGCTGCCCCTGGGCCGGAGGAGCACACCGCCACCATCGAGGTGGCCGCCGTGGCGGAGGGCCCCGAGCAAAAGTAGCCGCTGCGCGGCCCAGCAGACACAGGCGGCGGGCAGCCAGGGCTGCCGAACCAAAGAGAGGACACGCCAGAGCGGACCGCAGGGCGGGCAGAGCATCCGAGCCGGCCGCCGCCGTTCTGGGGAAATCTATTTTTCCATCTGTTACTTATTAATACTGTTTACACGCTGGGCCTTGACCAGGGGCCGGCGGGAGCGTATGGGAGGCCCCGCCAGGCCCCCATGGCCGCCCTGGGCCCGGCCTGCCCACTGGCTTGAGTCTGGGGGCTGTGCCCGAGCGGGACCCTGGATCCTATGGATTTGGTATCTTCCCACAGTTTTCTGTAGGGCTAGCACGGCCCCCACGCCCCGCCGGCCCGGGACTCACGTGGCGTCCAGTGCGGCAGCCTGGGGCGGGGGGCAGCCCTCCCTGCGGGTGCCAGGGCTGTACTCAGGTGCCTGGTGGGGGTGGGCACTGCTTTCAGGCCAGGCCTCAGCCTGGGGTCCCACTCTGGCCGCTGTGAGATGTTCCCGGCACAGTGGGGGTGTCCTGGGGCCTGGTGCGAGAGCCTGCCAGAGGCGGGTGGGCCTCTGGGGGCCCAAGGTGTCCACAGCTCTGATTCTGGACTCGGTGGGAGGAGGGCGGCACCCCCAGGGGGAAGGCATCTGGGGTCCAGGTGCCTGTGGCTGTCCCTGAGGGAGGCCCTTCCTGGGGTTTCTGGAGGGAACCAGGTGCCCGTCCACTGTCCTTCCATTTGTCACGTGCCCGCCCTCGGCCAGTCACGTGCCCGCAGCGCCCCCATCTGTCCAGCCCTTCTCAGGCTCTCACCGCGTCCAGTCGGTGCCCCAGTGCCCACCGCCCGCTCAGACCCAGCCAGGCTGCATCACTCGTGAAACTGCTTTCTGCCCGCGGGGCCTGGTGGCTGCCTCCGACCGCGGCGGGGCGTCCAGGCCCCCCGCGGCCCCCGGGACACCCGCCCAGCCCCACTCAGGCCTGCGCTGCGGCTCACGCTGCCCGGCCTCTGGGCGGGCCGGCGAGCGGGGCTCAGGCCAGGCGTGTGCCCCCCTTTGTATGTTGTTGTGCGGGCACCTGTCGGCGCTTGCACTGAAAATAAAAGTTTCTCACAGTTTGTGTCCAGAAGGTGGCAGAGGAGCGGGGGGTGGTGCGCGTCCACTCCGCTGGCCAGGCCGCGGAGGATCCAGGCCCCACGATCAGAACTCCTGGCAGCACCGGGCACATTGGGCCTCGGGCCTTGGCACCTTCTGGGAGCCACGACGCGTCTGTGGTGGGCCAGGACGCGCCTCAGGGGACATGAAGCTGTCCTGGGGGTGGTGGCCCCAAGACCCCTCTGATGGCAGGACCCAGCCGCCTCCTGTGGGGCAGCGGGGCGCCTTGGACATGGGTGGCCCTCGCAGGAGCTCCAGGGCGGGCCTCCTGCCCACCTGGCCTCAGCCCTGAGGGAGTGGGCGGGGTGGGGGTGGGGTGTCCCGCCACCCGGGGCTCCTGGGACGGCTGCTTGCTGCTCGGGCCTGAGCTGGGCGAGGCTGGGCTTCCTGTGTGGGCCGGGAGGGACGCCCCAGCGGTGCGTGGGCTCTTCACAGCGTCTTGGTGGGGCTGCAGGGAGACCGCTGTCCTGGGCATCCACGCCTGAGGGGCAGCAGCGGGCACCCGCGTGCTGTTGGGGAGGCTGGGCCGAGCCGGGGGTGGTGCAGCTGCAGCGACCGTGGGCCCTGGGGCGGCCCCTGCACCCGCAGTCTGCCCTGGCACGGCCGGGCCTTGTCCGGGACGAGGCCCCCATCCCCTCCGCTCGGGCCGCGCCCCTGGGCTCTCGGCCGGCTCCTTCCTGGTCGCGGGTCTGACCCTGGGGACGGCTGCGGCCCCGCCTGGGCGGCAGACTTGCTTGACGTCTCTTAAATAAAGTAGACTTTTAAGCGTGTTGCTGGTCTGGTTTTACGGAGACGCCTGACGGTTCCGTCGAGGCGGTTTTGGGCTCGCGGCAGAGCTGGCGGCAGGCGTCTTCCCCCCGGCCGGCTCTGGTGTCGTTGGGTCGCGGCCCGGTGGCAGGCTCTTGGCCACCTTGCGGAGCGGACGGTCTGGCCGCAGCGGGGGGTGGATGAGCCCCGCGAGAGGCTGCCGGCCGGCCGGGCCTCCGGATGCTGGTCCCTGGCCCGAGCGCCCTCCCGCCTCCAGCTTTCCGGCCGGCCGCCTCCTGCCTTTGGGTCCATCCCATGGCCTGGGCAGGGCGGCCCGTCCGCAAGGCCCAGCTGCGGCCCTGCTCCTGGGGCGCTTTCCGTGTCCTTGCTGAGGGCGCGTGCCCAGCGCAGGCTGGGGGCTCGCATTGGCTCCGGGCGCCCCGGGCCGTCCAGCTCGTCCCCACCTCTGCTTCGTGCTCTGCCTTGTGCGCCTGCTCCGCTGTCCTGGGGGCGGCTGGGCCTGCGGCGGACTTGACCTTCTGTCAGGGGTCGGCCGCGCCTGGGCGTCCGCTTCTGGGAGGGCCAGAGCGCTGGGGCCGCGTGTGCACCCCGGAGGGCTGGGTCCGGGCGGGGCCCCGCCCGCAGCAGGAGAGGCGCTCCTCGTTGGGGGCAGGGGCGGGAGGGGACCCGCTGCTCATTCAGGAGCGGCACCCTCGCCCCTGGCGAGGGTCGCCCAGCGTGACGGGGCGAGAGGGCCACCGAGGTGCGGTGGTGCTGGCACAGGAGCGGCATGCCCGTGCTGCGTCCCCCTGCCGAGGGTGCCGGGGACAGGCCCACCTAGGCCGGCGTGCGGGGAGGCTTCCCAGCTGCCCGGCTGCCCAGAAGGGTGCGCAGGGTGAGGCCCCGGGTGCAGGCCCCTCGGGGGCGGGGCCTGGACAGCGGCTGGCGGCCTCGCTTCCGCCCTCCGGGGCCGGAGCTACAGGAGCAGCCGCGCCCGGTGACCTTCTGCCGGGACAGCACCGCGAAGGGCGGTCCAAGAGGCCCTGGCGGCTGTCGGGGGCTGGTGTGCCGGGGCGCCCCTCCCTGCACGGGGTCCCCCCAGCCCCGGGCCAGGGCGTGGCCGCGGCCGGGCAGGAGGGTCCTGGAGGCCAGGCCCGGGTCAAAGTCCTGCGTGGGCGGGTCGCACCAGAGGCAGGAGGACGAGACCCACACGGTCAACAAACTGAGGCGGGGCCCGGCTGAGCGGCGAGGGGCGCTGGTGCCGCAGCCGGGGCGGGCGAAGGCCTGACTCACAGCAGGTGTCCTGCGGCCGGGCAGGCCGAGGGGCGCCGCGGATCCCCAGCCTTGCGCGCTCCGCTGGCCCGCTGCGTGCCGCGCACAGGGCACGAGGCAGACCCCTGGTGCGAGACGTCCGTGTCCCCTTGTGCAGGGGGCGCAGGGCCACGGACGCCCGTGAGGCTCCCCGTCACCCTCCCCTCGTGGGCCCCGGCAGGACGCCGAGCCCGGGAGCCCCCCCAGTCTAAGGCACCTCCTTGCGGGCCGGGCAGAGGGGCCGGGCGGAGAGGAGCACCTCGGGGCCCGGGCGCGGGCTGCAGGGGCCTCTCCTCGCCCTCTCCCTTCCGAGCGCCGCCTCCCGGCCCCGGCCCTGGCACAAGCCCCCGACGAGGCGCCAGCGCGGCTGCTTCGCGTCTGCCCCACGCGCCCGTGCCCTGGCCCTGGCCGCCCCTGCCCAGGGCCTCACACCATCAATGATTAAGCCGGGCCTGACCCCAGGACAGGGCGGGCACACGTGGCCGTCCTCGGGGCAGGAGGGAGTGGCTCCCGCGTGGGCCGGGCTCCGGGGACCGGGCATGAGGCCTGTGCTGCCCACCTTGCCACGCGTCCCCGCGGCTCGGCCCTCTCACGGGAAGTCTCCGCCCACCGGCTCTCACCTTGGCCTGCCCCTCCCTTGCCGCCTCCAGTTTGTGGGGGCCTCTCTGGGGATGCCCAAGGGCGGTGAGTGGGTGCTGGGCCGGGACCCTGAGGACAGTGCCCGGGGCTGAGGGTGTGGCGGGCTGGGGCGCTGTCTGGGGCCGGTGCCCTGCCAGCAGGGCTCCTGTGGCGCCATCAGGGAAGGTTCTGGACCGGAGGTGACGCAACCCCGCGTCGCCTGGAGGCCAGGCCGGGAGGGAAAAGCGGGCGCGGTCGTGCAACTTCCGGCCATTGTGCCGCCCGGTGGGGCGCCCTCTGTGTCCTCGGGAGCACAGCACGCATGCAGCCCCGCGAAACGTGGGGGGCGAGTCTGCGCCCCTCCCCTGCCGGCCACAGCTGACCTCCATTTCCGGCCACGGCTGGGGTGTTGCCTCCTGGGCCCCCTTTAACTCAAGGGCCACTTCTGTGCCCTGGACTATTTTCTTTAGTCTTTGGCAAAAGCTGCATTTCAGGCCCCCGCACCCTAGTCGTCCATGGTTGGGGGCACCGTGCTCTGGGTGTGATTTCGGGGTGCAGCGTGGGGCAGGGGTCTGGCCCGAGGTGCCTCCGCCGTGGGCGCGAGGTGGGCACGCAGGCGGCGCCCACTCTGGCCTTCCCTGCCCTGGCTGCGGCTCCTCAGCGCGCCCAGGGCCTCGGCCCGTCGGGGGCGGTGCCTGCGTGGCCACTAGGCCAGGCCTGCGGGGGGGTGGGGGAGCCTGGCCGCTGTGACCCCCCACAACCCTCCTCCCGCTCCAGCACGGTGTGGAGCCTGGCGCCCGCCCGGTCCGCATGGCTCAGAAGCGGGTCCTGGCGGCGCTCAGCGGCGGCGACTTCCAGGCCGGGCTGCCCCGGGCTGGGTCCGCGCCGGCCGCGTCCAGGGCTCCCTGTCTCCGGCAGCACCAGCGTCCTCCGCGCCGCGTCCCTCGGGTCAGGCGCGGGGGGCCAGGGAGCGCGGCGGGCGCGGCCCTCCCGTCTGCTGCCGGCGCGGCCTCCCTCTCGGGACGGCCAAGCTCGTGGTGTCGGACGCTGACTCCGCGGCCGGCCGTGCGCTGGGCCTGCGCGGCTCACTGCTGCCTGCCCGGGGCTCCGCCCGCGAGCCCACACGTGCCCCCCACGCGCGCGTGCTGCCCGCGGCCCCTTGCTCCCGAGGAGGGACCAAGACCCGTCGTGCTGTGCGAATGGCGGGATCCTCCCCTCTCCCGCTGAGTGACGTTCCCCTGTGTGTGGTGTGTGTGGGGTGGTGTGGGGTGGGGAGTGTTGTGGGGTGTGTGTGGGGTGGTGTGGGGTGGGGAGTGTTGTGGGGGGTGTGTGGGGGGTGGTGTGGGGTGGGGAGTATTGTGGGGTGTGTGTGGGGTGGTGTGGGGTGGGGGGTGTATGTGGTGTGTGTGGAGTGTTGTGGGGTGGGGAGTGTTGTGGGGGGTGTGTGGGGGGTGGTGTGGGGTGGGGGGTGTGTGTGGTGTGTGTGGAGTGTTGTGGGGTGGGGAGTGTTGTGGGGGGTGTGTGGGGGGTGGTGTGGGGTGTGGTGTGGGGTGTGCGTGTGAGTGTTGTGCTGCAGTGTGCTCCTGTGGGGTGTGGGCTGTGTGTGTGGGGCGGCTGGCACCCCTCCCCGGGCTGGGGCCGGGGCTGGCGGGCAGTGCCGCGGGGCAGGGGACGAAGCCTGGTCGCGCCGACCCGTTTGCCGGCGGGGTTGCCGGATCCTTGCCTGGTCGTCGCGGGTTCCGGCCGCAGGTGCCCGCGGTGCCGCCGCCCCCAGCCCCCAGCGGCCTGGCGGGCCCTGGCCTCTCCCTGGGCCCCGCGCGGGCGGCAGCCGGAGCCGCGGCCGGTGCCCGAGGGTCACTGCGTGTGGGGGCGTGTCCGCGGCCTTGCCCTGTCCAGGGGCGGCTGGGCGCGCGGGCCGCAGGGGCAGAGACGCGCCCGGCTGTGGTCCGCCCGGGGCCCCGGAGCCGGTGGGCAGGCGCCGGCTGTTCCCCGCCCCGCGTCCGCTGGCAGAGGCGCTGCGGCGCCCGTGCTGTCCACGGGTCTCACGCACACGGCTGGGAGCGGTCTGGCGGCACTCTGGGCAGGCACGGGGTCCCCTCGCCCCTGGGGTGCTCCTGGCCCCGGGCCCCGGGTCGGAGTCCGCTGCGGGCTCGCGGGGGCTGGGCTGGGCGCTCTGCTGCCCGCCGCTGGGCCGCCCCGGGCCTCCGGCTCCTCTAGGGGGCCAGGGGGACGCGGGGGGTCCCGAGGCCCAGCCCAGAGCTGCCTCTGCCTCCCCAGGCAGCAGGCAAGGCTGTGCCCACACGGGCCGGGGCCAGTTAGGAGTTGGGGGGCCTGCCCTCGGCCTGTTGGCCGCCGTCCAAGACCCCCCTTCTGGAGGAGAGGGACCCCCATCAGCCAGGGCGCCAGTCCAGGCCCCCCACAGCCCAGCGCCCCCCAGCGACGGCCTCTTGGGGTGTCTGGTGAGACTGGAACTTGGAGCCGCGAGGCCGTGGGGTGGTGGTCGTGGGGGCCAGAGCAGCGGGGGCAGGGGCTGCCGGGTGCGGGTGGGAGACGGCGGGGTGCAGGCAGAGGCCGGGGTCCCGCTGCTTCAGGGCAGCAGGGATGGGGGGCGTGGGGCGCCGGCTGGGGTGCGGGGCCGGCGCTGTGGGGTCAGGAGTCAGGACAGTGTGGGGGCTGGTCGTGAGGGGGGGTGAGGGAAGGGCGCGGGGCGCGCGGGGTCTTGGGACGCTGGGGGTGGTCGAGGGGCGCGCGGGGCGCGGGGGTCCGCGGGGGGGGCGGGGGTCCGCAGGGGATCCGCGGGGGGGCGCGGGTCGCGGGGGGGGGCGCGGGGGTCCGCGGTGGGGCGCGGGGCGCGGGGGGGCGGGCGCGGGGGTCCGCGGGGGGGTCCGCGGGGGGGGTCCGCGGGGGGGCGCGGGGGGCCGGCGCCCTGCGGGGCGGGCCGGCGGGGCGGGGCGGGGGCGGCCGGCGGGCCGGGCCGGGCCGGGCGGGGCGGGGCGGGGGGCCGTGAGGTAATTTCCGCGGCTCGCGTCAGGCCTTGAGTCACCCCGGGGCAGAATCGAAAGTGATCGTCGGGCCGCGGGCGGGCGCGGGGCGCGGGGCGCGGCCGCGGGGGCGTCGGGCGGCGGCGGGGCCCCGGCGGCGCGCAGGGTAAGGCGGGGGCCGGGCCGGGGCGGGGGTCCCGGGGCTGCTCCCGCCCGCGGGCGGCGCTGGGGCGCGAGGGGCGGGGCGGCCGGCGGGCGCGGGACCCCGATGCAGACGGGCAGCGGCAGCGCCCCCGCCCGCCCCCGCCCGCCCCCCGCCGACCCCGGTGGGGGAGGTACGGGGGGGGGGTGCCGGGGGGCGGTGCCGGGGGGCGGTGCCGGGGGTCCGGGGGGCGGGCGGGGGGGCGGGCAGCGCCTCCTGGCCAGCAGCCCGGCCTGGCCGCGAGGGGCCGGTGGCCGCTGGAGCCCCAGACCCCCTCCCTGGGGCCTTCCCGCCGCCCCTCGGGGTCTCGTCCTCCTGGGGCGCCGCGGCCGGAGGGGCCCCTCCCCCCACCCGGCCTTTGACAACATCCTCGCGCGCCCCGAGTTCCCCGAGTTCCCCGCGCCCCAGCGCAGCCCCGCGGGCTCCCGCCCCTCCCGCCCCGAGCCGACCCCGCGGCCTTTCGCAGACGGGGCGCCGCGAGTGGGGGCGCCGGGGCGCAAACAGGGCCGGGCAGGGCTGCTGGGGGGCCCGGGAGTGCGGGGGGGGGCCCCCAGGGCTGGGCAGGCGCCTGTGGGCCCGGCTGGAGGCCCCTCGCAAGGGGCGCGGCGGGCTCTGCCCCGAGTCTGGCCCCCCTGGCTGACCCTGCCCTCGCCGCCCTCCCAGCCTTCTCGCCGCGAGGGAGCCCCCCAGGACCCGCTGAGCCGCCGCAGGAGCTGTCCACAGGCCCGCAGGTGCCCGAGATGGCGGCCCCGGGGTCCGGCCCGCCCAAGGAGGCGGCGCTGGCCCGGCTGCGGGCGCAGGTGGAGCTGTGCCTGGGCTGCGCGCGCTGCACCCAGCGCCTCAACGACAGCACCTACGTCCTGCGCACCGTGGAGCACAGCTGCCCCCGCGAGATGCTCCTGGCCCGCTGCAGGGGGGCGGGCAAGAGCCGGCCCTGGCGCAAGGTGGACCGCCGGCCCGGCTTCCCCCGGCCGGCCCGCTACGAGGTGTGCCGCTACTACCGGCCGTGGCTGGGCTGCCCGCGCCACCGCAACCAGTGCACCTTCGCCCGCAGCCCCGAGGAGGCGCTGGTCTGGACCTTCGAGCGCGAGCACGGCGTCCGGCGGCTGTGGCTGAAGGCCGCGCTGCAGGGGCCCCGGGCGGCAGGGCCCCCGGAGAGCCGTCCAGCCCGGCGGACGCCGTGCTCAGCGAGTTCGGCGGCCACTTCCAGCTGCTCTGTTCCCACTGCTTCCGACGCTGCCCCCCGCACCTGAGCCCCGTGGACCCCCAGGGGCGGTGCCCCAAGCACGGGGCCTGCCCTCCGCTGCTGGCCCACGTGAGCGCCGAGGGCCGCCGCAAGCAGCAGGTGGTGGAGGTGCGGCCGCGGCCCCGCTACGGCCAGGCGCTGACCTACTGCATGTACGTGGCGCGCGGCCGGCGCTGCCGGCACGGAGCCCCCCGATGCCAGTACGCGCACAGCGCCGTGGAGATGGCCGTGTGGGAGGCTGAGCAGCTGGGGGGGCTCCGGAGGGGGGACCTGCTTCCCCCTCCCATCCCCAAGGGGGTCAGGCCCCCAGGCGCCCCCACCCAGGGACCAGGGGTCCAGCTGTACTGCCCAGCCTGCCTGGTGACCTGCAGCTCGCAGGAAGCCTTCGAGAACCATTGCTCCTCCCTGGAGCACTCGCAGATGGTGGTCCTGGACCACAGTGCGGCCTGGGAGCACCGCAGCCCGCCCATGGGGCTCTCCACCTTCGAGCTCTGCCCCAGGTAGGGACCGCGGCCAACGCGGGGACCGGAGGGTGCCCTGTTGCCGCCCTGTGACCACTGGCCCTCGTCGACCCCTGGGGGGTGGGCGGCAGCCAGGACTCGCCCGGGGCTCCCGCACACAGGCCAGCGGGGCCGGGGTTCAGCCCGGCACAGCCTGCGGACCCCCCAGGCCTGACCTCTGCGAGTTGCCCCCAGGCCTGACCTCTGCGAGTACGGGGATGCGTGCACCAAGGCGCACTCGCCGCAGGAGCTGCGGGAGTGGGAGCAGCGTGTGCAGGCCATGCAGCTGCGGAAGAAGGAGGCCTGTCGGGAGGGGCTGGCGCCGTACCAGGCGCGGCTGCTGGACGAATACCAGCGCAGCAGCAGCGAGGTCCTGGTGGTGAGTGCCCGGGGCTGGGGCGGGTCCTGGTGTGAGAGGCCGGGGCCGGGTGGTGGGCGCCCAGCGGCCCTGCTGCAGCCCAGACTTCTCTGCACAGCTGGCCGAGGCAGTGGACGGCGTGTCCGTGACCTGTGACCAGCCCCTGCTCCATCAGGCCGAGGAGAAGGAGATCCATCACACCTGGACCTTCACTGTGCACTCCGAGGTGAGAGGCCGGCGGGACAGCCCAGTGGACAGGGTCGGGTCGGGGTCTGCACTGAGTGTTGAGGGACTGAATTCCCGGGCCAGGCCGTGGGGGGCCCCCAGGGATGTCTGACACAGCAAGGGACGCTGGTCACCTCATGCCCTAAGGTCCCCTCTGGGGCAGGCTTTGAGCCCATTGAGCAGAGGGAGCCTGGCCAGGGCATGGCGGGAGGAGGCTCCCGGCTGGGCCTCATGCCCGCCCTCCCTGCAGGAGCTGCTGCGGCACGTGGCCCTGCTGCGGCGGGAGCCAGGGGCGGCGTTCTGGCTGGAGGCACCCAGCCTCCCGCAGGGCCAGCGCTACGCAGAGGGCAGGCGCTTCTGCGTGCCTGGCTGTCCCGCCCAGGCCCGCGTGGGGGTGCGGGTGCAGAGCGAGGCCTTCGGCACCTTCGAGCAATGGCTGGTCCTGGACTTCGGCCGCCGTCCAGCGCTGCTGCGGAGGCTGGAGCTGCGGCTGGGCCTGGGGTATGGCCTGGAGGCCCGGGGGCCGCCGGCCCCTGGCCAGTGTGAGGAGCTGGAGCGCTGGCACACCGGCAACCGCCACGTGGTGCCCAGCGTGGAGCGGACAGCCGAGGAGACGGCCCTGATGGCCAAGTACAAGGCGCCTGCCCTGGCCCTGGACTTCAGCCGTGGCGGCTCGGCCCCAGGGCCCGTCTCCTGCGCCAACTACCGGCAGAGGATGCACCAGTTCCTGTACGAGGAGGAGGCGGCCCAGCAGCAGCTGGTGGCCAAGTGAGTAGGGCTGGTGAGGACGGGGCGGCGGGGGTGGCTCTGCTCAGCTGACCCACGTCCTCCGACCAGGCTGAACCTGCGGGGCCCGGTGACCCTGAAGACGGCGCTGCAGACGCCAGCCCTGGGCCTGCGCGTCTCGCCGGCCGGGACACTCTACGCCGAGGTCCCCATCCCGTCCTGCCTGACGCCAGATACAGACCAGGGCTTCTTGCTGGGCCGGGCGGTCAGCACAGCCCTGGTCGCCCCAGTGCCGGCGCCCGACCTCACCGTGTTCGAGGCGCGACTGGAGCCCCGGGCCGGCTCGGAGTGCTCCCGCTGGCTGCTGCTGCCTGCCGGCTGCTGTCAGGCCCTGAAGCTGCAGCCCGAGACCAGTCCCGTCCTGGAGGTGCAGTTCCAGGTCGACCCCACGGCCTTCCGCCTCTGGCACCAGGCGGTGGACGCGCTGCCCGAGGAGCGCCTGGTGGTGCCCGACCTGGCGGCCTGCGCCCTGCCCCGTCCCCAGCCCACGCCGCCAGAGCTGCACGGCAACCGCAAGCAGAAGCTGGCCGTGGCCTTCATCGCGGGCAGCAGCCCGGGGGGCAGGCGGCCAGTGCCCCCTCTGCTCATCTACGGCCCCTTTGGCACCGGCAAGACCTACACGCTGGCCATGGCCTCCCTGGAGGTCATCCGGCAGCCGCACACCAGGGTGCTCATCTGCACGCACACCAACAGGTGAGCCCGGGCGCCCCAGGAGGCCTGGCTGCTCGCGCTGGCCGCCGCCCTCCCCACCCTGGGTCTCCGGGAGGGTGTGGTGGGCAAGGGTACGGCGCAGCCAGCAGCGCTTCCTGGGGGGAGGCCCTGGGATATTTTTAGAGAAACAGGTTCTCTCTACCGTGAAGTTCCCCTTCTCAGTCCCCGGCCCTGCCGGCTGCCAGGCTCGGGGTCCCCGCCTCTGCCCGAGGCCCTGGCTCTGCCATGCGGCTCTGCTCCCTGGGCCGGCGCCGGAGCTCCCTGCCAGCGCTGAGGCTGACCAGGAGCGGAGTCCAGGGCCGCCCCCGTCCTTTGGGCACCGGCTGCTTGGGGCGGGCTGCAGCTCCTGCTCTGCCTCTGCCTCTCCGCATGGCCAGCTCCTTCACCTCCTCCAGGACGCCCTCTCTGGCCGCCGGTGCTCTGTGCTGCTGCCCGGTCCTCCTCGTTGGGCCTGACCTCCCCCAGCTCCTTCACCTCCTCCAGGACGCCCTCTCTGGCCGCCCGGTGCTCTGTGCTGCTGCCCGGTCCTCCTCGTCGGGTCTGACCTTCCTTTGTTTCTTTATCTGTGCGTCTGTCCCTTCTGCTGATCTCTGTGCTCCGTGGGGCAGGACGCGGTCTGCCTGCCGGCCGGGGCCCGCGCCCACACACTCTCTCCCCCCAGCGCGGCGGACATCTACATCCAGGAGCACTTCCACAGCTACGTCAGCAGCGGCCACCCCGAGGCCGCCCCGCTCCGGGTGATGTACGCAGACCGGCCGCCCAGCCAGACGGACGCGGCCACGCTGCAGTACTGCTGCCTGACGGCCGATGGCCAGGCCTTCCGCCCGCCCGGCCAGGCCGAGCTGGAGCAGCACCGCATCGTGGTGACCACCACCTCGCAGGCCCGCGAGCTCCGCGTGCCGCGCGGCTTCTTCTCGCACATCCTCATCGACGAGGCAGCCCAGATGCTGGAGTGCGAGGCGCTGACCCCGCTGCGCTACGCGGCCCCCGGCACCCGCGTGGTGCTGGCTGGCGACCACCTGCAGGTGGCGCCCCGGCTGTTCAGCGCGCCGCGAGCCCAGGCGGCCGCGCACACGCTGCTGCACCGGCTCTTCCGGCACTACCAGCGCCAGGCGCTGCCGGCCGCCCGGGACAGCCGCGTGGTCCTCCACGAGAACTACCGCTGCACCGAGGCCATCGTGCGCTTCGTGTCGCGCCACTTCTACCTGGCCCAGGGCGAGCCCATCCGCGCCAGCGGCTGCGTCCCACCCCACCCCCGGCTCTACCCGCTGGCCTTCTGTCACGTGGCCGGCCGCCCCGAGCGCGACCTGTCCATGACGTCCTGGCTCAACGCGGCCGAGGTGGCCCAGGTGGTGGAGAAGGTGCAGGAGGCCCACGACACCTGGCCCCGCTGCTGGGGCGGCCGCGAGCAGAGGCTCATCTGCGTCGTGTCCCAGGGCGCCCAGGTGAGCACGTGGGGGCGGGGAGGGGTTGGGGGCGCCCTCTCAGTCCCCCGCCTCAGCCCCAGCCGGGCCGCCCTTCACTGCCCCATGTGTCGCAGGTGAGCGCGCTGAGGCAGGAGCTGCGGAGGCGGGACCTGGGCCAGGTGTCTGTGGGCAGCTTTGAGATCCTGCCAGGTGAGTGGCCCCCGGGCGGTGCTGGGGGAGGGGGGGCGTGCGCCGGGCCCCCCCCTGACTGTGCCCCCCTCTAGGACGGGAGTTCCGGGTGGTGGTGCTCAGCACGGTGCACACCCGCCGCAGCCTGCAGGGCGCGGGTGCACCCGCCGGGGACTTCTTCACTGACGCCCGCGTGCTCAACACAGTGCTGACCCGCGCGCAGTCGCTGGTGGTAGCCGTGGGCGATGCCGTGGCTCTCTGCTCCACGGGGCCCTGCAGTAGGCTGTGGAAGAGCTTCATCCGGGAGTGCGTGGAGCACCACAGCGCCTGCCCCGAGGGGCTGTCCCTGCAGCAGATCGAGCAGGGTGTGCTGCAGCAGCAGCACTGGCGGCCGGGGGCCCTCCAGACAGAGGGTGCTGTGGCCGCGGTGGCCGAGGACGCTGTCCCGGAGCCGGGGGCCGCGGGGGCCCCCACTGCGGTGCACACGGCTGAGGCTGAGGCTGAGGGGGGCGCCTCCCAGCCCAAGACCGCGGCCTCAGGGGGCACAGCCATGCTGCAGGCCCAGCCGGTGGCCACGGAGGGCGGAGCGCCCACAGGCCCCGAGGATGCTGAGGACGCCGAGGACGCCGAGGACTCGGAGTCTGACTTCTGGCCTTCGGATGGGGAGCTCAATGCCGACGACGCCATCCTGCAGGAGCTGCTGGATGAGAGCCGGAACATGACGGTGACTGTCCGGGAGGACGGGCTGCTGGACATGGTGGCCGGTCCTGCGTCCCCGCAGCAGGCCCGCCAGTACGTGAACCTGCCCCCGGCCAAGCTGCGGAGCCTGCTGCGCACGCAGCCCGAGCTGTACCACCGCTGTGTCTTCACGCAGGAGACCTTCGACCGGGCCAGCGCCGTCCCGCTGGATCCGGCGGGTCCCGGCCCTATCCAGGTCCGGGGCCGCCGGCACTGCGGGATGGCCTTCACTGGGGACGAGGTGCTGGTCGAGGTCCTGGGCGGGGCCCCTGGGGACAGGGGCTGTCCGGGGCGGCCACAGGGCCGCGTGGTGGGCGTGCTCCGGCGGCAGCGCCGCGAGCTGGCCTTCGTGTGCCGCATGGACGAGTGGGACACGCGCATCATGACCCCCATCGACGGCTCCGTCACCAAGATCTTCGTGGCGGAGCTGAAGGACCCGCAGCAGGTGCCGGTGCACCGCCTGGTGCGGGGCCGCCTGCAGAAGGTGGGCTTTGAGCGGCTCCCCCCCGAGGCCCGGCACCGCCGGCTCTTCCGGGTGCTGGTGGTCCTGTGGCGTGAGCGCTTCTACTACCCGCTGGGCATCATCCTGGAGGTGCTGCCCGAGGCCACCACCTGGGAGCACGGCCTGCACATCCTGGACCTGGAGCATGGCCTGAAGGCACCCGCCCCAGACCCGGCCTCGGTGGCCAGGGCGGTGCAGAAGCTCCAGGCAGAGCTGGGTCGGGCGCCCGGGGGCAGGGAGGACTGCCGTGGCTTCCTGACCTTCACCGTGGACCCCCAGGGGGCCAGCCAGCTGGACGACGCCCTGAGCGTGCGGGACCTGGGCCCCAGGTACGAGGTGGCCGTGCACATTGCCGACGTGGCCAGCTTGCTGCCCAGGGACGGGGCTCTGGACCTGGAGGCCCGCAGGCGGGGCCTTGCCTTCTACGCCCCTGACCGGGAGCCGGTGGCCATGCTGCCAGCCGACCTCAGCCGGGACGCGCTCAGCCTCCTGCCGGGCCAGGACCGCCTGGCCCTCTCCCTCTTCCTCACTGTCGAGAAGGGCAGCGACCAGCTCAGGGGCCAGCGCTTTGCGCCCTCCGTGGTCTGCTCCAACTTCCAGCTGACCTACGAGTCGGCCGAGCAGCTGATCACGGGGCACCCTGGTGCCGGCCTGGAGCTGCCCACCTGCCTGGACTCTGTGGAGGCCTGTGTGGCTGCCGCCTGCCACCTGGCCAGGGTGCTGCGCCGGCGCCGGCTACAGGGCGGCTGCCACCACGAGCAGCCTGAGGAGGATGGCACACTGGGCGCCCGCGCCGCCCACATCATGGTCAAGGAGTACATGGTCCAGTTCAACAGCCTGGTGGCAGAGTTCCTGGTGGGCAGCGAGCCCACGCGGACGGTCACCCCACTGCGCTGGCAGCCTGCGCCTGGCGCCCGGCAGCTGGAGGCCCTGGGCGAGAAGCACCGGGCGCTGGTGCCCCTGTCACTGCACCTGCGCCAGCACCTGCAGGGCGGTCCGCCCGGCGCGCAGCTGACCGTCCTGGCCGCCCTCTGGGGGCACGTCCAGCAGGCTGCCCGCACCCAGGACCTGAGCTTGCTGGTGGACCTGCTGACCACGGACGACCTGCACCCGGCACTGGCCTTTGTGGGCCTCGACCTCCGCAGGGCCCTGGGCCGCTCGACCTTTGGCCGGTCCCGCCAGGGTGACCAGCAGCCGGCCCGCCACTACGCGCTGCAGGTGGACTGGTACACCTGGGCGACTTCGCCCATCCGCAGGTACCTGGATGTGGTGGTGCAGCGCCTGTTGCTGCTGGCCCTGGGCCGGGGGGGCTGTGCCTACTCGGCCAGCGACATCGACCGGCTGTGCCAGGATTTTGGCCGGCAGCACGGCCGCGCTCAGGGCTACCAGCGCCGGACCCACAACCTGCGCCTGGCCGTGCAGCTCCAGGCCCAGCCGCAGGACAAACTGGGCGTGGCGGTGGATGTGGAGGAGGGTGCCCGCTGCTTCAAGCTGCTCTTCCCTGCCAACCCCGACTCCCTGCCGGACCCCTGCCCTGTCTTCTACCGCTCCCTGCAGCTGGCCGAGCACCCCCACCGCCTGGCTGGCCGCCCGGGCCTGCGGCTCATGTGGCGGCGCCGCATCTACTCCGTGGGGGCCGCGGGGCCAGGCCCGCCGCTGCCCGGTGTGCTGCAGGACCCTCACACCCAGCCTGTGGATGCCGCCCTCTGGCAGCGGCTGCTGGAGCTGGTGGAGGCGGAGCAGTGGCCGCAGGCAGCCGCCCTGGTGCGGGAGCAGGGCGCCCAGGTGCCCCCTCGGCAGGCACCGGGCCAGGTGTGCCGCAGTCCCTGCGGGCACTTCGTGGAGGTGGTGCGGGAGCTGGGTGGCGGGGACGTGCTGCAGGTGCAGCTCGGGGCCTCCCTGCAGCGCGGCTTCCTGGCACCCGCCCTGCAGCTGTGGACCGTGGCGCCCGGCCTCAGCCTCTGCCTGGAGCATGTGGAGCGGCCCGGGGCCTGCTTCTCGGGCCCGGCGCCCACTGCGGGGCGGGACCGCTTCCGCAGCGTGGACGAGTACACCCGCCTGTGGGGGCCGTTCTGCTCCCTGGAGTCGGCTACCAGCGCGGTGGCCGAGAACGACTCCATCACGCTGCGGGGCGTCCCCATCACCTGGGACGCCCCGGGGGCCGGGGCCAAGGCGCCCAGCCGGCTCTGGGGCTCCTTCTTCCTGGAGGCCTCCTTCCTGCAGGAGCACTGCATCAACATCAGCTTCGGCCACTGCTACCTCTGCGTCCGGCTGGAGGGGCTGCCGGCCAGGCCCCCGGTGGGGGGCCCTGGGTCGCTCCTGGGCATCGACCCCCCCACGTACACCTGGGTGGCCCACGGGCTGACCGAGGACGCGGACGAGGCGGAGGGCTGGGCCGACCAGCCCGAGGCGCCCCGGCGGGTGCGCTTCTTCGTGCACCGCACGGCCCCGGAGACGGCCCCGGAGACGGCCCCGGAAGAGGCCCTGCGGCCCGGCGCCCGCTTCACTGTGGAGGTGCTGCCCAAGCAGCTTCCTGACCTGTAAGCGCTGGGGGGGCGGGGCCCTGCTTGGGGGCGGGAGTGCGAGGCTGGGGGGCAGCAGGCCCCTCCCTGGGGACTCTGCTGAGTGGCCCGTCTGCGCGCCCCTTCCCAGCCGCAAGGAGGAAGCCGTGAGGAGGCTGAGGGACGCTTCCCAGCTGGTCATCAGCATCGCCCTGGGCCGGCCCATGCCACTGCCCCGCCCCGCGCCCGGGAGGCGCGCGCCCCCCAGAGGTAGGTCGGCGGCCCCCGCCCCCCACGGCCACCTGGGGCGGAGTGTGCTCAGGGAGGTGCCTCCCTCCACAGGGGTCCCCAGCAGGTTCCTGGAGCTCCCCTCTCTGGACATCCCCGGAGGCCGCCACAGGCTGAACCCCAGCCAGGTTGGGGCTGTCAGGGAAGCGCTGAAGAGGCCGTTCTCTGTCATCCAGGGCCCTCCAGGTGGGCCAGGCCGGGGTGGGGGGGGGCGGGGGCGGGGCGCGGCGGGGGCGGGCCTGCTCACGGGCTGTCCCGCAGGCACGGGGAAGACCGTGGTGGGCCTGCACATCGTGTTCTGGCTCCAGAGGAGCAACGCGGAGCGCGCGCAGGCGGGCGGCCCCTCCGCCCCGGAGCAGCCCTGCGTCCTGTACTGCGGGCCCTCCAACAAGTCGGTGGACGTCCTGGCAGGTGCGTGGCCGGGGGCGGGGCGCCGCTGGGTGTGGGCATGGTGACAGCGGCCTCTTCCCCCCCAGGACTGCTCCTGAGCCGCGTGGCCGAGCTGAAGCCCCTGCGCGTGTACAGCGAGCAGGCGGAGGCCACTGAGTTCCCGGTGCCTGGCGTGAGCAGCAGGGGCCCGCCCAGGAGGACCCTGCGGGACGGGAGGCCCAACCAGGCCCTCAGGTGGGCCCTGCTGGGGTGCTGGCCCTCGGGGGCAGGGCCGGGCAGGGCGGCCGTGGCCTCACGGGGCTCTCCCGCAGGAGCATCACCTTGCACCACCGGATCCGGCAGCCCTCCAACCCCTACGCGGCCGACATCAAGGCCTTTGACACCCGGCTGCAAAGTGGGGAGGTCTTCCCCAAAGAGGACCTCGCGCAGTAAGTGGCCAGGGCTACGGGCGCCCTCGGGGCCAGGTGGGCCCCGGCGAGCAGAGTGTCCTGCCGCAGGTACAGGAAGGTGATGGGCAAGGCCAGGAAGTACGAGCTGGAGCGGCACAGCGTGGTCCTGTGCACGTGCTCCTGCGCGGCCTCCGCCAGCCTCAAGAGCCTGGACGTGCGGCAGGTGCTGGTGGATGAGGCGGGCATGGCCACAGAGCCCGAGACCCTCATCCCCCTGGTGAGCTTCCCGCAGGCTGAGAAGGTGAGTGGCGCCCGCGGGAGGGGCTTGGCGGGGGCTGGCGGGGACGGGGTCACACGTCCTTCTGCCCCCAGGTGGTCCTCCTGGGGGACCACAAGCAGCTGCGGCCGGTCGTCAAGAACGAGCAGCTGCAGAACCTGGGGCTGGACCGGTCTCTCTTCGAGAGGTACCAGATGGACGCCTACATGCTGGACACGCAGTACCGCATGGTGGGTACCAGGGGGCCGGGCTGTGGCCTCTCCCTGCCCCCCCTTCGCTGACCGGCTCCGCCCTCCGCAGCACGAGGGCCTCTGTGCCTTTCCGTCCATGGAGTTCTACAAGCAGCAGCTGAAGACCTATGAGGGGCTGCGGCGTCCGCCCAGCGTCCTGGGCCACGCCAAGCGGGACAGCTGCCCTGTCATCTTCGGCCACGTGCAGGGCCACGAGCAGAGCCTGCTGGTGTCCACGGACGAAGGGAACGAGAACTCCAAGGCCAACCCGGAGGAGGTGGCGGAGGTGGTGAGTGCTGGGGGCTGCCCCGAGGGGGCAGGCGCGCGGAGGTGACCACTGGGGCCCCGGTGCCCAGGGCGGGGGGTCGGGTGGGCTTCACCGCACCCCTCGGTCTCGCAGGTCCGCATAGCCAAGCAGCTGACCCTGGGGAGGACTGTGGAGCCCAAGGACATCGCCGTCCTCACGCCCTACAACGCGCAGGCGGCCGAAATCAACAGGGCCCTCTTGCGAGAGGGCGTCGCGGGAGTGACCGTGTGCTCCATCACCAAGAGCCAGGGTGAGACTGTCCGGCACCGGGGAGTGTGGGGCGCTGGGAGGGCGGGGGCTGGTGGGGAGAGGGGTGCCGCTGGGGGCGTCCCTGTGAGCCTGGGGCGAGGGGCCTGGGGGTTGGGGAGAGGGTGCTGCTGGGGGCCAGGGGCCTCACGGGCGTCCTGCCTGCAGGCAGCGAATGGCGATACGTGCTGGTCAGCACTGTCCGATCCTGCCCGGAGGGCGATGTGGACCAGCGGCCCACCAAGGGCTGGCTGAAAAAGTTCCTGGGTTTCGTGGTGGACCCCAACCAAGTGAACGTGGCCATCACCCGGGCTCAGGAGGGCCTCTGCCTCATTGGTGAGGGCCGGGGCGGGGCGGCTCCTCCCGCGGGGCTGGTGGGGCTGGCGGGGCGGGCGCCCGGGGCGGGGCCACTGGGAGGGGCTGCGGGGGGCTGGTGACCACTGACCTGCCCCCTCGCAGGAGACCACCTGCTGCTGCGCTGCTGCCCGCTCTGGCGGCGGCTGCTGGACTTCTGCGAGGCCCGGCAGAGCCTGGTGCCGGCCAACCAGGTGCGGGTTCGGAGGCGGCCCGCTGTGGTTTGCTGAGGAGCCGCCGCCCGCCGGGACAGCGACGGAGCATCCCCAGCCCCTCGGCCCGCAGACCGCCCGGGCTAGCCGGGCTTGGGTGCTCGCTCTCTGGACGCCCTCCCGGGCCGCGCTGGGCTCCACTGGACCCCGCCTTTCATGGGTCCAGCCAGAGCCCTTCTCACTGGAAGGCCCAGCCCGAACTCAGGGCGGGCAGCGGGTCTTGGTATCCGGCCCACTGCCCCGTGCGCCCCCTGGGCGGGGCCGGGCCCACCGGCCTCCCCACCCTCGCCCCGAATGTGCAATACCCCGTGGGGCCGCAGACGCCCGGCCGCTCGGGGCTGCGCCCCTCTGCCTGCGGCCTCCTCGGGCGGCTCGGCCGACGGGGCGGGTGGGCTGGGGCGCGTCCTGGGGTGCGGGAAGGCGGTGTTTGCGGCTGCCCGGCAGGGCCGCTGTGCGGGGGCGTCTCTGCTTCCACGTTTTCTACAGGTCCCATTTCTACATTCCAGGTTCGTGTGTTTTCTAGGCGTCCGTGTCCCCCGATCCATGTTAACTTTATTATAAAGTCTGCGCGTCACTTCTTACTTGGGGGTGTTTTGTGGTCGGCCGGCGGTGGCCGCCCTCTGGCTGCGGGCTGCGTCCGGGTCCCGGGGCTCCCGGAGTGTGGGGGGCTGAAGCTGTCCCCCGCCCGGCGCCCCGCATGGCCTGTGCCTGGACGGGGAGCTGCTGAGCTGTACTTGGTGCCGGGCGGATCCCGACCTCTGTCCCCAGGTGGGGCCGGCCCGGGTCCGGGTCCAAGGGCCGCAGGCTGCCGGCCTTGCCAGCGTCCTGGCCGGGCTGCCCGGGCTCCTCGCCGGCGCGTGGGCAGGCCCGGGGCGGGCTGGCCGGGAAGCCTCCCGGTGCCGGCGGGGCGTGAGGCGGGCCGGGGGCACAGGGCCAGGCCGGCAGGGGACGGGCGTGGGGATGGACGGTCCCGGGGTCCCGCCTTCCGCGCCCGGCCCGCAGGGGAGAGCGGAGTCCACGGGGGGGGGGGGGGGGGGGGGGGGGCTTCCGGGAGGAAGGGGCGTGGCGGGCAGGGCGGCAGGAAGCTGGGGGGGGCGGGGCCCCACTCTCCGAGGGTGGGGCCTCGGGTCGAATCCGCGAGGGGGCCTGAGCGCGAGGGAGGGAGGCGCGGGGCGCCCCAGTCTCGGGCCGCAGCCGGGCTGCTCCGCGGGGCGCCGGGCCGGAGCCGGGCCGGGGCGCGCCAGACCCCGGAGGCCGCGAAGACGCGTGGGGGATGCAGGGGCGCCGCGAGGCCCCGAGTGGCGAAGAGCCGCAGCGCGCGGACCCCAGCCGGAGCGGGAGGAGCCCCCCGCGCCCCCCCCACCGCGCAGAGCACCGGGCAGGACACCCCCACCGCGGAGCAGGCCCGCCCGCTGCCCGCGCCCCTTCCCTGCGAGCTGCCGTGGCCTGCGGGGCCTCACAAGCACCCGAAGCACCCGCCCCCCCCCCCCCGGGGTAAACAGCGCCGGCTGAGCAGGAAACAGACCTGCCCCCCCCACCTGCACGCACCCCCGCAGCTGGGCTCCTGCCCCCCCCACCTGCACGCACCCCCGCAGCTGGGCTGGGCGGGCCGCAGCTGGGGGCGGGAGGGCTCGCGGCAGCGGGGAGAGCCCTGCTCGCCTATGCCCGGTGGTGCCGCGCCCTCCCCCCCACAGAGGCCCTGCCCACCTCACACTGACCGCTGGGCTGTGTGGGCAGTGGCCAGGCTGCCAGGCACGTGCTGGGGCGCCCGCAGGCCTCAGCCTCTGCCGGCGCCGCGTGCTGTCCCTGGGCCTGGCTGCTGCGGGCTGACCGGGAGGGGCACAGGGCCGGCCCTGCGGGCAAGGGGCTGGCGGCCACCGGGGGCCGGTTGCCAGGAGTGGGGCCGAGGACCACCCAGCAGCTGCAGCTGACCAGCGTCCTGTGGGGCCCCGAGCCCCTGGCCCTCGCCCCCCGCAGGATGGGGCGCAGACGAACTTCAGTTTCTCTGGGGAGAAGACAGACTTTTATTGTCATTAAAAAAAAAAACACCGAAGTGTCCTCTTGGCGCTGGCGCCCTGCTCCAGTGAGGCGGGGTGAGCCATGCGGACACGACGGCCCCGGGTCTGGGTGGCCTGGCCGTCGCCCGCGCCCGGGTCATGCGCCTGCAGGGGGCCCGGGGCGCGCGGCCGCAGAGGGGGCACGCCGGGACTCCCGCTGCCGCTCCAGCCAGCGTCCGCAGGTCCACCCCGGAGCCCCCAGAGTGGGGAGGCGCTGGGCCGGGGCCCGGCGAGCGAGGAGGGGCGCTCGGGGCAGCGCCGCCTGGCAAAGGGAAGCAGGGCTGTGTCTTCTCGCTCGTTTATACTCCTCTTTATTAGTGGATAAATATCAGAAAAGCATCTGTCAGGAGCCGGTCAGGGGCGGGTCCCGGGGGGTGCCCCCGGCTTGGTCCGCAGCGTGAGGCTGTCCCGCCAGGGCTCGTACACCAGCGTGTGGCTCTCGGCCCTCCTGACGGAGAAGCGGTAGGCGCGGTCGGGCAGCAGGTTGTGCAGGTCGAAGCTGCAGGCGGCCACGGGCACAGCCCCGCACTGGGCGCACTCCTGCTGCGTGCGCGGCTCCAGCAGCTTGAAGCGCAGCTCGAACTGCTCGGGCACAGCCGGCTGGACAGCAACGAACCAGCGCAGGCTGACCCAGTCACGGTGGGCCACCGACTCCTTGCGGTCAAACATGACGGGCATCTTGGTGCTCAGCATGAGGCGGATGTGTGGGATCTTGGCGGCGCCGATGTCAGACACCAGGCGGTGCTTGACATGCAGGCGCCCGGGCACCATCGTGGCCAGGAAGCTGTCCATGACGGCCGCCAGGTCCCCCAGCTGCCGCTCCACCCGCACCCAGCCAGCCAGGAAGGGCCGCGGGTCCGGGGACTCGAGCAGGGCATCCAGCTCGGCCCGGCCGCGGTCCAGCTGCTCCAGCAGGCCCCCCAGCAGCAGGAGCTGGATCTTGGTCTGGGCTGTGCCCACTTTCTTCATGCGCTGGAACTTCCAGGGGTCGATGAGCTGGAACATGGTGCTGGGCAGCACCAGCGGGCTCTGGTCGCCCAGGGCCAGGTGCTTGGGGAGCACCTCGATGTGGTAGGAGCACTTGCGGAGCAGCTCCACACGGGCGTGGTGGCGTTTGAGCAGGTGGGGGCTCAGGTCGGAGGTGAGGAACTCACGCAGGGCGGCACGCCGCTCCGTGTACGTCCTCCAGGCCTGCGGCTCCAGCAGCTGCCGGCCCTCGGCCTCCTCCGCCTCCTCCTGGTCCAGGACGGCCTGGGGACTGTCCAGCTTCATTTTGTCCAGGCCCAGGCCTGTCACTTGGAAGTCCATTGTCTGGAAGCTGGGGGTGGAGGGCCAGGCGTCAGCTCCAACCGCGTTGGCCTCTGCCTGCCCGCGCCCCATGGCGGTGTTGCAGCGGAGGGGGTAACTTTAGGCCCAGCCCTCCAATGCCTGGCCCCTGGTCATCCCGGGGGGAGGTTGTATGAGGGAGCAGGTCCAGCCCATGGGGGTGAGTGGGCAGGCTGTGGATCTGGGTGGTGGGCACTGAGGCCAGCACCTTCCGAGCACGGCTGTCTGTCCTGCTGCCTCCAGATGGCGTGGAGACAGTGGACTCTGGGGCTGGAGCAGCCCGGCAGGCGCCCAGTCACTGGCCAGCGGAGTGGCCTGGGAAGAGCCTCCCCGCTGCGTCTTAACGAGCAGGAGCCTCCCCCGCCTGCCCCCCAAGTCTCGTGTCAGTGGCCGGGCAGGTGTGCCAGCCACTGGACACAGCAGTGCCCCCAGGTCTGGCGGGCGCTCTTGAAAAGGACCAACACCCCTGGCTGCAGTCCCAGGCCCCGGGCCCCCAGGGGCGGGTGGGGACACAGACCTGGGCTGGAGCTCCCAGCCTCCTCGGGGGGCCAGTGACTGCGGGCCGCAGCCCGGCGCCGGCTGGCCTTAGCCCCAGTCAGCGCAGCCAGACCGGCCAGCGCCCGCGGCGGGAGGGAGCTGCGCGCCAGCCAGGCCGCCCACCTATGTCCTGCCCGAGCGCGCCCAGGGTGGCGGACCGCTGCCTCCCTGCCCGGCCGCTGTGGTCAGGGGCGGCTCCAGTGGGCAGAGCTCACTGGTCGCGAGCCCGGGGGCCGCTGCTCACCCCGCCGCCTGCGCACACCAGCCGTCCCCGCCCCCGCCCGCCGGCCCGCGCCCACCTGCCCTGCGTCCGGAGCGGAGGCGCGGCCGGGACTGCCCAGCCGGCCGGCCTGGAGCGGCGGGTCGCCATGGGGACCGGGGTCTTTGTGACGCCGCGAGCTGGGTGGGGCGGGGCTTGTGGGGAGACCCCGACTCCGCTCGCTCTCGCCGGCCCCGGACCTGAGCCTTTGCTCCCTTCCCTGGGGAGCCCCGCGCCCCGACCTGGGGGCTCCGCAGCGGCTCGTCGGGAAGCTCAGCTCGAGGTGGGCCGGGGGGAGGCGTCTCCGGAGGCTGCGGCGCGAGCGCGGGCGCTGGAAGGGGGAAGGGGGCCCCTGCGCACCCCGCGAGCCCCGCCCGCGCCCGCCCGCTCGCCGGGCTCTGGGCATCGACCCCCAGCCCCGCACCTGCTGCTGCCCCAGCGGCGCCCCTGGCGAGGCCGTGGGGCTCCAGGGTGACCAGGACGGGCGGGGCGGTCCAAACAGCTCCGGGGCGCCCCTCCCCCAGGGCCGCTGCGGGTCCCGAAGCTGTGTCTGTCTCAGAAAAGATGAGGCCCCCTTGGGGGGACATAGGCAGGACGACCACCCCCACCCCTCCCCGGAGGATGTCAGGACCATCCTCCACTCACCATCCTCAGAGGCCACCGGCGTGCACCGCCGTGAGAGCACTCCCTCCCCCAGGACGGCTGCCCCCGAGCTGGCCCGCACCCCCCGCAACCTGCTGCTGGGGAGGAGGCCCTAAGGGTAGGTCACCTGGCCTGGGGAGGGGGCTCCACCTGCACCCCCGCTCTGGGCACCCCCGCTCCAGGCCCGCTGCCCTTGTGCTGTTATGGGGGTCTGAGGACAGGGCCTGGGTGGGGTACAGGGTGCTGCCTGCCAAGCGCAGGAAGACCCCCGATGAGGGGTCAGCATCAAGAGGCCCCCCACCCCAGCCACAAACAGAGGAGGGAGCTGGGAGGGGAGCCCCCCTCCTCAGCCCCCCCTTTCTGTTTCTTGTACTTCAGACAATTTTTATTTATTAAAGATTGATTTATGCGTACAAGAGCTGGGGTGCAGGCCAGAGGTGCGGGGGGTGAGAGGACTCCCCAGAGACGGAGCGGGGAGCAGAACAGGCAGAGCCACTGGAATCCACTGCAGCGGGAGGCGGGAGGGGTCTGCTGCGCCCTGTGGGTCACTCCCTGGCTGGGGATCAAACTCGTGCCGCAGAGACTGTGGACACCTTCTTAGGCTGAGTGAACCCCTTGAGCCACCAGGGAGGCCCCAGCCAATTTTTAAAACTTACTTTTAATTTCAAAATACTTGTCGCTTCACGTGTGACCTCGGCCATGTCCCCGAGGAGCTGGCGGCCCAGGAACGCGACCCAGTCAAGACCAGACGGCCCGTCCCCGTGGGCCACAGCCGGTGTCCTCAGCGGCAGCCCTCCCCATGGGGCTCATGTCAGGACCATCCTCCACTCAGCATGTAACAGGGGGGTCCCCAGGAGAGGGGGAGGTTCCAGGCTCCCTGCCCCACCCAAGGGGGGTGGAGCTGAGCAGGGAGAAGCAGCTGCAGAGGAGACTGAGAAGGAAGGAGCAGGATGAGCCAGAAGGAGCCTGGGGGAGGCGCATGGAGCCGAGAGACGCGTGAAGAAGCCGCGCTGGCCTGGCGGGCGTGGACGGGGCGGCTCCGACGTGGGAGAGACCCGCGGGGAGGGGGCGAGGGCGGCTTTTGTCTTGACGTTGATGTGGCTCTTTTCCTCCCAGACTTGTCTGTCTGTTTCTGACGCTTTTCTGTGGGTCCCCCTGGGAGGTGCTTTAGACTCATGGCAGCTTTGGGGCCTCGCTCTGGGCCAGTCCTGCTTGGGTGGGCTTTGACCCGCGAGGGGACGGGTCCCTCTGGGTACCTGATGTAGAAACGAGGTTCTCTGTCTTTCCTGTGTTGGTCACTAACTGTATTAAAGCTCCTTCCCACTGAAGTCTCGTATGTTTTGTGCTGATGCGGCGGGTGGCAGAACCTATCTGGAGTAGGCAGGTTTGCGGGGTCTGGCTGCCCCTCTCCCTGCCCTGTAACAAGCACAGTGCCCAGCCGGGGCGCCCGGGTGCCCTGGGAGTGCCCTCAGCAAGGACTGCCCGGCCCATCTGCTCGCGTTCCAAGGGCTGTGGGCACCGGCCCCTGTGTGCCACTGAGCGCCCGCCCGCAGGGGCGGCCCTGGGCTGCTGCCTCAGCCTGGCAGACCTGCTCAGAGCCCTCCCTCCCTCTGCCTGGGAGTCCAGGCCTTTCCAGATGGGGACACTGAGGCACAGCACGATGTCAGCACCTTGCCCAGGGGTGCAGGGCAGTGAGTCTGAGAGCCAGGCCTGACCCCTGTGCCCAGGCCCTCCCCTCACACAGACGCCCTCCCCAGCCCGCCAGCCTGCCTCCTACACAGGGTGGGTGCCCCGCGCTCGGCCCCTCCTCAGTCTTGGGGCTGCTCTTTGGGCTGGTGGGAGGCCTGGGCCCCAGCATGGGGCAGGCGGGGACCGCCACCCCTGCTGCCCATAGACGGTGGACAGTCAGTGCTGAGCCCGAAGCCTGGTCTCTGGCTCTGGGGGATGGGCAGGGCCCAGGAGGACCCTGCGCCTGAGCACCTGACCCCGCATGGTCAGCACGAGGCCCTCCTGCGGCCACGCGGCCTGGAGGCCCAGCAGGCCCAGCACAGAATGGAGGGGCTGGGGTGGGCCCCGCACTCCTCAGACCCTGTGGTCGCCTGCCCGCCGTGCTCCCTGGAGACCCGGCCCAGAGGGCTGCTGGGCACCAGGCCAGGCCACACGGCTCGGGGCGGTGTGAATGGCACAGACAGCCGCACGTGCAGGCCTGCTGCAGCCAGGCGGGCTTTGCTCTCCCCACCCGGCCCAGAAGCAGAGGCTGGCCAGGGCAGGGGCACTGGGAGGGGTGCCAGGACTCACCTGCTGCCCTCACCCGCCACCTCCCTGTCCTGACTCCTGAGCTGGGGCCAGGGTCTGCAGCCTGCAGAGGTGCTGGGGGCTCCTGGCACATCTGTGACCCCGAGTCTCCACCACGTCCCAGTTTGTGCATTTGGGGGTAACCAGGGTGCAGACAGCGCCTGTCCTCCCACGCACACACTCTGGGTGGGGCCGGAGACCCGGCCAGCTCTCCTGGGGAGTTTCTGCTGCTGGCCAGGGTCTCGGCCTCCGCCCCGCGCCAGGTTGTGGTGAAAAGCTGTTTGGCCAACTGTTGGAGGCCCAGGCAGTTTTCCGCCGGAGTCCAGCCCCTGCTCGCCCGGCGCGCGGCCCGCACGGCGGAGGCCACTGCCCAGGCCCGGCGCGGGCCGGGCGTGCGCGGTCCCCCCGGCCCCCCTCTCTCGGGGACGCGCCCCTGGGCAGGGCCGAGCCTCGGGCTGCAGCCTGGGCCGCCGCGGGACGCCCAGGGGAGGGCGGACCCCGCCGCGGCCCCGCCCCGGGCCGACCGGGGCCGCCCCTCGGCCCCGCCCCCGAGGCCGGCCCCGGGGCGCTCGGGTCCGCCCCAAGAAGCTCCCAGCGGCGGGGCCGAGTCCCGCGTGCCAGACCCCGGCGGGGGACGGGCGGGGCAGCTGCCGCGCGGCGAGGGCAGGGCCCCCCGCGCCCTTCCCGGCTCTGCGCCCCATCCCGTGCCTCGGGGGGCGCCGCAGGAGCGGCCCGACGCCCACACCCGGGGGCAGCGCCGCGGCGCGGGGGGCGCGCGCCTCCCCGTCCGTGCGTGTCCCCGCCGGCCCCGCGCAGGCCATGGAGCCCTTCCTCAGGAGGCGCCTGGCCTTCCTGGCCTTCTTCTGGGACAGGATCTGGCCGGCGGGCGAGCCGGGCCCCGGCCCTGGCGACCCCCCCGCGCTGGAGCCGCCGCTCGAGGAGGAGCCGCAGGACCAGGACGGCGCCTGCTTGGAGGCGCGCCCGCTCCCGGGGCCGCCCGGCGCCCCGCCCGTGGCCGAGGGCCGCCCCGACGCGCTCCCAGACCGACCGTGAGTAGCCCCGGCGGGAGCGCGTCCACCCCCTTCCCCGCCCCGGGGGTGGCGGGCGGCGCCGGGGCCGCTGTGCCAGGGCGCACAGGGCTGGGCGCACAGGGAGGCCCGTCTCCTGGCGCTGCGCCGCGGGGAGCAGCGGGCACAGGCGGGCAGCGGGGACGCTCATCAGGCCGGCCGCTGAGGCCTCGCTCTGGGGCGCTGTCGTCGCCGGGTCCTGCTGCCCACACGCAGGGGTCCGTCCTGGCGTCCAGGCCCGGTTCTCTCCTGGCAGCTGCGGGGAGGTCCCGAGGGCGCTGGGCCGGACGCCAACCCGTGCCAGGACTCGGGGGCCGCGCCATGTCCCCCTGCGCGGTGAGGGGTGAGGGGGCGACCAGTGTGGAGGGGGCGACGCAGGTTCGGGGCACGCCCCTGCCCCTCTCACCTGTCCACCTTCAGCCAGCAGCCTGTCCGCCCCCTGGGCTGGGACGGGTGTGGGCACAGGACCGCCCTGCCCCTGGGCCACCCCCACGAACTAGCCTGGGGAGCAGGCACTGATGAGGGGCTGCCCCTCCGCCTCCCCAGGCGGGCACAGACACGCTGTCCGCACCCCAGAGAGGAGAGAGGATGTTCTCCCAGAGGGCTCCCTGGAGGGGGTGGCCTCTTGGCCAGACGCGGCCTCCGGGCACCACTCTGTCTGGCTCTGAGCCGGTGGTGTAGACAGTCCCTGGGCCCCAAGCCTCGGGCATGGCCCTGCCGTCCTGAGCGCAGCGTCCAGTCTGGCTGTCCTGAGCCGCAGGCCCGTCAGGGCTCCTGGGCCGGGAGGGGCAGCGCGGGAGGCTAATGACCGTCTGCTGGTCGGGATGAAAGGGCTGCTCGCACTCATGGTGTCATTAGCCCAGACTCCCGGCCAGGCGGGGCCCCTCCACCCCCACCGTGAGACCTCGCTGCTCCCCAGTTGTTGAGGGCCCCTCTTCCACCTCCTTTCGCCCCTGCCCCCTGCCCAAGGAGAGCCCCCAAGATCACCCCGAAGCCAGGGGTCTCCCCATGCTACCTGGGAAGGTTCCCTCTGGCCCCCGACCAGGAAGGGCAGGCAGACCCTGAGCTCCAGCCTGCACCCCTGTTCCTGTCGCCACCCCCCCACGAGCACCCTGCTTCCCTCACCCTCTGGGGCCACGCCTGCCTCTGCAGCCGGCACACGCTGCCCCTGCCTTCTCCTGCAATCCCTCAGGCCTCTGTCCCCACTTTTCACTCCAGCCTGGCTGGTGACCGTGGCCACGCTGACTCCCAGCCTGGCTCCCGGGTTCCTGCCAGGGCCCCACTCCAGCCCCCAGAGCCACCTGCTTCTAGGGCAGCCCACCGGCTCCCTTATTGGGGCACCCCCTGCACTGGTCACTCTGGGTCATTTTTGGGTCTTCTAGGATCCTTGCTGATCCCCACTGGCCCTGACCCGCAATCTCTGGACTCCCGTCAGGGTGACTGGGGGCCGGGCATGGGGTGGGCCCCGGGACAGGCCCTGGGTCCCTGGAAGCTCCAGGCAGCAGAGCTGACTCCGGTGTAGGGCTCCCCGGCTGGGCCTTGGGGAGCAGACCCGAGGACAGGATGGGGGAGCCCCACCCGTGTGACTCAGGTGCCTGCCTTCCAGGTGGGTGCCAGACAAGACCCCGGGCAGGCCTCTGCCCGCCACGCCCACGTGCCGGGGTGTGGCTCCTGACCAGGAGGGGGCGCTGGGGAGCCCAGCCACCTGCGCTCACAGAGGCCAGGACTGGCCTGTGACCCTGGGGCCCTGGGGGGCACAGCCTGTGAGCAGGGCCAGTGCCCGCTGACACCCCAGGGGGTGGTCCCAGTCGCAGCGGTGGCCGGAGTGTGCGAGGGCCGGTGCCTGGGCCGGGGTCTGTGTGGTGATTGCCGCCCACCCTCTGCAGCTGGTTCTTCAGCAGCATCAGCAGGACGCAGGCCCAGCAGCTGCTTCTGTCCACCGCCAACGCGCCGGGGGCGTTCCTCGTCCGGCCCAGCGAGAGCAGCCAAGGCGACTACTCCCTGTCAGGTACCAGGTGCTGCTCGTGCCCCGTCCCCACCGAGGGCCCGGCTGCCGCCGATCAGTGGCCCAGCCCCCCCAGGGCCCCCGTGCCAGTGCTCTGGAGGACCTGGTCATCCACTTATTCACGCATGCATCCGCTCGGCCTCTCCTGGGCCCGCCCTCTGCTCACAGGGCCTGTGCTGTGTGCCCGCCCTGTGGCCACTCACCGGACCCCGCTCTGGCTGGCAGCTGCCCGCACACCCTCTCCCACACCACCTGGCCATCTCTGGGCCAGATCTGAGGTGGGCCCCCCAGAGGGTGGTGGGGTACGCAGAGTCCAGGCCAACCTGCCACAGAGACCGGCCTCCTGTTTGCCGCCCAGTGCGGGCCCCGGCCAAGGTCTGCCACTACCGGATCTCCACGGCGGCAGATGGCGGCCTCTACCTGCAGAAGGGCCGCCTCTTCCCGGGCCTGGAGGAGCTGCTCGCCTACTACAAGGTCAACTGGAAGCTGATCCAGAACCCGCTGCTGCAGCCCTGCGCACCCCAGGTAGGCCCAGCCCCCAGGCCTGCCAGGCTCCCCTCAGAGACCCCAGGAAGCCGGGAGCACTGGCTGGGACACCAGGCCCCGTGGGGCCCCGCCTCGGGCTGGCCCTGCTGGGGCAGGGTGGGCTCTCCAGCTCTGCAAGTTCCACAGGGTGCCCCCACCCCCAGCACAGGCCTGCGGGGAGCAGCAAGAGGGGTGTGCAGTCTGGGAAGCCCTCACCCCAGCCCCAGGAGCGGAAGCTGTGGGAGGAGATGCCCCCCACACCCCCGCGGGCTGCTCGATCCGGTTCTTCTGGTGTCGCGGCAGCGGGCAGGTGTAATGAGTGTTTGCAGACGGATATCCGGCCCCACGAAGGTGCCACTTAGGGCCCTGAGCAATTAGGGCGGCCTCCAGAGGTCAGCTCCTGGCCCCCGCCCGGCCAGGCCAGCACTGGGCTCCGGGAGAAACGGCCCCTGGCCTGGGAGGACGGGCAGGACCTGAGTGTCGGTCCCACAGGTGCCCCCGGAGCAGGATGCTTGGGAGCGGCCGCGCTCCGAGTTTGCGCTGAGCAGGAAGCTGGGCCGAGGCTACTTCGGGGAGGTGTGGGAAGGTCTGTGGCTGGGCGCCCTGCCCGTGGCCGTCAAGGTCATCAAGTCAGGTGGGTGAGGCCGCCCACGCCCGCGCCCACCCCAGCCGCCCCCTGCTGCCCCCCCGGCCGCCCCCAGCCGCAGAGGGGGGCTGAGCTGAGCCTCTCCTGCAGCCGACATGAAGCTCACTGACCTGGCCAAGGAGATCCAGACGCTCAAGAGCCTGCGGCACGAGCGCCTGATCCGGCTGCACGCCGTGTGCTCCGCGGGCGAGCCCGTGCTCATCGTCACGGAGCTCATGCGCAAGGGCAGCCTGCAGGCCTACCTGGGCAGTGAGTGTCCCAGCCGCCGGCCCACACTCCCCGGCCTGGAGTAGAGGCCTCCCCGCAGGGCCTCCCGGGCCCCGCCCGCCTGCCTCTGGCCAGCACTGGCCCTGGAGCCTGGGTGCCGGCCAGGCCTGCCCGTGGAGGGGGCCAAGTGGGGACCCGGGTCGGGAGGCTTGGGTGGGGCGCCGGCCAGTCACCATGAGGCACAAGGTCACTGTTGGCCCAGCCCCAGCCCCTCTCCCCCACCTTTGGCCCTTCTCTGTCCCGGGGCGGGGCACCCGCCTTCCTGCTGGGTGCTCGGCACCGTGGGGCTGTCCTGGGAGGGCCTGGGAGGCGAGGGGATGGGTGCAGCCACCGCCCACCGGGCTGGCCCTGAGCCCCACCTTCCCCCAGGCCCCGAGGGCCGGGCCCTGAGTCTGCCCCAGCTGCTGAGCTTCGCCAACCAGGTGGCCGAGGGCATGAGCTACCTGGAGGCCCGGCGCATCGTGCACCGTGACCTGGCTGCCAGGAACGTGCTGGTGGGGGACGACCTGGCCTGCAAGGTGGCCGACTTCGGCCTGGCCCGGCTGCTCAAGGTCAGCGGATGGCCGGCGGGCGGCACACGGGGCCCACGGGCGCGGCTGCCCACCGCTGTCTCCTCGCCCAGGACGACGTCTACTCCCCGAGCAGCGGCTCCAAGATCCCCATCAAGTGGACGGCACCCGAGGCCGCCAGCTACCGCGTGTACTCGCAGAAGTCGGACGTGTGGTCCTTCGGCGTCCTGCTCTACGAGGTCTTCACCTACGGCCAGTGCCCCTACCAAGGTGGGCGTGGCAGCGGGAGGCCAGTCCTCACCGGAGGGCCCCATCCCGGGCTGGCCCCAGGGGCACCTGGCCTCGGGTCCCGGGGGCGGGCGGTGGGTGGGCCCCCTGGCTGGCAGAGTCCAGCCACCTCTCTGGTCCGCAGGAATGAGCAACCATGAGACCCTGCGGCAGGTGGTGAGGGGCTACCGGCTGCCGCGTCCGCCTGCCTGCCCCACCGAGGTCTACGGGCTCATGCTGGGGTGCTGGAAGGGCAGCCCCGAGGAGCGGCCAGCCTTCGTGGCCCTGCAGGAGAAGCTGGGTGCCATCTGCCGACGCCTGCACCCCACTCCCACGTGACCCGGCCGGCAGCGGCCAGCGCTTCCCTGGGCGGCTGCCAGGACGAGGCTTGCCCTGCAGGCCGGGCGCTGCCGGGGGACACGCATCTGCAGCTGCCACCGACCTGACCCTGGCAGGAGGCGCCCATGGGCTCTGCGTGCTGGCGGTGTCCGGGGGACCGGCGGAGACCTGGCAGGGGCCCCCCGCGCCCCCCAGGTCCCTTAGGCCAGGATGAAGAGGCGGCTTCCCAGCCCCCTCCTAAGTTCCCTTGGGCATGCGGGGCCCCTCGCTGGGCTCCCAGGCAGACCCTGAGCAGTGGCCCCTTGGCACAAGCCGGGCACACTCCAGGCTACCGCCACAAGGACCCCAGCCCCGTGCAAGCTGACCCCCAGGGCAGCCTGTCCCCAGAACAGGGGTCCAGAGGCAAGGCAAGCCCTGGGCCTTGGGCAAGGCCTCGGAGCATCCTGAGACTAGGGCATGGCGGGGAGGCTCAGGCAGGCTCTGAGGGGCTGTTTCTGGGGGCAAAGGTCAGCAGACAGTGGCTCCACCCATGGAGGGGTCCTGGGTGTGGCCTGGCCCTGTGCGGCCAGGCGGCCGGGGCGAGTGTGTGTGCTGGCCACCGGGTGGTGCCGGCTCTGGGCAGATGCAGGCCTGGTGCGGTTTGTGGGGCGCAATTGCCCCCAGCGCTGCCCCGCCCAGCACATGGGGTCCCCACAGAGGATGCCCACTGGCCGTAGTCACTGTGGCAGGGACAGGTGGGCACTGCACTGGGCAGTGGGCCGAGAGGACAGGAGGGTCGGGGGGCACCACCCCCACTCGCTGCTCGGGGGCCGCTGTGAAGCCGAGGACGCCTGTGCCACCACCTGCGGGCGCCGGGGCAGCTGCCCCAGTGACCCCGCAGCCCCGAGAGGAGAGGCCGTGGGGCTGGAGCAGCGGGGCTAGAAGGCAGCGGGGGAGGGCGCAGGGGAGGAGCCGGAGCGGCTGCCCGGGGCCGCCGGGAGAGGCCCACGGTCCGACTATCTGGATGGAGCCCTTCAGGGTGCTGGCCTGCAGCCCAGCGCCTTCTGTCCCGGGGCCTGCGGGGCCCAAGGGTGTTCGGGCTATTTCCTGACAACATGGGAGCCGCTGGTGGCCGCCAGGCCCTCGAGGGACCTCTGGCCGGGGGCGTGGGGCCTCCAGCACGCCCGGGCGCCTCGTCGGCCGTGGGCTGAGCGGGTGTGGGGCCGGCGGGCGGGGCCGGGGCTTCCTGCTGTGCCCAGACCGGTCGTGCCCACAGCAGCCCTCTGGACGCCTGGCCCGGCCCCCTCCCCCCCGATCAGAGCCCCTCTGGGCATCCCAGGCCCACCGCAGCCCCACGGCGACGGCAGCGGACAACACCGCGTCCCCTTCCAATAAAGGACAAGCCCGGCCTTGGCGTGTGGTCCCCGCTCATTTGTGTACACGGTCCGGGGCGCGCCCTGCTGACCCCACGTTGCGCCCCACCCCGGCCCCAGCCGGGTCCTTCTTCCCCACAGGGAGCCCCCACCGGGCCTGCCCGGGGCCCCTACCCCTCTCCTCACCCTCCAGCTCCAAAACGTACTGCCCGGGGCCTGCTGACGCCCCGGCAAGCCCTCTCCCCGCTGGGTCCCCCTGGAGAGACCTGGGGCCGGCCAGGCTGGCGGCTCTTGGCGGGCAGCTCCTCAGCGGGCGGGCGGGCAGGCCTGGCATCCAGGCTAGCGAGGGGACCCAGATTGCCCTGCCAGGGTGCACCTGCAGTGAGGCCTGGGCCCGTGGGTGCTTTCTGGGGCGCTTGGGAGGCTCCCCTCCGCCTCCCCGCCTGGCCCTGGCAGTGGGCCGGCTCTGGGCGGGTGGGGATGGCCTGCAGGGCCCGCCCGCCCGCTGCCCCGCCCACAGCAGGAGCCGGGCTCCCGGGAGCGGGTGGCCAGGGCCTCCCCGTGCTGCCACCATGGTGTCCCGGGGTCAGGGCCAGGCCAGCCTGGGGCCCCGGTACGTGGGACTCTGGGACTTCGAGGCCCGGACAGACGAGGAGCTGAGCTTCCGGGCGGGAGACCGCTTCCTGGTGGCCAGGAAGGAGGAGGACTGGTGGTGGGCCACGCGGCTGGACACGGCGGGCAGGGCCCTGGCGGAGGGCCTCGTGCCCCACAACTACCTGGCCGAGGAGGAGGCGGCGGAGTCCGAGCCGTGAGTGTCCCTGCGGCCCCAAGGGGTCCCGGCCGTGGCCACGAGGGCCGTGCTGGTGGCGCGGGCTGGCCGGGAGCCCTCCCGGACAGGGGCACGGCTGGCCTGTCGAGGGGCCGGGGGGGCACGCAGCCCTCCCGGGGTCCCCACGGTGATCATGGCACCGGGGCCAGGACAGAGGGTCCGTGGGGCTGCGGGCGGCGCCTGCCGGGAGCTGGAGGCCGGGGGAGCCTCCCTCACCCCGAAACAGCCGAAACCAGATGTGCGACCTAGTTAGGGACGCGGGACGGCCGTTGCAACACGGCGGGTGGGGCGCCCGTCAGCCGCTCCGAGCAGCCTGGCACGCTGGCCCAGGCAGGCTCTGTGCTGCCCCGCAGCGGCGCGGTAAGCAAGCCGCAGTCACGGCGGGGGGAGGACGGGGCCCCCGAGGGTCAGGCGGGTGACCAGAGCCCCAGTGTTCCTAGAGGAGGCGCTGGGGCCGGCTGGGCAGGGCGTGTGGCGCCGTCCCTGCAGCTGTGTTCCAGCGGGCAGGCACAGCAGCCGGTGGCAGAGGTCGCAGGGGCTGGACGGGCCCTGCCTGCAGCCCGAGTCCAGGGCTCACCACGCCCAGCGTGCGCAGCTGGCCGCACAGGCCCTCGAGGTGCCGGGGTAAGGACCCCGGGCAGCCAGGCCGCCAGCGGTGCAGGGCCGCCGTGGAGGTGGGGGCAGCTGCTGTTTCCACCCTGGACAGCTCTGACCCCACAGGTGGCCGGGACGGGGCCTCCTCCTGGCGTCAGGGAGACCCTGGGGTCCAGGACCAGCTGTTGGGGCCATCTGGGGTCAAGGATGGGCGAAGAAGCCAAGGGTCAGCGCGAGCTCACCCCCTCAGGTGGTTCTTCGGCCGCATCTCCCGCTCGGAGGCATCGCGCTGCCTGCAGGCCCACGGCGGCGGCCCAGGGGCCTTCCTGGTCAGGGTCAGCGAGAAGCCGGGCGCCGACTACGTCCTCTCCGGTAGAGTGCCCTGCCAGCCCGGCCGGCTCTGGGGGGTCCTTGCCCCACCCCCTGAATGCGGAGCCCACGCCTCTGGCCCTTCCCAGGACGGACCCCCACGGTGGGCGGCGCAGGGGTTGGGGGGGAGTCCCTGGTGTCCCCAAGGGTTTTCCAGGCCCCGCCCCTCCCCCGCTGCCCCCACCGCCTCTGACAGCAGCCCCGCTCCAGTGCAGGACCGGCGGGCCGTGCGCCACTACAAGATCTGGCGCGGCGCGGGGGGCCGGCTGCACCTCAACGAGGCCGTGTCCTTCGCTGGCCTGCGGGCGCTCGTGGCGCACCACAGGGCCCAGAGCCTGTCCCACGGCCTGCGGCTGACCACGCCCTGCTGGAAGGTGCGCGCTGACCCCACCTGGCCCTGCAGCCGGGGCTCGGGGGCCCCCGAGGGTGTGCGGGTGGGCCAGACACACACGGGGGGGGGGCAGACCGGAGCCGGACCAGGCGGGTGGGTGCGGCCCCCCACGCTCTCTGCCCGCCTCCAGCACGAGCCGGAGCCCCTGCCCCCCTGGGACGACTGGGAGCGGCCGCGGGAGGAGTTCACGCTCTGCAGGAAGCTGGGCGCCGGCTACTTTGGGGAGGTCTTCGAAGGGCTCTGGAAGGACCAGGTCCGCGTGGCCATCAAGGTCATCGCGCGAGGTGAGCGGCCCGGGACCCGCACTGCAGACCCCCCTGTGCCCGCGGCCTCCGGGCCATCCCGCCCGCTCCGCGCGGGCGTTTCCCTGGGCGTGTGTTAAGACTCCAGCGTCAACGGCAGCGGGACAGAGAGCGCTGGGCACGGGAGAGGGCGGCGGGGACTCCGGGCCGCCAGCCCCCTCTGGGCCCCACACTTCGGGGTCACCTGCGGGGGTGCGGCGGTGTGGGCGCGGGGACCCTCCGGCAGGCTTGGCTGGCGGGGGGTGGGGTGGGGGGCTTCGGGCCACACCCACGCGGCGCCCCACCCCCAGACGACCTCCTGCACCAGCACACCTTCCGGGCCGAGATCCAGGCCATGAAGAAGCTGCGGCACAAGCATGTCCTGGCGCTGTACGCCGTGGCGTCCGTGGGAGACCCGGTGTACATCGTCACGGAGCTCATGCCCAAGGGGAGCCTACTGGAGCTGCTGCGGGGTGAGCACCCGTGTGCCCCAGCCCCAGTGGGCGCTACCTTCATGGGGACTCCCCCAGCCACCGCCCTGGCGCCCAGGAGCCCAGGAGTGGGTCATGGTCGATGCAGCGCAAACACCCAGGCGCCACGGCCCCACTCCCAGAACCATCCTCTGCCAGAGCGTGCCAGGCTGGGGGGCCGGGGGGAGGGGCGCTGTCCCCAAGCCCTTCGCTGCGCAGAGGCCGTGTCCCCTTGGTGTTTGTGTGCACGCCTGGCACGCGCTCAGCCACCCCGTGCATGCACACCACACCCCAGCACACTCACGCACTCGCCCGTGTGCACATGTGTCCACGCCACACACCCAGGGCACACCCAGCACACACTGACAGACACAGCGGATCTCGCTGGCCCACGGGCCTCAGCAGGTCCCCTCCCTCCTGGGACTTCACCCTGCGCAGACCATGGGCAGCGGCCGTGCTGGCTGCAGAGGCCGAGGGGCAGAGCCACGGGGTGGCCGGGGACATGTTCTCACCCCACACAGGAACAGCAAGGCCCAGAAGCTGGGGCACCCCCTTGCCACCAAGGGGTGCACCCCATCCTTGCAGACCGCAGCCCCCCGCCTGGTGTGGCCCGCGGGGAGGGAGTGGGCGAGGTGCTGTGCAGTGTGGCCCGGAGCAGGCTGCGCCCGCCGACCTACCCACCAACCCCTCGCTCCGCAGACTCTGACGAGAACGCGCTGCCCGTGTCGGAGCTGATGGACGTGGCCTCGCAGGTGGCCGAGGGCATGTGCTACCTGGAGTCCCAGAATTACATCCACCGGGACCTGGCGGCCAGGAACATCCTGGTGGGGGAGAACAACATCTGCAAGGTCGGGGACTTCGGGCTGGCCCGGCTGATCAAGGTGAGGGGCGCGGCCCTGCGCAGCCCAGCTCAGGGCACCCGGCTCGGCGGTGGCGGGGAGGCGGGCGGGGCCTGGAGGCCCGTCCAGCGCGTGCTGCTTGCAGGAGGACATCTACCTGTCCCACGACCGCAGCGTCCCCTACAAGTGGACGGCGCCGGAAGCGCTCTCCCACGGCCACTACTCCACCAAGTCCGACGTCTGGTCCTTCGGGGTCCTCCTCCACGAGATCTTCAGCAGGGGCCAGACGCCCTACCCAGGTACCGGCGCCGCCCTGGGCGGCCGGCCGGGCCTGAGTGTCCTGGGTGGGGGTGGCAGGCGGGCAGGCCGGCCAGGTCCCCAGAGCCGTGTGCCCCACCGCAGGCATGAGCAACCACGAGGCCTTCCAGAGGGTGGAGGCCGGCTACCGCATGCCCTGCCCGCCCACGTGCCCGCCCTCGGCGCACAAGCTGATGCTGTCCTGCTGGCACCGGGACCCCGAGCAGCGCCCCGGCTTCAGCACCCTGCGGGAGAGGCTCCGCAGCTTCTCCAGGTACGAGAGCCCGCTCTGAGGCCGGCGCTGCAGCCTGGACCGTGGGGGAGGGGCCCTGGGACAGCAAGCTCGTCCTCTGCGGCCGGCCCAGGCCACCCGCTCGCCCGGCCCTGGCCGAGCTCTGGGCAGGACCCTGAGGGGGCTGTGGCTGCATGAGACAGGAGGCTGGTGGTGGGCACTGCAGTCCCTGGGGCTCCCAGCTGTGGCCCCCGTGCCCTGGCCAGGGCAGTCGGCCGCAGTCACCAGAGGCCCCAAGGGCGGCATCTGGACACTGGCTGGAAGGCTGAGGAGGGCTCAGGCAGCCTCTGGGCAGCCCCTGCGGGGTCCCACCGAGGAAATGAACGCGACGACCTCCCATCTCCGCCAGAAGGTGGACCGCAGCGACCCTGCCCGGGCCACCCCACCCCAGCCTGCCTGCAGCTGACCCCCTGAGGCCATGGCCACTGGGGACCTGGCACGGACTCACGCAGCTACTCACAGGATGGGGGACAGGAGGGAGGGGCTCCTTGGGGGCCAGCTGAGGCCCCACCAGGGCGGCCCGGCCTTCACGCATGGACGGCCAGTGCGCGCCGAGCCCAGAAGACGCACTCTGCTGGGGCTGGACTTCGCCCTCGCCCCCTGGCACCCCAGGGCTGGGGCCTGCTGTGCTGCACGGCCCAGGGCGCCACCCCTGTGTGAGGGCCCCGCTGTTGGGGCTCATCCAGGCCCTCGGTGGAGGCCCGGCCAGCAACTGCCCCACACCTCCCTCGGGCGCCCTGGCCTCAGTGGCTGCCCCGACATCCCCTCAGGTGCAGGACCCACCCCGCGCAGGGAGCAGTGGCGCCCCCGCCCCAGGGCCGGCGGGCAGCAGCTCTCAGACCCACTGTGCTTCTGGGCGTTCATTTGCACACGGGCCGGGAGGCGCGGGGCTCAGGGGGCTCACGGGGCTCACGGGGCTCGGGAGTAAAGGGGGTTTCTCTGCTTCCTTTTTGGTGTTTTGCTGTTTTTGAAGAAGGGGTTCGGGGCTTTGGCCGGCTGCAGCCTGCTGGCCCGGAGGGCAGGGCATCCCCAGACACGCGCAGGGACGGCCGCTCAGGACGGGGGCCCAGGACTGGCCTTGCTGGGCGGGCCTCCTGGCTGCTTCCTCGCGGCTCCCTGGGCCCGGCCACGGGCCATCACGCTGCGGGCGGCCTGGGGAGGTTCCGGGCTGGAGGGGAGCAAGGGTCAGAGCAGCCCCCGGCCTGCATCCCCCCAGCCTCCTTGGCGGGCACGCACTGCTCGGGGGACTCCGACGGCGTGGCCATGCATGGGAGAGTGGACTTCCCGAAGAAGCAGCTTGCCCACCGGTGACCGGGGTCAGCCTTGGGGAGCCCTGAGAGAGCAAAGGGGGGGTCCTGTGCTGCCTGCTCCTGGGGGGCCCACCCAGACAGCCCCTGGACAGCGGGCTCGCGGCCTGCACTCACCTGGGGGGTGGGGGACAGCGTCCCCGGGGCCGTCGGTGCTCCCGCAGGAGCTGTTACTGGAAGTGGACCCCGGGCGGCCTGCCAGGGGCTTGGTCAGCTCGCCGGCCACCCCCCGCGGCCCAGCCCAGCAGGCCTAGGGGGCAGTGCGGCCCGAGCGCCTGCCCCTCCCGGCCCCAGGAGGCTGGGCCGAGCCCACTTACGCGGCCGCAGCCGAGGGTGGCCCCAGGGCGCCCCAGGGGCCGGCCGCCGGGAGGGCGGGGCCGCGGGGCGCAGCGGCAGCGCCCGCGGGTCGAGTCACGGGGCGGGCGCCGGCCTCACACCGCACCCCGCTCCTCCGCGCCGGGCGCGGGCGGCTCCAACCAGCCCGAACCGGCTGCGCCGCGGGCCGACAAAGGCGCTTTGTGCGCGGGGTCCCCGACCGGCCCCGCGCCCCCGCCCTCCCCGCGGCTTCCCCGGCGGCCGGCGCGGACAGGGGCGGCCGCAGGGACCGCGGGGGCCGGGGGGGGCGGGGGGGCGCCCCGGGCTGGGTGCGCACGCGCAGACGCCCCCAGCGCCCGCGGAGCCCCCGCCCCGCCCCGCGCGGCCCCCGCCCTCCGGCCGCGCCCGGCGCCTGCGGCAGGCGAGGCGCACCCCGCAGGCAGCAGCCCCTGGGGCGCCCGGCCGCGCCCGCGTCCCGCCCGCTCGGGCCCGCCGCGCCCGCCCAGGGCAGCGGCTCGGCCTGTCCGCGGCGGCCCCGGAGCCGGGCCGGCGCTTCCCGCCGGGAAAGGGGCGAGCGCCGCGGGGACCCCCTCGGGAGGCCGGGACGGGGAGCCGGGGCAGGGACCGGCCTGGGCGGCCCGCGGCGTCCACCGCTGCTTCCGGCGCGCGGCCAGCGCGGACGGCGCGGCACCTCCTCGCGGCCCGCCCCTGGGCCCGACGGCGCCTCCGGCCCGCGGCGCCCGCGGGGGTCCCGCCAGGACCCTGGACAGCGCGCGGCCGCCGGGCGGGGCCTCTGCACCGGCGCCGCGGGGCGGGGGCGGGGCGGGCACCCCTCGGGCTCGGCGGGGCGCGGAGTCCTGCGGGCAGGGGCGCCTGTGAGCAGAGGCCAGGGGGTCCCTCGGGGCAGAAGCGCCCCCCCAGGGGCTCGGTCCGAGCGGAGTCGGGACGGGGAGCTGCCTGGGGACAGCGGGAGGCCGCGGGGCCCGGACAGCAGGGGTGTGGGGGGGCGCCGCCCCGCCCGCCCCGCCCCACGCGCCGGGGCGCTGCTCCCTGCGCGCTCGCAGCCGGGGCCGCCCCAGTGCCCGGCGCTCCCGCAAACAGCGGCCCCGGGGAGGGCGGGTGACGCAGCCGCCTCCCGCGCTGCCCCCCCCCCCCCCCCCCGCGGCGGCCGGGGCTCCCTGTGCTCCCCGCTCCCCGGAGGCGCCCGTGGCCGCCGGGCGGAGAGTTCGGAGAGCGCAAAAAGGGCTGGTAGTTGGGGCCCGGACAAGCCCTCCAGGCCTCCGGCAGCGCCCCCAGGGCTGTGGCAGGGAGGTGGACAGGAGCTTCTGCCCTCCCCGGGCCCTCCTGAGCGCCGCCCGCTGCCAGCGGCTTCCCATCTCCGCCCGCAGGCCCCTCCACGGGGCGGGCCATGCCCGGGCCGGCGCGGGCTCCAGTCACGCCACCCTCAGCCGGGGCTGTGCCCTCCGCGCCCTTCGTGGGGTGAGGGCCAGCTAGCAGGTGCCGGACATCACCGAGCAGGTGGGCACTCGGGTACCATCAGGCTGTGGCCGCCTCCCGTCTGGGGTGTCCTGGGAGGATCACAGGCCGGGGTCCCCGGAGCAGGCGCTGAGACGGATGCAGGATGGGTGTCGGGAAAGAGGGCCGAAAGGACACAGGGCCCGGCACAAGTTTGTGGCTGAAGGGCCACGGTCCCCAGGCTCACTCTTGGGGCGCCTGCCCCCCGGGTCTCTTGCTCTCCAGGTGGGCTGTTTGCTGGTGGCTCAGACTCTGGCTGCCCAGGGTAGGGCCCTCTGGTCAAAGAGGGAACAGCAGGGCCCTGGGCGAGGTTGCGGAAGCCCCACGGGCAGGTTAGGTGGCCTCCAAGGGGACCTGGTCCTGCAGGGACAGATCACGCCTGTCCAGTCCCACGGGCCCGGGGCAGGTGTCTGGCAGGGCCCAGTGGCTGCAGTGCCTCAGGCTCGCCTGGCCCTCAGCCCATAGGCGGGGGCTGAGCCCTCCGGGCATCATCTGGCCTGCCTTGGGCAGAATGGGGGTCCCTCCCTGCTCCTGGCCAGGCTGAAGCCCCGTTCTGGGCGGCCCAGAGCAAAGCGCAGCCCCACTTGCCACATGGCTCAGAGGAGGCGCCTCTGCAGGTCCTGCCCACTCACCCGGGAGGCACGGGCCCTGCAGGGATGCCCAGGTAGGGGGGGGGCGTGTCCCTGCTGCTGCGTTGCCAGGCAACAGCCAGGCCTGTGCCCTACTGAGGGCAGCCGCATGGCCCAGGCATGGTGCCCTCTGGGCATCCCTGGCTGACTCAGGCTGGCCGCACACCTGCCCAGCACGCTGGGTTTGTTGGGGGGGGGGGCTGGACCATCCCGCAAGTCTCCCCAAGTTCCGCTGCTCGCTCAGGACAAGGCCCAGGCGGGGGAGGGGGGCTGGGTCTGCGGTGTGTGTGGCTGCCACCTGCTGCTCGCATGCAGGCGCCGCCTGGCACGTGTGGAGGAAGCTCCTCTCTGCCATGGAGATGCTGGATTGTTCAGGGACGCTCAGCCCTGGGGTGCCCGGCCGCGTGCTTGGGCCACCCGCTTGGGGGCTGAGGGGTAAGGGCCAGGGAAGCCCAGCGGGTCAGAGGCCCCCCCCCCCGCAGTGGCTGCAGGGTGAGCAGTGGGGCTGGGGGGGCCCTGGGGGCGTTGCTCAGGTGCCTTGCAGGTTATTATTAAGCCGGCAGTGACGTCACCTGCAGCCAATGGGAGGCGGGTTTCTTCCAGGAGGGCAGCGTGATAACGGGTAATTCTAGCGGGTTCTCTCTCCCGGACAGCGAGTGCGGGTTGGGGTCTCCCCTGCCTGGCACCCCACGGGTGCTGGGGAGGCCGCCTCTGGCCAGCTGCCCCCGCACCCTGGGCTGCTGGGCTCTGCGCAGTGAGCCTCCCTGCCTCGGGCGGCGGGTGGCGCTGCCAGTGGGTGCTTGGGGCGCGCTTAGCACGCCGCCGGCTGCTCAGTGCCTAGCGGTCACCGGGCCCTGGGGACTACCCAGTGGGCAGCAGCCATGGGGGCTGGGCCGTGCCAGCTGGCACTCTCAGAGTGCCGCTATCTGGCACCAGCTCTTCTTAGTGTCGTGTCCCTGCACCCAGTATCTCCGGCATCAGGGCAGCGGGGCCCTGAAGGGGCTCAGAGTGTGGACATCCGGAGGACGCTGCCTCCGTTGGCTCAGTGGCCACTGCCTTGGCCTCTGGCACAGGATGCCGCTGCCTGCCCACAGATAGGGTGTGAGCCGGTGTGGAGCAGCTGGTGAGGGGCTGCAGGCGGCACGCCGGGGCTCATGCCCCTGCCCCCCACCCCGTGGGTTGGGCCCACGCAAGCCCTGGCTGGTCGCCACACCCCCACGTCGCCTACCCGCCAGCAGAGGGGCGACGGGCACGGACAGCTGGCGGGTGTCCTCGCCAGGCGTTTATTTTTAATTGCTGGCTCCCGCCTGGCAGTTGCAGCAGCGCCGGGAGCGCCAGGTCATCTGGAGGGTGGCCGTCCGCGTCCTGCCCGCCCTGTGGGGCGGGCTGAGCGGGGCCCTTCTCGCCCCCAGAGATGCTTCCGGGTGGGGAGGCCTGCTGGACCCCAGCCGCTGCACCGGGTCCCCCACCTGGGGGTCCAGCCACGGCGCTCCTGCAGCGGGAGTGGGCTTGCTCACGCGCACACCTGAGGCCCTGCTTTTCTGGCCGGTTGCGCCCTGACCCCCAGGCAGGACCGCCCTGGGGAGAGGCCGTCCCTGGTCTCTGTGGGGGGCTGGCTGACTCCCTTAGTGCCCACTGCGGCCAGTTCCCAGCGTGCCCAGGGTCCATGGGGACCAGGACACCCCCAGATGAGGTTTCTGACCCACCAGACCTGGACAGAGGGGTCACCCTCTGGCTTGGGGACCCCGCTCCCCTGGGAGTCCCCAGCACAGCGGTGCCCCAGGGTCTCTGGGGTGGGACTCTGAGGGCCCAGAGGCCTGGGGTGGGGACAGAAGGTGGTCTCGCCGGGCCTGGGGGGCCCTGGCCCAGCTGCGGGTCCCCGTGTGGCAGGCGCTGGGGTGGGGCCTCGGGACCAGCAGCTTTCAAGTCCCACGGGCCGCCCCCGCCCCCGCGGGCCACCCGGAGGTGCTGGGGCCGCAGCTGCGCCGGTCCCGGAGCGGAGCGCGCGGGGAGGGCCTGGCCCTGGAGAGGCGGCCGCCGGGGCTGCTCTCCGCGGGGTCCTCCTGCGCACCCCGCGCGGCGCGCCGGGACTGTGTCTGGGGGTCTCTGTCCCGGGCCGCCCCGCCCTGTCCTCGCCCCGGGCGCCAAGCCTGGCGCGCGTCTCCGGCGTCTCCCCCGGGCCCGCTCCATCTCCGCCCCCCCAACCCCCCCCTTCCTCCCCGCTCCCCGCTCCCCGCCTCTCCCCGCCCCAGCTCCCGCCTCCCGCCGCCGCCGGCCTTTCTCTCCCTCCCGGCGCGGCGCGTCGGCCTCGGCGCCTTTGTCGCTGCGCCCCCCGCGCGGCCTCCCCCGCGCCCGGCCCGCCGCCCCAGCCGCGCCCGCGGCCCCCCGCGGGCCCCTCCCCGCGCCCCTCCCCGCGCGCCTCCCCGCCCGCCTCCCCGCGCCCCTCCCCGCGCGCCTCCCCGCGCGCCCCTCCCGCGCGCCTCCCGCGCCCCTCCCGCGCGGTGCCGCAGTGGCGTGCTGCAGGGGCGCAGTGCGCCGCGCCGCACCGTCGGTAGGTGGACCCTCCTGGAGAGATAAAACCGCGGGCGCCGGCGCGCCAGTCCCTCTGGCTGAGACCGCGGCTCCGGGTAAGGACGCTCGCCCCGCGCCCGCCCGGCCCCCGCCCGCGCCCGGCGGCCCCTCCGGGAAGCGGGCCCGGCGCAGAGCGCGCGCCGCGGGCCCGCAGGGCCGCCCCCCTGGCGCCCCGACCGCCCGGCGGCTCGGCCGCGGCGGGGCGGGGTGGGCGCGCGGCGGGGCGCTTGTTTACGCGGCCGCGGGGCGGCGACGGTCGCTCGCGGCCGTGACCTTGGGCGGCGGGGGCCGCGGCGCGCTCGGGCGGGGGCCTCGGCGGGGGTCTGGCGGGGTCGGCCGCCGGGTCCCGGGCCTGCCTCCCCGCCCCCACCCGGCCCGCGGCCACTCTCCCTGCCTCAACCCCAGGCGCAGGCCAGCGGGGCCTCTCCCCGCCCCCACCTGCCCCTCCCTGTCCCTGGGGTAACTGAGTCCACTGACCTCCAGGACCGCGGGGCTGTGACCCGGACCTGAGCGCCAGCAGGGGGAGGGGCCCCCCCAGCGGCGGGCACTCGCCCTGGCACCTGCCGGCACCGGCGGCCGGGCCAGAGCCCCTCCTAGGGACAGAGCGGGAAGCGCCCCCTCCCGCGCCCTCCTGCCCTGCCCATCTTCCCGGCGGCTCCCCAGAGCCGGCCTCCTCCCGCGGCCCTGGCCCCTCCGCGGCGGGCGGGCGGGTGGCGCGGGAAGGGGCGCCTCCTGGGCCTGGGCACCAACCCTGGTCCAGGCGGCAGCCCGGGTGGGGGCAGGGCGTGGGGGGGCAGCGGCTGAGGCCCGTGGGGAGCGCCAGGGTGACTCATCACCAGCCTCACGGTCATGGGGCTCACCCAGCCCGCTGCTTCTCGCTGGCTTCTCGAGGGGGGTCAGCCTGCCCCGTGGGGGCCTGGGGTTGGAGCCTGAGGGCCAGCCCGGGCAGGGCCGCGGCCCGCAGGCCCCGCTCACCAGAGGCACCATCACCTGCCCCGCCCACAGCATCACTGCTCAGCACCCCCTCACCTGAGCCAAAGCACCCCAGGCCGTGCCAGCCCCCCCCACACCCCGGGCACAATGGGCAAGGAGAAGACCCACATCAACATCGTGGTCATCGGCCATGTGGACTCGGGCAAGTCCACCACCACGGGCCACCTCATCTACAAGTGTGGGGGCATCGACAAGAGAACCATCGAGAAGTTTGAGAAGGAGGCGGCTGAGGTCAGTCTGGGCGGGGCCGGGCTTGGGCCCTCCGGGGCACCAGGGGCCTGGACGTAGGGGGCAGGATGCACGGGTCAGTGGGGCCTGGCGCCAAAGGCGCGCCTGGCGGGAAGGCCCGCTGGACAGGCCCAGGGGCGGACGTGGCCAGGAGCTGGGGGTGCTGCCTGCATAGACCCCGGAGGCTCCAGCCCGCAGGTGAGAAGGGCCTGGCCGGAGCTGGAGGGCGCTGCCCTCGCTGGTGCCAGGGCTGGCCACACGCGGGCGGCTATTAATAGCTGGGTATTGGGCACCTCGCCCATCAGCGCCATTTCCTGAGCCGGCTGGGAGGGCTGCTTGTCCAGGCCGCACCTGCCTTGCGGGGTCCTGGCCTCCAAGAGCATGAGTAGCGGGGCCAGCGCCCCCTGCAGCTGCTCCTGAGTGGCCGGGAGTGGGGGTCTGCCGTCTGTGTCTTCTACCCCCAGACTCTGGGAGGCTCCTCATGGAGGAGCCTCGAGGACGCTTGCCAGGACGACCAGGGGCCAGGCAGGGCTGGGCCTGGGGGAGGCCTGCTGGGGAGCGGGTGGGGTGCCTGCAGCTGCCCCCCACAGCAGGGCTCGCCCTGGCCCTGGCCCCCGCCCAGCCGCCGCCTCCCAGCACGGGGTCTCACCAGGCCCTGGGGGTGGCCTTGCTGCCCTCCTCACGGGGACAGACGGCAGGGGCCCTCGGGGCACCTCGGGGCATGGCACAGTGGAGGGAGCTGGGCCCTGGTGCTGCCTCAAGCCTCGCGGCTTGGCCCACGGTGCGTGCCGTGGCCCTGGCCCTGCGGGGTCAGGGAGCCCTCAGTCTGGGGCCGGGGGTGGCCCGTGGCTCCCCCGCCGGACCGAGACCAGGAGGGGGCGGCTGGCCCTGGCCCGGGCTCGGGGGCCACCGTGAGGCCTCCTGCCGGCCCCCTGGCCCTGAGCCGCGCCGCCCCCCAGATGGGCAAGGGCTCCTTCAAGTACGCCTGGGTGCTGGACAAGCTGAAGGCGGAGCGGGAGCGCGGCATCACCATCGACATCTCGCTCTGGAAGTTCGAGACCACCAAGTACTACATCACCATCATCGACGCGCCCGGCCACCGGGACTTCATCAAGAACATGATCACCGGTACCTCCCAGGTGGGCGCCGCGCGGGCCACCCCGTCCAGAACCGGCCGCGCGCCCCTGGGCCCCACCCCTGCGGGGCTGGGGAGGTGGGGGCCGCCGACCCTGAGGCCGGCCGCTGACCACGGACCGCTGCCCCGCAGGCCGACTGCGCGGTGCTGATCGTCGCGGCGGGCGTGGGAGAGTTCGAGGCGGGCATCTCCAAGAACGGGCAGACGCGGGAGCACGCGCTGCTGGCCTACACGCTGGGCGTGAAGCAGCTCATCGTGGGGGTGAACAAGATGGACTCCACGGAGCCCCCCTACAGCGAGAAGCGCTACGACGAGATCGTCAAGGAGGTCAGCGCCTACATCAAGAAGATCGGCTACAACCCGGCCACTGTCCCCTTCGTGCCCATCTCGGGCTGGCACGGCGACAACATGCTGGAGCCCTCCCCCAACGTGAGTGCCCCGTCCATGCTGGGGCGTGCTCCCGGGCTGGCTGGGGGGGTTCCTCTCCCCAGGAATGGGGGCTTAGGGTCTCCCTGCCCCCGGACTCCGCCGCCTTGGGCCCTGGGCCACGTCAGGGGCGTCCTCAGCCGCACCCCGCGGGGGGGGTGGGACTGGGCTGCGCCGGGGGCGAGTCCAGGATCAAGTGCTCCCTGAGAAGGTGAGCCAGTCGCACGCCGCCCTCCGGAGCTCATGAGACCACTGCGGGACCACCCGCTGACCCGGTGGCCTGGGGACACCGTCCCTGGGGGCCTCTCTCCCAGGCTGGGGCCAGGTCGGGAAGCACCGGCCAGTCCTCCAGGCGCCCGCCTGGCCTCAGGGTCTCCGGCTTCCCAGTGTGCGCCGGGCCAGCAGCACTTCTGGGCGGGTGCAGCCTGCGGTGGGGGTGGGGCAGCACTCGGGGCATCCTGGGGGTGCGGGCGGGCGGTCGCGGGGTCTCTGGAGGGCGCCTTCCTCCTCCCGCAGATGCCGTGGTTCAAAGGCTGGAAAGTGGAGCGCAAGGAGGGCAACGCCAGCGGCGTGTCCCTGCTGGAGGCCCTGGACACCATCCTGCCCCCCACACGCCCCACGGACAAGCCCCTGCGCCTGCCGCTGCAGGACGTGTACAAGATCGGCGGTGAGCACGGCTGCCCCCGGTCTGGGAGCTCCCGGGCCCAGGGCCTGCCTTTCCCAAGATGGTGCGCCTTCTGGGGGGCATCTGCTGTCCACCCGTCACCACCCGCCCAACATCCACTCACCCACCGCCACCCACCCATCTGTCTGGCTGTGTGTCTGTCCAGCAGCGAATCCACCCACCCACCACGCGGCCTCTGCCTGCCTGCGGCCTAGCCCCCCGCCCACCCGCTTGTCATGTACCCGCCCACCATCCTCCACCCCGGTCTCCCCGGGGCCCTCCCCGGTGGACAGGGACGCTACAGGGCAACTCCCACATCGCCTCCCCCTGAGGCCGGACACGCGGGAAACCGGGCGCAGGAGATGAGACGGAACCACAAATAAGTGGGGGCCTGGGGGTGCCGGCCGGGGCGCCTGTGGGTGTGGGTCACGTCTCGCAGCACGGAGCCGCCCCAGCTTCCCTCGCACCACCTGCGCCCCCACCACAGTCAGGGAGACAGGAGCCCCCGGGGGCCAGATGCCCAGGGCAGCGCCCGCGCCCCGGCTGGGGCCCCCCGCGGGAGCAAGGCCGTTGGCCTCTGGCGCTGCCGCCCCCCGTCCCCAAACGCCTCTCCTGGGGACGGCTGCCGCCTGGGGCAGGGAGGGACCCGGCCAGAGGGTGCGGCCCGGCCCCGCCGCGGGGTCCACCGCGGGTCCCTGCCCCGCCGGCCCTCACAGCCCCTCCCCGCCAGGCATCGGGACGGTGCCCGTGGGCCGCGTGGAGACCGGCATCCTGCGGCCGGGCACGGTGGTGACCTTTGCGCCCGTGAACATCACCACGGAGGTGAAGTCGGTGGAGATGCACCACGAGGCGCTGAGCGAGGCCCTGCCCGGCGACAACGTCGGCTTCAACGTGAAGAACGTGTCCGTCAAGGACATCCGCCGCGGCAACGTCTGCGGGGACAGCAAGTCCGACCCGCCGCAGGAGGCCGCCCAGTTCACCTCCCAGGTGCGCGGCCCGCCTGCCAGCGGGCCCAGGGCCAGCGCGGGGCGCCCCGGTGTTGCCGATGGCCTTCGGGGCGGTGGCAGTTTCACAAACGACTTCTGAGCTACGACAGGCCAGAGCCCTGAGGCCCGGTGCGCACAGCCGGGGCCCGGCGCTGCTGCCTCGCCCGCCGGCCGCGAGCCCACGCCTGCCGCCCTCCCGCAGGTCATCATCCTGAACCACCCGGGGCAGATCAGCGCCGGCTACTCCCCGGTCATCGACTGCCACACGGCCCACATCGCCTGCAAGTTCGCGGAGCTGAAGGAGAAGATCGACAGGCGCTCGGGCAAGAAGCTGGAGGACAACCCCAAGTCCCTCAAGTCGGGCGACGCGGCCATCGTGGAGATGGTGCCGGGGAAGCCCATGTGTGTGGAGAGCTTCTCCCAGTACCCGCCTCTGGGTGAGCCTGGGGCCGGCGGGTGGGCGCCCGGGGCTGGGCCTGGAGCCCGGGAGGGCGGAGCAGGGCAGGTGACCCTGGGCAGGGGGCCGGGGAGGCCCAGGGGCGCGCCCAGAGGGGGCCGCTCGGGCGCTAGGCCCAGCCCCACTCGAGGGCCGGCTCTCCCCGGGCCGGCCTCGGCGCCGCCCCCGCCTGCAGCCTCGTGCCCCCCACCGGCCGCGTCCTCACGGCCCTCCCCGCAGGCCGCTTCGCCGTGCGCGACATGAGGCAGACGGTGGCCGTGGGCGTCATCAAGAACGTGGAGAAGAAAAGCGGCGGCGCCGGCAAGGTCACCAAGTCGGCGCAGAAGGCGCAGAAGGCCGGCAAGTGAAGCGCGGGCGCCCGCGGCGCGCCCCCCGATGCCGGCGCCGCGCCCCGCGCCCCGCGCCCCGCCCCGCGCCCGCGCCCGGCGCACGTCTGCACCTCGGCGTGCGGGAGGCCCGCGGTGCGCGACTGGATGCTCGCCATCAAGGTCCAGTGGAAGTTCTTCAAGAGGAAAAGCGCCCGCCCGCCCCCCGCCCCACCCCGCCCCCGCTTGCGCCCGGCGCCCGCGCCCCGCGCCGTTTTACCAATAAACCTGGCAACCCCAGCACCGCGTGGCCTGCTGCTTTGGGGCGCCGGCACCCCCGCTGCGCCTCCCGCGCCCCACAGCCGCCGCCGCGCCCCGGACGTCCAGGTCAGGCTCCCCGCCGCGGGCCTGCGGAGCGGGGCCCTCTGGGAAGGGGTGAACGGACCCCGCCTGCGCCCCGCCTCTGCGCCCTCCGAGGCCCCTGGCGTCCGTTCCGCCTCCCAGGGCCCTCGCGGCCGCGCGTCCCCGGAGTCAGTGGGGCCGGGCCTCTGGGGCCTCGGTGGGGTCCCCGGTCTCTCTGAGCCAGAGCCAGCCTCGCCCTCGCCCGGCCAGGGCAGGTGGCGAAGCCCCCCAGCCGGCGCTGCACCCCTGGGGCCTCCGGCTGGAAGCCAGGACCACAGGAAAGCACTGACCAGCCAACGCGGGTGTGGGGGCCCCCCACGGTCGCAGCTGCGCCTCCAGGCCCCTTAGCTTGCGGGGAGGGGCAGGTCTGCCCCCTGCGGGCACCCCACCCTGCTCACACCTGCTTCTCCAGGGACACGCTGTCCTCCAGGACTCTCGGACGGTCGGCGTCCCTGCCGCGGTCACCTCTGCCGCAGAGAGGGGTGTGTGTGCGCGCGGTCCAGGGGCGCGACGACAGGCGGCGGGGTCTTCGCCTCACCCCGCAGGGTGCGCCCGGATGCCGCAGGAAGGAGAGCAGACGGAGGGCCCAGGCAGCCAGGCCACTGCGCCTGCGGTCCATTCCCCAGAGGGCCCGGCCCCACCCACGGAGGCCTCCGCGGAGGGCAGCACGAGCAAGGCAGCATCCGCCGTCGCTCTGGGCCACTCGGCTTGGGACGGGCCGCGGGCGGTGCTGGACACCAGCAGCGTCCTCTGCCTGAAATCTGAGCGCCGGGCAGTTTCTCTGGAGACCAGCCGCCGGGCCCAGGCCCTGTGCTCTGCCAGCCTGTCCCGCTGGACTAGGACCCGTGGGGGGCCCGGGACGCCCACGAGACGCCGGGAGCCCATGCATGTGCGATGGGGCGGCTGTTGGGGGGAGTCCCTGGTGCCCCCGGGGCCCCCAGCAGAGGCGTGAGTCGGCCGAGTTGGAGGGGCCCCCTGGACCCTCTTTCTCGGGTAAGGGATGAGAGTTGGCCCGGAAGGGGTCTGACACCATGGGGCTCTGACCCACGCCCCCGCCCCTGCTCCAAGCGGGGTGTCCCGGGTGGGTTGGGGAACAGTGACAGATGACACAGGAACCGGGGACGTCAGGCTGCTGGTGCCCACGGGGGGAGCACACGCAGGTTCCTCCCCAGAGGTCCCCGCTGACCCCAGGGTGGGGCTTCCTGCCAGTCCCCACAGGGCTGGGGGCTCAGGGCTGGGCTGCAGCCCACACTCCGGCCAGAGCTTCGAGGGGAGGTGGACCCTGACCCTGGCAGGGCTCGAGGGGGGGGGTGCCGGGCCCCTCTCTTACCTCGGGGTTAGCTGGAGAGTTGGGGTCACACGGCCGAGGGCAGTCAGTGGGTGTGGCGAGAGCCCTGGACACCGAAGCAGAGCCAAAGGCACAAGCTCACAGCACCCGGTCACCTGCGTCCCTGTAACGCCGCGCCTTGGTGACTGTGTTGACTTCCAGGGCCTTCCGGAAGGTTCTGGGGCCTGAGGGCGCTGCGACTGAACTTTGGGAGCAGGCGGGGCCAGCTGTGCCGGCGGGGTCAGCACAGGGGGGTCTGGGTGGGCACTGAGGACCCCAGGGAGTGAACACGCTGGGGGTGGAGAGAGCTGGAGGGGCCTCTTTTCTCCCTTGATCCTGGGAGGGGAGGAGTCCACTGGGGCCTGGGGGGTTGCCAGGCCTGGGGTGCTGAGGGTGGGGCACCCCCTCCCCTGCCCCTGCCCTGGCGGAGGTGGGGTTCGGTTGCAAGCAGGGCCTTAAGTGGGGGCCACAGGCCAAGGCTCACAGTGGCCTAGGAGGCCGGGCTGGGAGGAGGCCCAGGGGGGCCCAGAGGCCGAGCCAGGAGCCCTGTGAGGTGCTGGCGGGTGCTGCCCCTGCCCAGCTGGTGGGTGACACAGCAGCGTCCGGGGGGCTGCCTCTCCCGGGCCCCAGCACCGCTCTGGAGGCAGGAAAGACCCTCCTGCCCGGTCCCGGGCGGCCCTGCGCTGACACCCTCCGCTGCCTCACACGCGTGCCGGGCAGGCAGGTGGTGTGAGCGTGGCCTGTGCGTGGCGTGTGCAGCAACCGCAGCCCTCGGGAGGAGAGCAGTGTGTGCACAAATGTTTGCGTGCACGTGTGCACATGTGCTACAACACACGGTGCTCGTGCATGCACACATGTGGGTGCACACCCGCCCCGCCCCGCCCCCGCCCTGCTGGCCGCCGCCTGGTTGAGCTGAGCCCCTGGGGATGCTGGTGCGAGGCAGGAGCTGGCAGGCTGGGATCCCCAGTGCCGCAACCCCGCAGAGAGCAGTGAGCCTGTGGCTGCGCCCCGGAGCTGCGAGCTCCAAGCTGCTCCCAGTGGCCCTTGGGGGCAGCAGAAAGGCCCTGCCCGGGCCGTCAGGGCGGAGCCGAGGACGCCGGCGCCGGAGCAGGCGCAGGGCCGGCAGGGCCAGGGCTGTGGAGGCTGCTGGTGGCGGGACACTGAGCCCAGGGCTGGGCCGGAAAAGGCTGGAAAAGGCGAGAGGCCCCTGGCCCTGCTGTCCCGACCCCCGCAGTGAGGAAGGAGGCGGCGTGGGCATCCAGGGCCCAGTATCCCGCTGGGCTGCCCCGGCCGGCCTGGGCAGAGCGGGCCTCCCCTTGCGCCTGGCTGGGGGGCTGAGGGGTGTTTCGGAGCAGAAGAGGGTGGCGGCGCCTTCCTGCTGTTTCCTGGTTTTCATCCAGTCGTCCCCTCCGGCCAGGAGGGCCAGGCTCAGCAGGGTCCCCACCTGCTGTCTGGGGGAGTCCTGAGCCCACAGGCGGCCAGGGGAGGCGGCGCCGGGACCATCGTGGGGCCTGGCCACCCGGCTCTGCCCTGGCTGCTGCGTCCCTGGCAGTGGTCAGAGACCGACTGTGCCACGGTGCTGGCGGGGCTTCTGGTGCCCTTGTCCTGGATGAGTGGTGAGGGCAGGGACTTGACGCCCGAGCCTGCCCCAGCCTGGGCAGTGCTGTCCAAAGGCTGCTGGACATTTGGCGAGCCAGGCACTCAGCTGAGCCTGGGCTGGCGTGGGCGGGCAGCCAGGGCCAGATGCTGGCAGCCTGTGTGTGGGCAGGCGGCTGACCGCTCTGCTGGCGGGGCGCCCGTCTCCACGGCACCAGCCTCTAGCTGCCCACAGCCTCCCGGCCTGCCCACAGCCCCGAGCCCCAGCCCGAGCCTGGCCGTCAAGGGCACCCCAGCTGGGAGCCAGCGCTGCTCGCTCGGGGGTTGGGACGTGCTTTCTGTGGGTTGGGGTTGTTGGGGTGCCTGTGTCCCTCGGGAACTCCCTGTCCAATCTGGGGGAACACAGGCCAGCCAACAAATAGCAGAGTCTTTGGCTGGGAGGAGGAACCAGTGCTAAGATGGGGACCACTTCAGGGAGGGCTTGGGTGGGGCTGCCCCGGGAGATGCACAGGGACCTGGGGGGCTGAGGGGGGGAGCATCCCAAGGACCCTCCACCTGCTGCAGTTGTTGGGGCCGCCGTGCGCTGCCGGGGCCACGGGCCTGCACCCGGGCCCCAGGGGCCACCCTGCTGCGGCAGGGCTGGTGGGGAACGGTGAGGGGGCTGCAGGGGCTGGTGGGGTGCCCTGGGGGGCGGCTGGGGACGGCAGTTCGGAAGGGGAGGGGTATAGGGAGCGGTGAGGGGGCTGCAGGGGCTGGCGGGGTGCCCTGGGGGGCGGCTGGGGCGGCGCTGGCCTCGCGCCAGCAGCAGGGGGCCGCTCTGCAGGGTGAGTGTGGCCCCCCCGCCCCCCGCGCGGGCGGCCCATCGCTGAGGCCCCCGCGGGCCCTTTCAAAGCTGCGACTTCCATTTCCACGACTCTGGCGTGAAGCGGCCGCATCCCCAGCGCCCGCCTCGCCCGGTGCGGGGGTCGGCAGCCCCCACTCCTCATCATGGAAAGTGGGGGGCTGGAACGTCCCGTCTGGGCAGGCGCTGCCTGACGCCCGATCACGCGCGGAACAGCAAGAGCCCTGCCCAGGCGCCAGGGAGCCCCGTCGCTCCCCCTCCCCAGCCGAGCCCAGTTTCTTGGCTGGGGGGACCCCCCACCCCCGCCTCTGCCGGGAGCGTCTGCCTTTCCGAAGGCCTCTCCCCAGGACACAGCTGGAAGGGGCGGCCGGCTGGACACGGCGGGGGCCCCCCCCCCCGTGAGCCCCGCCCGGGGAACCCGAGCTCACCCCCGCCCCCCTGGGCTCTGGGCCTGCGGCTGCAGTCACCCCAGGAGCCACCCCCGCATTCACCCCAGCAGTCACCCCCGCAGTCACCCCGCAGTCACCCCCGCAGCCACCCCGCAGTCACCCCCGCAGCCACCCCGCAGTCACCCCGCAGCCACCCCCGCAGCCACCCCGCAGTCACCCCCGCAGCCACCCCCGCAGCCACCCCGCAGTCACCCCGCAGTCACCCCCGCAGTCACCCCGCAGTCACCCCCGCAGTCACCCCGCAGTCACCCCCGCAGTCACCCCGCAGTCACCCCCGCAGGCACCCCCGCAGCCACCCCACAGTCACCCCGCAGTCACCCCCGCAGTCACCCCGCAGTCACCCCCGCAGTCACCCCGCAGTCACCCCCGAAGCCACCCCGCAGGCACCCCGCAGTCACCCCCGAAGCCACCCCGCAGGCACCCCGCATTCACCCCCGCAGCCACCCCGCAGTCACCCCGCAGTCACCCCCGCAGTCACCCCGCAGTCACCCCCGAAGCCACCCCGCAGGCACCCCGCAGTCACCCCCGCAGCCACCCCGCAGTCACCCCGCAGTCACCCCCGCAGTCACCCCCGCAGTCACCCCCGCAGTCACCCCGCAGTCACCCCCGAAGCCACCCCGCAGGCACCCCGCAGTCACCCCGCAGTCACCCCCGCAGTCACCCCCGCAGCCACCCCGCAGTCACCCCCGCAGCCACCCCGCAGGCACCCCGCAGTCACCCCCGCAGTCACCCCCGCAGCCACCCCGCAGCCACCCCGCAGTCACCCCGCAGTCACCCCGCAGTCACCCCAGCGAGGGCCGGGCCGCGGGGCGCGCTCCGCGGTGCTGAAGGGACAGCGCCCGCCTGCCCGGCCCGCGGTGCCCCGGCCGCCAGGGTGGCCGCGAGGGGGGGCGTGCGGGGCGCGCCCAACGCAGGGCCTCCTGGGGGGCGGGGTGCCCAGGCAGCGTGGGGGCGCCGCCTCGGGAGGGGCGTGAGGCGCCTGCAGCGGCCCCGCCGCCGGCTGGGACGGTCCCCGGGTCGGCCCCGCGCCCGCCGTCCCCTCCGGCCTCCCGCGGCCCGGCCAGGCGGTGCTGGGGAGCCCGGGGGGGCGCGGGGGCGGAGGGGGGCCTGGAGGCAGCGGGGGCTGGGGCAGCAGCCTGAGGGGCGGGGGGGGCCCTGAGGCCGGGCCGACCCCCTGGGCCTCCCAGCACAGGCCCCGCGGCCCTCCCGGGGAGTCCAGGGCCGGCTCCTCTGCCCCGGCGGGGCCCGGCGAGCCCGCCGCCCTCCGCCTCCGCGCGCCCCGACCGCGCCGCCCCGCCCCCCCGCCCCCTCCGGGCCGCAGGGGCGAGTCCGGGCCGCGGGGGGGGGGGCCTGACGGCGCGGGGTCTCGGGCCGCCTCCCTGGGGGCTCTCGGGCCACTGCGCGCCCCGGGCGGGGGGCGGCGGGCGCGCCCGGGGCGCCTGGTGCGGGGGCCGGGCCCTCCCGGCGAGCTCGGGGTCCCCCGCGGGCGGGGGCGGGCGGGGCGCGCGGCTGGACGGGGCGGCGCGCGGGCCGGGGGCGGGGCGGGGCGCGCGGCGGGGGGCGGCGGGCGGGCGGGCGGGGCGGGGCGGGGCGGCGTCCCCGCGCGCGGCCGGCCGGCGAGGAGCGCGGAGCCGCCGCTCGGCCCTGCGGCTCCGGCCGGGCGCCTGGGCTCGGGCCCGCCCGCCCCGCCCCGCGGCCGGCAGGATGGTGCAGCGGCCGCGCAACGGCGGCGTGTACCCGGGCGCGGGCGCGGAGAAGAAGCTCAAGGTGGGCTTCGTGGGGCTGGACCCCGGCGCGCCCGACTCCACGCGGGACGGCGCGCTGCTCCTCGCGGGCGGCGCGGGCCCCCGGCGCGGCGGCCTCCTGAGCAAGCCGCGCGCGGGCGGCGCGGGCGCCGGGAAGCCCCCCAAGCGCAACGCCGTGTACCGCCGGCTGCAGAATTTCCTCTACAACGTGCTGGAGCGGCCGCGCGGCTGGGCCTTCATCTACCACGCCTACGTGTGAGCGCGCGGGCGCGGGGGCGCGGGCGGGGGCGCGGGCGGGGGGCGCGGGCGGGGGCCGGGGGGGCGCGGGGGCGCGTGGCCGCGGGGGCGCGGGGGCGCGGGCGGGGGCGCGGGGGGCGCGGGGGCGCGGGGGGCGCGGGGGGCGCGGGCGGGGGGCGCGGGGCTGCGGGGGCGCGGGGGGCGCGGGGCTCGGGCCAGGGCCCTTCGGGCGGGGGTGCGCCGGCCGCCGCGAGGCCCGGTTGCATCAGCCCCTCCCGCGCAGGCCGGGGAGACGCGCGCCCCAGCTTCGCTCGGCCCGAGCCCCTCCCCGCACCCGCTGCGCCGAACAAAGGGCCCGCCTGGGGTGGGGGCGCCGCGTGCCGCTGGCTCGGGGCGCCCCTCTGGCCGGGCCCCCCAAGGAAGGCCCGCGGGAGGAGCTGGCCTGTCCTCCCCACCCCCGAGTCTCCCCCTCCATCTGGGGGCGCTCCCGCTGCCGAGTGGGGGAGGGGTCTTAGCGATGCTCCCCTCCCCCAGCCCTGCGGGGGCGTCGCGTGTCCTGCGGGGGTGCGGCCCCCTCCCCGCGCGCCCCACCCCCAGCCCCCCCTCCACCCCGACCCCGACCCCGACCCCGACCCCTCTGCAGCTGCGCCCCAGCAGGTGCCGCCCCGGCCTGCGCGGGCCCCGCTCCCCGGCGCCCGGTGCGCGAGCTGCGGCGGGCGGGCCGGGCCGGGCCGGGCCGGGCCCGCGAGCACAACCTCCACAGCCGCTGCGCGCCGTGCCGGGCTGTCCCCCACCCCGGCGAGGCCCGCCGCGCGGAGGCCATTTTGTAGGGAACAGGCGTTTTGGGGACGGGGCGGGGAGGCCCTGGCGCTGCTCGGAGCCTCCGCCCCGTGGGGAGGGGAGCAGCTCCCGAGTGACCCTCGAGCACCGGGAGAGGCCCCGGGGGGAGCTGCTGGGCTGGCGAAGAGGTGCCGGGCGGAGAGCACTGTCCTGGCCTTGGCACCGGGGCCAGCCCAGCGCCCGGGGCCCTGCGGCCCGCCCGCCCCGCTGCCCTGCCCGGCGGCTCCAGCCCCTCCTGCCCAGGGCTGGCCCCTCGGCGGGCCCTGGGCTCGTCACCCGGCCCTTCCTCAGGCTGCCCCTTCACCATTCCCTGCCTGACCGGGGCCCGGAGGGACCAGCTCTGGTCAGCCAAGCCCTGGCCCGGGGTGACCTCTGGCACTTGCACCAAGCCCAGCTGCACGGCCAGCGGCCGCAGCCCCCGCTGAGGGGTTGCTGGGCTTCCGGCCTGGTGCCCAGTGCCGGGGCAGCTGTCTTCGTTCAGCCCCTTGGGGCTCCCCTGGGGTGGCCCGTCCCGCCCCGGCGGCCCTCCCTGCCTGCCCCATGCTGCGGCCCCGGCACGGGGGGGATGGAGGAGGGGGGAGCGAGGGTCAGGCTGCAGCTTCAGGCAACTGTCCACTCCCCACAGGACCTCTGCAGCAGGATGGCCGTGCCCACAGGCTCCCACAAAGCAGAGAGTGCCCCCCTGGGTGCTGTCCCCACACGGGCAGGGCTTCCTGGAGCCCCTGCGCCCAGGAGCTGGGGTGCAGGCTCTGGAGGACCCCAGGGGCCCCCTGGGGCGTGAGTGGCCGGGGTGCAGGAGCCGGCTAGGTGCTCCGGCCAGGGGCTCTGTGGCTGCGTTCCCCGCATCAAGCAGGCTGCACGGCCGCTGCACGGCCCCAGGGATGTGTGGGGTGCCACCCCCCCGCCAGCCCCGGCCGCTCTGGCTTCTAGCTGAAGCCCGACTGCACGGTCTGCCCGCGTCCCCCGCAGGACGCACCCGCCTCCCTGCCTCCCCGGCCTGTGAGGTGCGGTGTGCCGCCTGTGCCCCCGGGTCGGGTGGGCCCTGGGCACCCCGAGCCAGGAGGCATGCCGGCAGGGTCCCGGGTGGGCAGCCGGGGGGCGGGGAGCAGCCGAGGGGCGCATTCCCGCCCCTGGTGCCCGAGGGCGGGCCTGGATTCGGGCCTGGAGTCCGTAGTGCCTGGAGCGGCCGTGAGCTCCTCGAGGGGCGCCTGAGCCGAGAGGAATCCCACCCAGGTGCTGGGGACACGTTCTGGGGGTGCAGCCCATCCCGCCTGTGACAGGGGCCGGGCAGGTGCACACGGGGCTCCTCTTAACTGGGCTCGAGTGGGCAGGAGGCGCCGCTCGGGGTACCTTTCCTGCACGGTAGGGCTGTCGCCCCGTTTTCCCTGGGGACCCTGAGGCGGCCTTCGGCGAGTCCTTGCGCGCCCCCACTTCAGAGACAGGCCCGGGGCAGGCCCTCGGCCTCCCCAGCCTGCGAGAGGCTGCGTGGAAGCGGGTGACGGGGGCTGCGCACGGGCAGTGCTCTCTGGGCCGGACTCTGGCCTCTGGGGCCCCCGTTGTGTGAGGGCCTGCGGTGCCCCCGAGGCCTGTCCCCCCGCCGCAGGCTCCTGCCCCCAGTCACGAGCAGGGCGTGCTCGCGCCAGCTGCCCGCCGGGGAGGCGGGAACCCCCGTGGCCTGCTCCCCGCTTCTCACGGGCAGCCCCCCGCAGTGCCTATCGATTGGAGAATCTCATGGAAATTCCCCAAAAGGTGGACAGGCCGGCGGCTGTGGTTTCCGGGACGCCGGCGCTCCTTGAGTGGCTGGACGGGAAATCGCCCACGACGGGGCGTTTCGCCCTGACCGGCCAGCTGTGCGGCCCGGGCCTCGGGGGTCTGCGGGCGCGGGCGGGTGGGCCTGTCCCGGCGGGTTTCACAAGCCGGGCAGCGCGGGCGGGGTCCGTGAGCCCTCACGGGGGGAGGTGGCAGCGGGCCGGCCTGGCGCTGGACGTGCTCACCCCGTGGGGACCAGGTGGCTCCAGAGCGAAGCTGAGTCCAGAGCCAGGGGAGCAGCCGCCCACTTGCTGTTCTCTCGAGCGACCCCGCAGACCTCTGCTGACCTCCCGGGGCCCCACGCCCGTGTCCCTGCAATGACAGTGGCCACCCCCGCTCCCTGCGGGCTTCTGGGCGCCCCAGGAGGATGAGGGCCCTGAGCTTGGGGAGGGGCGCTGGGGAGGGACGGGCAGCAGGTGGGCGGCTGCGAGTGTCCCCCTGAGGTGGGGGCGCAGGAAGCCCTTGCCCGTGGCCTGTTTCCGACACTCCCGGGTGTGGGGTCAGGGGGGCCGCGACGCCTCTGGCTGCCCCACGCGCCCCGGGGTGTCTGTGGCTGGAGCTGGGGGGCCTAGGCTTGTCCCCTGCTCAGGAGGAAAGAGGCCTGTGCCCCGGAGGCCCTGGGGGGGGACCTAGGTAGCATCAGGCCCTTCTGAAGGCCCCGCGCACCGTCTGCCGCCACAAGTTACCTTGTGGGGTGAGGGACCCGGGGCGGCCGTGGGGGGCTGGGCTCCCAGGGGGCAGTGGCCACCTCGCCTGCAGGTGACCGCCCGTCACCTGGCCTTGTTCCCGACCTGGCCCCGTTGGCTCTTCGGGCCTGGGGGACCCCCTCGTGGAGAGGGGTGTGCAGGGCGAGCCTGGCGCCCGGGGGCCAATGCCGGCAGCTCCTCTGTAAGAGCATCCAGGCCTGGGCAGCGGGGGCCGGGTCTCAGAAAGGGGGTTCCCGGAGGGGTGAGATGCCCCGTGTGGGCCAGGAGCGGGACGACAGCGCAGGCCCCTCTGCGGCCGCCCCACAGGCCGGCCGGGGCTGGGTGCTGGCCCCAGGCCGCACGGGGTGGCTCCTGCCGCGGGGAGGCCGGGCGCCGGCTGCCGGCTCTGATCTGCCCTTCGCCTCAGGACGGAGCCCGGAGCCCAGCGTCACCAGCGCTGCCCGCTCTCCGGCTCGAGCAAAGTCAGCTCTTCCCCCGGGGGCTGCTGGGAATGAGCCCGGACCGCACAGAGCGGCGTGGGTGCCGGCGTCCCGCGACCCTCCCTCCGCCTCTCGGCCCGCGCGGCGGGTCCTGGCAGGGGTGTGGGGCCGGGAGACCCTTCCCGCGCCCGTCCTGCCGGCCGCCCCCTCCCCCGGCGCCTGTGCCCGAGGTGGGCTTGGCTCGTGGCTGGGGAGCCCGGCGGGCCGCGGGGAAAGGCGGGCGGCGCTGGTCTCCCGGGCTCCTGGGGGATGTGCGCGGAGCTTCCGGAGGCAGCGCGCTGTGCCGGGGGTGAGCCGAGGCGCTGTGGGGCCGCGCTGCTCAGTGCCCGCCGGGGGGCAGAGGGCGGGGGCCGGGGGTCCCGGGGGCCCTTGGGACCCACATGGGGCTTTGGGCGTGGGGGCCTCTGGGGGCTCCGGGCCCCCTGCCCTGGAGAGCGGGGCCAGGGCCAGGGGGTAGGACCCCGGGACAGGCCTCCCGCAGGGACTGACCTCCCCCCACGGGGCTCCCACGCCGCCTCCCCTCCCTGTCAGCTCCGCCGCGGTTTGGTCAGCGAGCCGCAGTTAATGTGGAGCGGAAGGACAGCGAGGCCTCTCCGGGCGCAGGAGGCGGGAGACGCCGGTCGGGCTGACCACGGCCGGCCGGCGTCGGGGGCTGGGCGCTGCTGGGCCGAGAGCAGCCCCGTCCTCCCCGACGCGGCCCCGCTGGGCTCATCCCGGCCGGTGTCCGCCGTGCGCTCCGCACCGCCTGCCCTGCCAGGCCTCCGCGGGGTGCTGCTGCCCAGGGCTGGGGGGCCGGGGGGCCCGCGCGAGTGCCCTCGTGGGTCAGCAGCTGGAGGCGCTGGCCCGGGAGCCAGCCTGACCCGGTGGCAGAAAGGCCGTGCGGGGCGTGAGGCTGGCCGGGGAGGGCCTTGTTGGAACCAGGGCCCACCGTGGGGGAGGCGCCCCGTTGCCAGGACACTGTGCCAAGTGGTGCCAGGGGTGCGGGGGGCAGGGCCAGGAGGAGCAGGCCCTGCAAGGACAGTGGGCAGCAGGGCTGTGAGGGGGCTGTCCAGAGGGCCGTTCTCGGGGTTCCCTGAGCCCCTGGGTGGATCCCAGGTGTAGCTGACCAGCAGCGGGGGCTGTGGGGGGCGCCTTCCCCGGGAAGCGAGTGTCTGCTCAGCCGTCCCAGGATGACTGTCCTGAACCCGGGTGGTTTGCCCTGGGCCTCCCCTGCACGGATCTCCAGGGGCAGGGCCGAGGGCCTAGCAGGGTGGGTGCAGGACCCGCTGCCCAGGGCGGCCCCCGGGAGAGGACACGTGGGAGCAGCGGTGCTGTGTTGGGGTGTCTGTGCGGGGAGCTCCTACAGGCAGGCCTGGGGCTCCTGGGGCCAAGTGCCAACGGAGGAAGGAAGCGTCTCTGGAGTGGCTGCCCCTCGCCCCGCAGGGAGGGGCAGGGAGGGACGCTGCGGCGGGCTGGTGGGCAGGCGGGGCACCTGTGCTCAGACGGGGGGCGTGGCCTCTGGGGGGGCGAGTCGCCGCCGCGGGACGCAGATCCCCGAGCCAGCCGGCCGGTCGGGGCTCCGCCGCAGGCGTGTCTGGCGCAGTTGCCCATGGGGACGCCCGCCGCCACCTCGCCCATGGGGGTGCCCGCGCCTGGCTCTGCTGCTGCGCGGCCTGTGGGTCCCCTTCCCGGCCCCTCCCCCGGCTCACCGCGGGGCCCTGGCGTCTGGCCTCTCCGCCCTGTGTTTTCGGGGTCTGGGCCCGTGGGCCGGAGCGTCATGGTGTGTAAGGCGTCAAGGTGGCCTGGCCACTGTCGGTCCGCCGTCTGGTCACTGGGGTCGGTGTGGGCACAGGTCACCCTCCCGCTTCCAGGGCCGTCGGGCCTCCGGCCCCAACAGTGTCCTGTGCTGAGAGCATGAGGGGTCAGCCAGCCTCGGGGACGGCAGTTTGGCCACCACAGGTCAACATGTGGGCTCCCCAGCGCGGGCCACAGTCGGGGTGGGTAAGCAGATGGCACAGCTCCAGCAGGGCGAACCCTGGAGGGGGGCGGGCGGGGGCGGGCGTGCGGCCTGGGGCGCGTGGGGAGAGGGGACTGGCGGTGAAGCAGCTGGGGTGGGGTGGGCTGGCTGAGGCCGGACCCAGGGGTGGCCAGTGGCCTTGGGTGTGCTGCGTGGATCGGCCGGTGGGCAGGGGTGGGCGCAAGGCGCAAGGTGCTTGCTTCTCAGGTGAGATGGGGCCAGGCGGGGTGCAGGGCGTTCTTCCTGTCGTCTTGGGGTGCAGGTGGCAGGCGCCCGGGTGGTGGCAGGCCAGGCAGGTCAGGCACGCCGGCTGCAACAGCTGAGGGGAGAGGGAGAGGCCAGCTAGGGGGAGGCGGGCAGGCCCTGGGCGGGCGGGTCTTCGAGAAGGCTGGTGGGAGGCCCAGCCGGCCCCCTGTTGCCTGCTGCCCTGGCCTGGCACCTGTGTCCAGGGGCAGGTGGCCCGCAGGCAGCAGATCTGCCATGGGGAGCCAGCCCTGGGGACTCTGCCCGGCATGCGGCCTCCTGAGGCCCCGGCTATGTGCTGAGCCAGCGGCTCTCCCTGCCTGGCCCTGGGAGCACGCTGGCTGCCAGCCTCAGGGACACCCGGACAGCACCTGGGCCGAGCTCCACAGCCGTCTGAGGGGCTGCCCCTGGGGTTCCCTGAGGTCCTGTGAGCCTGGGGCTCCAGTGGTGAGTGGTGAGGGGCCCCTGGCCTCCTTTGGAGAGGGGCTGGCCACCCCGAGGTCCTGCCTGGGCCGTAGAGAGGCCCTGAGCCTGCGTGGCTGAGTGTTGGGAGAGCTGGTTAGGGGATGGGTGCAGGGAGGCCCCAACACGGGGGCCTTTGGGAGGCAGGGGCCAGGCGGGCCCAGTGGGTGTGCTTGGGGAGCCGGCAGTGGCCTGAGCTGTGGCCCCTGCGCCTCCTGTCCCTGCCCGGCCAGGTGGGTGCTGCCTGGGCTGCTCTCTTGCATGGGGTGAGGGTGGGCCGCGGGGGGTGATGCTCCTCCTGCCCCTTGGGCCCCATCAACTCTCCGGAGACATTTCCTGACTGCCTGGCGCCTGCAGCGGCCTCAGCGAGGCGCAGCGGTGGGCCCAGAGCCAGTGTCTGCAGGCCGAGGGCCGGGGGCAGGGAGGGGGCGGGGCCTGCAGGCCTCCCTGGAATGTGGAGGGGTTTCTGCCCCAAGGGGTGCTCGGTCTGGCCTGGCCTGGCCCCAGCCCCCCCGGTGTGAGGCCCAGCAGGGCCCCGCTCTCTTCGTGGGGAGTGGCCTGGCATAACCCAGTTCACCCCCATTCCGCGCCCGGACAGGTGGCAGCATCCTGCTGTCTGGAGACGCCCCCTGCTAGGTTTGGGGGTGCGGCCCTCTCCGGGGCGAGAGCCAGAGCACAGCCGGCCCGGGGCCCCTCCTCGGTGCCGGGGGGCACCACGCCGCGTGCCCATCCTTCCGGGCGTGGTGAGGCCTCCTCCCTGCACCCTCCGCCGTCTGTGACCGTGTGTTCCCACAACGCCAGACACAGAGTTGGGGTGGCCGCGGGCCATTCTCCACCTAGCCGCGCTGGCCCCCTGCCTCTGGACGGCCGCTCGCTGCTCCCTCTGCGGGAACGGCCCCTCTGCCCGCGGCCACCAGGCCTCACCCCGCCTGCCCGGGCCTCCTCTGCGGGGTCGCCCCGGCCCACCGCGCGCCTGGCCGCAGACCTTGTCCCCGTCCCCACGGGAGGACGCGTCGGGCTGTGGCCAGCAGCTGTGAACACGAGGACGCGGGTGTCTGGACGCAGCATTTCCAGGGCTTGGTTAATTGAGTAAATTGACTAATGAACAGAGGAAATTAATTGCCGTTTTGAAGACGACCTTTGTCCACCGTGCTGTGTGGTCCCTCTGCCATGGCCGCTGGGGCCGGAGCTGCCTCCTGGTGCTCGTCCCTGGGTGCTGCAGCCCCTGGCCGCCTCAGGTCGAGCCGAGGCCTGGGCTCTGGGTCCTGGCGGGCGGGGAGGGCGCCCAGGGGGCCTCGGCATGCACCCCGAAGGGTCTCGGCTCCCACTGGGGGGCCTGTGGCCGCCACTCCCCGGGCGGCCGTCCCGGGTGGCAGGGTGGTGAGGACCGGGCGCACCAGTCCTGCGGCCCCCGCTGCCCCCTGCCCCTCTGGGGCCCCTGAGGCTCTGCTCCAGGACCCCTCCACCCCCAGCTCTGGCTGCAGACCCTGGCCCCGACTTCGCCCTCCTCCGGCAGGTGGGACAGGTGGGACATCCTCCGAGCCTAGAAAGAGACGTATGCAATGCGGAGGAGTGTGCGCAGGGCCCCCCTCTGCCGCAGCTTGGGGGTGGGGGCGTGGCCCGCTTTGAGCTTAGAGAATTTGGGGGATTTTCCCAAAGCGTGACGCTGTCAGGGCTGCGCCAGACCTCCTGGGGTGCCCCGGCAGTGGGTGGGGCTGGGCTCCGCAGGCGGCCTGCTGCTGGCCCTCTCCCGCCTGACCACCGCCCCCCTCAGGTTCCTGCTGGTCTTCTCCTGCCTCGTGCTGTCCGTGTTCTCCACCATCAAGGAGTACGAGAAGAGCTCCGAGGGCGCCCTGTACATCCTGGTGAGCCTGCGCCCCCTCCCGCCGGGCCCCGAGGGTGCTGCCCGACCCGCCCTCCCGCTGTGGGGCCTCTGACGTCGTCTGCCCTGAGCCCACGCCACCCCCCAACGCCCGCCAGGCTTCCTGCTGGGAGCCCTGTGCCCCCATCCCAGGCCCCTGCCACTGGGGCTGCAACTGGGGACCGAGGCGCCACCTCCACCCCCACACGGCTCCTGGACCCCGCCTGCCCCTCCCCACCCTTCCCTGCACACGTGGGCAGTTGGAGGGATGGGGATGGGCAGGGGCGGGTGTCATGGCAACGGGAGCGCTTCTGTGTTGCTGTTGGTGACGGGAGGGGCCCCTGAGGGGGCTGAGCCCCGCTCCAGAAGGCTCTAGAAGCCCTTCCTCCTGCCGGCCTGCCTGTGGGGTGGGCTTCCAAGCTTGGGGGCGGGTTGCACCCCCTTGGCTGCTACCTAGAGCCTCCCTCTGCTCTGCCCCTGAGACCAACATCAGCCCACGTGGGGGGCGCCCACCACTCCGCCCTGGACCCCCAGCCAGCAGGCAGCCCGCCTGGCAGGGCTGAGCGCCCCCCCCCCCCCGCAGGAGATCGTCACCATCGTGGTGTTCGGCGTCGAGTACTTCGTGCGCGTCTGGGCTGCCGGCTGCTGCTGCCGCTACCGCGGCTGGAGGGGGCGGCTCAAGTTCGCCCGCAAGCCCTTCTGTGTGATCGGTGAGCAGGGCGTGGGCGCGGGGGCTGCCCGGGGGTGCCCTCGGGGCTCCCCGCCCGGCGGGGCGCGGAGGTGCGGGGGCTGAGCCCTGCCTCTCTGCAGACATCATGGTGCTCGTCGCCTCCATCGCGGTGCTGGCCGCCGGCTCCCAGGGCAACGTCTTCGCCACGTCGGCGCTGCGCAGCCTGCGCTTCCTGCAGATCCTCAGGATGATCCGCATGGACCGGCGCGGCGGCACCTGGAAGCTCCTGGGCTCCGTGGTGTACGCGCACAGCAAGGTGCGGCTGCGGGGCGCCCGGGGTGGCGGGGCCGGGCCGCCCAGGCTTCCTCTGGGAGCCGTCTCCCTTACGCGGGGAGCCCGGCGAGTGGGCGTCCTGGAGGGTTAGTCCCGTCACCGCCGTTATGGAGCCTGGGTGGGAGGTGGGGGACCGACCTCCGCCCGAGCCCAGTTCTGAGCCCGGCCGTGTCCCCCGGCCCCGCTGCGAGCCCCAGCCGTCCACCCTGGGCGGGCTTGTGGCGGCGACAGCTCCTCCCATCATCCTGCCGTCTGACCTAGACCGGCCAGCAGGGTGGGGGTGTCGCTGCGCTCAAGGAGAGCGGTCGGGAGGGGTGTCTGCCCCGTTCAGAGAGGGAGGGAGGGACAGGGTAGGGCCCCCCGGGGCTCCCCCCCAAGTCTTCCCCACTTGGCTGTCTGATCCCCAGCCGTGGGGAGCCCCCGCCCCCCAGCCGGGGCACATGCGAGGGGCCACCCAGGCTGACCCTCACAGCAGCAGCTGCTGACTGGGGGGGGTGTGGGGTGCTCTGCAGCCCTCAGAAGGGCCCCAAAGCCCTGAGACGCAGAGCAGGCAGCCGCTGCCCAGGCCCGCCCTCCCAGGTGGCCAGGCCGGGCTAGCCGTGGGCCTTCGTCCGCAGGAGCTGGTGACCGCCTGGTACATCGGCTTCCTCTGTCTCATCCTGGCCTCCTTCCTGGTGTACTTGGCGGAGAAGGGCGAGAACGACCACTTTGACACCTACGCGGACGCGCTCTGGTGGGGCCTGGTGAGTGCGCCGGCCCGGCTCACGCGGCCTCTCTGGCCGGCTGACCACACGGCTCTCTGGGGCCACCTGCTGGTCACTCCTGAGCGCGACACGTGGCTGGGGGCGGCCGGGGCTCCCTGCAGGCTGCTGTGGAGACCGACCCCAGGCGTGTGCCTGCCCCTGACCCTGTCATCCTTCCTCCTTCGCCGTCCACCGGCATGTGGCCTTGTGCGGGGAGGGGAGGGGCAGGCCTGGGAGTGCCTCTGTCCTGATGAGTCAGTTTATTCAGCATCCAGAGCTTTCCTTGGGCCACATGGACAGTGCTGGGGACGCCCCAGGGTGGGCACCAGCGGATGGCCTGGGAGAGGGGACCACCCAGCCCTGCTGCCTGCCTCCCCAGGGGCCAGCCTGCCCCAGTCCCTCCGTGTACTCAGGTGGCCTGTTGGCCGGGGTCCTGCGCCAGGGCTGAATGTTCACCTGTGCGTCCTGCCGGGCAGCCGGCTCCCATGGCGACCGGCCTTCTTCTTGGCCAGCGCCCCAGTCCAGGCGCTGACCCGGCTCGCTCCTGGCCACCCTGTGCGGCCCCAGCCTGTGGGGAGAGTAGAGGCCTGGGGGTGGGGTGTGGCTGGAGTGTGGGCGAAGGGTGGCTGGCCCACCTGGCTTCGCAGGCACTTGTGGAGGTGGCGGGGGTAGCCCATGCCTGCCCCGTCCTGGACCAAGGGGCACCTGGCGGCCCAGTGTCCAGCCTGTCCAGGGGCTGGGCCTCTTGCGCCCCAAGGCTGGGGCCGAGGGGTGTCCTCAGATATTTGGTTGGCTGTGGCCCAGTGACCGGTGCTTCCGTCCCCAGATCACCCTGACGACCATCGGCTACGGAGACAAGTACCCCCAGACCTGGAACGGGAGGCTCCTGGCCGCCACCTTCACCCTCATCGGCGTGTCGTTCTTCGCTCTCCCTGCGGTGAGTCCTGCCTGTGGCGGGCAGGGCGCCCAGGGGCCGCGGGTCGCTCAGGTCCCTCCCCTGGGGGACGGGACAGGGAGCCAGGGGCCGGGGCGTCCTCCACAGACAGTGGTGCTGCGCGCCCGAGCTGGGCTTCCGTCCGCAGCCGGGGTTCCGGCAGCCCCTCCCTGCCTGCGGCCGCTCACGGCGCTGGTGCCAGGAGCTCTGTGGGCCCAGGGCCAAAGACCCCGGCTCCCGCAGAGCCCGGGCGGTGGCGGGCAGAGGTGGGTGGTGCCCGAGCTTGGCCGCGGGGGTGAGCGTGGCAGGAGGTGTGTGCGTGCGGGGGTGAGGGACGCCCTGCCCGCCGGAGGCTTCCTGTGCCCCAAACCCAAGCCTCCCCTCCCGCCTGGTCTCTGGCAACGGGCCGGGACCCGGGGCTGCGTGGGCGCAGACGAGAGCGGGCACGAGGCTGGAGCTTGCTGAGCAGCATCTTGCCGCGGCACCCGCAGGGCATCCTGGGATCCGGCTTTGCCCTCAAAGTCCAGGAGCAGCATCGGCAGAAGCACTTCGAGAAGAGGCGGAACCCGGCGGCGGGCCTGATCCAGGTGAGGCCCGGGCCGGGCAAGGGCCGTGCCACGCTGGGAGGGGCTCCCCGCCTGGGCCTTCGGGGGACCTGCCGGGGGCGAGGGCCATGCTGGGAGGCAGCCGAGACACACGCAGTGACCCGTGGCCCTGCCCAGTCAGGCCGTTCCAGGTGCTGGGCATCCCCTGCCCGGCGGAGCTCGGCGTGTGGGGCTCGGCTCCCGGCGGTGCTTGGGGCCGTCGGAACGTGGGGGGGGGGCGTGCCCTGGGCTGCAGCAGCCCCAGGCTTGCGACTGCTGGGGGCCGCCCGTCGCTCCGGCGGCCCATCCTGGGCAACCTGGCTGAAGCCGTGTGTCCATCTTTCTTGCGGGAACTGCGAAGGGCTCGTTCTTCAAAAGGATCGTGAAGAAGAAACACCCCAAGCTCCCCTCGCCGTGGCCGCTGCCCGGCCCGGCCAGGCCCCCGGCTGCCGCGCCTTCCCCTCTGGGGCCCCTCCCAGCGGCGGGTGGCCCGTCTGGAGAGGCTGCCTGGTGCGGGGGCCGGGGTGCCCTGTGGGAGGGTGGGGTCCAGGCCGCCCGGTCCAGGCTGTGGACAGCCACGGGGCCAGCGGAGGCCGGCCGGGCCAGCGCTCTGCTGCAGAGTTGGGCGAGGAGGGCGGGCACCACCTCGGTGGCCCGTGCTGGGGAGCGCCGCTCGCCCACCACGCGGGACACGCCGGGCCGGCCTCTCCCGGAGCCGAGGTCCTGGGGCAGCACCCATCTCGCGGGGACCCCTGCCCGGGGTCTTGCGGGAAGAGGTGCAGGAAAGGCACGTCCCCCCACAGCCCTGGGGCGCCCGGCACACCAGCCCCGGCCTGCAGCGTGGTCACTTCCCGGGATGGACGGCCTCTTGCATCCCTTGAACGCGGGGGGCCTCGGGCAGCCTCAGGGATGGCCAGGACCCAGGAGGAGGAGGGGCAAGGAAGAGCCCTGGGGCGGCTCTGCACCCCGGGGGTGGGCGCCAGCGCCGACAGGGGACTGGTCAGCGTCAGGCGGGAGCAGGGGCCTGGCCAGGTCTGGGGTGGGTGTGCAGGGGCCTGGCTGGAGAAGGTGCTGGGAAGGGTGGGGTGCGTGGGACTGGGCGAGACCCCAGAGAGGGAGGGCTCAGCCTGGGTCCCGGCCCTCCGAGGCGGGAGGGGAAAGGGCAGTAGCTGGGCCCCTGAGGTCCAGGGAGGCCAGTGGCCGCCGCGTGGTGCGTGGCCGGGGAGGCCCTGGGCCCTGACCCGCTGCTCGTCCGCAGTCCGCCTGGAGGTTCTACGCCACCAACCTGTCACGCACAGACCTGCACTCCACCTGGCAGTACTACGAGCGCACGGTGACCGTGCCCATGTACAGGTAGGGCCGCCTGGCGCTGGCCGGCCGCAGGTCGCTCCCGCTCCTTGTTCCCCGCTGCTGTCCTCCCCCTCCCACCCCCGCGCCTGTCCCGGCCTCCGACCCGTGTGTTGTGCCCTGGAGCTGCCCCTGGTGCCCTGGCAGCCCGCGGGCCCAGGCCGCCCGGCTGGGAGCAGGAGGGCCCCAGCGCCCGGGGCCTCTGCGGGACGGAGGGGCTCCCACCTCAGTGGCTTCAGGGCCCCCACAGCACGGAGCGGGCAGTGCCGGGCAGCCGCGGGCCAGGCGGGGACACCCATGGGCAGGCACAGACCGGGGGCCTGGCAAGATCGGGGGCCCGGGGTAGGCCCAGGGCTGCCTGGTGTCCTCCATGTGCCCCTGGGGTGGGCGCGCTGCCCCTCGCCTGCCGGTCCCCCGCAGAGCCTGGGCCGGCCGCTGGGTCCGCCACCAGCTGCGGGCGAGGGGAGCAGGACGCCTGCCCGAGGCCTGACTGGCCGGAGCCCCCGCCCAGGCCCCCTCGGCTAATTTTCTTTGTTCTGTTGTCCCCCCACTTTCCTTGGTTTCTTTTTCATTTTCTTTTCCGTGCCCCGTTCTTTTAATTTCCGTTCTCTCCCCGTTGTGTGTGTGGAAACCCTTGAAAGTGCGCAGTCGCAAACCTACGGGGCCTCCAGGTAGGCGATGCGTGGGCCACGGCTGGCCCCCGGGACCGGGGGCGCCGCCCTCACCCGCCACCCCACGCCCCTCCTGGCTCCCCGCCTGTCTCGGGCCGGACCCTCCCTGCTCCTCCTGCCCCCGCCCACCCAGCAAGGCGCAGGGGAGGGGGCCGGCCCAGGGCTCCCCGGCCTCCTGCTCGGGGCGGGTCCCCCAGGCCCCCAGGTAGCAGGCGGCAGGCGGCACTGGACAGGCAGGACGCCGACCACCGCGCCAGCCCTCGCCCGCGGTTCTCCGCCTCTGCCCAGAGGCGCGGTTCGCCACGGCCGCCCTCCCCAGCCCCGGCGCGGGCCTCCCCCTGCAGAGCGGGCTCGCCCCCGGCCAGGAGCCTGCACAGACCTGCTGGGGGCCCTCACCCCCGCGCGGGGAGCGCACAGGGTCAGCTCCCCGCGGCAGCCCGTCTGCAGAGCCTGGTCTCCTGAGACGCCAGCTGCCTGGGCACTTGGGGAGACCCACTTGCAGCCCTGACAGGCCCTTTCCAGCCCAGGCTCCTTCGGCCTTCTCCAGCCCAGACCCGATCTTGTGGGTGCCGGCCCTCCGGAGCTGCTGACCCGGTCAGCTCTGCTCTCGGGGCGCACCCGGGCTCCCTTCCCCGCACGCCGCTCCTCGTCCTCGGGAGGGGATGACCGTGCGTGGCCCTACCGTGTGGTGCCCGCCCACCTCCGCCTGCCGTGTCCAGGGCACGGCGTCCCATCTGGCTTGGACCCTCAGCCAGGGGTGCGGGGCCAGGTGGGGCTCAGGCCCCGTGGGGCGGGGAGGCCGGGGAGGCCAGCTCTGTGGCCGGTGTTGCTGCCCCCGCCGGAGGCGTGAGCTGACCTGTGCCCTCACCTTTCAGTCAGGCGGAGGGTGGGGCAGTCCTGGGAGGGGGGCAGGAAACCCCGGCCATGCCCGCTGGTCCCCGGGGTGCAGAGGGACCAGGGTGGCCCCTGTGGGGACGGCGGTGGTGGCGGTGCTAGAGGGGACCTTGAAGTTGGGGTACACAGAGGAGTGTGCAGGGACCGAGGGGGCCGGAGAGGTGGCCATGGGGGCGTGGGCAGTGTGCAGAGGCTGGAGGCCCAGAACGGACAGTGTCTGGGCGGAAGAATAAGAAAGGGGTGCTGCTGTGGGGGGGGGAGGGGAGGCCGGGGGTCCCCAGGGTCAAGGAAGATGGAGGTGAGGCCGGGGTTGGGAAGAGGGACTTTTAAGGGGGTCACTGGGACTCCAGCAGGCTGGGACCCTGGATGGTGATGCCATGGGGGTGACGTGGGGGGTTGGGGGCTGGGGTGGGGCCTTCCTTTTGGGGGAGCTGCAGCCCCACGGCCTGCAGTGGGGAGGCTCTGTCTGGGGCTGCTGTGGGCCCCATGGGAGGGTCTGGGCACACAGGCTCCTCCCGAGTCGGGGGCTCGCCTGCAGTGCCTCGAGCAGCCTCTCTGCCACCACAGCCCTCTTTGGGCGTTGCCCCGCCCCAGGGTGGGCAGAGAGCCGCCTGCAGGGAGGGGCTGGCTGCCCCGGTGCTGTGTGGGTGCCAGGAGCGGGGAGGCCCTTGCTGCGCTCCCCGCAGGGCCGGGCCTGGGGGGGGACATGTGCGCGGAGCCCCAGGCCTGCGGGAGCCCTGCTCTGCGTGGCACGCCTCCCCGCAGCCAGTGATTGTGGGGTCCCGGGGCTGGGCGGCTGCTCACGGCCATCTCCTCTCGCTGCAGACTGATCCCCCCCCTCAACCAGCTGGAGCTGCTGCGCAACCTCAAGAGTAAATCTGGACTCACCTTCAGGTCAGTGCTGAGGGGGCGCGGGCCGGCTGGGGCACTGGGGGGACGTGGTGGGCACTGCCGGGGGCCACCGGCCCCCACAGCTCTCTGGGCGGAGCCTACCCTGAAGAGCGCTCAGCTTGAATGGCGGAAGGGCCCCCCGCGAGCCGGCCCCGGGGCTGCGGACACGACCGGCGTGGACAGAACGGGGGTGCACGGAGCGGGGCTGGCCGGGCGTGGGGCGGGACCCGCCTGCAGGAGGCGGGAAGGGTCCTGGACCCGGGGTGCGAGGCGGACGCCACGGAGGAGAAGGGCCCCTGCGCACCCCTGGTCCGAATCCTGGGCGCCTGGCGGTGCCCAGGCCCCAGCGCGTGCCGTGCTCCCGCTGTGTAGAAGGACGCGGCACCGCGCCCGGGGCAGACGCCGGCGGGTGGGGGGACACGGGCCGACAGAGCAGGACGGGGGTTGGGCGGGTGGGCAGGGCTGGCGTCTGCGGCGACGGAACCCGACCGCCAACGACGGGAACGGGCCACCGCCTCCCCAGTGGCCATCAGCCTGGCGGACGGCTCACCTTGCCCGGGAGACCCGGGCCCCGGGGGTTGGACGGGTGCCAGAGACACCGCGGGCGGGACCACCTGGATTCGCCTCAACACCCAAGACCGGAGCCACAGGGCGGCCCGGCGCCCCCTCCGGGCAGCGACCCGGGACCGAGGCCATCACCGCCCAGAGCGGCCGGGGGCCACAGGGGTCACCCGCGCCGCGGGCGGAGGGGGGCCGGGCCGGGAGGTCCAGGGGAAGTCCGAGGGCGCCGCTCGGGGGGGAGGCGCTGGGGGTCCTGTGGGCAGCGGCGTGTGGCTGGACAAAGCAAAGCGCGTGTAAGAGCGCGTGGCCGTGAATAAAGCGCCGCTTCTGAAGCGAGGGGGGCGGGGAGGGGAGGGCGCGGGGACACAGGGCGGGAGGGGCCGGGCCGGTCTTCGGGCCGCAGGTGGGCTCCCTGCCCGGGTTGCCCTGGACGGCAGGTGGGGTCTCTGGGGACGTCCAGCCGGTGACTTGTGTCAGTCGGCCCGGGCCGTGCCCCCAAAGCCGGGTGCGGGGGCCGAGGCCCTGGGCGGTCTCAGGAACTGGGGCCCAGCGGTGCCGCCGGGAACAGGAGGGCCGGGTGGACCCTGCGGGTGGCTGGGCCTCACGGCTGTTGGGGCGTTTGGGGGCCGCCATCTCCTCGGTGCCAGCTGGCCCGGCTGGTGGAGGAGAGAGAGCCTCTGACGCTGAGGAGCCGTGTGGGGAACTCACTTGGCCAAGGCCCCCTTAGGTCCGAGTGGGAGAGCGGCCAGCGGTGGGCGTGGGCGCCTCTGGCCCCGCCGGTGCTGTGGTCTGGCTCTGGCGGAGACCACAGGCCCGGAGGCCCCTTCCCAGCCCTTCCTCAGGCTCCGGGGCCCCGCGGGCTGGTCTGCAGTGACTGGGCCGTGGCCGAGGGGGTGGGGCGGCGTGGGTGTCGGCGGCCACGCAGGCCCACTGACTGCCTGTCCCTTCTGCTTGAAGGAAGGAGCCTCAGCCGGAGCCCTCTCCAAGGTCAGTGCTGCCCGCCAGGCCGGGGTGCCGCCCGTCTGTCCTCGGCGTCTGCGCCCGTGCCAGGCCCGCGTGGAGCAGCGGCCAGCTGGCGGGATGTGTCCTCCGCCACTCTCCTGTACCCGGCCCTGGCGCCCGCCGCTCGGGCCGCCCCTGCCGCCCCTGGGGACCCCGAGAGAAGGCTTCTGGGAGCGCACTCCCACAGCATGGCAGCTGACCCTGACCCCGCAGGAGCCGGGACCGGGCGGTGAGGGGAGTCGGGAGGGGTGCAGGCACGAGGCTCTCCTGCCTCCCACCCCTGCCCTGCGAGACCCAGGCTGGGACTGCCAGCATCTGAGACACACCCGGGGCCGCAGGGGGATGCGTCTGCCCCGGGGCCGACGGGCTACAGCCCCTCGCCCCTGCGGGCACCTGTGCGCCCAGTCCCCCAGCGCCTGTCCACCCACAGCGAGGGAGCAGGCCCCACCCGTGCCCACCCGCTTGAGAGTGCCCTGGTCCTCCGGACTGCGGGCAGCCCAGGCTGTGCCCCCAGCGGCCATGCTCCTCTGTCCCGACCGCGGAAGGGGTCGCCCCAGTGGGTCAGCCGAGCATGAGGAGGGGTGGGGCCTCCTGCAGGCCAGGGATGGCTCTGCCTCAGGCTGAGTGTCCCCAAGGGCAGCACGGGGCTGAGAGCTGCCCACGTGGCCAGCAGGTGCTCAGCAGGGAGCCCCGTGTCTCAGCCTGTGGGGTGACCCTGAGGCCACGGCCGTGGAGACGTGTCCCCCACTGTGCTTGTCCGCCCAGCCCGGCCCCAGAACCGCCTGCCTGCTGGCCGTGGACAGGCCTCCACTTCTCCCCTTCAGCCACCTCCCCCGCCTCCCGGCCCCCTTGGCCCCTCCTGGCCCCCCTGGGCCTTTGCTCCCAGCCCAAGATGCCTGTCCTGCCTGCCATGGCCCAGTGGCCCAGCCTCCTGGAGGCCAGGGAGAGCCAGGGCTCCGGGCAGGCGTGTGGGCCGGTTGCCGGGGAGCCGGCTGCTTCCTGGCCGCGCAGCTGTGGGCAGGGGCCGGGCAGCCTGTCCGCCCTTGCCTGGCAGCTGCAGGTGTGCGGGAGTCGTCTGTGGCGGCCGGGCCTGCTGGTCAGGTGAGGCTGTTCCCCAGGCCCTGAGCTGCCTGGTTGGGGACGTGGCCCCTGCGCTGGCCAGGTGCACATGTGGGCGCAGGACCCCCCGCAGCGGGCAGGACCTCTCCGCCCGGGCCAGGGTGCACGTGCCTGGGTGTGCTGGGGCCAGGGCTTCCAGGAACCCGCGTCTATTCGGGGGTGGCCCTGGGGGGGGCGGGGCGGGCCATCCTGCTCCTCGCCCCGCTCCCTCCGGGCGCTGCATCCCTGTCCAGGCAGCCGTGCTGCGTGGGGGCTAGTTCGGGGGTGCTGAGCATCTGTGGTGTCTCCAGCCTGGTGAGCCCCAGCCCCAGTGGCCTGTGCCCACCTTGGTATCCGCCGGTGGTCTCAGATAGGCCGAGCTGGGGCCCTGGGGCCCCCCAACGGTGGGGGTGCTGCCTGCCCTCCCCAGCTCCGCCAGGCAAAGGCCCCGTGGAACCCTTGGTAGCCCCCGAGGCTGGGCTGCCTATCTGGGCCGTGCCGGAGCTGGCGGGGCGGCGGGATGAGCTGTGCTGTGAAGGAGCCACAATTGCTGGGGGACGGCTCAGCATCCAGAACCTGCTTGTCTCCAGCGTGCCCGGCAGGGCCTGGGGGGCTGGCAGAGGAAACACCGGGCCACAGGCAGCACTGCCAGGACCCTGAGGGGCACCCGGGGAGAGCTGGCCCCCGGTGAGGGCTTGGGCAGGTGTGCCGGGCCGGCGGGGGCCCGAGGGAACTGCTGCGGTTACGGTCACTTCCTCTGGAGGCCCGCGCCTATGGGGCCCAGCTGGGCCACGGGCCTCTGGGGAGGGTCCCTGGCCACGCCCTGGCCTGGCTAGCCCCGCATCCTCCAGGGCTCTGCGCTTCTCGGCCTCCCTCTGGTCGGGCAGCACCGGCCCTGGGCAAACCGGGGCCTCTCCTCCAGCTGCTGGGCCCCAGGACTGGTTCCCGCAGTCAGACTGGACGTTCCCCAGACACGTGCTTGCGGGTGCTGCCCTCGCCCCCGCCCCGAGCAGCCTGGCGCAGTCTTGCTCATGTATTATTTTTTGTTGGCATGAACGGAGCAAAAAATAATACATCTTGTCAAAGACGCACCTCCAGGTCCTGACTCTGGAAGGAAAAGGTATTTTTGGAGGAAAACCCAGCGCTTTCTTGCTCCAAAAATAGGGGACTGTTCTCTTTTCCAGCCGTGAAGACCCCGGGCGGCCCGCGCGGGCGGGCCCTGGCTTGCTGCTCTGTCCTGCGGCGGTGCCCGGGACTAACTGTCTCTCCTCGTTTGCAGCGCAGGCAGGCCGCGCAGAGAGCCCCTGTGTGGATGCTGTCCGCGCGCCGGACACTCTAGGTACCGCGGACGCTCGCACGGGCCACCCCGCTGCACGGCTCGCCCCGCCCCGCGCCTGCTTCCGGAGGTTCTAGGCGAGCCCGCAGGCCGGCCCTGCCCTGGTCCCGGTCCCGGTTCCGGTCGCGGCCTGCGTGGCCCGAGTGGGGCAGGCGGGCGGGGCAGGCCCTCAGCCTCCTCCCCAAGCCATGAGGCCATCGCAGGGGCCGGCCAGGGGCTTGCGACCAGACCGGGTGCCCTCGCCTCGCGGCCGACTGCCCTCTGTGGCCACGCAGACCCGGGCCCTCTACTGAGGACGCGTCCCTGGGCCGGCGCGTCGCCGGGTGCAAGTGGCTCTGTCCAGCGCTGGCCAGGGCACCGCGCCCTGTGCCACAGGTGGAGGCAGGCTGGACACGGCTGGGAGTGCCCGCGTGGCTCTTGCGGCCCTCGCCGTCCAGTGTTGCGGAGTGGACGCGCCCGTCCCGCTTGCCGGCCGCGGCCTCGTGTGCATGCACGGGGGCACTGCGTGGTGGGCGCGGCCTGCCCGCATGGCCCGCTCCCTGCATGGCGGACCCTGCTGCCTGCGCCCGAGCTCGGCTTGCGGGGAGACGGCTGCGGCCCGAGCGCGTGCCGGGTCCCTGGTCGGGCGCCCAGGCCGCCACCCGCTGTGCGCTGGCCCCGGAACACGCGCCCCTTGCCCTGGACATCCGCGGCCGCTGCGGGGATGTCGGCTGCGCGCTGGCTGGGCCCCAGCATGCGGCCCCTCCTGCGCCTGCTCAGGGCCGGCTGCCAGAGGCAGGCAGGCGGGCAGGGAGCTGGGCTCCGTGCCCCCCCAGATCCTCCTGGAGGTGCCCACCCCTGGGAGTCCAGCTGCAGAGACCAGCAGTCGCCTTGGCAGGACGCTGGTCAGGGCCATGTCGGGCCCTTGCTCTGTCCCCAGCTGCGAGGCAGCCTCCACCCTTGCAGGCCATCAGCCTGGGCGCCTGGGGCAGGGGTGCTGGCCAGAAGCCTGCGGGTGCCCGCACCGTGTTGTCCGTCCCCCGGGCCGGGACTTCGCGGCACTCCCTCCTCCAGGAAGCCGCTAGGGCTGGTCCCGTGGTCCCGCTGGCCCTGGTCTCTGGCCCTCTGTGCTCCGCCCCGCTGGCCGGGCGTCCGTGTGCAGGCATGTCTTCAGGTCGAAGGCGAGGCCAGGCCCTGGGGCGTGCAAGCGCTGACTCCAGCGGAGGCGTCTCTGTGCCCAGCGGCCTCGCGGGCAGCCTTTCAGCTGCCCTGGCCAAGGGTTTCTTTTTCTTCCTCTGGGACCCGAGGGTTGGAGTTGGAGGGAGGTGGCTGGGATGGCAGGGGAGGGGGACGGGGGGCTGCTGGGGGGTCTTGAGATGGAAGAGGTGCCCACAGAGGACATTCTGGGTCAGGGTGAGGCCTGGGGACACTCCGGCCCTTCACCTGGGTGTGGCCATTTGGGATGTCCCTGCCCAGGTGGTCTGCATGGGCCGCCGTCCCCACCTGTGCCTGTGCCTGAGCGCCCCTGCACTCCGGTGGCCACCTCTGTGCCCCCAAAGGCGTGTGCCCAGGCCACCTGCCCGGAGGTGTTTCCTGCTTTGTCCTGGCCCGGCAGGGACCCCTGGCTGGCACAGACCTGGGCGCTGCTGCCCGGCAGGGCTAGGTGGGTGATCTGGCTGCGGCCAGGCCGGGTGGACAGGCCTGCCGTCTCGTCTTGGCAGCCCGTCGTCTCTGGGCTGTCCCTGCACGGCCGTGCCGGCTGCGGTCCTGGTGGAGCTGGTGAGGGGCTGGGGGCGTGGCTGGGTGCTGCTGCTGCGGGCGCCGGGGCAGAGAGGTGCAGGGCAGGCAGCGAGGCCTGCTCGGGCTGCAGGGACTCGGCTCCTGCTCGCGGCTGGCGGCCGGGGTCTCCATAGCCCCGCTGTCCTCTTGGGTGGCCATGGGGACTGCCCAGTGGGAGGATGTAAGCGAGTGCCTGGCCTGGGCCTGACCATGTGTCCTCCAGACCCTGTGTTGCCCTAGAGTGTGTCAGAGCTGGGAGCCCCTGTTGCCATGGTTACCGAGATGGGCAGCTGGGCCCAAGAGCCATAGCCTGTGGCTGGTCACCTCCCTGTGGCCACCGGCCAGGGCTCCGAGGGCGAGCTGTCAAGGAGGCCCACCCGGCCCTCGGAGTGGACACTGGGCTCTTCTGGGGGGGTGGGTTATTGCTGCCCCAGGGCGGGGCCGGGGCCTTGAGGACTCTGCCCCCACCGCGGGGGCTCTTCCGAGCCCGTCACCCTACAGACCTCACCCCTCCAGACCCCGGGCCGTGGGGGAGGGGTGCTCCCGGGGCAGGAGGGCACGGCTGCCACCTGGACTGTGGCCTGAGGGGCTGCCCCCTCCGCTGGGCCCCAGAGGAGCCTGTGCCGGCCCCGGGGACGGTGGCTTCTCTGGGTCTGTCTCCCCCACCCTGGATAGAGGGGGTCCGAGCGGGCGTCTCCAGAGTGACCTCTCCTGTCTCTCTGTGTGTCGTCCGTCCGTCCACTCGGCGTGGAGCAGTCAGAAGGTCAGCTTGAGAGACCGCGTCTTCTCCAGCCCCCGGGGTGTGGCTGCCAAGGGGAAGGGGTCCCCGCAAGCCCAGGCCGTCCGGCGGTCACCCAGCGCTGACCAGAGCCTGGAGGACAGTCCCAGCAAGGTGCCCAAGAGCTGGAGCTTCGGGGACCGCAGCCGGGCCCGCCAGGCCTTCCGAGTCAAGGGCGCCGCCTCCCGGCAGAACTCTGAAGGTGGGTGGGGCGCCCGGGGCCGCCGCCATGGGTGCGAGATGGCCCAGAGCCTCTGCCTCCCTGAGGGCCGCACCGTGAGCACCCAGCCCCCCCGCCACGGCCTGCCGCCCGGTGTCCTGGTGCTGGGTGTCTGGCCTGGCTCCGGCTGCGGTGCGAGCCCGGCCGCGCGGGGGGCGGCCAGCTGACGCCACGTCCCCTCCGCCCAGAAGCAAGCCTCCCCGGGGAGGACGCGCTGGAGGACAACAAGAGCTGCAACTGTGAGTTCGTGACGGAGGACCTGACCCCGGGCCTCAAAGTCGGCATCCGGGCCGTGTGGTGAGCCCTGGGCCGCGGGGGGCGTCTGCGGGGCTGGGCCTGGGCGGCTCACAGGGACCCCGCCCGCTGCTGGCCATAGGGGCACGGGCGCCGCCTCGCTGGGCCCAGCCAGACAAGGCCTCCAGTGCAGCCAGGAGGGCGGCCACCTTGTCCAAAGGAAGGTCTTGGACACGGGGTAGGGGCTGCAGGGGGCCAAGGGCTGTCTGGCCCGGAGCTCACGGCCCTGCCGCCCCCAGCGTCATGCGGTTCCTGGTGTCCAAGCGGAAGTTCAAGGAGAGCCTGCGGCCCTACGACGTCATGGACGTGATCGAGCAGTACTCAGCCGGCCACCTGGACATGCTGTCCCGCATCAAGAACCTGCAGTCCAGGCAAGCACCCCGCAGCCCGGGCCCCGGCCAGGGCGATCCTGTGGCACCCCAGGCCCCCTGGCCAGGGCGACCCCGCGGCACCCTAGGCCCCTGGCCAGGCCCCAGCACTCAGGGTGTGTGTGAGCAAGCGTGTGCGGGTGTGGGTGTGCTCGTGGGTGGTGGAGAACACCTCTCACCACAGCTGTGTCCACTTCTGTCCAGCATCCCTCTGTCCGCCTCTGTCTGTCTGGAGCACAAATGCCAGCCCGGGCAGCTGCTGCTGCCTCTGGCCGCCGCCCACAGGCCTCACTTGAGCCGCCGGCCCCAGCGGTCAGCATGGCGGCCAGCGCGGAGGACCCGGCGTGCCCACACGCTCCGCCCACCCTCTCGTGTTGCTTCACTGCGCGCTGCTGGTGTCTTTCTTCTCGTTGTCCGCCAGGATAGATATGATTGTGGGCCCCCCACCCCCTTCAACTCCCCGGCACAAGAAGTACCCCACCAAAGGACCCACCGCCCCTCCGAGAGAGTCACCCCAGTACTCACCTAGGTCAGGACGCCCCGCTGTCCTGTGAATGCCAGCCCCCTTCACCCCAGGCCACATGACGGCGCCCCTGCCCGCTGGGCCATCCCAGCACCCCACAGCCCTCGGCGGGGCTCCCTGGGGGGAGCGGGCAGACGAGGATGCAGGCTGCCAGGGTCATGGCTGGGGGCTCCCAGCGCCACCCACAAAGGTGGGCCGGAGGCCAGGGGGGCAGGATGGCCTCCCGATTCCCGGGGGGACAGCGGCAGGGGTGTGGAGTGGGCTGAGCGTAGGAGCCAAGCCGTCCTGGCAAGAGGGCAGGTGCAGGCAGAGGGTGTGGGTCGGGCTGAGGCCCGTGGAGAGGCACCGAGAGGCTGCGCTTCGGGCACTGGTTCCACTTCGCAGGCCTCACCCGCTGTGGCCCCTGCCTCTGCACGGGCCTGGCCGCGCCCAGCTCTCGCCGCCGGCCCCCAGGCCCCGCTGTCTGCAGCAGAATCCTCACCGCAGCCAGGCGTGCGGCAGGCCCAGCGCTGGAGAGGACGGGCGAGGCCGCCCAGGCGGGGGCAGCAAAGCTGGCATGTTGTGGAGGACCTGGGTCTCCGGGCCTCCCGCCTCCCTCTGCCCGCTGGGCAGGCTGACGCCTGGAGCCAGCAGGGAGGTGGCGGGTGTGGGGTGACGGGTCTGGCCGCCCCCTGCCTGCCTGCCCCCGCGCCCCGTGTCCCAGCCCCTGGACGCTGGCCCTGGGCTCTGCTGGCTGGAGCCTGGCGCCAGAGGCCGGGGTGGGGGTCGCCGCCCGCGGCAGCAGGAACCCCAGGAGTCTGCTCTGGGCTGAGGGCACAGCCCTGCCTCCGCGCCCCCAGCAGCTCCCGGCAGGCCTGGGCTGGGCTCCAGCAGGACCCGCCAGGCAGGTGGCCGTCATGTGGCAGGGGTGAAGGCGCTGAGCGCCTGCGCCTGGGGACACCCCATCTTCCACCAGCATCTGCTTGGAGCCCGAGGCCCCGCATGAGTTGAGCATGAGGCCCCCGGAGCATGGGGGGCCACGCTGCGACTCAGCCAGCCTGAACCCCTCTTCTTCCTCGGGACAGGAAGAAAAAGCCACCCCAAGGCCCCCTCCGAGCCAGGCAGGGCAGCCAGCAGCGAGGGGACCAGAGATGGGAGCCCCAGCCCCATGGTGCCCCCACACCCACCTCCTCAGTGGACCTGGTGCCAAGGCTGCGGGGTGCAGGGGGCTGCCTCGCTCAGCACACCCCGGCTCCAGGGGCTCCACACCCGGCTCGGCCCCCAGGAGCCCAGCAGGCCTGAGCCCCAGCCTCAGGGCCTTCCTGCCTAGCAGGGCCCGGGACGCTGCCCAAGGGGAGCCCAGCCAGGAGGTCGCCTCTGCCAGCCGCGTGAGCCTGTCTTGTCTGTGTCTCCTGCGTGCACACATGCATGTACACACGCAATCACACTCGGCAAGCACACGTGTGAGCAGGCCCAGCACATATGGGGCACACCTGTTCTCACCACCCTGTGCACATGGCGCTCAGGTGCACACGCCTGCCCGCGGCACGCTCACCCACGCCCACAGCGCTCACACACCCGCGGCACGCTTGCCCACAGCATGCATGCCGCCCGCAGCACACGCACCCACAGCACACCCACCGCCCACACGCCCACAGCGCACCCACCGCACACACGCAGCACACCCACACCCCTGCACGCTCGCAGCAGTGCAGTGTGCCCCATGTGCCTGCCCCCGCCCTGTGCATGCCATGCTCATGCCCCCGCTTCTACTGCCCCTGCTGCAGATGCCGACTGTCCCCCCAGACCCTGCGCTGGGGTCCCAGTGGCACATTATGTGGGAGTAAAGCTGGGGGGACTGGCCCCGGATCCTTCCACTTTACTCCTCCTCAATGTGCTGGGTCCACTGGGAGGGATGGACAGGCTCAGCCTGGGGGTCAGAGCAGGCCAGGACCAGGCGCCCGGCATCCATCTGCGCTGGTACCCTGCTGCCCCCTAGTGGGCTCCGGCCCACCAGGAATCTGGATCTGGGGCTGTGGCCTGGCTCAGGAGCGGGCTTTGGCCAGCTGCACCCTGACCTCACGCTGGGGCGGGGTCTCTTCCCCCCAGAGTGGACCAGATAGTGGGGCGGGGCCCGGCCATCACGGACAAGGACCGCACCAAGGGCCCCACGGAGCAGGAGCTGCCCGAGGACCCCAGCATGATGGGGCGGCTGGGGAAGGTGGAGAAGCAGGTGGGTGTCGGCGCTGCCGCGAGACTCCTCGAGCCTCTGGGCCTGGAGCCCCTCATGCCCACATGCCCTCCCGCCTGAGCCCACATGCTCTTCCGCCCGGCCACGCTTCCTCTGAGGCGGCACCAGGGCCAGTGTCCTGTCCCCTTTAGGCTGGGGGTGCGCCATCAGGTCCTGAGGACATGGGGGTGGTCCTCAGCCACACCTGCCAGTCTTGTCTCCGCTGTGCTCCTGCCCAGCTCTCCCATGGCGCCCTGGGGGGAGTCCTCAAGGCCAGGCCCACACCCTCCCCGAAAGGCCAGGTGGGGCCACCCACCAAAGCCCTGTGCTGGCTGGTGCGTCTTCCTGCTGTCTCTGGGCCCTGGGAGTGGCGCCTCCCCACCCCTGGCACCCTGGGGAGCAGCCGGACCCCCCACCCGGGGAGTACCTGGCGCCGAGCAGCCCGTCCTACAGGTCCTGTCGATGGAGAAGAAGCTGGACTTCCTGGTGGGCATCTACATGCAGCGCATGGGCATCCCCCCAACGGAGACCGAGGCCTACTTTGGGGCCAAGGAGCCGGAGCCGGCGCCGCCCTACCACAGCCCCGAGGACAGCCGCGAGCACGGCGACAGGAGCGGCTGCATCGTCAAGATGGTCCGCTCCACCAGCTCCGTGGGCCAGAAGAACTTCTCCGCGGCACCCCCGGCGGCTCCCGCCGCCCAGTGCCCACCCTCCACCTCCTGGCAGCCCTGCCACCCGCGCCCCGGCCACGGCGCCTCCCCCGTGGGGGACCCCGGCTCACTGGTGCGCATCCCGCCGCCGCCCGCCCACGAGCGCTCCCTGTCGGCCTACAGCGGGGGCGCCCGCGCCAGCTCGGAGTTCCCGCGGCACGAGGACGCCGCGGCCGGCCGGCCGCTCGAGGGCGCGCTGCGGGACAGCGACACGTCCATCTCCATCCCCTCGGTGGACCACGAGGAGCTGGAGCGCTCCTTCAGCGGCTTCAGCATCTCCCAGTCCAAGGAGAACCTGGATGGCCTGGGCCTGGGCGGCGGCTACGCGGCCACAGCGCCCTGCGCCAAGGTCCGGCCCTACATCGCCGAGGGCGAGTCGGACACGGACTCGGACCTCTGCACCCCCTGTGGGCCCCCGCCGCGCTCCACCACGGGCGAGGGGCCCTTCGGAGATGTGGGCTGGGCCCGGAAGTGAGGCTGTGACAGCCGCGCGGGCACCCCGGGGTGCAGGGCGCGCGGGGGCAGCGCGGGGCAGGGCTCTGACAAGCTCCTGCCCAAGCAGGGACTTCAGGGCAGATGCAGGGGCCAGCGGCCTGGGGTCCTGGGAATGAACGGGCCTGGGTGCAGGGGCAGGTGGGCAGCTGGGGTGGGCCTGCCCCTGCGGTGATCGCATCCTGGAGCTCAGGGCAGGGGCCGCTCAAGACTGGCATCCACCCCTGAGCTAGCTGCCTGCCTGACCTCCCCTCCTGCTCCCATCCCCACCCCACCCACCCCTGTCTACGCCTCTCGGCACCTGTCAGAGACCCGCCGGCTCCCTGTGAGGACACACCAGGCTGCCAAGGGATCCTTGTGGAGAGGGGCCTGCTCCGCCGGCTCTCCAGGACAAGCAGCCTGTGTCCTGTCCACAGAGCGGGGAGTCCAGTCAGAGGGCCGGCCAGCGACTGCAGGGGTGAGGGGGGATGCCGTGGAGGAGACTCGCACTTGGTGTGGAGGGGCCCCGCCTTCCCACCCCCCTGACATCCGCTGGCCCCGGACCAGGATGCGGTGTTGACGCCCGGGAGGCTCCAAAGCCTTCACGGCCGGCAGATCCCACCTGCCGCAGAGCAGCCGGCTGCCTTGCGGGGCCTCGTGTTCTGCCGGGGCTGCCCTCCACACCGCGGCCCACGCGGGCTCTGTGGCCAGGACAAGGGACCCGCCCTTTCTGCTGTGGGCACTGGGTCTGGGCCTGGGGGTAGTGCCCAGGGCTTCTGGCCTGAAGTGAGGGCAGCCTGGCATCTTCATGCTAGTGCTGGGCCCTGACCACACTGAGGCCGACTGGCCTCCAGGGAGGGACCCCAAAAGCCACTCAGAGGCCTCTGCCCCTGCTGTGTGGGTCCTCGTGCTGGCACCGTGTCTTCCCCAACCTGCCCCTCGTCAGTGGCCCGGCCCACGAGGCACCACCTGCAGGGGTGCCCAGCCGGGGCCTCGGGCTTGCTGGGGCTGCAACCCCCAGGAGGTGGGGCAAGGAAACCACTGCCCGTCCAGGGAGGAGGTGACCCTGGGGACCGCCAGTCCCGAGGGCCAGTGTCCCCCGAGGGCCCTGTGTGGCAGGTGAGAAGCCCGTCCAGCTAGACACTGGTGGCCTGGCCAGCCCCGTGCTGGGGCCACCTTCCTCTGGTCTTGGCCTTTTTGCCTTGGGGGGACAGACCCCAGGCAGGCACCCCAGGCCAGCCCCCGCAGCCCTGCGCAGCCACCCCTGCCTCCCCTGTAGGGGAGCTGGGCCCCAGGTGGGAGGGGTGGCAGTGGCAGGGCAGAGGCGCCACCTGTGCCCGCTCCCAAGAGGCGGGGCGGGGCCGGGCTGATGGGAGTGTGGCCGCTGCTCTCCGAGACAGGTGTGAGCTCACGCACTCACCCCAGCCCATGTGTCTGCTCACGCTTACATGCCTGCCCACATACCTGCATGCACCTGCACACACCTCACACCACACACACCTGCTTACACGCCTGCTCACACGCACCACGTCCACGCACGTTGCACGAGCCGTCGCCCACACCGCACCCCAGTGGCCCCCGCCTGGCAGGCCCGTCTCCGATCCCCTCCTTTCCCTCCTGCGTCTGTGTCTCTGCCCACCTCTGTGTGTCTGTCCGCTGCAAGCCAGAGGGATGGGCGCCCGAGCTGGGCACCCGGTCGGCTGAAGCCTTGGGTTTGGCCCGGCCGGGAGGCCCTGCCCGGCGCGTCAGGCGGATGTGGGCGGGGCGCCTGGGCCTCCGGGGCCAGCAGGAAGCCTCTCCCCAGTAGCATCCTGGGGCCGGGGTGCTCTCGCCAGATGTCCCTGAGGGAGGCCGCGGGTGCCTCCCCGGAGAGGGGCTCTCCCTACTCCACCTCGGGGCACTGGGGCCCCGCGCACGCGGGCCAGGGGGCACCAGGAGCCCAGCGCGCAGGCAGACATCCTCCCTGCAGCCCCCCCCAGGGTAGCGGGGTCCAGCGTTGGCGGAAGAGGAGGACCCCGGGTGCCCCACCCCCTGCGTGGATGGCACTCAGCCCCGAGACCGCCCAGCCGCTGCCTGGACCCTGGAGTAAGGGCTGCGGGGCCGCTTCACAGCATGGAGGCCGCAGGCGGGGGGCGTTTCCGACGTGGCGGGCCTTTGAGACAGACCAGGCGCCAAGAGGCAGCTGGACAGTGAGGACCACCACGGAGGCGGGACACCCCACACCCAGCAGGGCGGCTTGTATTCCTGGCCAGGGCTGGTCCTGCCCCAGCAGGTCTCTGGCCCTTCCTGCCCGTGTGCCCAGAGGCCGGGTGGGAAGCAGAGCTGCCCGCCCCGGGGAGCTGATGTGGCTGCTCCAGGCTGCTGCCCGCGGCCCCCAGCAAGAGCTAAGTCAGAGAGTCGACCAGGGACGGCTTCCTGGAGGAGATGGAGTCACCGCTCACATGCGGACGACCTGGCCAGGCGGGGTGCTGGCGGGCCCGGGGAGACGGGCTGCAGGGGGCAGGGCGTGGGAGCAGAATGTCCCCGGAGCCCAGCGCTTGTGGCCTTGGCGGTGTCTGTGGGGTTGGAGCCATGAGTGTGCTCTTACCAGGGATGCTGGATGCCCTTTCCCAAGGGGCCTCAGGACCCCCACTTCAGACGTCGGGAGAGGGGGGCCCCCTGAGGCGTGGCCCTCGGGCAAGATGCGGGGGTGTGGACACCACACACCCTGCTCTGCCAGTCTCAAAGTCGTTGCCTTAAAGCACGTTGGCGGGTCCACCGAGGTCGCCCCCTTGGCGCCCTCCAACACCGATGCCGGACCCTGCCTACGCCTTGGCCACGGCCGGCCCCCCCAGAGCCCCGCGCCCACCCCGCCGCCGGCCGCGCTTCCGCCTGCGCAGTTGCCTTGGCTGACTCTGCACTTTGTTCATGCTCCAAAGAATCTCTCAGAATGCCTTCAGGACGCGCCCCGCCAGCGGCCGCCCCTTGCGCAGTTGGCGGTGCCCGCAGGCGGCGGCTGGACACCTGGCTGGGGTCAAGGCGTGGAATCCGGCAGCAGGGACGCCTGGGAAGGTCAGGACTGGTCTGTGGCCTGGGGTCAGGGTGGGGCGCGTGTGGACTGTGCACCTAGTAAACTCGGCGATTCAGCTGCTCTACAATGTGGTCTTTTCTCTCCAGCCCCCTGACCCGGCCAGCCTGGGGCGGTCAGGCATCGCCCCCTGGCCTGGGTGCAGGGGTCAAGGGCTTGGGCTCTTCCAGTGTCCCTCTGTTGCCAAAATAAGCACAGCTGCTGGTTGGCACGTCTGGGGCCATCTGGTGCATCCTCGCTGGCCTGGCCGCGGACCATGTGCAGCCGTGGCCTGGCCAGGGCCGCCCGCTCCTGCAGGTGTGTGGTCGGACCTGGATGCTGGGCTCGCCACTGCCCCTCGTGTCCTCGCTGTGGGCTGTCCGCTGCCACTGGAGGAGAAGGGCCTTACCTGCTGCTCCCATCCCTGACCAGGCTGCCAGCTTCAGCCTCCAGGACTGTCCTCTGGGCTAGAGAGTGAGGTTGGGTTTGGGCCCGACTGTGACCCACCAAGAGGCCCTAAAAACATGTCCACAGAGCAGACTCCCCTGTCTTGTGCCACACACGCACACACACCACATACACCCCTCCCTTGGGGCTCGTCATGGGTGCACTTTGCAGACACCTCTGCATGTTTGGAGCGAGTCGGGGTGCAGGGAACCCTGGATGCATGTGAGGGCCTGGGAGGGTTTAGAGCAGTGACCAGACTCCGTGTCCGTGTGGACAGATGCACGGCCAGGGGCAAGCTGCTGGGCAGCTCAAGGGACGTGCCTGCCCGCCAGTGTGCAGGCCTCCCCCAGGCCCCGTGCCCTGCCCACGGGCCTGAGCCCCACGGATGGCTCCAGAGCAGCGCACCCCAGACCACCACGGGCCTCATGGCCCCGAGCTCCTCTCGGCAGGCCGTGGGCCCGAGGCTGAAGCTTCTGCTGGGCAGACAACTTGGGCCTGGCCCACCACCTGCCCGAGCTTGGGGGATGCCTGTGCGGGTCCTGCAGGCTCAGCACCTATGGTGGGGGCTCAGCCACGGGGTGCTGCTGGGCCCAGACCTGCCCCGCCTGGCTCCCTGCATCGTTAGCTAAGTCCCCCCGTCCCCCACAGGTCCATAGCTGGGGGCTCTGCCCACCCACCGGGCCCCTTGGGCCTTCAGTCTGTGTGGCCTGCAGGACCCGGAGGGGTCATTCTCTGAACTGGCTCCACCACCCATGACAGCCCGAAAGCAAGAGGAGTTTTCTCTGCAAGGACACCCATGCACCCAGCCCCGCACCCAGGCACCCACCCACGCCTCCCCAGACCCTCCTCCCCTGTCTCCCAGCCAGGAACTTGAGGAGACAGCCCCACATGGCAGCTGTGAGCAGACAGCAGGCTCTGGGGCTCCCTCCTCGACATTCAGAGCCGCAGAGCCCGTCTCTCCTGCTGGTGTGGCATTTGCATTGGGATCAGCGTGTTAACTCCACCCCTGCAAGTGCTCCTGGCTGGGCGGGCAGCAGCCGCCTGTCCCTGTCCCCTGCCCGCGTGCGGGGAAGCTCTGGGGCAGACACAGACTCAGGGCGGAGTGCCCAGGGCCGCCTCGAGGCCCTCTCCCCACCCTTGGCAGGCTCAGGCCAGGCTGGCTCGGCCCCCTTCCCTGCCCAGCGCTGGCCTCTGCATGCGGCCACCAGGGCTCACGCCCCCGCTGTCCTGGGCTCTGCCGGGCGCCTGGGGGCCGGCTGACGCTGGTGGTGGAGCAGTCAGGGTGGGCTGGGGTTCAGTTCTGGATGTTGGGGCCCGGGGGAGTGGCCGAGTGGGCCACCGGACGGCGGGGCTCCTGTCCTCTGCCATGAGGCTCTGAGGTCTCCTGTCCAGCCCATCCAGGTCTCTGGGAACAGCTGCCGAGTGCGGACCCAGCCTCGGCCCACGGACAGGCCTGGCCCCCACCCTGCTCGGGCCGAGCTCCGCGGGTGGACGGCGCTCCCCCACGACAGCCTGCACCACCGCTGGCCTGACAGCCCGGTGCGCTGAGGGGACCACGGTGGGGGGGTCCAGGTCACCTGCGCGGGCGCCTCTGCATCACGGGCCCAGCCTGAGGGCAGACCAGAGCGCACCAGGCACACCCACCAGCTCCCCCCACCTCCAAGCCCAGTCAGCCCCGGGGCCCTCGGGCCAAAGGGTCCTGGGAGCTGTGAGATGCCCTGGGCAGCCGGTCTGAGCGCCAGGCGTGGGGGGGACGGGCAGGGGGAGCACTTGCTGAAGGAAGGAGCGCGAGAGAGGAGGGAGGGGCGATGGGGGAGGGCAGGGGAGGGGCGGCCAGCGCAGCCCAGGGGCCAGGCAAGGACATCTCTATTACCTAACCCAGGCGGATCCCAGCAGCTTCCGCGGGCTGTGAAGTCTGCACCAGAAATAATGATTTAACATCAAAAACCGGAGCTCAGCGCCTGCGCCTGGACGACTCAGCTCCTGCAGGCCCTGGGGCGCAGCGGGCTCTGGGGCCCCCCGGACGCAGGCGGGGCACAGGGCCCGCTGCCCTCTGCTGAGCGGCTGGGGTCAGGGCCGACTCGGAGCTGAGTCCCAGGGCGGCCCCTGCGGGGCGCATCCTGCCAGGGCTGGGTGCACCCCAGCAGGCAGCGGTGTAGGGTCCTCACAGCCTGGGGGGGCAGCCAGGGGCGCTGCACCACCGGAAAGGGACGCACCCCCGGCTTGCCACAGCCAGGCCCGTCCCCAGCCCGGCAGTGAGTGTGGCCGGGCTCAGGCTGGGGATCTCCACGCGGCTCTGGGCTGCCCAACCTCTGGGAGCACAGCGGGCGCTTGGGGGCCGAGGACGGGCCGGGAGGGGTGCCGGCGCTGCCCCAAGCAGGCGGTGACCACACTGGGAGGAGAGACCCGTGGACGCTGTCTCTGCAGAGAGGTGCAGACGGGCTCTGCGGAGCCCGGCACAGGCAGCTGGGCCAAGCCGTGGGCTGGGGGCCCAGGAGGCGGTGAGGAGTGGGAGCCGAGAGCAGGGAGAAGCAGCCCTCCCCGGAGGCTGGCCTGCTGTGTCGCGCGCTCACAGAGCAGTAAGATCCCCGGATGCCTGTGACTCTCGGGCCACGGGGACACGCATCAGGACGCACCAGCAAGAGAGCGTGCCCTCGCCCACGGAGACGCCAGGACGGCCTCGGGGCCTGCTGTGCCTCGGGGGCCAGCTCCCGGGCAGGCCAGGGGTGCTGCCCCATCTGGCTCCAGGCCCTGGACGGGGCAGAGGGTCCAGCATGTCCCCCGGAGGTTGCTGTGGCTGAGGACAGGAGCAGTGGAAGCCAGGGTGGTGGGGAGGGGCCCTGCGGGGAGGGGCCAGCGCTGGGCCTCTGGGGCCTGGTTGGGGGCGTCCCAGCCTCTCAGAGCCCTCTCACCCCCTTGGGGTTCCCCATCTCCTCTTCTCCGGGGTCCCTGGGGCCTCTGCTCCTGCGCATCCTGAGCCTGGCCTCCTGGGCAGCTTTGGGGCTAAAGCCAGGTTGTCCGTGTGCCCGCTCCGGCTGCCCCAGCACAGAGGCGGCCGCGGCCTGGAGCGCCAGGCTCTGCAGTGAGGGCCGCCGCGAGGAAGGAGCGAGGCCCTCTGGACGCCCGTTACACCCTCCCGAGCAGCACCCCTCCGCCCACCGCTGGTCCACTCACCACAGTCCACCCTCCCTCCACCCACCGTCCACCCTCTCCCCACTCCGCGCCCTTGCCCAGCCCCCTCCAGGAAACAAGGGTGTGCACGGAGCCTGGAGCCTGGTGACCTGACGGGATGGACGGCCAGGCCCGCGGCGCCCGGCGAGGAGCGGCAGGAGGCGCAGGAGGGGGCGGGAGAGGAGCAGGCGAGCCCTCCAGAGCTCACAGACGGGGCGCTCAGCAACTCCCAGGGCACTCAGGCTTTGGAGGGTGCTAGGCACCCCAGGATAAAAATGGGGGCTGCCAGGCCGGTCCAGGGACGGAAGTCTGGGCAGGGCAGGGATGGAGCCCCCTCTGCTGGCCGCGGCTGAGCACCAGCCCCTGGGGAGTGCGGGCACTGCCCACTGCGGCTGGGCTGTCCTGTCCCCCCCCCCCCGCCCCCCCCCCCCCGCCCACCACCGGGGCCCCAGGCTCTGGCCAAGCTCCCACCTCTACTTCAGAGGCTTGTTTTCATCAAGATGGGTTGCCATGGAAATGTCCTTGGGACAGGGTGGAGGGTGGAAAGGGCACAGGGAGGGGGGCGGCTGAGGGTTCCTGTGGGCCCAGAGGACACCACCGTGGGTAGGGGTGGGGCCTTTCTTCGTCCTCCCCTCCCCCGGGGCCACTGGAGATCCCACAGGGGACCCCCCAAGGCAAGGGCTACCGGTCCCACAGCTGCTCTGGTGGTTTGTGAATTGGGGCTTTTCCCTCCCTCTGAAGCAGCAGCTCCGGGAGCAGCGGGGCGGGGGGGGGGGGGGGGGGGGGGGGAGCGGAGCCCAGAGCAGGGATCTGATTCATTGGCTGTGATTCTGCCCCAGAACCAGCCTCCAGCCGGGCGCAGGTGGGAGGGAGGGCCTGCAAATTCATGAGTTAGACCCGATTAATCTTGTCGCGTTAGCAAATCCGCAGGGAGAGCCGGGTGAGGTCGCACAGATGTGTGAGCCGGCACGCAGCCCCGGCATGTTCCCGGGCCAGGGTCAGCACTGACCCCGGCCTGGCCTCTGGTGCCAGGAGACAGGCCTTCCCGCCTCCCTGGGCTCCTTGGCTAACCCCTGCTGCAGGAACCAGCACCTCGCCTGCCTGAGCTGGCCAGGGGGTGGGGGGGCCAGAAAACCCCCAACTCAGCCCGTGAGCAGCTAGCTCCCCTGTGCACACACACCTGTGTGCGTCCGTCCCCACTGGGAAAGGAAGCCCAGGGGTCCAAGCCGGGCCGGGGTGGCCAGGCCGCTCTGAGGTGGGAGCCTCTGCATTGCTGCGGCCTGGAGCCAGCACCAGAAACAGCAGATCGGGGGTGGGGGGAGGGTACCAGAATCTGGAACTGAAGCCGACTCCTAGCACTTCCCTGTGCACAGCTCCGAGTGGCCGCCCAGGTCTCCCGGGCCCTGTGTGCCTCCTCCAGGAAGCCTCCATGGGCTGCCGGTCCACACTGCTCCCCCCTGCTCCAGCCTACCACTCGCAGGTGCACCGACCCTAACCAGCCTGGGAGGAGCTGCACGAGGCATGAGGGTAAATCCTCACCAGCAGGATGCGGGTTTGCCACAGGGGGTGGGGACTAGGCCAATGTCATCACCGCGGGGCCGGCCCGCGGCCCTCCTCTCGAGGCCACTGGGCCTGGGAGAGACTTCCGGAAGGGCCTCTACTATTGCCAGCAAACAAATGGACCTGGAATGGGGCCTGCTGCCCGGAGGCAGGCGTGCCACCCCCGCACAGTGCCGGGGGTCTCAAGAAGGGGCCCCACACCGGTGCCACCCAGAGCTACCAGCACTTGTCGCCCTCCCTGCACTCAGCCCTGGGGCTCCCGAGGCCTGTGCCCTGGCCTTGTCTCAAAAACTGGACAGCCGGCACCTCCCATCAGCCTGGGGACCCTTCTGTTCCCAGCACAGGGTGGGCAGTAGGAGCGGCTTCACCCGGGAGGCCCAGACGGCGCTGTGGCTTGGAAGGGCCGTGCCTGCAGAAGCAGGACAACAGGCCAGACCAGGCCCAGGAGAGGTGCCCTGGGCTGGGCAGCCTGGAGTTCTGCGAGGAGGCCTGTGTCCTGGGCCGGCTGCCCTTGGCTCCAGGAAAGGACAGCCCACTGGGGGCCCTGGGGTCATCGCCACAGGGGCATAGGTCAGCCTGGACAAGTTATGCCAGAAACCAGGGCAGCTCAGCCTGCAAACCCTGCAAAGCCAGGTGACCCTGGCCAGAAGTGCCCCCTGCCCTGCGACCTCAGGGCAGCAGCTTAACCTCTCTGAGGTGTGGAGATGGAGCTGCTGCTGTCGGGGCTCAGTGAGGCCTTTGGAAGCTCCCCAACGGGAAGTGAGCGCTGCGGGGGTGACCAGCACTGCCAGGCTGAGCACTGAAAAGTCCTCCCACCTCCCTGCTCCATGCAGGTGCTCCCCGGGGGTGCACCTGGGCATGCTGGAGGGATGGGGTGGGGGTGGGGAGGGAAGCGAGCCCAGCCAGGCCCCGGCAGGGGTGAGGCTGGGGGAGGTCAGCTGGCAGAGCAGCCATGGGGTGGGCGGCCCCTCCCCACCAGCCAACCCCTCTCCAGCCTGCCCCGGGTGGGGGTGGGGGGGCACGAGGCCCAGGGCCATCTGGGGGGTCTCTGTGCCCAGCCCGACCTGCATTCTGTTTTGGGGCGCGGCGCGTGGCGCTGGGGCCAGCCTTTCTGCCGGGCATGCCGCTCCCTCCGCCCCACCTGGCAGCCTCCCCGCCCGGCGCACCCCACCTGGGGGCAGCCACGGCCAGCGCCCGGGCATCGCTGGTGGCCGATCTCGTTCAAGGCGGTCTGGGGGCGCCGGCCGAGACCCCCGCCAACGCGCCTCGGCGGGAGGGGGTGCGCCCGGGGGCCCAGGAGGCGGCGGCCGGCGCTCGGGCTCGCCCGCTCCCTAGAAAGGGCGCCCTGGGCACGCGGGCTCCCCACGCTCCCCGCGCGGCCGCCCCCCTGGGCAGGCAGGACGCGGGCGCCGGCGGCTCTGGCCGCGGTCAGCCTGATCCGAGGGCGCCCCGGCTCGCGCCAGCCCCCCAGGCCGGCGGGGGGGCGGGGGGCGGGGGGCGCGGGCGCTGGCCGGGGTGCGGGGTGTCTCGCGGTCCGGAGTCGGCCCGGCGCCGTCCCGAGGCCCAGGGGAGCTGCGCCCCGCGCCCCGCGCCCGCGCTCCTCGCGCGCCCGCTCCCCCCTCGCGGGCCGGCGGCGGGCAGGGGGGCGGGGGCCGGCGGGGCGGGGCGGGGCGGGGCGGGCGGGGCGCCGCCGAGCCCACAGCCCCGCGCTCCGGCCGAGCCGCCGCCGCGCCAGCCGGGGAGGCAGCGGCCCGCGGGGCGCGGGGCAGGAAGCGGGCGCGGCGGAGCCGGGAGCCGCCCGCGTCTAGACCCGCTCGGGGCGCCATGGGGCTCGGGGGCTCGCGCGCGCCGCGGCTGCCGCTGCTGCTGCTGCTGCTGGGGGCCGGCCGCCTCCTGCCCGGTGAGTGCGGGCGCCACCTCCCCGCGCCCTCCCGGGGCGCCCTCCCGGGGCTCCGGCTGCGTCCCGGGCCGGGGCTCCCCCCAGGCCAGGCCGCCCCGCAGCTCGGCCGCCCGGAGAGGGTTAACCGCGCCGCGCCGGGAGGGGCGGGAGGGGGCTCGGCGGAGCGGGGCGCCCCCCAGCTCCTACTTGGGCAGAGGCGCAGCTCGTCCCGCACCCCCTTTCAAGGGCCAAATTTCCCTGCAGACCCTCCTATCTGTCCCGGGCTGGGGCCCCGGGGGGAACCGCTGCCCTTGGCCCAGCCGCCTGCCCTCTCTGGGCCCCCTCCCGGGTTCCCCCAGCCACCTTGCTTTCCAGGGTGGGGGGATGCATTTAAGGCTGGTCTCCCAGCAGGGCGGGTACCCCATCCTGGTCAAAGGAAGAATAAAATTAGGGTCCCTGCCTCAGGGGTGCTTGTGAGCCCCCCAAGGTGCAGGCTCTGACTTACAGGTGAGCAGGAAGGTGCTGAGAGGAGCCGGGTTTCTGCCCCCCCGCGATGCAGCAACGCAGCACAAGTGGCCAGGGCACCCGAGGGCCTGGGGTGCCCGCCCGGCAGCAGCGTGGGGTCACCGAGGCGAGAGCCCTCACCCCGAGGGCCCTGCAAAGGCTCCCAGAGGGACATGGAGGCGGGGGCGGGCCAGCGCCAGTGGGGTGGGGGCCGAGGCTCTCGTGACCCCAGCGCCCGCCTCCCCCCAGCCGACGGCCGCGTGGAGCCCCGGGCGCACGCCGAGGAGCGGCTGCTGAAGGAGCTCTTCTCCGGCTACAACAAGTGGTCCCGGCCGGTGGCCAACACCTCGGATGTGGTGCTCGTGCGCTTCGGCCTGTCCATCGCGCAGCTCATCGACGTGGTGCGTGAGCGGGGCGGGGCGCTGAGGGGCCGGGCTGGTGGCCCAGCGCTGCCCGCCCTGAACCCGGCCAGAAGCAGGCCCTGGCAGGCAGGACACCCCCCCAAAGAGAAGGCCTGGGCAAGTCCTCGGGGCGAAGAGCAGGAACCGCAGGGAGGACAGGGCAGGGGCCGGGCGGGAGCTCCGTGAGGCCTGGATAGGGCCCCGCACCACGGGTCCGGAACGCGGGGTCCGGGAAGGTCTCCCGCGGGATCCTTGTCTGTGTTTCTTTCACGTTGCCGTGGGGGCTGGGAGACGGGGGGGGGCACCGGCCCGAGCGGCTGTGGCTTGGGGGCTGCTCCGTGTGGCCACGGCCCATCCTGGGGGCGGCCGGAGTGGGTGACCTGAGTGTGCGGTCCCCAGCCCTCGGAGTGTGGTCCCCTGCCTGCTGGGTGCCCACTCACAGGGTCTGTGGGACTTGAGGGGCTCCCCACACTAAGGGGAGCCCGAGTCTGCCGCTGCAGGGGTCTGCCATCCCCCAAAGGCCCATCCCGCACACTGCCGGGGCCCAGCCACCCCGAGGCCTGCTCAGGCTGGCGCTGGGCCACGGCAGCCTGGGTGGGGCCCTCCCCTGTGGGGTGTGTGGGTGGGCACCTCAGCTGAATGGGCAACCTCAAGGGGGGAGGGTGATGGGCAAAGCGCCTGCTCTGGGGACCCCTTGGAGCAGAGACCCAGCTTGGACCTGCCCCTGCCGCATGCAGTGCCCCCCCCCCATCCAGCCCCGCCTCCCTGGCTTCTCCAGTGCTCCTGCTGCGGCGATGGCAGTGACCCCTCTGAGGTCTGCAGAGGGAGGGTGGCCGCCCGGGCCCAGGGTGCCCTGGAGGGGCCAGCTGGAGCACCGGTCCTGAGAGCCTCACCCGGCCTCATGTGGGGGTGGGGGCATCTCTGGGCAGCATTCGGACTTGCCAAGGCTGGCCCGGCTCTGACCACGCCCACCGTCCTCACGTGGCGCCCCTCCGGCCCCAGGTGCTCCCCTGTCTGCTGCAAGCCTTGGAGGCCCCCTGGCCAGCAGGGAGGGACTGGGTGGGCGGGGCCTCGTGTGGCCCACAAGAGAGGCAGCTTCTCCAACGCCTCGGGGGTGGGGGGTGCCCCCCTGCTGCTGCGAGGCCCCAGAGCCTCATCCCTTGTCCTGGTCCTGAGGCTGCCATCCAGGCGCTGACCCGGCCTGACCGTCCTGTCCTGGCGAGGAGGGGCTCGCGGCCCCCCCAGGGTCATGACGCCCCTCTGTGTCCCAGGACGAGAAGAACCAGATGATGACCACCAACGTGTGGGTGAAGCAGGTGAGTGGGGGGGCCCTGCCCCCCATGTGCCCCCCTCCCCCTCCCAGCCTGACCCCCCCCCTCCCCGCGCAGGAGTGGCATGACTACAAGCTGCGCTGGGACCCCGCCCTCTACGAGAACGTGACCTCCGTGCGCATCCCCTCGGAGCTCATCTGGAGGCCGGACATTGTGCTCTACAACAAGTGGGCCGGGGGCTGCGGCCTGGGGCGGGCGGGGCCGGGGTGGAGAGCCGGGCGGCTGGTGGGGCCCTCGGGCCCTGGTCTGCCCGCTGCGTGAGAGGCCAGCCCCGCCTCAGAGCCTGAGGCTGGAGAGAGGGCACTGGGTGGGCAAGGGCTGGGGGTGTGGCGGCCAGCCGGGCTCCAGGGCTGCCCTCGGGCAGGGGCTGGGCCCTCCCCGCCTCCTCCTTCCCGGCTGCCGCGGCCGGTCACGCGCTCTCTCCCGCCAGCGCCGACGGGGATTTCGCGGTGACGCACCTGACCAAAGCTCACCTCTTCCACGACGGCCGCGTGCGGTGGACGCCGCCCGCCATCTACAAGAGCTCCTGCAGCATCGACGTCACCTTCTTCCCCTTCGACCAGCAGAACTGCACCATGAAGTTCGGCTCCTGGACCTACGACAAGGCCAAGATCGACCTGGTCAGCATGCACAACCGCGTGGACCAGCTGGACTTCTGGGAGAGCGGCGAGTGGGTGATCGTGGACGCCCGGGGCACCTATAACACCCGCAAGTACGAGTGCTGCGCGGAGGTGTACCCCGACATCACCTACGCCTTCATCATCCGGCGCCTGCCGCTCTTCTACACGGTCAACCTGCTGGTGCCCTGCCTGCTCATCTCCTGCCTGACCGTGCTGGTCTTCTACCTGCCCTCCGACTGCGGCGAGAAGATCACGCTCTGCATCTCCGTGCTGCTCTCGCTCACCGTCTTCCTGCTGCTCATCACCGAGATCATCCCGTCCACCTCGCTGGTCATCCCGCTCGTCGGCGAGTACCTGCTCTTCACCATGATCTTCGTCACGCTGTCCATCGTCATCACGGTCTTCGTGCTCAACGTCCACCACCGCTCGCCGCGCGCGCACAGCATGCCCGCCTGGGCGCGCCGGCTCTTCCTGGACCTGGTGCCGCGCCTGCTCTTCATGAAGCGGCCGTCCGCGGTGAAGGGCAGCTGCCGCCAGCTCATCGAGTCCCTGCACAAGACAGCGGACGCCCCGCGCCCCCGGCCCGCGCCCCACCGCCCCGCCCCGCCAGCGCCCTCAGGCCAGGCCCCCGTACCGCCCGAGACGGCCAGCCCGCCCCCCGCGCCGGGCCATCCCCGCCGGCCCCCCAGCCCCCGGGCCCCCGGGCTCCCCAAGGCCCGGTCCCTGAGCGTCCAGCACATGTCCAGCCCCAGGGCAGCGGAGGGCAGCGTCCGGTGCCGGTCCCGGAGCATCCAGGACTGTTTTCCCCGAGAGGGCGCCACCCCGGAGGCCAGCGGCCTGGCAGCCAGCGCCCTCTCCCCGCTGAAGGCGCCCCCGGCCCAGCCCCCGGCCGCAGCCCCGTCATCTCCCTGTAAATGCAAGTGCAAGCAGGAGCCGGCCGCCACCCCATGCCCCGGCCCCCCGGCCGGCAGCCCCCGGGCCCCGGCCCTGTCGCCCGCCCTGGTGCGGGCTGCGGAGGGCGTCCAGTACATCGCCGACCACCTGAGGGCCGAAGACTCGGACTTCTCGGTAAGTCCTGCCGGCCCCCCGACTGCCTCAGCCCGGGCCGCGGCCCGCGCCCTCCCAGAGGGCACATTGCGGCCTGCGGCTGCTCGGCAACCGCCCTCTGAGAACCGCTGGGCCAGAGCCGGTGCACAGCCCCCGGGGCTCCCACCCCAGGCGCCAGGGCGGCAGCAGGAGGCAGCGGTCTGCCCCCAGGCCCAACCCGCCGCCCGCCCTCCCGCGCGCCCCCCCTTGGGTGTCCCTGCAGGTCACGGCCCAGGTCCTTTATCAGCATGGCTGCCCTGAGTGGGGGCAGGGCCCCCAGGAAGTGGGGTGTCTTCCACAGTGACACATTCTGGAGGGTTCCAGAAAAGTTCTGCTTGGGAGAACTGCTTGGGACAGCTTGAAAGCAGAAGGCTCCCAGCTGGCCACTGCGTCCGGCTGGGGGAGGGCAGAGGCCTTGGCCACTCCATCAAAGCCTAGGGCGGCGCGGCAGGGAGCGCCCTGGCCTGGTTCTGGCGCTGCGCTTCCCGGGCGCCGAGCTGACCTCGCAGGGCCCGGCCCGGGGCCGCAGGGTGCTTCGGTCGGTCGTTTCATCCTCCAGAAAGGGGCAGAGGGCGCACAGGGAGAGGGCAGGCCAGCTGGAGGCCAGGCTGCGGGCGCCGGAACAGAGGGCCGCGCTTTCACGGTGACCCACTTGCTCTCGGGCTCCCTGGAATAAACTCGCTGTTTCCACTCGGTTTAAACCGCCAGGAGGCCGTGGTCTCTTGGAAAAAATCAGAGCAGGGAATGGCCATAAGGCGCCCGCCCCCGCTGCTCCCGGGGGCCTCTGGCCCTTCCGTCCATGCCCGTGCTGGGGCCGCAGCCTCCTGGTGTCTGTCCAGCGTGGCCCACTGCCCGCCATGACCCCTGCCCACCCCCAGCGCTGCTGTGCTCCAGCCGGGGAAGGGGTGTCTCGGGCATCCCCGGAGAGGGGCCCAGAGGGACAGGGCTGGACCGGGCAGTCTCGGTGGCCTCCTCACACTTCAGACCTGGGGTGGGCACTACCTGTGCTCCCAGGGTGCCCGGGACTTGCTGTCCCCGCTCAACCCCAGGGAGGCCGACGCCCTGGCTCTGCAGCTAAGCAAAACCTTTCTGGGAAGCATGGCCCTGGCGTCGCTGGGGCGGGTGGCCGGCCCCCTCCCCAGGACCCGCCCCCTTCCTCGGGGCACGCCCAGCCCAGGGCACAATGGGCAGCGAGGTCGGCTCGGTTGGGCATGCGCTGGCCCCTGTGGGACCTCGGCCCTCCGCAACCCACATCCCCAGGGCACCAGCCTGGCCCCGCGTCTGCACCCCCTCCCCGCCCTCGACCCAGGTGTGCGCCCGCTGACCGCATGGCTGGCATGGGAGACCCTGCCCTGTCGGCGTCGGGAGCCCCGCCTGTGGCCGCGCGCGGGCCTAGCTGCGGCGCGTCTGTCTTGCAGGTGAAGGAGGACTGGAAGTACGTGGCCCTGGTCGTCGACCGCATCTTCCTCTGGGTGTTCGTGCTGGTCTGCCTGCTGGGCACCGTCGGCCTCTTCCTGCCGCCCTGGCTGGCGGGCATGATCTAGCCCTGCGGCCAGCACGGGCAGCTCTCGGGGCGGCCGGCTCTCCCCGCACCCCTTCCTCCCGTGGTGTCACACGTTCACATCGCCCCCATTCTGTGTCCACCCTGGACGGCCTAGGAGGAGCCGCTGGGCCCCCGGCAGCCACAGGCTGTGCCTGTCGAGTCTGATTATCGCCCCCTTGAATATGTCCACCCAGAGGCCCCTGCCTGGGCACCCTCTGTCAGCCGGGGCCACTGCTGGCCCCGGGCGCAGAGCCCCAAGCGTCCAACTCCCAGCCTTCTGGCCCCGCAGCTGCCCACCTGCACGCTGGGGCCCTGGGCGGCAGTGCCGGGCAGGGCGCCCCCGCCAGGGAGCCGGGCCTTCCCGCGGCAGGATGGCCCCAGGTCTCGGGTGTGAGACCCGCCCCCACCCCCCGCTGCTGCCACTGCCCAGCGTGACCCTGGCCCAAGCCCGGCAAGGAGACCCCGTCCCTTTCTCATTTTCAGTTCCGCTTTTTGTTTCAACTCCTAAGAGAAAAGCCAGAGAATGCACCCTGGAGCCACAGCCCCCCATGCTCCACCCCCGTGTGGAAGCGCCCCCCGCTCCGGGGCAGCGGAGATGCTGGCTAGGGGCCCGGGACCCCACTCCGCGGCCGCTGCCCTGTCCACACCCCCGTGGTGACCCGCCCCTGCCCAGCTGGCCCGTGTCCAGCCCCCGCAGCGCCGAGTCTGCCCCCAGGCATGTGTTCTGCCCGAATAAACGATGCCGGTTCACCCGCAAGCCCCGTGCCTCCCGCCCGCCCGGACCGGGCTCAGCCATGGCCTGTGGGCCTCCCAGCGCCCGAGGGACCCCAGACGGCGGCCTCACTGGAGACCCCGGTGCTCCCGGCACACCTGCCCAGCCTGGCCTCTGTTCCGCACCCTGGCGCGGCTCTGGCCCCCACGGCCCTCCCCCGCCTGCTGCCCGCGGCTCTAGTCCCCGTACCCCGCGGCACAGGGCACCCCTCTTCTCACAGAGAGCCAGCCAGCAGCGTGGCCGCCCAGCCCGCCCTGCCCCGCAGACGCCTGGCCGCAGGTAGCTGGCTGGCCTCCAGCCCACGCTGGCCGTCCCGTCCCTGGCAGCCTGGGGCCCCGAGCCCGCCTCAGAGGAAGGTTCGCCTCGCAAGGCGTCTGGGGGGCAGGCGCAGAAGGAAGATGAGCGTGAGCTGGGGTGGGAGGGTGGCCATTGCCGTGGACACAGGCGGGCACCAGAGTCCCCAGACCGGGCCAGAGGGAAGCAGGGGCCGGGCATTCGGCTCAGCCTCCCGAGTCCAGGCTGCACAGGCCAGGGTCCCTCCAGGCGGTGGGGTGCCCTCCGTGCCTGAGCCCAGCACCACGCTCCTTCCCGGGCCCTCCCCACCCCTCCCACGAGGTTCCTGCTCTTGCGCCACCTCCTAGAGGTCCCGTCCCCCTGCAGGGCCCGCTCAGGGGCTGACTCCTGCAGGGCCTCCTGCCCAGGACAAGTGGGCGGCCATGAGCTGCACGTTCCCCCGAGGACACTGGGGAGGGGCACCCATGAGAGAGGCTCCTAGGGCAGGGTTGGCTGTGCACCCAGGGGAGCCGGGGTTGGTCTGTTCCCCTGCATGCCGGGCAGTGCCTTTGGGGCCCCCACCTCCAGAGCCCCGGAGACCAGACCAGACATCCACCCCCAGGCAAGCGGAGTCAGTGTCACGGCCAGAGGCCACCAGGCAGGGTTTATTAGGGTGCAGCTGGAGCGGGTCCAGGCGGCAGTCTGCTCCCGTGGCCACCAGGCCACTGCCCAGTCTCCGCGTGGGCACAGCCCCAGGGGCGAGCTGCCCGCATACCAGCCCAGGCCACCCGGCACCACCCCTTCCCGCCCGGGCCGGCGCGCGTGGAGAGGGTGAGGCCCGGCTACCAGTCCTGGTTGTCCCAGCCCTCGTCGGCCAGCGAGGGCGGCGGTGCGGCCTTCTTGGCGGCTGTGGCCCTGCCCTCCCCGCCAGCCCCCCAGGCTCCCCCGCCGCCCTCGCCCAGCTCGCTGTTCCTGCTGCTGCACACAGAGCCCGAGCCCCACGCGTCCCAGCTGCCCGAGCCCTGCTTCTCCGCCGTGGTGTCTGCGCGGGTCCAGCTGTCGCTGCTCGGGGACCTGCGGGCCCTGGGGGGCTCGGCCCCGCCGAAGGTCTCCCAGAAGCTCTGGTCCAGGCCGCTGTTCTGGTAGCTCTGGCCCTCCGGGGGTCTAGGGGGACACGGGGCTCAAGAGGGCTTTGCCCTGGCCGCAGGGCTCCAGCCCAGCCCCGCACCCCTTGCCCCAAGGAGCCAGCCGGAGGCCTGTGGGAGGACAGCCGGCCTCCGCTGCTGGAGCACCAGGCCCCCACCCAGCCGCTCCAGGGGGCACCCCGCGGGGGTCCCCCACTCTGCCCCACGGACCGGCGGGCCCCGTACGTGGGGCGTGTCCCCACCAGGGAACAAGCCCACGCCCGCTGGCCTCCCCACAGCTGAGGCTCAAGGCCAAGCCAGCAGGGCCTCCCCAGAGCAGACACCAGCTGCCCGAGTCCCCATGAGGAGCCCTGGGAGGCCGCTGCGAGCGGGGGCACGCACCTGTCAGAGGAGTCCTCGGCCCTCCCGGAGAAGAAGGTGGTAACGTCCCGCCACCCCCGGCTGCCGACCCCCTGCACCTGGAAGGCGCGTGACTGTAACGCAGGCAGACGGGGCACCCCACGGCCCCACCCCGCCGCCAGGAGGAGCTGCTGGCCCTGGGCCCGCCCCAGGCCTGCACGCAGAGGGCGCACTCACCGGGTGGGCCAGCGGCAGCAAGAACAGGAGGAAAAGCCAGAGGTGAGCGTTAACGACAGCCCGCCAGGCGGCTCCAAGCTCCAGGCCGGCCCGAGCCCCGGCTGCCCAGCCCGGGCCTCTGGCCACGGCTCAGGCGCCGGCCTGGAGTGTGGAGGCCACTTCCAACTACGCCTAGCAAGGCCTGCCCTACCTTGGACGCCAACTGAGAGACCCCGCTGGACACGTCATCGAGGAGTCTCCCCTCCTTCACCTACGCAGAGGGGAGCAGCCCTGTTGGTGGGGGCACCTTAGCGCCCACGGGAGGCAGGGACAGCCCTGCCGCGCCTCAGGGCCACGCCTCCCTCAGGGCCACGCCTCCCCCTATGCCCCCCATGACCTCCCAGGACAGCCGGCACTGGGCTCTGGTCCAGGGGACAGGGAGGGGCGCTACCTTCTCCTGGGCCGGCTTGAGGACGTTCTCATTCAGGCTGTGCCCCAACTCCGAAGCCTATGGCAAGAAGAGTGTCGTGTGCACGCTGGGCAGCCGCCGCCCCAGGACACGATCGCACGCCAGCTGCGAGCCCGCCGAGGGAGGGAGGTGGTGGTTGCCCGCACCCCCCACCGTGTGCCCACCAGGACCTTGCGCTGGGGCGCGGCACACAAGTGGCCCCAGGGGCCAGACAACTCAGGCTCAGGCCCCGCCGCGAACGACGGGGAAGCCGCCTGGGAGCCCAGAGTCACGCGCTCGGCGGGGCGTCAGGAGCCACAGGGCGAAGGGCTGAGGCAGCTGCTCGGCCAGGAAAAGCCTGGCAGTCACGCTGTGAGATGCACATGGCGCCAAGGGGCACCCAGGCCCAGCATGTGCGCGGCAGGACCCTGCGGCCCAGGCGGAAAGGCAGAGGTGGTACTGGTGCCCCCTGGGACCAGCCCGTGGCATCAGCAAGGCCGGGCACATGGAGCACCACACGGGCCCGCAGACCCAGCATGCTCGGGGGATGGGGCAGCATGCATGGGCGCCTGCGGCCTTACCAGCTCTGCCTGCGGCTTGGAGCCCCAGAACTGTGCCCAGGCGGCGGCCAGCAAAGAGGAGAGACAAGGCGTGGCGTGCTTGGCACAGCAAGGAGTGCCGAGACGCACCCCATGGCCGCGTGCCTGCCCCGAGGCGCCCCCCCCACAACTGCCAGGCCAGCACCAGTGGGGGCCAAGGGCGGCTCCCAGAGGCTGGGGGCCATCCCTTCTCCCGAGGCGTGGGCGCCCCACAGTGCAGCCTCCCAATGGTGCGGCCCCAACCATGCAATCTCGCCCCTGCCACACTGGCGGCCTCGGAGCCATGGCCTGGTGCAGGCTGGGATGGGACACAAGCCCACCAGCTTCATGGGGAGCTGGCCCCGAGGCCACATGCCCATCCACGCCGGGCCGGAGGTCAGGACAGGACCTGGCAGGCGCTGGCCCCGGCCCCGGCCCTCGGAGAGCAGACATCTCCTCGTTACCTTCTGGCTTGCTTGGGTTCCAAATTTCGTCGCCTGGAAACAGAGCAGAAACGACGTCTTTGGCACCCTGCCCTCCAAGCTGAGCCACGCTACCAGGCCCCTCCCTGGTGGCCCTGGGTCCGGGGCTCATGCGGTGGCAGCGTGGTTGCGAGCCCAGGACCCACCCGGCTGCAGGAGGGAAAAGGGCCCGCGGAGTGACGCTCTCTTGCTCCAGGGCGGGGCTGGCGGTCTATGGGTATGAAAAGGGTCCAGCCATGGACCCAGGGCCCCTGCTCCATGCCAGCCCCGCCCTTGGCACCCCAGTGCTCCTGCCGCATCCCCAAGGCCAGGCAGGACAGGAGGGGATGGCATCAGAAAACCGGGTGAGAAGCAAGAGGGGCGCCTCACAGCCTGAGCCCCAAGGCCACTGCCAGGGCCCTCCCTCTCCGACCCCAGGCCACCTGGGGAGCTCACTTACGCCCTCCTTGGCCGCCGAGGCAAACCTGCCAGCTCCTGCGGTGAAGCTGCTCCAGCCCTGGGGGAGCACAGACGGGCCGGCGTCAGCCATGCAGCACACCTGCCTCCAAGACCCTGTGCCCGAGGCCCTGGACAGAGTGGGTGGCGGTGGGGTGGGCCCAGACTCCAGTCTACGCTCGGGGCTGCTGTCCATTCAGCCTTGAGGACACACGCAGCCAGGCCACTTAGAGATTCATGTGAAACCTCCAGGCCTGGACTCCGCTCCGGGACATAAGCACACGGAGAGCACGCGCAGCCCCTCCTGGGCGGGTGGCAGCTGCAGCTGCAGCGTGCACGGACCATGTCTTGGAAGAGGTCCACAGGGAGCTGTGGCCGACACCCCACTTCTCTCCCCGGAGGGACTTGGGCCCTGGGAAGGGAGCTGGGGGGAGAAGCCTCAGGGTGCGGTGTCCCAGGCCTGGGCGAGAGGCGGGCAGACCAGAGGCTGGGTGGCCCAGGATGGGGTAGGGACGCCCGCCCGGAGGTCGCCCGTGCCCCTGCTGCTGCCCACTGTGCCTCACCGAGTACAGGGACGACATGGCACTATTGAGGAAGTCGTCCTCACGCTTGGGGGGTGGCGCGGTGTTCCCAAACCCCACGTAGCGATTCTCCTGAGCCCTGTAGGACAGGGATGGCGGCACCGTGGCTTTGGAAGCTGCCATCAGTGCACCTCTGCCATGGCGGGGACCCCTCAGCACCCAGAGCTGAGACCCAGGCGGGTGAGAGCATCGCAACGCTTCCCCGAGCTCCAGGCACTGAGACCTGAATGGATCAGGGCGCCAAGAAGAAAACCCACCGGGGCCTGGTCCACCCACACCCAGCACAGACACTTGGGGACCCGCAGGCCTAACCCCTCTGCTGCAGTCCTGGGACGGGCCCCCCATCCCCCAGGCCTCACCCCTGATAAGAACCCAGGTCCTCGTTCAGCCAGTCCTCAAAAGCCTTGTCAGAGGACGGGGTGGAGCTCTGTGGCACGCCAGAGGCTCTGAAATGCAGGGGCGAAGGTCAGCGGGTGGGTGTGGCCTCGGCCCCGCCACTCTCCCCAGCACAGTCCCCACGGGCCGGAGCAGCTACCTGTGGGAAGCGGATGGCAGTGTCTTGGGCTGGGGTGGGGTCCAATTCTGGGCAGGCGATGACTCCAGAGACCACTCCCTGCCTTCAGCCAGGGTGGCCACCTGCAGGGATAAGCAGGGGCGCGATCAGGGCCGGGCCGGCCCCCACAGCTCCTCAGCTTTGTGGCCCAGGGTTCCCCACCAGTCTCGGCCCGGGGGCCCGAGTGCGTGTGCGCTCCCGCCAGCCCTGCCCGCCGGCACCTGGTCGCGGAAGAGCGCAGCGGCCCTACTGCTGTACTTGTCCTGCAGCGTCCAGCCGGGATCGTAGTCCGCCTGCGACTCCAGGAAGGCCTGGAACTTGGCATTGCCGCCTGCCTTCATCTTCTCCAGCTCGATGTCCTTCCATTTGTCCATGGTGACTGAGCGCACAAAGCTGCGAGCCGGGAGAGCCGTCAGGTGGGGTGGGGCCGGGTCTGGCGGGGCACCCCAACATCCAAAGCACTGACCTGAGGTGCACCCCGAGCCCGCGGTGCTTTCCCGAGCACTCCAGGCAGATCCAGATGCCGTAGGTCACACTCACCCACTGGGGGTTGAAGGCGCCACACTCAAAGCACACCTGCTAGGAAGTGGTGCCTCAGAGGGTGGGGGGGGACACATACACCCTAGCCCTCCCATCGCAGCACAGGGACAGCATGCTTACGTTGTTCTCGTCCTGCACGCGAACTTCCTTCAGGACTTTCCTAGTTCTCGGGCTGGCCATGGCGCTGAGAGGCAGACAAGCATCCTAGGAGCGCTGGCCGGCTCTCCCGAGGAGACCAGCGGCCAGCGCCACAACACGACCTGGCCCGGCGAGCTGCGCAGGGGATGCTGCTGCCACCCCCGCAGAGCCAAGAGCAGCCAGGCGCAACAGGCTCAGAATGAGCCCCTCTGCGTGTGGAGCAGGCGGGGCGGTTACTTGGCCTAATTCTCACCTCCCACCTGAAGGACGCAGCATTTGGGCTGGGATGCTCTGGAGACGGGAAGCCCCGTGTTCTCTGAACCCCAAGTCTCAGCAGGCCCTGAGGAAGGGCCCCAGGCAAGGCCTCATGGGGCCGTTGCGGCAGGGTGGTGGGGGGGGCAGGGGGACGGTCTGCGGGTGTATGTGGCAAGGTGGATAAAACCAAAACTCAAGCTGGAGGCGGTGCTGGGTGCCAAGTAGGACCCTGGACGTGGCCCATCGGCAGCGCCAGGACTTGGGCCACCCTTGCCGAGGGCAGGCCCCTCTAGGTCACATGGCCACACATGCCTCCCCCAGCAGCAAGGGGCTGGCAGGCTCTGCTTTCAATGGTGCGGTGGAAGCAGCTTAGGGCCTGGAAGACAGCCCTGTTTCTCCTGCCTCTCAGGCCGGCAGACAGGCTGTGCCTCCCGAGTCTCAGGCCAGCAACCCCCAGGCAGTGCCCAAGACGTGGGCCTTTGACCACAAAAGCAAGAGCAAGCCCGCCCACCATGCCCCACTCCCAAAGGCGTCCTGTGAGTGTGCGCTCAGAGTCCTCTGCACACAGCCAGATGCGGCCTGCTCAGAGGGCCCCGTGCTGGCTTCCCAGGACCCAGGGTGCCCGCTGAGGCTCAGGCCCCGTCAACAGTGCACAGGGCGCAGGCCACACCCAGCGGACTGGGTTACCTGCCCAAAACCTCTGTCAGAGAAGCTGTGGGGAGGTCAGCGGTGCCTCCAGAAGAAGTGACAGCCAAACCGGTCAGCTTGGTGCTGGTGGGCGCCCTTGTAGGGACGGGCCTCAGGGATGGGCCTCCCCCCATTCTGTAGCACCAAGCACCACACCCAGGAACAGGCACCCCCATCCTCCACCCTCGCAGCCACAGGCAGCAGTCACGCTGAGAAAGGCCGCAAGAGCTCCGAGCTAAACACCCAAACCCAGAGGATCAGCGCAGCCCTCCCGTGGGTGGAGGCGGCCAGCAGGGAGGCTTCCGGGCAGGCATGGTGAGGAGCAGCAGCCCCAGACCACCCAGGGCGCCCCGCCCGGAGCAGCTCCCCTAGGTCAGGAACAGTACTGCCAGGGTGCCCTTGGCATGAGCGCCCGCCTGGCACACCAGGCCGCCAGGGCAAGGTCTGCAGCAGAGGCGCGCCCCAGAGCCACCGGGCGCTCGCCAAGGGCTTCCCGCGCGGAGGAGCACAGCCGTCGGGCCACCGGGCCGCCCACGCTGGAGAAGCCCGGCCCGCCGCGGGAGGCGACGGGCAGGTAACGGGCAGGGCGGAGGCGCGCGGCGGCGGGACGGCGGGACGGGCCCCAAGCCCCGCCGCGGGCAGCCGCCTCCCAGCCCTCGGGGCCGCGCCGCGTCCAGGCAGGTCCGGCCGGGGGCTGCGCGGGGCGGGCGCGGGGCCCGGGGGGCGCGCCGCGGCGGGGGCGGGCGCGGGGCCCGGGGCGCCGGGAGCCCCGCAGCGGGGCCGGCGGCGCGGCAGCCGCGGGAAGGGGGCCCAGCGGGCGGCCGGGGCGCGCGGGGGTCCGGGGCCCGCGGCGGGGGCGGCCGCGGGGCGCCTCGCGGACGAGCGGGGCGCGGGGGCGGGCGGCGCTTACCCGGAGGGCGGGCGGGCGGGCGGGCGGGCGGGGGGCGCGCGCGGCGGGTCGGGGCGCGTCGGGGGTCGCGCCGGCCGCGGGCTGCACCGAGGACGCGCCGGCCGCCCACCCCGCCGCCACCCGCTTCCGGCTACGTTGCACCGCGCGGGGCATCCCGGGAAGCGGGGGCGGGACTTCCGCCTTGCGCCGGCCCGGAAGCGCGGCCCCGCCCCCGTCGCCACGGAGACGCGTCGGGCCGCTGGGCGGAGCCGCGGTCGGCCCCGGCCCCAAGCCGCGATCTCCGCGGGCAGCGCGGCGGGCCTGGGGGGAGCCCGGCCGCTCGGGTCGGGGCCCGGGGGCGGAGTGTGCGCGCGGGCGGGTGTGGGGACGGGTCCGGGGAGGGCGGGGCGGAGGAGACGGGCCGGGCGGGAGCCCAGACCGGGAGGGGCGGGGTGCGAGCCGGCCCGGGGGTCCGGGGGGCGGGGCCCGGGGCGCTGGAAGCCGCCGGAAGGGGGACCCCCGCAGCCACGCCGTCCAGTCCCCCCGGGACGGCGGAGGGAGGGAGGTACAGACCTGGGCCGGTGCCCAGGTCTTTGCCAGTGAGCGGCCCGGCACCTGGCCTCTCCCGGGCCCCGTTGTGGCCGCCCCCGCGAAGCCCAGAGGGCGGTCCGGGCCGCGCAGCCGGTGCCCAGGGCCTTCGGTGAGGCAGCGAGGGGGACGAGGAGCAAGTGCAGGCGGGAGGGAGCAGGGCAATGCCAAGGCCTGGCCCGCTGATTCTCCTCCTCGGGGCTATAATTGCACGTGACTTTTAGTTGTTTTTACTTTGTGCATATTTTACTTTTTGTGTATTCCAGCAGCTCTTCACTGATCAGTGCAAACCAGGAAAAGATTCAGAGTAAACTTTTTTTTTAAGACTTAAGATTTATTTAATAAGGCACACAAGAACCAGGGTACAGACCAGAGGTGTGGGAGGTGAGAGGACTCACCAGAGACAGAGTGGGGAGTAGAACAAGCAGAGTGAAATACCCTGCTGGGGGGAGCAGCAGGGAGGCAGGAGAGGTCTGCCGCGACATGTGGGCATCTCCCTGATCAGCCGGGATCGAATCCGCGCCACAAGGGCCGAGGACAGCCTCACAGTGCTGCATTCAACCGCCTGTGACACCAGGGAGGCCGGGGAGTAAACATTTTTTATTGAGGTGTGAATTGCTGCCTCCCCAGGGCCCTGGCCTTTCAGCCTTGGCAGCTGTTCTTCCTGGCCCCCCTCCGCCAGTTCTGTTCCAGAACGCCTCCCTACCTGCGGCACGCACTCAGTGCTGGGTTCGTAGGGCGCCCAAGCAAATGTGCTCTCCGTCTGGACACACACAGGGTTGGGTCCCAGGATGTGCAAGCTGAGCCGGTGTGCTGTGCCGGGGCCCCGCCTCTTGGTCACTGGGTGCGGGTCCCTTAGTCCTGGGCTACCTGCACCAAGTCAGACCTTCAGGCTGTGCCCTGTGGGCTCTGGGGCAGGATGGGGCTGCCACGTCCCCTAGGCAGAGGTGGAGGTGAGCCAGGCACGTGCAAGGGTGCCAGGGCTGGGATTGACGCCAGCATGGGGGCTGTGTCGGAAAAGGCCGAGGAGGCTTTGGACACAATGGCCCCTTCTCCTAGGTTGTAAGGAAAGGGTGGGCCTGCCAGGGACACTGTCTGTGAGCAAGGTGTTGCCTCTCTCCTGCTGGGGGAGGGGCAGGTGGACACCCTGCCATGAGCACACAGCACGGTGACAGTGCTAAAAGGACCATAGTCCAGCAGGTGAGGGTGCGGCTGACCCTGGGCAGCTGGCCCATGCTTCAGGTGTGTCTAGCGTCAGTGCTCAGCCCTGATCCCATCCCCATCCCCAGCCTATTAGCACACCCTTCCCCCTCTGACACTGGGGTGGGCTGGGGCCAGCCCTAGAGGATCCCACCTCCCCCCTCCCCATGCAGGAGAGCCTGCCACCAGGTGGCTCCTGCACTCACCTGGCACCTTCTAACTGGGTCTTCCCAGGGTGAGGCCAGCTCAGGCCCCAGTGGCCAGGGGCTGTGGGCTGTTAGGAACAGCATGGCGAGATAGGGCCCAGTCTGGGTGGCAGAACCAGCCTGCACCCCCTTATGTTTCCCATGGGTACTAGAACCCCCAGAGGCTTCCTGGAGGGGCGCCAGTGAGCCCACTCCTCTCCTGATGGCCGGGGTGGCACGGGCGGTCGGGTTCGCCCCTATAGGCTATCCCTTTGACTCCCCGTGGCCACAGACAGGCAGCCAAGGGGCAAAGGTACGCACCAAGCGCAGGGCTCGGCTTGCGAGTGTCTGGCGGCTCCCAGGCCCCCATGACTGGTGCGCCCTGTCAGGTGTGTCCCCGTGGAGGCGCTGCTGTGAGTGGCGACCATCTTGGGTGAGGACTGGAAGCAGCAATGGTTGCCTGCCTGGTCTCTCTTACAGCCGTTTCTGTGAAGGTTGTGGTGGAGATGATGCTGGGACTCGACTGTGTGTCATCCCTGATAACCATCAAATTTGAAGAAATAAAAAATATCTGAGCTATAAAAAAGGAATAAAATTGAAAACACAGCCTCTTCGAGGAGCTGCGTGTGGCTGCCCAGCCCAGCCGGGGACTTAGGGTGCCCCTTTGGGGCCGAGTCCCCTGCCCCCAGCGCCTGTGTTCTTCCCAACTGTGGCAGAGACAGTGTGCAGGGGCTGGCCCGTGAGCCCAGGCCTCCTCCAGTAGGCTCTCCCCGAACAGGAAGGAGGCCCATGGCTCAAGGGGCTGACTGCCAGCCCCGGCCACCCCCGGTGTAGGGTGAGAGCCTGCCTTCCCGTCCTAGTGGGTGGCTGCACAGAGCTGGGGGGCCAGGGCCTGGCTGACTCCTCAAGGCAGGGGGAAGCACCACAGGGAGCAGGTACACTGGCAGGTGCCTCGTAGCCCCAGGCCCTGACGCCAGCCTCCTCCGTAGGCCTCCATCCCAAGGAGGCTCTGGACTAGCATGGGGTTGTGTTTGGGCAGGCAGGTCACCATGGCTGCCACAGGCCCTGCAGGTGGCACTGAGGCTGGACCCCACACCATGAGTGAGCCAGGCGGGGCGGCCCAGGGCTCTGGCCAGGCAGGGAAGGGCCACGCAGGAAGGGCAGCAGCCATGAGGAGCAGGGCCAGAGGAGTGGGCCAGGCAGAGTGTAGCCACGGAGGTAGGACTGGGGCTGGCTCCCCCATAAAAAGCAAATAAAATGCCACCACAGGCCACTCAGGTCAAGGGTGGGCAGGGCTTTCTGCATGCAGCCCCCAACTACACCAGGCCAGCCCCTGGTGGGTGCAGCCCTCCAGGTACCAGGCCAGAAGAGGCCAGAGCCGCTTGGCACTCACTGGATTGCACAGCCCGGCCCTGGGGGAGTGCAGACAGACACTCCTGTGCGCTAGCTGGTGCCCTAGCGGCTGGCGACTACCCACCCTGAACCCCAATTCCTGGCCTGCCCCAGCACTGTGTCCTGCTGGGAAGTGCCACTCTGGCCTGCACCCCAGCTCTTATATGCATAAATAAATACATCTTTGAAAAATAAAAATAAAAGTTACCTTGGCTCTAAGCAGCCACACCCCCAGCTCCCCTGGCTCCCACAGGTGGAGACAGGAGGCTTGATGTCAAGGGTGTCCATGCATGAGTCACCCTCATGCCAACTCTGGAAGGGGTGGACCCCCCACAGAGGGGGGGGGTATGAGCGCAGCAGGTGGGCCTTTGTGGGCCCTGTGGCCTGAATGCTTCTCCCCTGCCAGCAGGTGCCAGCTGTGGCTGGAGGGACTGATCTCCAGCTCTAAACCCGACTCTGGCCACCTCGCAGGTGCCCTGTAGCTTTGTTCCTGGGGAGGAGGAAGGCAGCCTGGTGTGGGGCTCGGCACCCAACGACAGGCAAAGGGCAAGACAGAGTGGGTGCCCGCCCTTCCCCCACTCTCCCACCTGCACCTCTTTGGGCACTGGCCCTGCATGTTCTAGGCCCCTCCACGAGTGCAGTTTATCTTGGGAGAGCCACGGTCTCCAGGCCTTACTGGACCAGGTGGGCCCTGGATACCAGCTGCTCTCTCGGCCTGTGTCCAGCTGCCTCGCCTCCCAGAGGCTGTCCAGACCGAGGCCTGGTGCCCCAGCTGGCGGTGTCTGCCCCTCCTCTGGCAGCTGTGGGTGCAGGTGCCCTGTGTCTGCGTGTGGGCCCCACCTGAGCCCCCGGGACCCCCACTGTGGTCCTGGCAGACCCTGTTCATCCTCATCAGTGTTTCCCCTGCCACCACCTGGGCCCTGCTTTGGGACCACACCTGCCATGCCCACCTGGGCTCTGATCCCAGCCATGGGGGGACATGACACCTGCCTGCCCGATGTGGGAAGGATGGGCAGGGAGTGGCTAGAGCTGGGAGGGGTGACCAGCAGGGGTGGAGGTGGGAGCCAAGAAGGGGCTGTGCATCCTTGCGGGTCCCAGGCCAGCAGAGCTCAGAGCTGAGTTCTCGGTTCCTCCCTGTGGTGACATCTGGGGTCTAAACCCCAACCCGTGGGGTGGCCGTAATCTGACCCTGGAGGCCGTGGGGAGCGCTAGCAAGCAGCCCCCTCGGGAGGCCGGTGCCCGGGCTCTGGGGACAGGCGCTGCAGGACGAGAGGCCGCAGACAGAACCGGGAGGCGCGGGGGCGGCCGTCCTGGGGCGGAGGCGGGCCGCAGGGCACCGTGGACTCGGCCCCGGAGGCGGCGCGACAGGCGGCCGCGCCACCAGCCTCCGCGCCTTCAGGCCTCGGGATGCGCGCCGGGCCGTCGGCTCTAAAACCTGCGCGATCGAGGCACCTGCCGGCAGGTGCATCCCGCGCGCGCCGCCCCCGCCGCTTCCCGCCGGAGCCCCGCGAGCCGCGCCCCGCCCACGTGACTTCCCGGCCCGCCCCGGCCCCGCCCACGCCCCCGCCGCGGGAGACTGCGACCCGGGCGCGAGATACGTCCCGCCGGGCGGCGGCGCGCAGGCGCGGGGCGTGGCGGCCGGCGGCGCTCCCGGCCTGCCCCGCGCGCGCTGACGTCGCGCAGCCTCGTCCCGCCGTCGCCGCCGCCGCCATTGGGGTCGGCGCCTCGTCAGCGCGTCCGCGCCCGGCTCGCCGCCCCGCGAGCGGCCCGCGCGCCCCGCAGCCGCCGCCGCCGCCCGGCCGCGCCCGGGGAGCCGGCGGCGGGCCCGGGCCCGAGAGCGCGGCGACAGGCGGCCGCGCGGGAGGCCCGAGCCGGCGGCGCCCGGCCCCGCGCCCGCCGTTCATGAAGCATGTCGGCCGCCAGCGTGGACCCCCAGGTAGCGGGCGGCGGGCGGCGGGCGGGCGGCGGGCGCGGGGCTCGGCCCCCCGGGGGCTCGCGAGGCTAACGCTGTCCTTTCCCCCCCGGCCCGCGGCGGCGCAGAGAGCCAAAGGACAGGAGAGTAAAGGTGAGCCTGGCGGGCCCCGGGCGGGCGAGGGGGCGGGCGCTGCCCCGGCGCCCCCCGGCGCGCGCTCGTCCCGCTCGAGCCTGTGGTGCTTGGGGCGACGCGCCGGGCCGGCCCCAGGGCCCTCCCGCGGGCAAGCGAGGAGCCAGGAGGTGGCGGGAGCCCGCCGTCCCTCCGGGCGGCAGGCGGCGCGGCCGGGCAGGCGGGCTCGCGGGGTCGGGCCGCGCAGCCCCAGCCCACTCCCCGGGGACGCGCAAGGCGGCCTCCGGCGCTTGCCGCGCGCCTGGCCGTGTGCGGGGCTGGGCCGTAACCGAACACGGTTCACGGTGCTTTGCGAGTGGACGAGGCCCTGGGCTTTATTTACCTTTCCTTCCCTGGCTGCGCCTGTAACTGGAGAGGGAGTGTCGCCAGACCCTGAGCCCGGACTCGCCCCGGCTGCACCCCTTTCCCGGCTCCTGAGCCTAGACGCTCCCCGGCTGCGCCCTTTTCTTGGCTCCTACCTCTTAGACTGCGCCGCTTCCAGCACAACTTATCTGTTCGTTCGTTTGCGTTTCTTGTTTTGCCTGTCACTACCAAGTTACAATCGATCCTTATCAAAAGTGTAACTCGGTAGTCCAGAGCCCGCGGCAGGACCTCGCCAGGGGTGCAGACCCCCTCTGCATTCGTGGTCCGTTTTAACGCGAGTCGCAGGGCCTTGTTGCCGCAGTTTCGAACTGATTATGGCGGTTGCTGTCCAGAGCTGGCATCTCGTGCTTTCTCATTCCAGTACAAAATGGCTCTTTGCATCAGAAGGACGCAGCCCACGACAGTGACTTTGAGCCCTACCTTTCCGGACAGTCGAATCAGGTGAGTCTGTGCTGTCTTTAGCACACGCTGACGCTTGCGTCGGCCGCGGCATGCCTTTACGTCACGCTTCTGGCTCGGTGACCAGGTGGCAAGCAGCAGGCACGGGGGATGTTGCATGAGGAGGGCTGTGAGGGCCTCGCCTGGCACCACCCCGCCAGGCCCACACGCAGGGTGCAGGTTGGCTCGGCAGCTGCGGGCAGTGGTGCACTGCCGTGGGTGAGGTGGGGGCTCTCCCTGAGCTCTCCGGCCAGTTGTTTTTAGTCTGGGGTGTGTGGAATTGTGGTTTGGGCAAGCGGCCGAAGGCCTGACTCCGTGACAGTTCTGGATTTGGGTTCAAATCTTAACCTGACTCTGGAATCGGGACCTGCCTCAGGCTGGCTCTAGGCATTTCAGGTTCCTTTTCTGTTCGACAAAGGCCGTGGTCACTGCTGGACTTGTGGAAGGGGCCGTGAGGTGAAGCTCTAAGGCGATGCTCTAAGGCAACTCTGGGTGGCAGCCCGGCACTCACAACCGCCAGCTGCTCGGGTCTTTCAGGGTTTCTCAGGCTTGGCGCCCAGGACGTCATAAATGGAAATGTTCTCATTTGGGGGCTGTCATGACGTTATGGGACTCCTCCCCACCTCCCGGGGATGACATAATCTGTCCTGGCAGGTATATTGGGGGGTAAAGCTTTCCTTGCTAAGGCCGCTGGACGAGTTGGGGTTCAGGAAGTGGCACGGTGCTGTGCGCGCTGGCTGGAGAGCGGGGTCAGACTGGCTTCTGCTCCTCTCTGCAGTGGGCAAGATATCCCAGCTCTTCTTGCAAACCTGCCATTAGTTAAAGTCTATGTTTCTTTTGCTTAAGAATTTATTTACATGTGCAAGAACTGGGGTACAGGCCAGAGGTGTGGGGGCGAGAGACAAAGTGGGAAGCAGAGCAGGCGGATCGACTGAGACACACTGAGGAGAGCAGCAGGGAGACAGGAGAGGGCTGCTGTGCCCTGTGGGCTGTTCCTGACCAGCGGGGGATCGAACACGTGCCACAGTGACTGCCAATGGGGCTGACTGCCCGTGGTGCTGGGCCCAGGGCCAGGGGTCTCTTGCTGGCAGCGGAGGGGCCCCAGGGCCGTCACCCTGGGAGGCCAGGGACTCAGCCGTCACTTGGTGCTGCCTCCAAGTGGTGGTCACAAGGAGTGGCTGCCCGCTCCTGCGGTCTGTGCTCGAGGAGGGAGAACAGCCCTTCCAGAGGAGTCATGGGCACACAGCGCAGGCGCCTCGGTCTCCTCCCGCACCTCGTCTTTGCTCTGAGAGCCTGGCCCCGAGGCCCTGGGTCCTGGTGGGCGGTTCGCAGGCCCGCAGCAGGGCCCTCTTGTCCTGGCGGCCCAATCTTCACGGCACGAGACGCTCCGGGCAGAGGCACCTGCGCAGGGAAGTCCCGCGCCTGGCCTGACTCTAAGGTTGCGTTGTGCTGTGACCGCCAGCCCCTCGCGCGGAGCTCCTCTCGGCACCCGCGGGGCGCCTGAGTCAGCTAGAAGGGTGCTGCGTCCCCACAGTGACCCAGGTGTGGTTCGTAGTGGCGGGGCCGGCACCTGCAGTGGCTGGGAGTCTGCGAGGCGCCTTCCAACTGGGACGTTCTGACTCACGCGCCGCCAAGGCCGGGCCTGGGGTGGGAAGTCCTCAGAGAGGCCCGGGACGGTGCTGCTGCTGCTGCCTGGCGTTCTCCTTCCTGGGTGCCCAGGTACCTCCTGAGGGAGCAGCCCTGGGTCCCGCTGACAGTGGAAACGGGGAATGGAGAGTGGGGACCCCTGGACTGGGGGCTGGACGCCTGCTGGGACCCTCCCGACTTTCCCGGGCTCTGTCCTCTTCTGCCGGGTGAGGAAGCATCGGAACGACCCTGAGAAGTTCCTGCCCATGTCCGCGGAGCTTCTGGGCCAGGTGGCGGCTTTGTTGGCTGCCTCCCGGTGGGGCGTGGGCACAGCGCACCCCACGTGCTCCCTGCCTTGTCGTCACAGCTCACTTCCTGGTCACACCTGCAGGGATAGAAGGACCCCGCGTTCCCGCAAGCATTTGTGCCCGAGCCATTCGGTTGTCCCGAGCGTTGCAGGGAGCATCCGTTTCCTGAGAAAGTGCTAGGAGGCGTCCCGTGTGAGGCGTTCCAGTGCGGACGGCCAGTTGGTTTCAGCCTGTCGGGGGGCGAGGCCTCTCCCCTCACGCAGGCCTGTGCCCTGCCCGTCGAGCCCACCATATGCCTCAAGCCTCAGGCCGGCCCGTCCTGGAAGCTGCTGGGCTCTGCCTGCCCCACACGGCGCCTCTGGGGGGTGCTCGCGGGGGGAGGGTGCTTGCGGGGGGTGCTGCCTGGGCCGTCGGCGGGGTCCTGAGCCCCGGGCACGGCAGCTTCCCAGGAGCCCATGCCGTTTCGCACCTTTCCATAACCGCGCTCGTCCTTTTCCCGCCCGCGCAATGAGCCGGGGGTGGTCCCTTTTTACTGGGGTTCTCGGCTCCCGGGGTGTCGGGTCGCCTGGCTGGGTGGGGCTTGTGGCCTCTTCGCCTCTGCTGGGTCACCTGAAGTAGTGACCTCGGAGCCCCTTCCCGGTGCTGGTCCAGGCGCTGGCCCCAAGGCGCGCATCCTCTGGCCGAGGGCTCTGCGGTGGGCGCAGGTGGCAGGCTTCGGCCACCCCCTCTCTGGCACTTGTGTCGCCTTGTTCTGGGCTGGGGTGAGACCAGGTGGCCTCGCACAGGGCAATGATATTCTGGGGTGACCTCACGGCTGGCCCCTCGCGGAGACGGGGCGCGTGCCCGGCTGCCAAGTTCTGCAGGAAGTGGTGGGTGAGGCCGGGCAGCCTGCTCAGAGGGCCCCGCCCACCTCCCCGGCCACAGCGCCCACCCCGCTCTTGGCGGGGCGGGGAGGGCCGGGCAGCGACAGTCACTGGCGGGCTGGCGGGCGCCGTCAGAGCTGCTACCCAGCACGGTGTCCCCGTCGGGCCGAGGGCGAGGGGCCTTTCCCCCGTGCTGTGTGGAGGTGGCCGTTGCAGGAGGGGCGGGCACAGGCCGTTTCCGGGCCTGTCGGTCCGCGGCGGCCACCCTCGCTGGAGCCTGCCTCCCGGCGTCCCCAGTCTGCTGCTGCCAGGCCGTCTGGCCGGGTCTCCCCCTTGGTCCCACCGGGTGCGTGGCCTGGTGGGCCTGACCCTGCAGGGTGAGGCTGCGAAGAGCTGCGTGGGGTCTGGAAGGAACAGGACTCCGGCGTTCGGGACCCCGGGCTTCAGCTGGCGCCCACGTGACCAAAGATGGTGCGGGTTCTGGTCACGGCAGCGGGAGCAGCCTGCGGCTGCTTGGTGTGGGGTGACCGCGTGGAGCTCTCCTCTGCAGCGCACTTGAGGTGGCTCTGAGGCGTGAGGTGAGCGCGGCAGGGGCAGCCCAGGGTCAGAGGTGAGGCCCAGCCCGCAGGCTCCTCCCGGAGCTGTGGCGCCGACAAGCCCCCATCGGCCCCAGGGGGGCTGTGTCCTCACGGCCCTGTGGCCGGATGGGCCTGGGGGTGAGGGCGGCGCGGCCTCCGGGGCTGAGCTGCTCTCGGGCTGCGTTCTGGCCCCGCCGGCCGTCGCCGTGTCCCGTGCCCTCCGCTCATCACCTTTGTCTCCGCAGAGCAACAGCTACCCCTCCATGGCCGACCCCTACCTGTCGAGCTACTACCCGCCGTCCATCGGCTTTCCCTACTCCCTCAGCGAGGCGCCATGGTCCACCGGCGGGGACCCCCCGATCCCGTACCTCACCACCTACGGGCAGCTCAGCAACGGAGACCACCACTTCATGCCCGACGCGGTCTTCGGGCAGCCCGGGGGCCTGGGCAGCAGCGTGTACCAGCACAGGTTCAGCTTCTTCCCTGAGAACCCCGCCTTCTCGGCCTGGGGCCCGGGCGGCTCTCAGGGGCAGCAGGCCCAGGGGTCTGCCTATGGGAGCAGCTACACCTACCCCCCCAGCTCCCTGGGCGGCACCATTGTTGACGGGCAGACAGGCTTTCCCAGCGACACCCTCAGCAAGGCCCCTGGCGTGAACAGCCTGGAGCAGGGCATGGTCGGCCTGAAACTCGGGGATGTCACCGCTGCCGCCGTGAAGGCGGCGGGCTCAGGCATCGGCAGCGCGGCCATGGCGGGCGTCCTCGCAGGCGGCGGGGGGGCGGGCAGCGGCATGCCGGTCTCCAAGCCCACCTCGTGGGCCGCCATCGCCAGCAAGCCTGCGAAGCCGCAGCCGAAAACGAAGGCCAAGGGCGGGCCCGGGGCCGGGGGCGCGTTGCCCCCTCCGCCCATAAAGCATAATATGGACATCGGCACCTGGGACAACAAGGGGCCTGTGCCCAAGGTCCCAGCGCCCCAGCCCGCGCCGTCCCCCCAGGCCGCCCCCCAGCCCCTGCCGGCCGTCCAGCCTCTTCTGGCCCCGCCTCCCCCCTCGGCCCAGCCGCAGTATCCCAGCCCTCAGCCGCCGCCCCAAGCCCGCTGGGCGGCCCCTCGCAGCAGAAATGTGGCGTTTGGGCCAAGCGGAGGGAGCGGTGGCGACAGGGACTCCCCTGCAGGCAGCCAGCCGGCTTCGGCCCCAGGCGGCGAGCCCCACCCCGTCCTGGAGCAGCTGAAAGCCGCCCACAGCTACAACCCCCGGGGCTTCGACTGGCGGCTCCGGAGCGGGCGCGTGTTCATCATCAAGAGCTACTCGGAGGACGACGTGCACCGCTCCATCAAGTACTCCATCTGGTGCAGCACCGAGCACGGCAACCGGCGGCTGGACAGCGCCTTCCGCGCCTCGGGCAGCAAGGGGCCCGTCTACCTGCTCTTCAGCGTCAACGGCAGCGGCCACTTCTGCGGGGTGGCCGAGATGAAGTCGCCCGTGGACTACGGCGCCAGCGCGGGCGTCTGGTCCCAGGACAAGTGGAAGGGCAAGTTCGACGTCAAGTGGATTTTCGTCAAGGACGTGCCCAACGCCCAGCTGCGGCACATCCGGCTGGAGAACAACGACAACAAGCCGGTGACCAACTCCCGGGACACGCAGGAGGTGCCGCTGGAGAAGGCCCGGCAGGTGCTGAGGGTCATCGCCTCCTACCGGCACACCACCTCCATCTTCGACGACTTCTCCCACTACGAGAGGCGGCAGGAGGAGGAGGAGGCGGTGCGCAAGGTGAGTGGGGGCGGCTCCCCGCGCCGCATCCGCCCCCTCGCCCGAGGAGGCGCCCGTCCTGCCACAGGGCGGCTCGGTCTCTGCTCTGGCGCCCCCCACCCTCCTGGGTCCCAGTCTCTGTCCGTCGGGACCAGTGAGAAGCATGGTGGGCGGGCCCGGGACTGCGGGCAGGTGATGCCCACCTGAGCACGCCCTCCTTGTGGGGGGCCCGGCTCCCGCCCCTCAGCTGGCCCGGCAGTGGGAAGCGAGGGCAGGGGGCGGGCGTGCAGCTGTGCCTTCCAGCCGTCCTCCCCCTCAGCCGGGGGCTCAGCGCCCCGTGGCTGGCCACAGCGTCGCCTCCATGCACGCCCAGCGCCCGGGAAGCAGGCGGCCCTGTCAGCAGCCCCAGCCGGGGGCGGGCGGCCCCCGCGCCCTGCAGGAGAGGAGGGGCCTAGGGTGTTCCTGGGCGTCCCGTTGGGCTGGGCTGCGCAGGTGTGAGACGCCGGGTGGCTGCTGGGAAACTCGGGGGTCCCCGACCAACATAGCCCACGCTCACTGGGCTCTGAGGTCACGGTGAGTGTGGGGCTCACTCGACCCCGGCCCACCAGCGTCTCTAAGACCCAGTGCCCCGACCCTGCGGGTGCAGCCCAGTCCCGGACGGCCGGCGGGGGCCGGCGGGCAGCGGGTTGGGGCGGAGCGCCCGGGAGAATCAAGGGTTGGCGCCTTCGGTGGCTGAGCGCGCCGGGGCCTCGCCGACCCTGTCCCTCGGCACTGCCCGGGGAAGCCGTCCCCTCCACGCCGGCGGGCCGGAGCCGCTGCCCCCGACCCCGCCGTCGCGGGCCTCCCGCGCGGTAAGCCTGTCCCCGGTCCCCTCGCAGGAGCGGCAGAGCCGAAGCAAGCCGTGAGGACGGCCCCGCCTGCGCACGCCGGCCGAGGACGGCAGGAGGACGCGTCGGCACCGGCTCCCGGGCCCGCGTGCGGCCTGCGCGGCGGCGGCGCAGAGCCCCGGGACGGCGTGTTCTGCCAGCGCGCCGGCCAGCCCGGCCTCGCGCGGCGGAGTCTCCTGCACGCGGAACACCTGGCGCAGCCCGAAGAGTTTCTTTGGCAGAAATTATGTTTTTATTACATTCACAGTCGTTGACGCCGCTGTACGGGACCCCCGCTCCCGCCCTCTGTCGCTTTATAAACGAGTGTAAGAACCGGGCGTTTCCTCGGCGGTGCGTGCTTCCGTCAGACGCTCCTCCTCGGCGCGCCGGAGTGCGCGGGTCCCGGCCCGTCTGGCCGCCTGCGCGCTCTGCGGGGCGGGGGCTCGCCGGGCTCCGGCCCTGTCCCAGGCCGCGTCTCGCCGCGCGTCTCGCTTCCGTTTCCTGCCGAAAGGCCGGGAAAAGGCAAACGACAAGGACCCTTCGGAGCCACGCTGCCGTCCGTCGGGGCCGGCGTCTCTCGGGCTGCCGGCAGCATGTCCCTTGGGGGGACGAGTCCCGACGAACAGGACCTGCTTAGCCAGTGCTGGCCGCTCGTCCCTGACCCCTGAGCACGGCCGGTGTCCTCGCGCCCGCTCCGAGGGCCTCGTCGAAGACCCGGTGCTCCCCAGGCTTGGGCCCCTGGCTGCGGCAGGCAGCCGTGACCCTTCCCCCCACAGCATCCCCAAGATCCCGCCGCGTCCTGCCCCAGATGACCCACCTTGGCCCAGGGCCCTGCCCCTGCCCTAGACGGCCGCGAGCCTGCAGGAGCTGTGGAGAGCTGAGGGAGGGAGCTCAGGGCCGTGCCCTGGGGGGGGTCCTGGAGGGGGTGCTGGGGGGCAGTGGCCCCCGGGTGTGCTAGGGCCCCTCGGGAAGGCCGCGGCTGGCGTCCAGAGTGACCTGGAGGGAGGGGACGGGCGGCAGGGAGGGCACGCAGGTGATGGTGGCTCTGGGAAGCCACGGCGCCCTGGGGAGACCTGCGGGGAGACCACAGGGCCAGGGTGCAGGCGGGGGCTTCAGGCTGGAAGGGTCTGAGAACGCTCGGCGAGGAGGGCGAGGGCCAGCGGGCTCCGTGCAGGCGGCACCGAGAGCCAAGGCCGCGGGTCCTTCCTAGGGCAGGAGAGGCCCTGGGACCCGTGGCCCTGGGGGAGAGGTAGTGAGGCTGGCGGGTGCCGAGGGGACGCTGCGCCTCCCCAGGACAGACCAGCGACCAACCAGGGCCGGGCTGCCCCGCGCGCCGCTGGGGGACGGGGTTGGGCGGCAGGGGGCCCCGCACATGCCTGTCGGGGACTCCCAGGGGCTGCTGGCCGCGCGCCTGGGGCACTAGGCCCGGCGCCTGGCCCTCCTCATGGTGCTCGCCGGAGGTGGCTTCCCTCCCCGCAGGCCCCACGGGGCCGCCCGCCACCACCAAGCCCGAGGTCACTGAAACTGGGACTCCCAGCTCTGGTCACTGACTGCCTCCCGGCGGCAGGGCCTGCTGCTGAGCGCCAGGCGGCAGCCGGAGCAAGGCCTTGGTCACGGCAGGCGCCCAGGGCCAGCAGACAGTAGTCCCGGGCAGGGGCTGGGGAGGAGGGGACAGGCGCAGGCCTCGGCCGGGAGCCCTGCCCAGAGGGGAGGTCAGAGGCCCGGCGGCGGGTCAGGGTCTGGCTCAGTCTCCAGCAGCCACAGGCCCAGCTGTGGGGACTGGGCAGGGGGCTGGCAGTGGGCAGGGCAGCTGGGAGGGGCCAGCGGCTGTAGCTGTGCCTGAGCTGCCCACTGAGCCACCTCCCTGCCCTGGGCCTAGCGAGCCAGAGGCGGCCAGCTCCCGGGAGACTTGCTGGGGCCCCTGGCCAGGGCGGGCGAGTGGACTGCCAGCCTCCCGGGGTGGTCCCCTGTGGCTGCCTGACTGCAGCGAAGCCACCCTGGGAGGCTGGGGTCTGCCCCCATGCTGCCTGGTGGGCTCCGGAGGGCGGGCGTCCACTAGGCCGAGGGGCTGGCCAGGAGGCGCGCAGGCCCGGCTGCCTGTCCTGGTTTGGGAGCCCTGCCTGGGAGGAGGGCAGCGGCAGGGGCTGGGCCGGCGGCGGCCTGTGCTCCACAGGCTCCGCGCAGGCAGGGGCGTCCCTCACCACTGGCTCCTTGCTGGGTGGGCTCCCTGGGGCAGCCCAGGCTGGGCGCCAGGCTGCTGCCCGGCCGGTCCACGGGGAGTTCCGGGTTCTGGCCCAGGCGCTGCCACCAGGACCCGCCCGCCCCCCCCCCCCCCCCCCCCCCCCCGTGGGGGCGTCTGCAGGAGGGAGCGTGATCGGGAGTGTGACTGTGCCTGTGCCCACACAGCATGGTGCTCGTGTGACACGCGACAGCGTGCGACACACGTGACGTGTGTGGCTGGTGCGTGGCTGTGATGCAGCTGGTGTGTGGCTGACGTGTGCCTGGTGCGTGGCTGTGATGTGGGTGATGTGGCCGCCGGCGTGGGGTGGGGTCTGGATGCCCGGGCCTGCAGAGGTGGGCCCAGGGGCTCCCACATTTGGTGGCCGTGGTGAGGGGCTGCAGTGGGGACGGGGGCACGGGCCCCCCAGGGCTTTCAGGCCTCTCCCTTGGGAGCCCCCAGAGGCCTGCCCAGGGAGCAGCTGGCCCCCAGCGACGGCGGCCTCCCCTCCTGCTCCCCGCCCCGTGGCCCATTCCGCCTGGACCCGCATCCCGGGCAGGGGGGTGGTGGTGGGGGGGGCTTTCTGGGGAAGGCCTTGTATCAGGGCGTCTGAGCAGCCAAGAGGCGGCCAGATTGGATGCCCGGACCTCCAGTCCCTTCCGCGCTGTCCTGGGGTGACCCGGGGGCCTGCTGGCCTGTCAGCCTCCCTTCCCAGGGCAGGGAGAGGGGCCCAGGTCAGAGCCGTCCGCGTGGTGGGGGCTCCGCTGCCCGGGGCTCAGGCGACCACAGTGCCCCTGTCCCGGGGGGACGGCCCGTGGGAGGGCCCTGTTCTAGGCGCCGCAGGACCCCACCTCTGGGCAGGGTGGGGCGATGGGGTCCCGCGGAGCCTGCGATCTGAGCCTGGAAGCAGGCCTGCAGCCCCGCGGGGCAGGGGTGGCCAGCGCGGCCAGGGCCGAGGGGCAGGCCTGGGGGAGCTAGGGGGAGGCGGAGGTCCCCGCCGGGCTTGGGTCTTGGCCAGGGGCGCCGCCCGGCCCGCGGGCTTGCAGGAAAGGGGGCGCCCGCGAAGCCAGGCCTGGGGGCGCGGGCGGGCGGGGCCCCGGGCCCGGGCGCGCGGGGCCGCCAGGGGGCGCCGGCTCGGGGAGCGGAGCCGCCCGCCGCCGGGCGAGTGGGCGTCGCGCGCTGCAGAGGGTGGGGGCGGGGCCGGCCGCCTCCCGGCGCGGAGCCTCACGTGCCAGCCCCGCGGCGCCGGGCGAGGTGCGGGCGCGGGCCGCGGCCCCTCCCGCGCGGGGCCCGGCCCGGGGTGGACGCCCCCCGCCCGGCGCTGCGGCCGCGGGCGCGTCCCGGGAGCTCCGCGTCGCCCCCGCCGCGCGGTGGCCAGCCGGGCCCTGGCAGCTGCGCGCCGACCGCAGGCCCCGCGTTGCCCGGCGACGCCGTGGGGCGAGTGGCCCCCGACGCGACCGGCCCCGTCCCCGGCGCTGCGGTCCTGCGGGGGCCGCCCGCCGCCAGCACCGCGGACAGCGCCGGGCGAGCAGGGGCCGGCCCTCCCCGCGCAGCGCGCAGCCCCCGCGCCCCCACCTCGCGGCTCCCCGGGCCTGCCTTTGTCTCCGGGCCCCGAGCCCCCGGGGCGCCCTCCGGTCCCGCCGCCCGCGCGGCCGCCTCGGCGCTGCTCCGGGGACACTCGTGGCCGACGCGGGCGGGTGGGCAGCCTCCCCGGCCGCCTCCGCCCGGACGCCCGCGGCTCGGGCCCTTTGTGTCCCGGGCCGGCTCCGGGCCGCCCGGCGCCCTCCGGCCCCGCATTGTTCGTCGGATTCGGCGGCGGCGGAGGGGCCGCGGCCGGGCCGGCCTTCCCCGCGGGAGGGGCGCGCGCCGCCCGCGCGGGCATTTCCATGAGAAAGGCGGGCGGAGGCGCCTCTCTTGGCATTCACCGCGTGCCTTAATTGTGTCGACACTAAATCAAGGTCCGCTGTGAACACGCAGAGCGGCCCTCGGGCTGCGGCCGGGTCGGGCGGCGGCGCGGGCTCGCGGGGTCCTCCGAAGGGCGCGGACGCTCCGGCGTCTTCGCCGCGGGGCGCGGGGGGGGCGCTGCGCCCCCCCCACCCCCCCCACCCCCCCCCCGGCGGTGCTGCTCGGGCCCGGCCCGGATCCGCCCCCCACCCCGAGGGGCCCGCGCGGCTCCCGCTTCCGCGGCGAGGCGGGGGCGCAGCGAGCCCCGGGCGCCCCGGAGCCGGTGCCCAGAGGGGGAGCGGCTGTGCGCCCCGCCGCCTCCCGCCCGCCGCCCGGCCCGGCCCGGCCCCGCGCCCGGGGAAGGCGGCCCCGGGAGGAGCCTGCGGTGGGGCTGAGGCCCGGCCTCCCCGGCGCGCGAAGGCGCTCGAGCGGCCCCGGGAAGACGGAGACGCGAGCGGCCGCTCGAGCGCAGTTACCCGTCCTGGGCGGGAGCCGCCGGCTGCTCCCCGCGCGCGCGTCCGCCTGCTCGGCCGCGGGCCCGCTCGCCGCCCCGGGGGCACGGCCGGGGCCGCCGCGGGCGCCGAGTCCGGGGGTCGGCGCGCCGGGCCTGCGCCCTGCCGCCCGCGGCCGCGCGTGTCCCGCCGCCGCCGCTGCCTCCGCGCGTCTCCGCGCCGGGCTCGGCACCGGCGATTATCACTGGGGCGCGCGGTGACGTCACCGGGCCGGCTCCCCGCCTCCCCGAGGTGTCCTTGAGAGCTGCGGGGCGCGCGCCGCGCACACGCGCCCCGCGCGCCCCGCCGCCCGCCCCGCCCTCCCGCCGCCCCCCTGCGCCCCGGGGCCCTGGCGCGCGCCAGCCCCACGCGCGGCCCGCACCGGCCAGGCGGGCCCTGCGCTCAGGCCGGGCTCTCTCGCCGCGCACCCGCGGCCCGGCCGGCTGCCCCTCCGCAGGCACAGGAGGGGATTCGCAGAAGCTCCCCACGCAGGGCTGGGGTGACACGGAGCGGGCAAGCGCGGGCCCCCCCACCAAGGTGCTCCCCTGTCTCCTCACCGGGTGGGGAGCTCCTGGCCCCGGGGCCAGCGGGACACCCGCCGCAGCGCCGGCCTGTCCAGGGAGCAGGCGCCCGCTCCTCGGCGAGCCCGAGGGCCGCGGCCAGAGCCGCTCGGCCTCCCGCCAGCCCCGCGCCTCCCTGCAGGCCTTTGTTCCCCGCCCCAAGGGCAGGACTGCCCTCCCACAGGCCCGTCCTCTGTCCTCTGGCCCGCTGCCCCCAGAGCCGACCCCCCTCACACCTTGCTGCGCTGCCTGCCCCTCCCTCCCCGGCCTTCCAGCACCACCAGAGAAGCAGCACTAAGGGCCGACTCTGCCCAGGCCGCTGCCCACCCGCGGGAGGCCCCGCCTCCCCCCGTGCCCGGTTGGCCTGGCCCTTTGCAGCAGGTCCCTCACCCGGCAGGTGTCAGGAGCAGCCCTCGCTGTGGCCTCGCACGGCCCCTGCCCCCAAACTTAGCCAGACAGCGCCGAGGGCACAGCCTTCCTGGGCTGGACAGTGGGGCCGCGGGCAGGTCCAGCCGCCTCAGAGACCGTCCCCCACGCGGCAGCTGGAGGTGGACGCACGCCTTCACCCTAGCACGCTGCGGCAGCTCTGCTGTCCATGGTTTTGAAGTTGACCCCGAATCCCGGCCTCACCCTCCGCCATGCAGCTCCTGGACACTTTGTCCCGTCTTCGCTGGGAAGGGCCAGGCCTGGCGAGGCCACCGTGCAGCCCACTGCCCCCTTCCTATCGCCGCCCCTCCGCCCCAGGGCAGGGCCAGGCCGGCTCCTGCCTCCAGCACCCCCAGCCCATCCTAAAGGGAGGGCTCCCCTGGTGCGTCCACCCCAAGTGCTGCTTCAGGCCTCCCCCCCGAGAAGGCTGGCTCCACCGGGGGTCACTGCCCCCGCAGCGCGTCCTCTCCACAGCTCTCCCCGGGCGGGCGGGAGGGAGGTCTGTGTCTCCTTGGCCAGACGGGCTTTGGCATCCGCACCACCCGCGGGCACTTCCTCTGGCGCTGTGCCTGCCGCAGCCGGCCACCCCGGTCCAGGCCGGTTCCTGCCTCCCCCGCGGCCCCAGCGGCCCTGCGGTCTTCACCCGGCTGCCCCTCTGCGCTGCCCCCGCGCCCGCCCGCTAGGGACCTTCCTGGTGGCCCGGAGCCTGGGAGGTTTGGCAAAGCCGACTTACCGCTGCGGCGCCGGCTCGGGGCTGCTCCGCTCCCCTCCGCCGCTCCTCCCCGCGCGAGGGGCCCGGTCACTCCCCCACTCGCGGGCGGCGGGGGCTCCCAGCGGCGCGAAGGGCGGGGACGCGGCGCGAGACCAGCCCGGCTCCGGGTTCCAGCGGGCGGCTCGGCGCACAAAGGCCGCGCGCGCGGCCAGGCCACCTCGAGGCGGGTCAGCAGGCCGGGGGCGGGGCGGGGCGGCGACGGAGGGAGCCCCGCCAGACCCGGCCCCACCGGCCCGCTGCCGCCGCCACAGCGCGAGGAGCCGGGAGCGTGGGCCCCAATGCCGCGGCGAGCCCCCCCTTTCCTCCCGCCCGCCGGGCCGGCCCACCCCTGGAACCGCTGCCCGGGCGTCCTGACCCGTGACCCTGCCCTCCCGGGCCGGGAGGGTGCGCGGGGCGGCCGCTCGGCAGGGGGCATCTGGGGGGCACAGGGGGTGGGGGCGCCCAGCCGGGCCTGCGTCCACAGTGGCCAGAGTGGGTTCCCAGGTCCAGCCTGGGTGGTCCCCGGAGCTCAGAGACCACCCCCGAGCCCCCTTCCCGCCTCCTCCCCGGACCCAGCCTGCGGGGGTGAGCCCGGCGGTCAGGAGGGGAGGCCGAGGCCGGCCGGCGGGGCCCTCTGCCCTCCCTCCCGCTGGCTTGGAGGTGCAGCCTGGGCTGCGCCCAGTGTGACCGGGGGTGCAGACAGGACCCCTCAGCGCAGAGCCTCAGGAGGCCACCTGCTGCGGGAGGGGGGCCTTTGAAGCGCGTGGGGTTAGGGACCCCCCACCCCGAGTGTCTGGGGAGCAGCCGCTCCGAAGGCTGTGGCTGAGCCCCGCAGCTCCTGGGGCGGCGCGGGGGGCGGGGCTGCTGGGGGAGGCCCTGCCCTCTGCCTCCCCAGCCCCCAGGGGGAAGGGCCGCCCAGGGCCGGGCCCCAGGTGCGCTCCCCTGCCTGGAGGCCGTCCTGGGCCTGAGGGCCGCGGGGGCTGCCTCCCGATGGGCCCCGGGAGGAGAGTCCGCAGGGCCAGCCGGGCTGGCAGGAGGGACTGAGCAGGCCTGGCGGTGGGGGAGGGGAGCGTGCCGGCCTGGGCGGGAAGGGCCTTTGTTCCCCAGGGCCCCCAGCCTGTCCCGGGCGCCCCGTCGCCTCCCTGGGAGTCCAGGGGGCTCCCGCGCCTCCAGCGGGCAGCAGCACCCGGGCCAGCAGCACCAGGGCCCACGGCCTGTCCCCAGACAGGCCCCTGCCCCCCAGGCCGGGTCCTGGCTTTGGAGCCACCCGGTGGTGCCTCCAGGCCCCTGTGTCCCAGAAGGAAGCGGTGGGCAGGGAGCCCAGCGGCCTCGGAGGTGTCAGGAGCAGGAGTGAGGGCCCCGGGGTCGGGCCCGTGCCCCTGGGCTGGGGGCCGGCACAGGACGTCCGGATCTGGGCTTCGGGCAGCCCCCCAGAGGCGGGGGCAGGGCTCCTGGCACCGAGGTAGGACCCTCCGGCGGGACCAGCTGAGGGTGACTTGAGTGAGGCCTCTGGCAGCCCCGATCCCCTGGCCCCTCTGCACCCACAGGACGCCTCGGGCAGGGCCAGGACGGGGGACTCTGCACGCGGTGGGCTGCCCCTCGGCCTGGCCGGCATCGCCCCAGCTCCCCTTGGGCCCAGAGGATGCGGGTCCGGCCGCAGGGGACCCCCTGCGCCCCGCGCACCAGACTGCCCGCCTGGCCCCACCCTCACCCGCACAGGAGCTGCAGGAGCAGAGCCCGGGACTCCCTCCTCGATTGGCCCCCCGGGCCAGCCTGGGCTCCTGCCTGCTCCATGCAGGTCGGGGGGCCACGTCAGCGCCCCTGCCCTCTGCCAAGCAGGCCCCCAGCTGGCCTCGTCTGCCACCGGGCCGGGACCACCTCTGGCCTGGACACGAGAGCCGCCACCTGTCGGCAGGCCCCTGCCCACCCAGAGGCCACTGGAGCCTGCGTGCTCCCTCCAGTGACACCCTGGGGTGCCGTGTCCACCCGCCCTAGACTCCCCGGCCCCCCCGACCAGCCCCCGCCTCCCTCGCCTGCCAGGCCCCGCCGTGCACACTCGGCGCCCCTGTGCCCAGACCCCTACAGGCAGGCCAGTGGGCCTCGGCCGGCGGTGTGGGCAGCCGGTCCGCGGCGGATGGGGCAGCGCTGGGCGGGAGGAAGGCTTCGGGCCTCGGGGTTGGGCGGGTCGGAGGCTGCTGTTGGCAGCTGAGGCCTGGAGGTGGGCGGCGGGCGCGGCCCCGGATGTGGGCAGGGCAGTGTGGGCGGGGGAGCCGCACAGGGGGCGTGGGGTGGCACGCAGGTGGGGCCGGGGGGGGGGGGGGGCGAGGTGGGGCAAGCCCCGAGGTGGGGTCGGCGGCCCGGATGCGGGCGTGCGGGCGGGCGCGCGGCGGCCGGTGCCCGCGGGACAGGACAGGCGGACTCGGCCAGCCCGGGCCACGCCCCCTCCGGGCCCGTCCGCGGGGGCAGAACTCAGATTTCGGGGCCGCGGGCAGCAGGGGTGAGGGGATGCGGGCCGCGCTGGCCTGGGGCTCCCGCGCCTGCGGGCGGGCGCGGCCCCGGCATCCCCCGGGCGGGCACCTGGCAGCGGGCGTCCCTCCGGAGAGGAGCGCCCGGGCCCGGCCGTGTGTCCGGGCCGCTCGGGGCCGTCCCGCAGCCCTGCTCCCCCGGCTGCACCGCAGACCTCGGCTGCCTCCTCCGGCGCCCTCAGCCCCATCGCGCTGCCTCTCCAAGATGCCATGGCAACCCGGGCTGGTTGCCTAGCAATCCCCGTCCCTCTTTCTCCCCGCACGGGTCCGGGGTCTCAGGGTGCAGCTGTCTTTGTGTGGTGGTGTGTGTGGTGTGTGTGGTGTGTAGTGTGTGTGGTGTGTGTGTGGTATGTGGTGTGGGGGGTTGGGGTGCATGGGGGGATGGTGTGTGTGGTGTGTGGTGTGTGTGGTGCATAGTGTGTGTGGTGTGTGTGGTACGTGGTGTGTGTGTGTGGTGTGGGGGGTGGTGGTGGGTGTGTTGCGGGGTGTGCGTGGGGGGTGTGGGGTGTGTGTGTGGTGTGTAGTGTGTGTGGGGGGCTGGTGTGTGTGGTGTGTGTGGTACGTAGTGTGTGTGGTGTGTGTGTGGTATGTGGTGTGGAGGGGTGGGGGTGTGTGGGGGGAATGTGTGTGGTGAGTGGTGTGTGTGGTATGTGTGTGGTGTGTGTGGTGCGTAATGTGTGTGGTACATAGCGTGTGTGTGGTGTGTGTGTGGTGTGTATGTGGTGCGTGTGTGGGGTGTGTGGGGTGTGTGTAGGGTGCATAGTGTGTGTGTGGGGTGCTGTGTGGTTTGTGTGTGGCGTGTGTGTGTGGTGTGTACGGGGTGTGTGGGGGGTGTGGTATGTGGGAGGGGTGTGTGTGGAGTATATGTGGGGTGTGTGTGTGGGGGTGGGGTGTGTGTGTGGGATGTGTGTGTAGTGTGTGTATGTGTGGGGTATGGGGTGTGTGGTATGTGGGAGGGGTGTGTGTGGGGTGTGTGTGGTGTATGGGGTGTATGGAGGGTGTGTGGGGTGTGTGGGGTGTATGTGGTGTGTGCGGGGGTGGGTGGTGTGTGTGTGGGGTGTGTATGGGGTATGGGGGTGTGTGGGGTGTGTGTGTGTGGCGTGTGTATGGGGTGTGGTGTATGGTGGTGTGTGGGATGGTGGGGTGTGTGTGGGTGTGTGTGGGGGGTGGGGGGTGTGTTGGGGTGTGGGGGGGTGGTGGTGTGTGTGGGTGCGTGTGTGTGGGTGTGTACGGTGTGTGGGGTGTGTGTGGTGTGTGTGGTGCGTGTGTGTGGTGTGTACGGGGTGTGTGGTGTGTGGGGGGTGTGTGGGGTGTGTGTGGGTGGGGGGATGTGGGGGTGTGTGGGGGTGTGTATGGGGTGTGTGGGGTGTGTGTGGGGTGGGGGGATGTGTGGGGTGTGTGTGGGGGGGGGGGGATGTGTGGGGTGTGGTGTGGTGTGTGTGTGGTGTGGGGGGGGGGTATGTGTGGGGTGTGTGTGGGGTGGGGGGGTGTTGTGGGGTGTGGGTGGGGTGTGGGGGTGTGGTGGGGTGGGGGGATGTGTGGGGTGTGTGTGTGGTGTGTACGGGGTGTGTGGGGTGTGTGTGGGGTGTGTGTGGTGGGTGTGGGGGGTGTGTGTGGGGTGGGGGGATGTGTGGGGTGTGTGGGGGGTGTGTGTGGTGGTGTGTACGGGTGTGTGGGGTGTGGTGTGGTGTGTGGTGGGGGGGTGTGTGGGGGGTGTGGGGGTGTGTGTGGGGGGGGGGGTGTTGTGGGGTGTGTGGGGGGTGTGTGTGGTTGTGTGTACGGGGTTGTGTGGGGTGTGTGGGGTGTGTGGGGGGGGTGTGTGTGGGGGGTGTGGGGGGTGTGTGTGGGGGGTGTGTGGGGGGGTGGGGTGTGTGTGGGGTGGGGGGTGTGTGGGGTGTGTATGGGTTTGTGGGGTGTGTGTGGGGTGGGGGGATGTGTGGGGTGGTGTGTGGGGTGTGTGTGTGGTGTGGTACGTGGTGTGTGTGTGTTTGTGGACATTGTGGAAAAGCTGGTGCCAGGCGCTGTGTGGGGCCCCTACCGGGGTCGGGGTTGGGGTGCTGTCCACCTGTCAGCCCCAGGCCCTGCTGGGGGGGCGGGGCTCTGCCTGGCCACGCCTCCTGGCCCCAGGTTGTTTGTGGCTCCGGACGCCCCCAGGCGTCCATGCCACCCCCACCCCCGTCGTGGTCGGGCCCCGTGTCCAGAGCACCCGGGAGTGGACCCGGCTCCGGTGCGGTGGGCAGGGCGGCCACCTGGCCGCGGTGTCCTCTCTGGGTGGCCAGGCCCCTGTGGAGGAGCCCCCCAACTCGGGCCTGGGCGTCGCGGCAAGCTGGCCCAGGGCCCCACGGGTCTTGGCGGCGGGTGTGGGGTCACCCGGGTGTGGGGTCACCTGGTGGGGGAGCGCGGCCTGTGTGCCCCGGGGGTGGCCGGAGCCCTCCCAGCGCAGTGGCCTGGAGCGGCAGCGGGCTGGGGGGGCGTCGAACCCCTCCCTGCTATGGGGGGTCCAGCGCCTGGTCAGCCAGGACCTCCCTCTCCGGCCCCGGGCCAGCGCCAGGGCTCCAGAAAGGGCGGGGTGCGGGCAGTGGCTGGGGCGGGAGGCCCCCGGGGCACAGGGCTGGGCCTAGGTCGGGCGCTGGCTCCCCGCCTCCCGCCTGCGTCTGGGGCCCCCGGTCTTCCCCAGCCCCCCGTCTTCCAAGGGCCTCCTCTCGCGGGGCTGGCCGAGGGGCCTGGAGGGCCGTGGAATGGGGTGGGCAGCAGGACCTTGAGGGCTCCCCTGTGCCTGTCCAGCTCTCAGCTGTCCAGGGGCCTCCCCTGTCCTCTGGGGGAGGCCTGACCCCGCAGCCTGGCCCTCGGGGCCCGGGGCGCCCCACCCTGACCTGTGGCCAGGCAGTGCGAGGACGGGGCCGTGCCCACCGCACCTCTGGGGCGGGTTCCTCAGGTGGGAGCTGGGGCGCAGGCGTCCCCCACTCAACCCGCCCCGTCTGACCCCGGAGGCTGCCCGGGTGCCCGGCTGAGGGCCCCGAGCCCCCCACCGGCTGTTTTAGGGGCCCCGCCTTGTCTGCTAGGCCCAGGGCAGGCATGGCCACGCCCCCAGCCGCTGGCAGAGGGTGGGGAGCGGGGGGGGGGGCGGCGGGGAGCCGCCCGGGCTGGGGGTCCCGGGGTCCCGATGCCGGGCTCCCCGACACTTCCGTCGCAGACGTGAGCGGGGAGGGTCAGCCCGGGGCCGGGCGGGCGGGCGAGGGGCGGCAGCGCGGGGCGCGTCGAATGGGCCCTTGCGGCTCGGGCAGGCGAGAAGGTGCTGGCGGTGACCGGGCGCCGCGGCCCAGCAGGGTGGACGTGCCGGGGCACCGCCGCCCTGGAGGCACCCGGTGGGGGGGTGCGTCCCCGGCAGAGCACACGAGAGCCAGGGGGCGACGGGGATTGGGGGGAATGGACGGGGCCTCCCCGGGCGCCTGGGGTCAGTCTTAGGCTGTTGCCACCGTGGCCTGCGTCCACCCGGCCAGGGGGTGACCCACAGGGCGCGGCAGACCCCTCCTGTCTCCCCGCTGCCCCCTCGGTGTGTCTCAGGGGGTCCGGCTGCTCTGCTCCCCACTCTGTCTCTGGGGAGCCCTCTCGCCCCCTCCTCTGGCCTGCACCCCGGCTCGTCCACGAGCAAACAAAATGGAGAGCAGGCCGGGCGAGCCTGGAGGGCGGGCGTGGGCCGCGCGGGGTCAGGCGCGTGGGCGGGGGCTGGGGTCGTGGCCACGCGCTGTGATGGAGGCCGCGGGCTGCCCGGGGCCACAGCCCAGGTGGACACCGGCGCCCTGTGGCGCCCGCTGCTGCCTGGCGTGGGGTCCTGCTGCCGGCGCCCCCACCCGGCCGCCGCCCTGGGCCTGTGGCTGACGCTGGCAGATCAGGGCCAGCGGCTGTACTGGGCAGCGCCCGCCCCGGCCGGGGCTGGCCCTGCACCACCAGTCCCGGGGTCCCTCCGCCAGGGCTGCTGACCTGGGCGCCGGGCAGGCCCCGGGCTGGGAGAGGCACGCGCTGGACCGCCGGGGGCCGCCCCCTCCCCTCCCTGCAACGTGCGGAGCCACCGGGGTTCGGAACCGGGGCCTGGCTGCGCTGGCACGACGGGTGCAGGCCGAGCAGGACCGGCGGGCAGCTGGGTCCGAGCTGACCCCGCCGCCTGCTGCTGCGTGACCTCGGCCGGCTGACACGGCCCCGGCACCCGCCCCGCGTCAGACCCCGAGTCCGGGCTGGCTGGGCCCCGGCCGGGCGCAGGCCTGGGCAGCCGCGGTGGGCTCAGGGGCTCCGGCGGGTCTGCGGGGAGGGCGGTCCGGGCCCGGTTCCAGCGCTGTTACCTGAGGCCCAACGAAGAGCCCAGATCAGCCGCGCGCTGGGCAGGGGAACCCCACGACGGCACTTCGTCGCGGAGGACTTGGGGGCGCTCGGGGCCGGGGCTTGACGGTGGCCCTCTGAGGCCGGGTCGGCAGGGGCGCCGCGGGGAGCCCACGGGCCGCGCCCCTCGGCCCGTCTCCACGGCGTGGGCTGAGGGGGCATGAGAGGGGGCGCTGCGGTCCTGGGGACCCCGGACCCATGGACACGCCGGGGCGGCGCCGGGGTGGTGCTAGGGGCCTGGTCCTGCCAGCGCCGGCTGGCACCCACCGGCACGGCCCTCTCTGCCCCTCCCCTCACTGCCCCGTCCCCCCCGGGCGCTGGCCGTGGACGGGGCCTCTGCGGCCTCCCCCACACGAGAACGGCGGGGCGCTGCCCCCAGGCCCCGGCGGGAGCCCTCTCTGCTCCTTCCCTGGTGCCGGGCCCAGCGACCGGCCCTGAGCTCCCGGGGCCTGGAGGGCGCGGCCTCCGCCCCAGCTCCCCCGGCGTCGCCCAGCGCCACGCTCCTGCCGTTCAGAGCGGCCCGCGGCCCCGGCCGGCCCTGCGGCCTCCCCAGGGCCCCGAGCCACAGAGGCCAAGCCGGCCCCAGCCCGCTGCCCGGGCTGGGGGACACGCGGGGCAGACGGCGCTGGTCAGGCCGACCTGGGGCAGGGGAGGGAGGGGCCCGGCCTCCCGGAGCCGGAACCGTGTGCTTATGACTCGTCCACACCTAGGACTTGGGGTCCCCCGGGCGGTCCTCAAGCTGTGCAGCTGCCCTCAATCTGAGAACCTCCCTCACCCCAGAAAGACCCCCCCAGTCCCCGGTCACCCCGGGGCGGCGCGCCAGGCCTCAGCGCACCCCCGAGCACTTCCCTGTCCCTGTCTGGGGCCGGGGTGGGGGCGTCAGGGCTCAGCCGCCCACCCCTCGGCCCCTCCTCCACCTCAGAGGCAGCGGAGCCCTCTGCCGGGCACCCAGGCGGCCAGCTGACCCGCAGGGGCGGGGCGGGGCCACTTCAGGGGCCGCCGCTGGGCCCACCGCGGAGCTAAGTGCTGGCCACCAGCGCATCTGGACGGCGGGGGCGGGAGGGCGCTCTCAGCCGTCGAGTGCAGACGCGGCAGAACCCGCCGCGTGCACGTCCTGCTGGCCCGCGCCCCCCGAGACCGCGCCCCCCAGACAGCGCCCCCCGAGACGACGCCCCCCGAGACCGTGCCTGTGGGGTGGGGAGGCGGGCTCAGGGGCGCAGGCCCGGCGGGGACGCGGTCTCCTCCCTGCGGCTCACACCCGCCCCCGCCCGCCTCCCTGGCACCCGCTGGCCGGCTCGGGGGGCGGCCCGTTCTGGGGAGCCGCGTCCCAGTTTTCTCCCCACGCCGGCTTCGGCGAGCTGCTGTCCTTAACTTCTTTTCCAGGGAAAGGCGCGGCTATGCTGCAGGCACGCCCGGCTGAGTTCGCAAACGGAGACAATCAGCGGCCCCTTGTTTCTGCATGTTCATTAACACGCATGTTGCATTTCATTTTTTGCCTTTCTTGCCCTCTTCCCGCGCCCCGACGGTCAGCGGGAGGGCCTGAGCTGGTGGCCAGGAGCAGGCCCAAGGGCGTCGGCCTCCGGTCAGGGCAGGGCCTCGCCCCCAGGGGCACCCCCCTGCAGGGGCCCGCGCAGCGGACCGACCCCTGACCGCAGCTGCCCGGAGCCGGCCACGCCCGAGGGCAGTTGGCAGGTGGGCGGCCAGCAGGCCCCCCAAGGGTAGCCCTGCCGGCCTCTGCCCCTCTCTGCCTGTCTCTGGCCTCTGTCTTCCTCTGGTCCCCTCGCCCCATGTTCCACTCAGAAGCACTGACCCGCCCGGTGCCCTGGAGCCTCTCCCAGCTCACCATGGCTGTGTCACAGACTCGCCCCTCACCGTGATTCTGGTCATGGCCAAGGGCCCATCGGGGACGCGGATCTGTGCCAGGGGCAGCAGGAGGCCAGCACTGAAGGAGGGCAGTGCCCGGCTCAGGTAGGGGCCCACAGGGGCCGTCCGCGGGTCCTGCAGGCATGGGTCAGGAGGGGTTTCCCCACCGCGAGCTGGGCTGGAAGGGTCACCACGTGGATGTGGAGCCGCCGCCGCCGAGGGGCTGACACCAAACTGCAGGCAGGCGGCCAGAGACAGGGCCGTGGTGCCTTGAGGGAGGACGTGGCTCCCATGCCCACGTGGAGCCCGCCCGTCCTCCCCTCCGCACGAGGTGCAGCGGCGTGAAGCGCTGGCCACCGGATGGTCACCCCCGCGGCAGGTGGCCCCTGGGCATGGCAGTTCCTAAGCTCATGGGCAAAGCCTGAGCTGGGTCTGGCCAGGGTCACATCCGGGAACGTGGCCTCTGTGGCCACAGCCAGGCATGTGCACCGGAACCTTGTGGACAGCGCGTGACTGGGGCGCAACTCACTGGACTTCACTTTGCAGGGGCAGGGCCTGCAGGGGCGCGGCCTGCCGGGGGTTCTGCACAGCCAGGGCTGCCTAGCCAGGCCTGCAGGGTGGGTTCGTGCGGCCGCAGGCCCGAGCCACTGCAGGGTAACACGGCGTGTGCGCGGTCGCGACCAGCCCGCGGGGCGCCGACGCTCTCAGCGGAGTCAGGTGGGGGTGCAGTTACCCCGCGTGATTGCTCAATCTCACAGTAACGCTTTGATTGGCAAAGCGAAAATGACCGTGTGGCTACCCTGCCAGCACACGGGGGCTGCTCGGCGATGGCCGCACCGAGCCCGCGGGTGTTCACAGCCCGGCTAAAGCGTGTGCGCCCCCAGCCGCCCCGGCCCAGCCTCCCCTGCCCCCGCGCAGCCGCCGCCGGCAAAACCCAGCTAGGTCCTCGCGCGGAGACGTGCAGGGGCCCTGGGGCCGCCGGTGCCGGCTCCCCCCACCCCCGCCGCGCCTCACCTGGAGCCCTGGACCCTGCAAGGTCGCAGCTCAGAGGCTCCCGCCCTCACTGCCTGCGGGCGCCGGCTCCGGGTGTGCAGGTGACGCCCCTTTCCTGCAGCCTGTGTGGCCGCGAGAGGCGGGAGACCCAGGGCCTGAGCACAGGTCACCCCAGCAGCGAGGGCAGGCGCGGCCAGGGGTCCTCCCTGCCGGGGAGAAACACCCTCAGCCCACTCCCCCGGGCCCCGTGCTCCGTTGCCGCCCGGCTGGGCCTGTGGCTGCTCCCGCGGCTGGGGGGGCGCTGCGGGCGGCCCGAGGGGCTCAGGGAGCACTTCCATGCGGCTGGGCGCCCGCGGCAAACCCCGGCGACACCCCAGCCCCACGGGGCCACCAGGCTCAGGGGCGCCCAGCGCACTCGCCTTCTGGGCAGCCATCCCCTGTCTCCAGAACCTTCTCGTCTTCCCACCTGAAACTCCCGGGGCCTCCCTGGTGGCGCAGGGGGTTGGGCACCGCACGATGAGGCCATCCACAGCCTCTGCAGCAGCATGGGTTCCATCCCCGGCCAGGGAGCGTCCCACAGGGCGCAGCAGACCCCTCCCGTCTCCCCGCTGCTCCCCTCGGCAGTGGATTTCAGTGGATCCACCTGTTCTGCTCCCCACTCTGTCTCTGGGGAGTCCTCTCACCCCCCACACCTCTGGCCTACACCCCAGCTCTTGTGTGCATCAATAAATCTTTAAAAAAAAAAGAAACTTAAACTGTCCCCACGAGACACCCCCCGGCCCCTGGCACACAGGCACCCTCAGGGCCCCGTGGGACGTGGGTGCCCCCTATGCTGGCCAGACCCGTGCACCGGCCCGTGCTCTGAGCCTCGGGACGGTCAGCCGGCCCCTGGCAGGAGGGGCCTGGGCCAAGATGCAGGGGAGACGCGCGGGGATGCGGCGGCCCTGGAGGCCACTTGAAAAGCAGCAGGTTGCACTGGGCGGGTGACTCGGGCCGGGGCGAGGCTTCTGGGCAGGGGGAGGGGGTGTCCAGAGGGCAGAGTCACCCTCAAAGCCCACGCCGCCCTCAGTGAGCCCCCAGCTGAGCCCAGTACTTCAAAGAGCCGAAAGTCAAAACCAGAAGCCTGAGGGCTGACTGGATGCGAGCCCCGAGTCCTGCTCGCGAGGACGCAGGTGCCCACCTGCTGCTGTGGGGGGCAGCAGCTCCAGGAGGCGGGGGCAGCAGAGCCGCCCGACGCATGGACACCCCGCTAGGCACAGACGCACACAGCAGCGGGGAGGCCCTGAATCCAGAAGCCGCCCCCGTGGGGGCACAGTGATGACCAGCGGACTTGGTGCCCAGGGGCCGGCTGCGCTGACTGGCTGGGGGGGCTCGCTCAAGCGCCCCAGGGAGCGCCCAGCCGTTTGGCAGAGCCACTTCCAGGCCGCAGAGCACGAAGCCCTGGTTGGGGAGGAGGGGCCCCTCGGGTGCCGGCGTGGCGGCCGCCTGCCGGACACGGGCCCGGGTGCTCTGCAGGTCCCCGGTTCCAGGACACTTGCACCCACCACCTTGAGTCACCTCTCCTGGGCCAGCTGGGGGGGAGCAGGGACGTTCTGCCGACGCCGGACCCCAGTAGCCACCCCCAGCCCCTGACCCCTCGAGCCCAACCGGGCACCCGGGCTTTGCCCCCAGGCGGCCCCGCCCGGGTGCTCTAGAAGCTGCAGGAAGACGTGGCCGGCACCAGCGGGGGAGACCCGGCAGCACGCGGGGACCTCGCCCGCTCCCGGGCCTCCGCCCCGCTCAGCCGGCGGAGCCCCGCGCCGCCGCGCCCGCGCCCGGCCTCCCCCCTCGGGCCCTGGGGCAGGAGTCGGCGGGGCGGCGGCTCGGCCCGCTCGCGGGCCGACCGGGAGGAGACGCGCTGGCCGCCCGAGCCCCCGCGCGGCCACCGGCAGCGGTCGTCGCCGCCCGCCGGTCAACTCGCACTCCTCGCGGCCCGCGGCGGGGGCGGCCGGCTCGTGCCTCCGGCCCCGCGGCCAGGGCGCCCGCTCGGGTCGGCTCCGGCCGCGCTGCGGGGCGAGCGGCTGCGCCCCCGCGGCATTCCCGGGGGGCCGGGCCGGGCGGCGGGCGGCGGGCGGCGCAGCCAGCGGCTCCGGCGGGCGCGGAGGTGCAGACGGTGCCGCGGCCGCACGGGGCTCGCGCTGCGGCCGCCTCCGGCGAGTCCCGCGGCGGAGCCGACGCGGGGGGGGCGGGCGCGGGAGGCGCGGGCGCTGGGGGCGGGGCCCGCGGTGGGCGGGGCGCCGCGGAGGGGCGGGGCTGTCGAGGAGGGGCGCGGCTGCGTGGGCGGGCGGGCGCGTCGGGGGCGGGGCTGCGTGCGTGGGCGGGGCCGCGGGTGGGCGGGGCCGCGCGGGTGGGCGGGGCCTGCCGTCCGCTCGCGGCCGCGCCCAGGCTCCGCCGCAGGGTCCGCTGGGCCGGGGAAGCGCCGCCCGGCTCGCCCGCCCGCCCGACGCCCGAGCCTGCGGCCTGGCCCGAGCCCGCTGCCGCCGCCCAGCCCGGCGGCCGCGCGGCCGTGTCCGCCTGAGGGGCCCGGGGCGGCGGGGCGGGCGGGCGCGGAGCCGCGGGGGGCAGCGCGGCCCGCAGAGGGCACAGGGCCCGGCCGGGGCGGCCGCGCGGCTCCCGCTGCCTCGCGACAGGACGGCGGCCGCCGACACCCGGGCGCGGCGCCTGCTCCGGGCTCAGCGCCCCGCGGGCAGCCCGGGTGGGAGTCCAGGTGCGAGCCCCGCGGCGCGCCGAGCCCGAGCGCCGCACCCGCGGCCCCGGCCGGCGGCCGCTCGGGTGAGGAGCTCGCCGGCACCGGCTTTCTCGCCGCTGCTCCCCGAGGCCCGCAAGGGCCCCCAGATTCCGGGGCTTCTCTGGCATTCTGGCCTGGCACAAGCTCAGTGCTTCCAGGGGCTGCGCCCCCTCCGCAGCTGCCCCCCACCGCCACCCGCGCACTGACCGAGGGGCCCCCCTTTTCCTGTGCCCCCATCGTGATCTTGGGGGCCGGGGTGAGGACGCTGCCGGGCTCCGGGTGGGCACCCAGATGAGGCAGAGGGCAGCGGCGCTGCTGGTCAGCGCCCGGAGGAGCCGGCACGTGGCTGGGTGGCCGCCAAGCCGGCCGGGAGCCCGCGCAGGGCCAGCTGAGGACGGCGGAGCCCTGACGACGCCCCGCGCGCCCTGGGGAGCGTGGCCAGCGGGAGCTGGCGAGTCTCGTTGTCCGGGTCACTCTCCACGGCCCGGCCTTGCACCCACACCGCCCAGCCACCAGGCACCCTTGCGCCTGAACCCCACTCTCAGGCTCGGGGCTCGGAGCCTCCCATTTCACTCCCAGGGGCCAGGCAGAGGAGGGGGGTCCTTCTCTGTCCCGGGACTGCTGGGGGGGTGGGGGAGGCGCAGGGGGGCGGAAGGGGCGGGGGGCAGGGGAGGGCCGCCGGGATGCCTCCGCCCGCAGAGGCCGTGGGCAGAATTGGGGCTCACAGTGGCCTGAGGCCCCACCCACCGGCCACCTGCGTGGAGGCCCCTGGCAGCCGCGAGCCTGGAGCCGGCGCTTCAGAACCGTGGAGAGCTCCCAGGTCCGCCCCGCGGGCTGCGGGCCCAGCCGGCCGGGCGGGGGCTGGGGGCTCAGGGCCACCCCCTCCAGCAGGGGAGGCCGGCCCTCCACAGGGCCCTTCCAGCTGCGCTCTGACTGGCGGTGACCGCTGGGCCCCGTCCGCGGCAGGAGCCGCCTCGGGCAGGCATTTATTTGGCCTCTAACCAGCGTTTGAAAAGCCTGGCGCGGTGCTTGGGAGCAGACCCAGCCGCCCTGGACGCTGGGTGTGGGTGCAGGGCCCAGCGCTCCACCCCGGCCCACAGCAGCCCCCTGGGGGCCACGGGCTCCACGCCCCGGCAGTGGGACAGGAGACCCCGGGCCGCGGCAGAGTGCACAGGCCTCCTCCGTCGGCCAGCTGGGGCTGGGCTTGCCGCCCCCCGCCCCCGGGCAGCCAAGGTCTCCGCCTCCAGGGCCACAAGGCTCGTGAGGTCTGAGTGCGCTCGGCCTCCCTCCCCGGGCCGCCTGCCTCCTCCAGCGAGGTTCCCCGGCCCTGGCACCCACGGAGGGCAAGGCCAGCGGGGGGGCCTGCGCCGGCCAGGCCGGGAGCTCCCCGGGAGCCACGAGAGCCACAACCGCCCAGTCCCGACCAGAGCGTGGAGGAGGCCAGCCGGGGCCGTGCCGCGGGGATGCTCTGCCGGCCGCCCGCTGCTCTGGCCCCGCCGTGGCCTCCCCGCGGCGAAGCCGATCCCACGTCCAGGCCGCCCGGGACTTGCTTCAACCACGAGGATCAGAGCTTGTGACGAACAATGGCTTCTAAAGTTATCTCAGCTCTGACATCCGGGGAGAGTCGGCTTGGCAGACAACCCCAGGGTCTCATTCTCTCGTCTCTGCTTCCAGCGGACGCCAGCCTGGTTTGATCCCGGACAAGGAGAGGATCAAATGGCCCAGGCGGGGGCCAGACGGGCAGCCCCACCTCCCCGAGGCCGAGCAGCCCGGGGCGGGTGTCCACGGAGGGGGGCTGCCCCGGGCGGCACAGGTGGGTCGTCCGGGATGCGGAGTCCTCGCGCTCCAGCAGGACGGCGAAGCCGCCTCCTCAGCCCGGGTGGGGCCCAGCACCCACAGACTCACGCTCCCACGGGCGGCTGACGCTGGCTCCCCAGTGGCCTCTGAGAAGCCGGAGCCTGCTCTTCCAGCAACGGCCTGGGGGTCCTGCACACAGCCTGGGGGTGCTGGCAGCGGACGCAGGTGACAGGCAGGCACTCCTGCTGGGCCCCAGGCTGCGCCCCACAGGCCAGCTGGGCGTGTCGAGTCACCGCCGCCGACCCGCAGGAGCTGCGGGGATGGGGCCGGCCGCCGAGGGCGACAGCGCTGGATCCCAGCCCCACAGCCCCCATCCCAGCCCCCACCTGCCTCTCGGTGGCCGGACCAGCCCCCACGTGGCCACATCCCCCCAGGCAGCTGGCCTGTCGAGGCCTTCGAAGGGCCGGAGGAACACGTCTCTCCCAGGAGGTGGTTGGTGCACACCTTCCAGAAACTTCCTGGCTGTCCACCCCCATCCATGACCCTCTGGGACCTCAGGTGACCCCCCCAACCCCCTCCTAAGGCCAGGACCCCCTCCAGGGATGCATTTGCTGAAGGGGGTGCAGGCCGGCCTCCCTGCTGTGCTGGCTGATCCCTGTGCCAAGGCAGGGCTCTGCACACCAGCCACACAGAAGCCCTGGCTGTGCATGCTGGCCAGTGACCGCACACACACACGCACGCAGGGCACGCACATGTGTGCGCACATGGCAGGCGGGGGGCAGCGCCCTTTAGGCCACAGACTCTCCTCCGGCAGAGCCCCCTTTCTAGGCCGTGGCCCCCGACACGCAGCCCAGGGTGGGGCAGGCAGCCCCTCTCCCGGCCCCGTGCCCCAGCGGGGTGGGCAGCTCTGAGGGAAGCCCCATGGGGTGCCCCGCCAGCACCCCCTGAGCAGCTGACAGTGCTCAGGGCCGCCTCTCCTGGATCTTTCTCTCCAGGTGAACTCGAATTGGAGCAAAAGGCGACAGAATATGTTCTCCTTGCAGTTAGGGTGTCAGGCCGACCGTGGCGGCGGGCAAAACACACAAAGCCAGGAGGCTGGGGGTGGGGTGCCCAGGGTCATGCTTCAGGACCCCAAGAGATCCAGGCTGGCGGTGCTGGGGTACCCAGCCCCTGGGTGGGGGCCATCCTGGACGTCCAGCCCAGCCTGGTCCCTCCCCGGCCTGCGTGGACCAGCAGCCTCGCTGGGGAGCCAGAGGGAGAGCGCCTGGAGGGCCTGGAGGGCCGGCCCCAGCAGCTGGGCCGGCCAGTCCTGCCCCGCAGGGAGACGCTGGCCCTGATGCGAGGCAGGCGTGGACGCTGGAGCGGGCGAGTGAGAGCCCGTGGCCCAGGTGGGTCCCGGGTCCCGTGGGCAGCAGCGGGTGATGCAGCCTCCCGGGCCGGGGTCTGGGACTGGCCCAAACTCAGCCAGAGGAAACTGCCCCGACTGGCCGAGGCCACAGGGGATCACGAAGTGGACACACTCGCCGATGGTTGTCACTCGCTGGCCACGCCCTGCGAGGCCCCATCTCCAGCCTCAGAGGCCGGTGACCACCAGACTGGGGTGCCAGGGTCGCCTCCCTGGAAGACCGCTGGCCCTGCCCACCCACCTCCCCGCAGTGCCGGCCCGCCACTGCCCCCTGCTGGCCAGTCAGCTCCCGGGGCACAGGAGAGGGAGGGACCCACCGAGAATTGGGAAGGTGTCAGCTCCTGTCAGCCACTCGGGGCTGGTTGCCATGGCGACGGGGTGGGTGGAGCCGCTGCTGCTGGAGCCTTCTGGAAAGCAGGGGGCCCCATCCTTCTTCTACTGCAGCCAAATTCCTCTCCCTCTGGCTCCGTGAGGCTGCTGGTCCACGCAGGCAGGGGCGGGACCAGGCTGGGCTGGACGTCCAGGGTGGCCCCCACCCAGGGGCCGGGTACCCCAGCACCGCCAGCCTGGATCTCTTGGGGCCCTGAAGCAGGACCCTGGGCACCCCCTGCCCCCTGGGACGTGCCCCCTGCAGCCTCCTGTGGGCCACAGCCCGCAGACAGAATGTGGTAACCTGAGGGCCGTGACGGACCCCTGCCCAGAGCAGAGGCTGGGAGACCCCACACACCAGGGGCCCCAGGCTGGCACGTCCCCGCAACAGGTCTGGGGGAGCAGCGGCACCCCCCCCCACCCGGGTGCCCCCGGGACCCCGCCCACCCGCTGCTGGGCCAGGCGGCAGGAGGCACCGCGGGGCCCTGGCCTGTGCGGGGCGCAGCTGAGCTCGAGGCCGGCTTGGGGTGAGGAAGGCCCAGGGGCGCCCTCGCAGGCAAGGCCCCAGATGATCCTCCCAGTCCAGGCGCTGCTGAGCCTCCAGCGTCGCTTCCTGCGGACAAACGAGAGCGGCTGGTTCTCAGCGAAGTCTGTGTTTCTCCCGAGGTAGGGCCGTGGCCGCGGCGTGGTCCAGGACCTGTGGTCAGGGGCGGGGCCGGGGGGCGGGACACTGACTGCCCGCATCTGCACGGGCAGCCGTGTCTCATTGTGCCACTCGCAATTAAAGGCTCCGTGTCAGGGCCTCCCCGGTGGCGCAGGCGGTTGAGTGCCGGGCTGTGAAGCTGTCCGCAGCCTCTGCGGTGCCGGTTCGATCCCCGCCGGCCGCAGAGCAGCCCACGTGGCGCAGCAGACCTGTCCTGTCTCCCGCTGCTCCCCTCAGCGGTGTACTTCGGTCCTTCTGCCTGTTCTGCTCCCCGCTCTGTCTCTGGTGAATCCTCTCACCCCCCCCCCCGCGTGTCTGGCCTGTACCCCGGTTCTTGTATAAATAAATAAATCTTAAAAAAAAAATAAAGGCTCTGTGTCAGCAATTGAGGCTAATTGGACACATTTATCTTTGATAATCAGCTTTTCACAAACAAAGTAGACCCCCCAAGTCGCAGGGAGTGGACGAGGGGAGCAGTGCTGGCGGCTCCCGCCTAGCCTCTGTCCTGTCTGGGCTGAAGGTCCGTCCCTCCCAGGGGCTGGTCGGGGGGATGTCCAGGGAGATGCGGCGACCAGGGCAGGGGAGAGGCCCGGTAAAGGAAAGGCAGTGGGTTTGGGGGGCCAGCTGGCAGGCACTGAGGGCTGCCTCCTGGGGGGTGTGGCCTCCTGCTGGAGTGAGACCGGCTCTCACTGGGGACCCTCGGACCTCAGGGTACAGTCCCTTTCAAAGGCCCTTAACACTGGGGCCAAGGACTCCCAGGCTCCGCTCCAGCCCTGCCCTGTGGGGTGACAGAACATGGACCCAACTCCGTACCCCAAAGACTTAGGGTGAAGTTTTTTCAGCACCTGAGGATGCCATCTGCATGAACACCAGCTGGGTGTCCAGGCTGCAGGGGAAACCTGCAGCAGGTGCAGAAGGTGGGGCAGGGGCAGGTTGCGCAGGCGCCCCCATCCCATGAGCACCCCCTGCTGGCAGCCCTGGCCTGGGCGCTGGCGGGAGTTACCCGGGGGCCGCAGGTGCCAGGGGCTCCTGAGCGGGGCGCTGACCAGCCTGCCCAGGGACAGAGCACGCCTCAGGCCGGGCCACCCGCATCGGGCCACGCTAGACCTTCCGACTGTCCAGGCTCTGCCCCCTGGCCGCTCAGATGCCCCTGGCTCCACGGGGAGGGGCGCCACAGGGGGTACCCCAGCCCTCTCCGGAGCTGTCTCCCACCGGCCCAATGCCGGGCCCGCCCGGCTCTGCTCACACCCAGCCGGGCAGGAGCGCTGCCCGCTGCCTGTGCCCTGCAGCCCCGGGGCCCCCAGGGCCACGCGGGGCAGGACCAACTCCGGGGCTCCGTGTGTCCACGCAGAACCGCAGTGGACAGGGCGGCCCCCCAGACGCTCCGCAGGCATCCTCCGGCACCGGCCAAGCTTTCATGGGAAAGGGCCAGACGCTCGGTCTCAGGCGCGGCCTGCGGGGGGGACAGGGAGGGCCTGGGGTGGGGAGGACAGGCCGACACCGCAGGGTGGACGCCACGCTGACCAGCCTAAGCAGCGGGGGCTCCAGAGCCGCCTGTCCCCCAGCATTCCTGTTCCAGGCTGGCCCATGGGCACAAACCCTGACCTCGTCAGCACCCCCAATTACCCCAGCGTCCCGAGGGGCCAGCGCAGTGAGCGGGGAGGCGACCCCATGGACCCCCTGGTCCTCACCCTCAGGGTCCAGGGGACCTGCTCACCCAGATGCCAGTGCGCCCGGAACGGGGGCCACCCCGAGAGGGGCCTCGAGCCAGGCCCATGCATCCCGAGGCGGCCGGCAGGTGGCGGCGTCGCACCAGGAATGGCGCGGCCGGGCCGGGCTGGGCTCGGCTGCTGGGGTCGTGGAGGCGGGAGCCGGCCAGCCGGAGGCTGAAACCCCAATGCGTCTGCCCTGGCCCCGCCAGGCAGATCCCTGTGTGCCCGGGAGCCCGGCACCTGGGCGCGGCCGCCGAGACTCCAACGCGGCGCTCCGCCATGCGGGCGCCTCCTTCCTCACCCGGCGCCCCGACACCCCGCGGGGTGGCTGAAATGCCCACGTGATGTGTCCACAACGCTCCTCCTCTGACACCCCCAGCCCTGAGCCCCACGCCCCATCAGCATTGCTGCTCCCGTGGCCCCTGCATGCCCCCATCTTGCGTCCAGGCCCTGCAGCTCTGCTGGGGAGGGATGGAGGGATTGGGGGGCTGTCCAAAGGGTGAGCGGGGCGGGGGCTGGTGTTTTCTAGACACTTGCCTGCCCACATGCAGAGACCAGGCCTGTCCTGGGCTTTGCAGCCCCCCATGTGCTTCTCTGCCTGGGCCCCACAGTCTCTCCCAGGCCCCCACTTGCCCCTCAGGCCACTGCGCACCCCCAACTGCTGTGCAGCTCCCACCGGCCAGTGGGCCCTGGCCCAGGAGGCATCCCCTTCTCGGCCCTGCACTGCCCACTCGCCCAGGCGCCCAGAGCCCTCGAGGCTCCTGCAGGAACAAAGAGGAGCTGATGTTGGAGGGGAGTCCCCTGAACATGCCCGTCAGGGAAGCTCTTGGAAGCCAGGATCTTGTGGTTGGATTTCCAGAACCTTCCAGAAAGCACACAACTCAGTCATGCACTCCTTGAAAGAGCGTGGCCTGGCCCTTCCTGCACAGCGCCCGGCCATGGGTCGCTCCTCCAGAGAACAGAGAGGTGGCCCGGTCACACGGCGGCCTGGTGAGGGCTCTTGCTGCGTCCTGCCCAAGGGGTGATGGGGTGACATGGCCACCCCCCAGCTCCACTGCCCTCCAGGCAGAGACCCTGGGAGAGAGGGGGTGATCCTGACCTTCACCCCCATCCAAAAGATTGGGAAGGGTTGTCTGAGGCTGGAGGGACCCCCCCGAGGTGCGGTTGGATGGGCAGGACCCCACCAGAGGTGCTGCAGTCCCAGCTCCAGTCTGGGAACACGGAGCAGAGGAGGCGCACGGCCCAGGAGGAGCCGTCCCATAGCCAGGCCAGCACTCGAGGGGGCACAGCTGCCCTCAGCTGCCTGACCCCCAGACCGCGAGGCTCAAGGAGATCACCTCAGACGCCCCCCAGTCAGTCCCCCACCCAGGACCCCACGCGACCCCCACGATGCATCTCTGCAGGGACAGGCAACCTGCTCCCAGGCCGAGGGGGACCAGCGCGCCCCATGCCTGCCTGCACGCGGCCACCCCTCCGGGGAGGGAACAGAGAAAAGACCCTCAGGCTCCACCCCCTCAGCGCCCCACGGAGCCTGCCACCCGGGAGCCGGCGGGGGACACCCTTGGGCCCCGGTGGCCCTGGGGGTCCTGGGTGGGGCCCCTGGGGCACCTCCCAGCCCAGGTGGCTGGCACCCGGGAGCTGCCACCCGGGAGCTGCCGCCCGACCCTGGGCTGGGGATCCCGCGGGGGCGCGGCCGGTGAGCAGAGGCGGTGCCCGGTCTGCCGCTCGGCTCCGCAGCAACCCGCGGCGCGCACCCCTCGCCCCCCGGACCTCCAGCTCCCTCCACCCGCGGAGCCCCAGCCCAAGCCGGTCTGGCTGTGGGGCCTCTCCGGACTCGCTGGAGGCTGGAGCCGAGCGCGCCTCGCACCTCGCCGCAGGAGCCGGGCGGGCGGGGAGGCCCGTCCGGCCTACGGGGCGGCCCGCGGCTGCTGCGCCGCGGCCCGGGCCAGACAGGGCGCCGCCTTCTGCGGGCGCCCCCCGCACCCTGTGCCCACGAGCCGCGAGCCGGGCCCCCCTCCGCCCGCGCGTCCCCGACCGCCTGGGATGCTGTGCGCCCCGCGGGCGCCGGCCGGGCCTCTCCTCCAGCCCGCCCTGCCAGGCGCCTTGGGGTCGCGGCCGCCAAGCCCGTCCAGACCCGCAGTGGACGCGAGCAGATGCGGAGCCGCGCGGCAGCGCCCGGCGGCCACCCCAGGCCCCCCGCGCGGGCGGAGCCACCTGCTGCCCCCGCGCTCCCCTGCGGAGGAGACCCGGGCGGGTGGTCCGGCGCGCCCTGGACGGTTTCCCGGATCCAGCCCCAGCTCTTCCTCCGGCGCGGGCTTCCCCGCGGGCGGGCGGGGTGGCCCCCGGGGCTGCTCTCGCAGAGCCGCAGGACTGGGCTGGGGACGGCGTGCCCCGGACGGAGGCCTGCACCCCAGCGCCAGCCCCCCGCAGCGGCCCGGCAGAGGACGAGGACTGCCCAGGCAGGGCCCGAGCTGCAGCGCGGGGCGCCCCCGCCGAGGCCCAAGGCTGTGTTGCCTGCCTCCGTGCCCAGCGCCCGGCCGAGGGTCTGAACCGCCCAGGCCTGTCGCCGCGGCGGGCAGAACGCCCCTCTGCGCGCAGCAGGGTGCGAGGTGCCCGCTACTCAAGGCCAGGAGCCCGCGACCTCCCGGGCCTCCTGGCAAAGCCTTGCGGGTTCCGGGGAGTGGAGCCAGGCCACGGTGGGGTGAGGACAGTGAGTGGGGTTGGCCTCCTGTTTTGGGGTGGTAATCGGTCAGTCTCTTTTGTACTCGCTGGCACCCACATTTTCACCCCCCGGGCTGCAGCTGCTGCATCCGGCTTTGTTGCCGGCCTACCTGGAGGAGAGAGCGCTCCCCCAGGCGCCCACACAGGCGTCTGTGAGCAGGTTGGAGTGCGTGCCAGTCTCGTTCACGGGTCCACGCTGAGGGCGGGTTTCAGCTCGTTTCTGTTTTCACTTTGCCCCCATGGGTCCCAGGCTGCGGGACTGTCCCCGGCCAGCCTGGGATTCTGGAGCCAGAGAGAAGGGTCCTGTCTACCCCCGCCCTGGCTCTCCAGATCTCATGGGACCTCCTCGGCTGGTGGCAGGAAGGCCCTTGGCCAGCTGTCCACTGAGAAGCGGTGCCCGGCCAGGTCCCTCACAGCTCACTGGCTAGCCACAGCCCAGCCCAGAGCTGGCGGGCGTGGCACAAGCCCTCAGCCCCACTCCGGCCCTGGGGGACACAGCCTTTTCTGCCTGCCCAGAGTGTCTCAGCCAGCTGGGTGGCCCCCACGGTCCATCTGGACTGCAAAGCCGGCAGCGGGGCCATGGCTACACTCCAGGGGACAGCCTGGAGGGCCAGATGAGGCTGGCTGCCCAGTCGTGGAGCCCATCCGCAGCCCTCGTGGCCCCCAGGGCTCCAGGGTGGCCCCAGGGCAGCCCTCACAGGCTGGGCTGGACAGGTAGCAGGCCCCGTGGTTCTAATGGCCGCGCAGCCCAGGGTGGACACACTCCCCTTCTTCGTTTGGTAGAATTGGGGGCAGCAGACGTATGGCCCACGCCTCCCAGTGGTGGCCTGCGGTCGGCCGAGCAGTGGCCTCCCCACCTGCCATGTCCCTCCCACGGCCGGGTTTTCTCCTTGGCCCATGCCGCTGTCATTTGGGCACTCACGCTACCCAGCGGTCCCTGCCCTGTGCTGCCCCAGCTGGCCAGGCCCGAGTATTGCCTACCCAGTGGGCAGTGAGCACAGAGGGGACCATGGGAATGTGCTCTCTGGATGTCCCACGGAGGGCAGGCCCAGCACTCAGCAGAGGCGGCACCAGCTTGAGGTCAACACCCAGGCCTGACCCCAGCACCAGCCTGACCGTGGGCTGTCCGAGGAATATGTCCTGCTCTCAGGGCCCTGATTTGACCTGAGGGGGCCCGTGTCCCCAGCTCCAGGTGGATGGCCCTGCTGCCTCATGACGCCACAGCCCACCTGGGAACCTGGCCAAGTGTCCAAAACTGGCCTGACCCTGGCTGGTGGCCTGGGCTCCTGACACCTGGCTCTGCAACTGTCCCCCCTCCAGCCTGGCCTGTCAGAGCCTCTGGCTGGGACTGCCCCACTTGCCGGGCACAGGCCAGAGGACGGGCCTCCGCACACAGCAAGGGCCCGTGGCGTGCAGGGCGGGTGGGGACGGTGTGAGCCCCAGGTGCCCCTCTAGGCTGCCCTGGGCCTCCGCCGCCGTGTGGCCTGCGGGGTGTGGGCTGCTGTGGGAAGCCGGCCCAGCTCCTGTGCCCCGGGGAAGCTCCGTCTGCAAGGATTTGATGTGGCCCTGGCCCCACACGGCTCCATTTTAACCCCGGACCATCCAGGGAGGAGGCCGGCCCGGGTGGGGGCATGCCTGCACGGGGCCTGCAGGTGGGTGCTGTGCCCTTGGACCCCCGGCGGCGGAGGGAGGGGGGTACCTCTCCAGCTGGGCTGCAGGTGTCAAAACGGCTCCTTTTAGTGAAGCCCGGCCCAGACGCCCCGGGCACACGCTGACACCAGACGTGTTTTGTCTTCTCTGCTGCTGACCAGTGTCTGATATAGAGCAGCGGCCTCCGCCCCTGCTGGCTGCCGGCCGCCCGCCCCCCAGCCTGCGAGGTCCCTGGAGCCCACCTGTGCCTCCGCCTGGACACCGTGCTGGGCTGCTTGGCCGATGTCGGCCTCTGTCCAGGGGACAGGTCGCCCTACTCTGGGGAGACCCACCAAGAGGCTGTAGGTCCCTGCCCCGCTGGTCCTGCCGACCGTGGCCAGTCGCACAGCACAGTCGGGTGCCTGGTTTAGGAGCCCATCTGGGCTTCCTGCCACTCCTGATCGCTCTGCTGTGGCCCTGGCCCCTCCCCTGGGCCTCCCACCTGCAGCCCCCCAGGGCCCGGGCCCCCTCCCTGGGGAAGGGCTGGGGGGGCCAGGCCCGGAGCAGCGCCAAGCCCGTCCTGGGGGCTGGCCGTGAACATGGGCACGTGTCTCCGGCTGGGCCTTGTTGGGGCTCCCTCCAGAGCAGCGACTCCCCAGGGCGGGTGACAGCTGGCTGACGCCCCGGACCTCGGCCTGCACAAAGGAGGCGGCTGCTGGCGGCCGCCTGGGGTGTGGTTGTGGCCCAGCTGCCTCGGGCTGCGTTTTCATCAGCCAGACGCCCGCAGTGCTTTGTCCATGTGGACATCTGGCCGCTCGTTTAAAAAATTTTATTGGCTAAATTATTAAATAGTGGGGGGCAGCGGTCGAACTGGAGCCATGAACACAGGCACCCAGTGCTCAGGACGGTCCACGCGATCCCGGGGTGAGCGCCGCTCTGCTCCCTCCAGCCACAGCCGCAGCCGAGGGCCCACAAGCAGGGGCCCTGTCCCTGGTGTCCACGCAGCCCTGCAGGACCGCCCAGTTTGGAGAAGCAGCCAGAGGCGAGTCGGCCCGCGTGCCCTGCCCACTCGGGCCAGCGGCCAGGCCCCAGAACGTCCCTCGGCCGTGAAAACCACCGATACCCAGGTGCCCAATAGGCCTGGAGGGGGTCACAGCCATCTCCCCGACGCCCGGGGGGCCATGGAGGCGGTGACAGTGGGCCCAGAGGGACAGGCAGGGGCAGGTGGAAGCGGGGGCACAGCGTCCTCAGGGGGAGTCGGGCTCATTCTCTGCTGCTGTGGGACTCGTTTCCGTGTCCCCCAGAGGTGCTGCCTGTAGCTGCCAGCCCCTCCGCGACGTGGGCAGTGAGTGGCCGGGCGCTCAGGCCCTCCTGGCCCCGCGTCCCCCGCCCGCTCTAGGCCCGGCCAGGCTGCTGTCCTCCGCCTTCCGATGTTCAGCTGCATGAATATTCTTATATTTTATTTAGAACTAATTTGGAGTTCTCGCTGCCCACGGGGCTTCTAATCACCAAAAAGAGCCTCCGGCAAGGGCTGATGGGCGGGCATCCCGCTCCAAGGGCAGGGGCCGTGGCAGGCGCCAGGGCCTGTTGGTGAGAAGGGCCCCTGGCACTGCCCCCATGCAGCGGGCACGGCGGACACCTGAGCCCTGAGCCACTTTGTTTAAAAGTTGTCAGAAAGGGGTGCTGGCCGAAGCTTGAGGACACGTCTGTCCTGTAAACCCTGCTGCATCTCGGGGTGAGTGCGGGACGGTGTCTCTGCGGGGATCTGTGGGGTCCATGGGGAGGCCGGCCCCGGGGGCGATGGTGCAGCGAGGTGCGAGGGCCAGGGTGGCTCCGGGGGTCCCTGCCTGGACCCTGCCCCTCAGGCTCGGTCCCTCTGGGTTTCTCTTGCCAAAGCCAGGCTAGTTGGGGCCCCAGGGCCCCGCTGTGCCCCGCTCACTGCCTGCCACCAGGAGGCCGCTGCCAGCCCTCTCTGAGCTGCTCTGAAGCCACCAGGGAGCTCCCGTTCCAGCGCCTGCCGCGGGGTCCAGCTGGGGCAGTGTGGCCAGGGGGCCACCTCTAGGGCTGAGCGGGATGGGCTCCAGGAGGTCTCTGAGCCGAAGGAGGAGCAGCAGCTGCCAGGACCAGCCATGCTGGCCCCAGGGCCGACCAGCTGCTCATGGCCACCACCCAGCATGGATGGAGCATCCAGGATGATGGGCAGGGCTCTGCCGGGTGGGAGGGCCGGGGCCTCCTAGGGGCCCACATTGGATGGGCTGGCAGGCCGGGTGCATCGGTCAGAGCTGCGGATGGTGTAGGGCGCTGGGCGCTGGGCGCTGGGCGCTCAGCCAGCCCCGCCCGTGGGCACGTGTGGATCCATCTTGGAGGGCGGAAGAGAAGCTGAGTTCGCGGCCGGGCAGGACACAGGTGCTGGCGTCGGGGCTCTAGGGCGAGGCCGCTGGGCAGCTGCCTGAGGCGCTGACTCCAGCAAAGAGCGTTAATCCGGAGAGATCAGTGGGCGCAGGGGACCCGGGGAGCTCCGCTGTGCTGAGGGGCCAGTCCTGCCCGGCGGGGGGGGGGGGGGTTGCTGCCCTGGCCCTGCCCCGGCCCATCTAGCTCTTCCCAGGGACAGGGAGCCTGTCCACCAAACGCCCCTGCCCTCCCGGCGCCACGCAGGGTCTTTGACCTGTTCTGCTGCCCAGAGGTCGCACTGGACTTGTGCGGGAGCAGGAGGCCCCTGCGCTGGAGGGCAGGGAAAAACTGAGCTGGCAGCAGCCCAGCCCCCCTGCGCTCCCTGCAGTCTCCTGGGAGCCACGCCTGGGGCGACTGGACACAGAGGCACCACACTGACTGGGCGGAGCGGCCCCTCGGATGACACCGCATTTGGAGTGGAGGCAAAAGGGGGCCCGCGGGGGGCCTGGTCCAGTGGGACCGGACAGGGAGCCGGACACGGACAGCGCAAGGCATGAGGAAGAGAGGGCGTGGGGACGAGCTGGGTGGGCCCCCCGGCCCCCAGGATGGCGACACTTGCCTGCCGTCCTGGCCAGGAACCCATCGGCCTCTCCCAGACCCGCCCTGGCTGCAGGGGGCCGCATTCTCACCTGACCTGGCCCGAAGTCCCGCTTCCTGGGCTTTCTGGGGGTCTGAGTGCCCGTGGCGTGGGGCGGTCGGGGAGGGGAGGCCCGGGTGTGCTGGTGGGTCCACGGTCAGATCTGCTGAGTGGCCTCCTCTCTGGTGTGTCCGCTGGCCTGTCTTTGGGGTCCACGCTCCCATCCCTTCCTGAAGTCAGGGCTGGCGGGAGGGGCTGGAGCAGGACAGGCCACCCCCCGCACACCCCGCGTGTGACGGGGTCGGGCAGGCTTCCCGGAGGGCTGCGAGGCTTTCTCTGTGGGTGCCTGCTGGGGGCTGCGGGGCCGTGCCGGAGAGAGCTGGACACAGCGCCCAGCCTGACCGCCGGCGGGGCGCTCTGGACTCGGCCCCAGCAGCCAGTGAGGGGTGCTTGGGTCTGGTGCGCAGTCAATCAGAAAGCAAGTGAGGGCGGTCCCCCGCGGCGTGGGAGGACAGGCCAGTGCCCCCCGCCGCCAGCGGAGACCTCCTTCCCAGCCTCCTTGCCCCTGCTGCGGACGGGAGGAGACGCCGAGCCCAGGCCAGGGAGGGCAGCGCTGCCCGCTGTGCTTCTGCGGATGGGGTTGCCGCTGGCCGGGCCCCGGGGCTGGGCTGGGCGGATGGAGGAGGCCCAGGCAGCCCTCGAAGGCGGGGAGGGCGGCTCAGTTTTCTGGAGGCCTCAGCCGGCCTGCCTTTAATCAAAATGCACGTCCCTTAATTGACGGCCCTAGCACTTGAAGGGCCTGGCGGAGAAGGAGGTGCTGCGGCCACTTCCCGCTGCTAATTACTAGTTAATGAGGCTGTTTCAGTTAATGGCTTCCCCGCCGCAACCCCTGGACTGTCACGCCGGCCGCCCCCACTGCACGTTGGCGCCGGCTCCCCGCTTCTCATTAAGCAGCCAGAGCCCTTCTCGCCTCCCCGAGAACGCGGGGCAGGGGCGCTGCAGGCAGGCGCAGGGAGCAGAGCTGGGTGCCTGGAGGTGCCCTCGCGGGTGCCCGGGGCAGGATCTGGAGGTGAGCAGCCTCAGGGCCCTGGGTGCGCAGCTGGAGGCAGGGCGGGCGGGAGATGGCGCCCCAGGAGGCCCTGGCATGCTAATTAGGAACATTAGTGGCTATTAAGGCGCCTGCTTTAAAGAAAAAACAGGAAAGGGTCACTTATGTGACCCGAGGGCCACCCTACAGTGAGGGGAAGGGGAGGGGGAGGACACTCCCTGCCTGGGTGGGGCCGTCTGGGTCAGCAGGCCGGAAGGTGGGGTGCAGGCCGCCCTGAGTTCAGCTCTAAACACAGCCTCCCCCAGACAGCTGGGAGGGGGAGCAGGACCTGGGGTCCCAGGGCTGAGGGGCCACAGTCCCCTGAGGACAGTGGCGGGACAGGAGGGATGGTGGAGGGTGGGGTGGTGGAGAGAACACTGGGAGGGGGTGCAGGGGCTGGCGGGGAGGCAGAGGCCTTGGTGCCCCCCAGCAGCTGCTCTGGGGTGGAGGACACAGCGCGCCCTCTGCCGGTCAGTGTGGGGCATAGCACCAGGCCCTCCAGGGGCCAGGCCGGGTCTTGGGCCCAGGCGTTGACATGGACACCCGCCCGCAGACACCGCACACGCAGGAGTCACTCTCGAGACGCGCAACTCACGGACACACGCGTGCGCGGGGCTGCTTCTGGGGCGGGCTGAGGGCCCGGAGGAGGGAGTGAGTGGGGGCCAAGGCCCCGCCCGCCGCGGCAGGAGTGTGAGCTGCGAGCGGAGGCCCCGGAGGCTGGGGCAGCGTCTTCTCGCCCGTGGCTGGTTTCCGCGCGGCCGGTTTAACAATGTCCCTTAACTGCGGCCTCGGCGTGGGTTCCACATCTCTATAGCCTTTTCTCTGCACAAACACCTTGTAAAATCTGCTATTGATTCATGAGGTGCCAGCCCTTCAACCAGGAAAAGGTGGTGACCATGAGGAGGGGGTTTACCCAGTTCTGGGGCTCCCACAGTCCCCAGGGGCCCGGAGGATCCACAGGGCAGCTCCTCAGAGACAGACAAGGCCTGTCAAACTGGGGCGCTCGGCCTGCTCTTGTGGGGATCCCCCACCCTTCGTGACATCAGGGGACAGGTTGGCCAACATGGGGCTCCTGCTCTGGGGGCGGGGCATGCCGCTGATCACCCATGGTGCTCCAGGAAACCCCCACATCAGGCTGGGGAGTCCAGGGTCCGGCCCCCAGTGACCACACTGCTGGCCACGCTGAGCGGAGGCTCCTCCAGACCCAAAGGGACAGGGGGTGCCCGTAAAAGCTGTTGCTGCACGTGCCCTGGCTCCTGAGCCCAACCCCGCAACCCCCATGTGGGGAAACCGAGGCCCTGGAGGCTGAGGCCTAACGGGCGCCCCTGCCCTGTTCGCGTGGGCCCAGCCTCTGCAGCCACGGGGTCCGTGGCAGGCATCGGCACGTGTGCAGCTAGGGACTTTGCGGGGACACTGAGGTCCACTTGCTGGGCCTTTCCGAACAGCAGGAAGCCACAGAGCCTCAGGCTACTGATGGAGGCCATCAGGTTGAACACGGAGATCCAGGAGCCCGTGGTCCCGAGCAGGTGCCCACCCAGGCACACGCCCACCACACCTGGACCCGGGAACAGGCAGTCAGTCCCAGGGCTGAGCCAGAAAAGGGGTCGGGCTGGCCGCTGGAGCCCTGCTGCCTGCCTCAGAGGAGCAGACTTCCCAGCACCTGGTGGTCGCCCCTAGGCCCTGGGGCTCCCCATCCCCCGGCCCTGCCCTCCACCTCTGCAGCCAGGCAGAGCAGCCTGTCCAGGCCGCAGGAGCCTGGCGCCTCCCACCCTCCCGTGGGAGATGGAGCCCGTCCGGAACCCACCAGTATGAAGACAACTAGGGGCACCCCAGCCCCAGGTCCCTGGCGCTCCCTTCCTGGGAGGTCACACCTGTCAGTCACATGAAGGCCGAGATTCCCCCACCTCACGCCTCCAAGGAAATCGCTGCTGGCGGTCACGGCGTGGGTCAGAGGACACCCCCCACCACAGTCCAGGGCACGCTCGGGCCGGGGCAGGCTGCTCCTGGCCCCTCGGCGTGACCTCGCCCAGCAGCACAGCACGCGCGGTGCCTGGGGCGGCAGGGTGGAGGGCACAAGGCCCTGCGGGTGTGTCTAGGCGTGCGGGCCCCCAACCCAGCCACTGACCTGGTGCCAGGCCCACCGGGCAGGAGCAGCTGGTGGAGGGAGGGCCGAGGCCCAGCCCCAAGCAGCGGGGAGCTGAGGGATGCGATGGTGTGGGGGAACTGTGAGGACCCCAGAACCCACCGCTGGCGCCAGAGGAGATGCCAGTGGCCACACCTGGGCTGCCCAGCACACATGGCCCCATGTCCGGCGAGCTGGGGGCAGGTAGCCCGCGCTGTGCCCCACCCCAGGGACGTGCGTCCGCAGAGAAGGCAGGCCGCGCCAGATGCAGGACGACCCAAGCTGTGTCAAGGCTGTTTCGGTTATTCTTGAAATCAAAAAGAAACCTTTATTTTCAACAAAGCTGCCTCGAAGGGCTGGTTCGCTGGCCCACCGGAGACTCTCACCACACACAGCACCAAAGTATCTACGTAGAAAGGTAACAAGCACACAGCCCTGCACGCACACCCGGCGAGCCGCACGGCCAGACCGAGGGACAAGCCGGACGCGGCCCTGCGCACGAGAGAGCTCGGAGTCGGGACTTCTGCGCTAACACGGCCTCTCCCCGGGGGCGCGAGACAGCACAGACAAAGGCCGGAGGGGCAGGAGCGGCTCCAGGGCAGGTCCCGCCCTGAGCCAGCTGTCCCCGTCCACGGGGGCCACAGCGTCTCTCGGGGCCTCCTAGTGCCACGGGCTGTGTCCCTCCACCAAGGACACCACCGCAGAGGAGACTCGGGTCCCAGACGCTGGCCGGCTACTTGGGCTCCTCGATCACGCCCCGGCTGAGGTCCGTCATCTTGGGGTACTTGACTTTCTTCTGGTCCAGCTCGTTCTGCGCCCAGAGCAGGAGCTTCAGTAACTTCGCCAGCTTGGGCGTCGATTCGCGGTTCTCGTAATCCAGGACAGCCTGGTTGACTTCGCTCCACACCTAGGAAACGGGCCCGTCAGCAGCGGCACGGGCTGGGCCCAGGGGGCACAGACGCAGCTGCGTGTTTACAGGAACGAGAAGGAAGGCCTGACATGGGCACCCGGGGGGCCTGACACACAGGTGGGATGGCAGCAAACTGCCCTGAACCAGGCCAGGAGCCCCCAGAAGACCCCATGGTGGGCCAGTGCGGCAGGCAGGGCCCTGGAGAAGGGCGTCTTGGAGGCAGCAGGGCGCCCGTGCCCACATGGACAGGCTACGGGGACGAGGCCGGCCGGCATGGAAGGTGGAGACGGAGCCTGACTGGGGGTTGTGGCTGCTGCCTCAGGCCGCCCCGTACCTTCTGCCTCTGCATCATGTTGAGCAGATCCCCAAAGGGCGAGTCCTCGGGGCTGTCGAAGGCCAGCAGGGCCAGCGTGCGCTCCATCTCCGTCAGGCACTCGCGGCTCTCCTCGCCCTGCTCCGCTAGCTGCGTCTGGGCGAACTCCAGCGCCGCCTCGGTCTCGCGCTGGCGGATCAGCTCTATCAGGTGCTGTTGCTGGGCGTGTGAGGGGAAAAGACTCAGGGCCGCAGCGTGGTGCAGCGCCCTGGCACGGGCCCACTCGGGGTATCCCGCAGCGCGGGCAGGAGTGATTAGGTTTGTGGCTTCAAAGCAAGAGCCACGCAGGGACACGCCAGCTGCCACCCACGTCCACCAGCCTCACGCTCCCTGCACTGGGTGGTTTCCGCACTCACCTGCAGGTGGAAGTAGAGGCAGCGGTTGGTGTCCAGCAGCTCAGGGTGCAGACTGTTGACCAGAGCGATGGCCTCCTGGATCTGACCTTTCAGAATCATCTCACGGATCTTTATCCGCTCGTCCAGCGTCTCCAGATCCACGCTGGGCTCAATCCCAGACTCCATCCGGAACTTCTCTGCTGCCTCCTTGAAGCCTTCTGCAGGACAAGTCGGGACGTCGGCGCCAAAACCCTCGCCTGGTCTCAGTCTCGGCCACGTGGGCCCCTCGCGTGGGCCCAATAGCGGCCCCTGCCGGCTCAGCGCTCGGTAGGCGCCAAGTGCAGCGGGCACTTCGCTCCTTTCCAGCCCCGACCCCGAGTGTCTCTGACCCACCAGCCGGAAGTGAGGCTATGGGGGCGGCAGCACTCACACCCCGCTGCTGGGCACCACAGGCCGGGCGCAGGCCAGGCGGGCGATACGCTGGCTCCCCCTTGGCAGGAAGCCATGGCCTGGCCACTGCCACCGCCAGTGAGTCACAGGCAAGCTGGCACGGGGTCCCGCCTGCCAGGACATGAGGCCTCCTCACTGCCCAGAGAACGCTGACGGGGACAGACATTTTTAAAAAATATCTGGATTTTTCTCAGCATGGCCAAAGTCGGCCTTTGTCCTTCCCCACATCAGGGGTCCAAATCACCGCTGCCCCCCACCCCTCCTCCCTGCTTCTGCCCCTTTCCTACTGGAGTCGGCCACACCTGTGGTTGGTCCAGTCGGACTCACCAGACCAGCCGGGGAAGCCGCACACATGCCGCCCAATGTCCTGACGCCCCAAGCGTGGAAATGTCAAAGGTCAAGAAATGGGCTCTAAGGCCTCCCTGGAGACGCCGGAGTTAGAGACAGCGCCATCAAGCTCCCCGCAACCTCTGCAGCATGTGTTCGATCCCCTGCCGGCCAGGAGCAACCCACATGGCGCAGCAGACCTCTCCTGTCTCCCTGCTGCTCCCCTCAGCGGTGGATTTCAGTCCATCTGCCTGTTCTGTTCCTCGCTCTGTCTCTGGGGAATCCTCTCACCCCTGCACCTCTGGCCTGTACCCCAGTTCTTACACCCGTAAATAAATATTAAAAAAAAAAAAAAAAAGGGAAAACCACGGGCCCTGCCTGAAGCGTGGGAGCCCTGGGGAAGCTGGTCCCGGGCTGTCGCGCCTTGCCATGGACCCGAGGCCGCGGGCGCACAGCGCTCACCTGTGACCAGGTAGTTCATGATGAGGCGGTTCATGTCCGCCCGCTGGACGTGCAGGCTGTTGAGCTTTTCCATCCACTCATCTCTCGTGATCTCGTCGGGTTTCTCCGCATAGCTCATCCTGGGCTCCTGGGCTCCTCCTGGGAGGGAGCAGCGGGCTCTGAGAACCGCTGAGGCGCTCCGCAGCCGCCCAGGCCTCGGGCCGCGCGCGGGAGGCGGCGGGGGGAGCAGGACGACACCGCGGGCGCCGGGGCATCGCCGGCCGAGCGGGCCAGGGGCGGTGGGGTCGGGCCGCGGCGCGGCTGGCCGGGGGCGGCGACGGCCACGAGCCGCGAGCGCGGGGCGGGGGGTGGGCGGGGGCGCCCCAGGGCGCCGGCGCGGCCAGAGGCGGAGCGGCCGGCGCGGGGCCGCCGCCGGGGCTCGCGGGCCACGCAGGCCGCGCCCGGGCAGAGGCGCCCCGGGCCGGGCGCCGACCCCGCGCGCCGGCCACGAGCAGGTCCGCGGCCGCCGGCGGCAGAGCCTCCAGGGCCCGGCGCTCCGCGGACCAGGGGGCGCCTCGGGGCCGCGGGGGGCGGCGGCGGGGCGGGGCCGCTCGGCTCGGCGGGGGCCGCTCGGCGCGGCGGGGCCGCGCGCTCGGGCCCCCGCCCCCGCCCGCCGCCATCTTACCGTGCGCGCCGGCTCCCGCGGGCGCTCTCGGGCCGCTCGGGCCGGCCGGCGGGAGGGCGGGGTCGCGGCGCCGGGGTCGCGGCGGCGGCGGCGGCGGCGGCGGGGCGCGCGGGGCGGGCGGCGGACGAACGGGCGGCCGCCCCTTCACTTCTCGCGAGACCCGGGGGCGACGCGCCCGCAGCCAATCGCGGGCTCCCGCGCGGGGGCGGGGCCCAGCCCGCCGGAAGCCTGGACGTCAGCTTCCGGCCCTGCGCAGAGCCCCCCTCGCGGCGCCCTCGCGCTACGGGTTGGCGCGAGAGTCAAAAGGCGTCGGCCGCCTCCGGGCAAGATGGCCGCGGTCGGGGAGTCGTGGTGCGGGGGCCTCGCGCCGGGCGGCGACCTCTAGGCCGAGTCGGAGGCGAAGGTCACGGCGTCCTTTCCGTCGTCTGTGTGAGCACGCGGGCTGGGGCAGGGCGGGGGGCGCCGGCGCTCCGCGCCGCCCGAGGCGGGGTCCCCCCGACGGGCGCGTCCTCGGCGCCGGGAGCCGCCGGGCGGGCCTGCGCTGCGAGGCCGAGGCGGCTCCGGGCCGCGGGCGCGCGGCGGGCGGCGGCGTCTGCGCGGGGACGCGGCGGGTCGGCGCGCCCGGCTGGGCCGCCGCCGCGATCGGGCTGGAGGCCGGTGGTGCCCGGAGGGGCCCGCCGGCGGCCCCGGGGCCTTCCCGGGTCGCGGGGCGCGCGCTGCGAGCCGGTGGAGGGCGCGGGGAGGCGGCCGGTCTCGGGGACACCGCGGAGCGCGTGCCCGCCGCGTCCGGGGGCTTCCTCCGGGCCTTCCCCGCGGGCCTCCCGGCCCGGCCTGCGCGCCCCGCGGAGAGCGGCGGCTGTCTGCGCCCGCGGCCCGGCTCCTGGCTGGACTCCCCGGGCCGCCGGCCCCTGTGGCCCCCGCGTCGTGCTCCGTCCTCGGCTCGCCTCCTGGCGAGCCCGGAGCCCCCAATACCGCCTCTTCCGTCCGCTCCAGCCCTGGCAACCTCGGGGCTCCTCTCCAGGCTCTTCCTGGGGCCCTCGGAGCGCCCCCTCCAGGAGACGGGCTTGCTGGGGCACCTGCCCAGACGAGCTGGTGCGAGCCGCGGGTGTCCCCTTGGCGCTGTCCTGCTGCCGCCCTGGGCGCGCCCTCCAGAGCCGGAGCCTCTCCACGCGGCGAGTCGCAGGGGTGTTCGTTCAGCGTGGGGGTGAACGAGGGCGCACCCGAGCCAGGGCAGCCCGGCCTGAACCCCAGAGGGGGCCTTCCTGGGGGACTCTCGCCTGATAAAGGGGGGTTGCGGCGGGAGAGGGAGGGGCCTAGTGCCACAACCAGGTGTGTGTGTCCCTGGGGGTGAGGCCCTGGGGGTGGCCTCAGATGAGGCCCAAGCGGTGGGGGTGAGAGGGGAGGGGGCAGGGGACGCGTCCCCGGGCCCGCAGGGCTGGCTCCAACTCCAGGGGCTGTGTCAGCAGGCTGACCGTGTGTTCTGACAACCCACAGAGGCCGAGTGGCCAAACTCAGTGCTGGACCACCGCGTCGCGCGTGGATGGCCAGGCAGCAGGCGGGGTGCGGACAAGCGCGTGCGGGCAGCCCCCCAGAGGACCCTGGCACCGCAGCAGGCTGTCTGGTGTGGCCTCACCAGCACTGGCCACTTGGCGGCTCTTGGGGCATTGGGGTTGGGGGGCCTGCAGTGTCAGGGGCAGGGGAGCGCCCAAGGTCTCAGGCCCGCGGCCACTGAGGGCGAAGTGGGGCTGGGCCGGGGTGTCGAGGAGAGCCCTTGGCCCCTGACAAGCGCCTGTGCAGTTCGCAGGTGTGGGCATCGCTAGGTAGGGGCCCCTGGGAGGTGGCGGGGACTCAGTTCGCCGTGTTAGGTGAGGAGACGCAGGTGTTTGGGACCAGGTGAGAGGCCGATCTCTGCAGCCAGGGCGCGAGGGCCTGCGGAGGGGCTGGGGCCTGCGGGCAGGAGCCTGGGTGGGGAGCAGGAAAGCGGGGCCGGGTCACGGATGGGCAAGGACTGGTGGGCAGAGCTTCGCTTTCCTCCGGCCCGTGAGGGGTCCCGCTGGGAAAGAGCCGCCCTGAGGACGGCGAAGGGTTCCTCGGCCCCGGGGGTGCTGGCGGCTTTCAGGGGTGCGTGGGCAGAGCAGCGGGCTCTCGACTGAACCCCGTCTGCGGGCCAAGGGGTTTCGGTGGAGGCTTTTGTTTTCCTCTCAGATCCCAGCAGTCCAGCCGGGCCTGCCCACTGAGGGCCCGTCGTCCGCCGGGCTCGGTGAGGCCCCGCAGGTCTGCTTCCCGGGCGCTGGTGTGGAGGGAGGCCAGGCGGGCCTGGTGTCCTTGCTCTCCCCCAGGCACATCCGGGGCTGTCTGGGGGGGCCACCTGCCCCCATCGGGCCTCCTTCCACCCTCAGCCACAGAGCCCGGCCTCGGCCCGCGGCCGCTGGGTGCCCTGTGGACGTCTCCATCCCCCGACTGCGCCTGAGGGGCGGAAACGGGCTCATGTTGGCAGCGGGCCTTCCGGGGGCACAAACAAGGGAGCTCCCCGCAGTTATTCTGGGGGTGCACTTTCTCCGCCAGCCAGGCTCCGGAGCACGTCTCCTTCCTCCCACCGTGAGAGGAGGCTCCTGCCCTTGGTCTCGGCGAGCCCAGCCGGAGCAGGGCGAAGCCGTATTGGACACACTGTCCACGCTGGCACAGGTCGAGCCGGCCGCTCACCTCGACACGTGGCCTCACACAGGCCCCTTGTGCTTGGCCTTCATTTGGGGGGGTTTTAGTCCAGTTGAGTGCGCCCTCCTGGCTGCCCTGGCTTCTGATGGGGTTCGGGCCTCTCACCCCCGGAAGTGCCAGTGCCTTCTCCTGCTCACCAGGGGGCGCCCAGGGACGCGTGGGGCCCTGCCGTCAGCCTGCGAGGCGAGTGAGTGACCGCACAGCCGCTGTCCCCTGTGCTAGGCCTGGTGCTGCCTGGCTCCTTATCAGATGGGCGCGTGGAGGCCGTTGCACCGTGGAACCAGCCAGAAAGAAGACATTCGGCCTCAGGCTCGTTACAGCCTTGGCTTCTCAAGTCTGCCCTTTGTTTAGATGCAGGAGCGGTGGGGGGGGGCAGGGTCCAGATGTGTTGAACACACTTGCTTCAGGGGCAGCACCCAGGGTACCCTGCCTGTCTTGCCGCAGCCGCCTGACTGGACCCCACTGCCTCCTGTGAGGGGGCGCTGGCTGGCCCTTCCTGGCCTGATTTCCAGGGTCTTCTCCATGTGTCTGGTCTTGTGTCTAAAGCCCAGGATGGGATGACGCCTCTGCTGCCCACGCACGGCCCTGCACACCTGCAGCCAGCCTTCCTGGGCAGCCCGAGGCTCGCCCCCTCCCGCCGTGCTGGCACCCAGGTGTAGGGCTGCCCTGTTGGACCCGCAGGGCTGGTGGAGGGTGGGATCGGCTGTTTTCCGGAAGGACCCAGAGCCCATGCTCTTGGGAACCCTTGCCGGCCAGCGGTGGGTGCTCCTGGGACCCTGCGAAGCTGTCAGCCAGTGTGCCTCACCTGGTCCTGGGAACCGGTGCTGCTGGAGGGAGTGGGCGGGGTGGGGGTGGTGCGTTTTCAGTGACAGTCAAGCCTGTCTAATGCCACACAGAGGTGGGCAGGCCCCTGGAGGAGGGTGAGAAGCAAACTGTCAGGAGAGACCCCCCCCCCCAGTGGTAAGCACAGAGGGCAGGGCTGGGGCACAGCGACATGCTGGCTGCTGTCCAGAGGGCACTGGGGTGATTTTCTGGAAGAGTCGTGCAGGTGAAAGGGATCCGACCTAGCCCCCACCGCAGGCCTGTGTCCTAGCGTGGACGCCGGATCCTCCATCCCATGAGTGACAATAAAGGTGTGCTTGCTGCTCCCACTTAGTCTCACCTGGTTCTTGAAGGGGTGGGGCATCCGCAGGGAGTGGGTGGCGCCCTGGTGAGGGCCTGGCCTCAGGCCTCTGCTCCTCACCTTGGCACTTGACCCTGAAGGAGGCACACTGGCTTCAGGGTTTTCCTGTAGAGGGTGGGGCAGGGGCTCACGGCATGGGAGTGGGAGCGGGAGCCTCGGGCAGCGGCTGGCTGTGTTACAAGTTTCCTCTGGACTTTGCGTGGGGTGGGGGTGGAGAACCTGGGGCCACAGGAGTGGGGGCCCACCGCTTGGCACTCTCACAAAGACAGGCCTGGGTGGTTCAGCGTCCTGTCCCTACCATTCTCTGAGCCACTTCCCACTGTCCACGGAACCCTGGGGTTTTGATGCTCTGGGATATTTAGGGAAGAACTGGGGCAACTGGAGACTCCTTTTCAAGTTTGTTTTATTTGCTGGGTTTAGCTATAACGTAAGTGTTAGAAAGCGAGCGTTCCTTAGCTGGTGGGGTCCACTGAAGAAGGCCCAACTGCAGTTCCAGAAATGCAGCAGGAGTGGCAGCGGTCGAGTCAGTAGTACCTTTATCTGCCAGCTCGTCCTGGTGGTGCCTGAAAGACCCGAAGGGCCGCCGAGGGTTCCTTTCCACGCGTCGCCTAGGCGGCATTCTGAGGATGGCGAGGACTGTGGCGACAGCGGCTTCCTCCCTCCCAATTGCTACCAGCCACGCCTGTGGTGCCCACCTGTCCCTGTCTACACCTGGCCTGCAGCAGCACCCCGAGCGGTCTGCACCTTGCAGGAGATGGGTGCTGGTTACGCTGGGGTCTCCATTCCGACGCCCAGGGGCTGCTCCCCTTTGTGGGGGCGACTCGCGTGATGCTTCCACGCCCCAGCCTGCAAGTCCCGCTCAGACCGCGCCCCTAGGTCACACTGCTCCTTCGAGGCGGCTTTTGCCGCTTCAGTCTGGCTTCTGAACGTCCCGCCACGTCCGTCTGGGGCAAAAATTTCCCTTCCCCACCTGAAGTCGGTCTGGGGGTGGCTGCAGCGCCATCCCTGCGGGACTGGGGGGAGGCGCGGGGGGAGCTGACGGGGAGGCGGCGGCCGCGAGTGCTTTCAAGGGCAGGGGCCTCCGGAGGCCCTGGGCTCTGGGCAGGCGGCCCCCGCTCGGCGTTGCAGCCGCTCCGGCGGGGCTCCCCGGGGCCGCGGGGAGGCTGGGGGCGGGGCCTGCGCTCGCGGCGCGGGGGGCGCGCGCCCCCGGGGCCGTGTCCGGCTGGCGCCCTCCCGGGCCGGCCGAGACGCGGGCTGTGCCGGGGCTCCCCTGCCCCGCGGCCCGAGCGAGGGCGGAGAGCGCAGGCCCGCGGGGGTCCCAGGCCGCCGCGCGCCCCCGGGGCCGAGGTCCGGCGAGGCCGCCGGGCGGGTGCCCCGTGCCGCCTCCCCGGGGCGGGCGGGCGGGCGGCGCATGCGCGCAGGGCGGAGGCGCTCTAGCCCGCGGCTTCTCGTTGGCCGCGTCCTCACGCGCAGTGCGCGCGCGCTGCTCTAGCCCGCGCCGTCGTCGTCTCGGTGGCCGGCGCCGACCCCGCCCGCCCGCCCCGCGGCGCCCGGAGGAAATGGCTGCGGGACCCTAGAGGCCTCGGCCGCGGTGAGTGGCGTGGGGGCGGGCGCCGGCGGCGCGGGCCGCTCTCCAGGCCGGGCGGGCGGCGGCGGCGGCTCCTGCCGCCGAGCCCGGTCTTCTCAGCGCCGCCGCGCTCGCGCCGGGCCGCTCTCCCGCCGAGGAGAGAAGATGGCGGCGGCCGCGGGCGGGCGGGCGGGCGGAGGGAGGGGCCGGGGCCGGGGCCGGGGCCCGCGCGGGCGGGGGGCGGGCGAGCGGTCGGTGCTTCGCCGGCCCCCGCCTCGGCCGCCGCTCGGGGCCGCCTGCGCGTCGGGGAGGGTCTCCCCCGCGGCGCCCCGGCCGCCCGCCCGCCTCGCGGCGCGCCCCGCGCCCCGTCACGTGACTGGCGGGCGGCGCGGCCGTGGCCTTCGGGGGGCCGGGGGCGCCCCGGCTCTGGGCCCCGCGCCCCGGGCTCGGCGCCCGGCAGGTGGGGCCAGGCCAGGTTTCCCGCCCGGCCTCGAGCCCTGACCGGCCGCGGGGTTCTCGCGCCCCCTGCACGGGGCCGTCCCGGGGCTCCTGGCGAGGGGCCCGAGCCCCTCTCAGCCCTGCCGCTGGCGGAGCGCGGCGGCCCCGGTGCGGCGGCCGTGGGCCGTCGCCGGGGGGCTGGGCCCAGGCCGACCCTGGGCGCTCGCAGGCGCTGGGCCCCGCCGGAGCTAAGGCCCGCAGCCCCCAGAGCCACCGAGGCCCCGGCCCCGTGTGCTGCCGGGCCGGGCCGGGCCGGGCCTCGCCTCGGCTCCGGGGACGCCGGTGACCTTGAGAACGACTCCTCCCTTTTCCGGGGCCTGTCGTGTCCTGCGCACGAACGCTGCGGCCGTGGGGTGACCAGAAGGCGGCGGGGCCGTTCTCGGCCTCCCGGCTCCGGCTTTGAAACCCCGCGTTCCGGCCGCGGACCCCGGAGGCTCACCCTTCGTCTCCCGGGGCGCGTCTTCGCCTGCGCGTGTCCTGCTTTTGGGCGCGGGGTGGATGTCCCAGCCGCGCCCGCCGGAGCCGCTCTGGCTGCCCCGGCCCGCTCGTGGTGCCGCGGCCAGTCTGGGGGAGACTCGAGTCTGTGTTTACACCTGCCCGCCCGCCGGCCGGGGGCTGTCCCGTGTTGGTTTCTGAGGAAACGCACCCTGCGAGAGGCCAGCAGCCTTGGTCTAACCCAGAGAGTGGGCGGGGGCTTGGCTGCCCCCTGCTCTCAAGGGGGTGCCGTGGTGACGGTTCCTCCCCTGGCACAGGCCAGGCAGTAGCCTGCGTGAGCATCACAATAGCCTGTTGTCGGGATCTGTCCCCGGGGCCACACCGCTCCAGCGGCCGTGCTTGGGTTCCGCCTCTTGCGGGCAGGGGTGTAGGCAGGGGTGTGGGGGGCTAAGAACGGGGGCTTTGGCTCCCATTTTCTTTGGCCAGTGGCTTTCAGGCCCTGCTGTTGGCACCATCTTCATCTTTGGGCGCCAGATTCACAAGGAATCCGTCCCTGAACTACCTGCGGGACGGGGTAGTTTCGGTACGTGCGCGCCAGGTCTTCCCGGCCTGCAGGCTTCCAGAACAGGGTGCCATAGGGCACACGGGCCCTTGGGCGTGTCTGTCCCGGGTACCTGCTGGCTCTCGCACACTCCCTTGGGGAGCAAAGGTGCAGTGAGGTGACAGGCCAGCTCCCGCTCCCCGGCCCCTGCCGTGTGGCCCCATGTCCTGGAGGCGTGGGCGGCTCCGTGCAGGCCTGGGGAACACATCCCCCAAAAGGCATGCTTTGACTTTTCTCAGGCGGGTCCCTCCCGACCCAGCTCTGGCGCCCCCGTGGGCTTCCCAGCGGCCGTGTGTCTGTTGCAGGCTTTGCGGTCGGGCCTCTGGGTCTTGGGGTCGTTCTGATGGTAGGATGAGCGCACGTGGGCCCAGTGGCCACCCCCGTAGTGGTCTCTTTTGCTCGGACCTTACTGTTCTGCCATGATTTCGAGGGCCTGTGGCGCTGACCCCGTGCAGGGCTTGTTGACGGGCCCTCTCGAGGCGGGGGCAGCCGCTTCTTTCTGGGCCTCAGACTTAGGCTCTGGCCTTGTCCTTCACATGTGGCCTTGGCCTCGGGAGGGCCCTGGTGGAGCGCACGTGTGTCCGTGCCCACCGCGGGCCGCGTCCCTTGTCTTGCTCGCAGAAAGCAGCAGCCGCATAGGGAACTGAGACAGCGGAGAGAAGACAAAAGCCCCAGAAGCGGCAGCCCTAGACCTGGTCACAGCCGCCCCGTCTGTGAATCCAGGCACCCCGGATGAGGGCGAGGGTGGGGGGAGAGGAGGGGGGTTTCGTGGCCCCTTAGCCGTGCTCGGGACTCGTCCCGCGCTTGCTGTGTGTCCGCAGCGAGCGGTGCTGGTCTGTAGCAGGCGCGCTTGGCGCCCTCACCCGCTCACAGCCCCACCGGCCGCCCGGTCCCAGGAACAGGGCACTGCGGGGCTCTTGGTGAGTATTTCCCAAGTAGACTTCTGAGGGGCTGCCCCCCAAGCCTTTCCCACCAGGGGGGCGCGCCACAGGCGGCGTTGCAGGGAGCCCTTGGGAAACCAGCCGCGCATGTCCTCATCTCAGACGGGGCGGTCCAGGGCAGCGCTGTTCTGGCGCGCCGCCGAGGGACACAGCCAGGCCTGTGGCCCAGGGGCCCCTCCCCTGCCTGCTCGGAGCGGGCTCACCTTTGGGAGGAAGGCCCCAGGCTGCTGTGCCTGTGGCCGAGGAGTGGCCCTGGAGGCCTCTGGGTAGGCAGAGGCGAGGCAGACGCAGCGGGCTGGGCCGGTCAGGGAATTGCATCCCCCTTCTCCGCCTCGCCCTTGGTGGCTGGTGACCTTCTTCATGACGCCTGGCCTGGATGTGGAGCGGGGGGCCAGGCTCCCCTCGGCTTCTGGGACCCTGCTTGCTGCCTGCCAGTGCTCCTGACGCTGGGAGGGGCCAGCTGGGACCCCACATCTGATGTAGAGGCCCCACCTTCGCGCTGGGGGGCTATGCCGCCTGGCTTGGCATCGTGGGCACGGGTGGTACATACGGACTCCCTGGCCTTGACGCCACTGGCTTGTGGCCACCTGCTCCGTCCAGGAAGGGGCCCTGCGTGGGGTCCAGGCCTGCCACCATGTGTTCTCCGCTGACTCCCTGACAGACCTGGAAACGGCTGTCAGTGTCGGGCGGCCTCCTTAGGCCCTGCGGCGCCGCGGGCACTGCCTAGCCGGGGCCTGAGGCCTGCGTGGGGGTGCAGGTGTGCACCTTGGGGACTTGAACCTCAGCGCCATGAGACGCGCCTCTGGACTTACTGCTTGGAAGGAGCAGGGCGAGACCGCCTGGCTGCCCCTCATGGTGCGCCCCATCGGGGACACCGGCGCTTGGCACGGGCTGTTCTCGCGACCCCGCCTCTCGCAGCCTCCCGCTCCGCTCTGGCTGCAGTGGGACGGGGCGGTGGCCGGGAAGGCGGCTGGCACCCGTGTGCCTGGAGCCCCCCGGCGCCCAGGATAAGAGCTGTGTGGGGGATTCTTTGCTGCTGGACCAGGGTGCTTAGCTCACTGCTGTGGGCCTGGGCCCCGAGAGATGCGCCCGTCATGGCCCTCAGTCTCAGTCAGGGGAGCAGGCGCCCTTGTGGTTTTCTGTGTCACTGAGGGGTATGGCCTGGTCCCCAAAGGCCGTTGTCTTCCCCCTTAAAGAGGACACCATGGTGGGCGGGGCCTGCTGCCCAGAGCGGGTGCCCAGAGGTGGTGCCAAGAGGGGGTGGGAGGCCCCTGGCTAGAGGGCACCCTTCCAGGCTGAGATTCAGGGGGGGTCCGCCGTGGCCCATGGGGTGCCAGCCTGGTTGTGTCCCCACAGGGCACTTGGAGGTCCCCTTGAGGGGCTCTAAGGCCCATCGGGGCACAGCCCTGGCTCCGCCTGCCCGGCAGCGGCTTTTGGCAGAGCAAGCTCAGCTCGCTCGTCTTTGCGTCTGTACGTGAGAGCAGCCGGAGGGCCCCGACGTGCCAGGCGATTTCTTGGTCTTTCTCTGTTTCTGGAGAAATGTGTTGCGTCGTGGGTGCCGCGCCCTGGCCGGGGCAGCGAAGGGCGGGAGTGGGCACGGCGTCGGGATGAGCTCGTTCCCCAGCCCAGCCTCCTCTCGGTGCGGGGGCCCTGGAGCGGCAGGGGAGCGCTGCGGCGGGGCCTGGGGCTGTCCACCCGTGCCCGGTGTGCAGGGCCTCCGCCGGGCCTCCTGCCTCGTGCCCAGGAGGGGCCGGATGTGGGGTGGAGACGTGCGCGCGGCGGATGAGGGAATGGGTGCCCGGCCCTGGCCCAGGACAAGCCAGAATGACGAGCTGCGGGGGGCCGTGGGGCTCATTTCTGGTGGCTGGTGGGACCCGCTCCCAAGTGCGGTTTGGAGGGACGCGGTGACCCTGGGGGCCGGGTGAGAAGGGGCTGGAGCTCGGCTCCGAGGATGGGCGCTCGCAGGCGGGGCTGCTGGCGGGCCCTGTCCGGAGCCCCGGTTTTGGCAGCTCCGAGTCTGGGAGGGGCTTGCTGGGCCCTCGGGGAGGCGAGGGAAGCTTAGCCGAGCCCAAGAGCAGTTTCGTGGGGGCAGGAGGAGGCTTTCCTGTCTCTGGGCTGAAGCAGAGACGCATCGCCCGTCTGCGGGGCCCTAACCTGCCGGGGCGGGGAGGCCCGCTCCTGACTCCCCTGGCTGCCCGTGGTCGTCTCTTTGGGGGGTATTTTTCATGTAAAAGGGGTGGCCGCGCCGTCCACCGTGCCAGCTGCCCAACGAGTTGGCTTCTCACTCTGCCCTGGGGGCACTGCAGCACGTGCTGTGTGAACAGGCCCTTAAGGGGGCGGGGGTGCATCAGGGGCTCCCCTTGGAGGCCCGGGGTGTCTGCCCTGAGGCGCACGCCTGCAAGAACCTGCGTCCTGGGAGGGCCGGTGGCTGCCCTGGGCAGAGCCCTGTTCCCTGGCTTGTGCGCTGAAGCCTGTCCCCCTCGCCTGCCCTCACCCCGCGGCCAGCTGGGCAGGTGCCGAGGGAAGCCGCGCTCCGCCGCCCCGCTGTGTCTGCTGCGCCTCACACGCGCCCCGGCTAAGCCTGCTCCGTGTTAAGCTCGGCTTTTACTCCCGGGAACACCGGGGCTCCCGGGGTGTCGTGAGCAGGCGGCGCTGCTCCAGGAACAGCGCTCGTCTTGTAGGACGGCTGCGTCTCACGGTCCCGACCGGAAGGGGCATCCTGAGCCCCTGGCGCCTGGTTTGAGGTCGAGGGGCTGGGGGGGCCAGGCTGGTGCGGGGAGGGGCCGCCTCTCCAGAGGCAGGCCCTCGGAATGTCCGGCTTTGTTCTGCGGTCGCCGAGGAGACCACAGTTACGGGAAGGCAGTTGGTGGGCGTGGGTGGGTGGCGAGGGCGGGTGGCCGCGGGCACTTGCGTTGGTTTGGCTGGCGGCGCCCGGGCGGGGCTGTGCCCGCGGGGCGGCCTGGCCTCGGGCTGGTCCGGGTGGCCCAGGAGCTTGCGGCGGCTGCGGGCGGCGAGGGGCGGCCACCACCGCAGCACTGGGAGGCGTGAGTTTGGCCCACCGTCCCAGCGGGCGGGCCCTGGGAAGCGCCGACGCCCACTTGCTGGTTTTGAAACCGGCCGACTCCCCCGCTCCCACTGCGCCCCCGAGACTGGCTGCCCGGCAGGCCTGTCCCTCCTTGGCCGCGGGCTGGTCCCCTGCGAAGCCTGGGGAGGGCGGGGCTGGGGCGCCAGGGTCCGACTCCAGGTGTCCTTGCGGGTCGCGGAGCACCTGCCGAGGGGCCTGCTGGGGGGCAGCCCGTCGGCTTCCTCTCCCGGGCCCACCCCCGGCCTGGCGGCCTGGCCCCGAGGCTGGCTTTCTCGCTCGGAAATATGCTGCGGGGGGAGAAAGTTGATGGGGCGCAGCCTTCGGGGCGCTTTGCCATCGTCTAACCCCCCGGAGTTGGCGGGCGTGCCGCCGCTGTGGGGCAGACTCCGAGGCGACGCGTCCCTGCGCTGGCGTCCTCCCCTTCGGGGCTGCTCTGCGGGGAGACGCTTCCCTGGGGAAAACCGTGCTCCCTGAAGCGGTGCAGGGGCTCCCCCGCCCCACCTGGGCTCCCGGGACTCAGGCGCAGACCCCTGACGCGGGGTGCCGCCGGCCACACTGCGCCGCGTGCGCCGGCTCCGGCCCCTCGGGCTGCGCCCCGGTGGGCTTTGGGGCGGCCGCGAGGGAGCCGGGCCTTGCCCAGCCCTCGCCGGGGCTGCCCGGCTCACCGCGCGTGGGCTTTGGTGAGCACAGACGCTCTTCTCCCAGGCGGGGCCTGCAGGGCAGGGGCTGCTGTGGTAGTGAGCGTGTGGACTGGTGAGGCCCCTGGCCTGCTCCGGGGAGGGCCCTGAAGCTTCCGGCGCCAGACGGCCCCTGGCACCCAGTTTAGTGCAGCCGCGTCTCTTCACTGGGGAGGGGTGGTCTTGGGGCACAGGCCCTGGGGGAGGTGCCGCGGGCTGCAGGCGACGGGCACGAGGCGGCATCTGAGGCGCAGAGAGAATTGGGGCACGTGTGATTGTGGGTTTTGTGTGTTTCAGGTCGCCGAGTTTGCTTTCTGTGCCGCCGTCCTCGAGGATGGGGCACGGCTAGGCCCTGCCTGTCCCCAGCCCTGAGATCGGAGCCCTGACCGCCCGGAAGAGAATTCTCGAGGTAGGCGCTGGCATTTGGGCTTTGGCATAGCATGTTACTTTTTCTATTAAAGGTTTATTTTATTTGCTCATGGGGGCTGGAGCCGGGGCGTAGGCCAGAGTGCGGGGAGAGGGGACTCACCAGAGACAGTGGGGAGCAGAACGGGTAGATCGACTGAGACGCACCGCTGAGGGGGCAGCGGGGAGACGGGAGAGGTCTGCCGTGCCCTGTGGGTCAGCTCCCTGGCCGGGGAGGTGCTCAGGCTGCAGTGGCTGCGGACAGCTTCACAGTGCTGAGACTCGCCCCCAGGGAGGCCCTCTTGATCCTTCCAAAGGTGTCAGGTCCGAGACACCGCATCGCCCGTCAGGGAGCGAGCAGAGATGCCCGTTAATGCTGCTGAGTCGTCAGCGCTCCTAGGCCGCCTCTCGGCCTCGGTGATTTCGCTGCACCCGCCACCTCTCCGCAGGCGGCGCCGTGGGAGGCCAGGCAGGCCCCGCGTGGCTGCTCCCGCACAGTGTTGCTCTGGCCTCCCGACCGCTGCCCACCACGCTCCCGAGGCTGGTCAGACCGTGGTTTGAGGGACAGGCCTCTGTCGTGGGCAGAGCTGCTCACCCTGGCATTGGTGGGGGCACCCCCGCCGGGGCATCCTCGCCCTTCCCCAGGACGGCTTGGGTCTGGGTGGTCACAGTCCCCGTCCTCGCCCGCAGGTATGGACGACCAGGGTGACCCGAGCGCTGAGGAGACGCCCAGGGCCGTCAAGCCCACGAGCAAGGAGTTCCGGAAGACGTGGGGCTTCCGCAGGACCACCATTGCCAAGCGCGAGGGGGCCGCGGATGCCGAGCTGGAGGCGCTGGAGCAGCAGCCCCCGCAGCAGAGCCTGTCCCTGCGGCGCAGCGGGCGGCAGCCCAAGCGCACGGAGCGCGTGGAGGAGTTCCTGACCACCGTGCGCCGCCGCGGCCGGAAGAGCGCGGCTGTGTCCCCCGAGGACTCCGGCGAGCCCACGTCCTGTCCGGTCACCGACGCGGAGACCGCCTCGGAGGGCAGCGTGGAGAGCGCGGGCGAGTTGAAGAGCGGGCTCCCGCCGGCGCCTCGGGGGGCCAAGGCCTCCCCAGAGTCCGCGGCAGCCAAGGCGGGCGGCGGCGAGGAGGACTCCTCAGACAGCGACAGCGACGGGCTGACGCTGAAGGAGCTTCAGAACCGCCTGCGGAGCAAGCGAGGGCAGGAGCCCTCCGAGAGGCCCCCGAAGGGCGGTGTCCAGAACCGCCTGCGGAGGCGGCGGCGCGAGGAGGATCCGCCAGAAGCCGAGGGCGGCGAGGCCGGGCGGCCCGCGGAGAACTCGGCGCCCGACCGGCCGGAGCCCGAGGCTGATCAGGGGCCCGGGGCCCAGGCGGCCCAGGAGGGCGGGGAGAGCCCAGCGGACGGGCAGGCGAGCCCAGGGCCAAAGGACGGAGAGGCCAGCAGGCCCAAGCCGGAGTGCGAGGCCTCCGACCCCGGCGCCCTGTACTGCATCTGCCGGCAGCCTCACAACAACAGGTGGGTGCGCGGGCATCCGCCGGCGCGGGCGCGGGGCGGCCTATGCAGAGGAGGCAGGTCCCGTGGAGGGGCACGGCCTGGCTGCTTTCTGGCGCGCGCGGGGGCCTGCCACGGGATGGTGGGGAAGGGTGGGGCGCTCACCCCGCGGAGGGCACGGGCTGGCTTGGGCCCCCTCCCGCGTCTTCCCACGAAGGTGGCACCGGGCTGATGCGGTCTTCTGTTCCTGGAAACGCGCCGTGTGATTGCAGGTTCATGATCTGCTGCGATCGCTGTGAAGAATGGTTTCACGGCGACTGCGTGGGTATCTCCGAGGCCCGAGGCCGACTCCTGGAGAGGAACGGGGAGGACTACATTTGCCCGAACTGCACCATCCTGCAGGCGCAGGATGAGGCGGACCCCGAGGGTGCAGACCCGCAGGGGCCCAGGGCCGGGCCCACGGCTGCCGATGGCAGCGACGTCACGAGCATGGGGACCGTGGAGCAGAAGTCTGGCGAAGACCAGGGCATAAAGGGCAGGATCGAGAAAGCTGCAAATCCCAGTGGCAAGAAGAAGCTCAAGATCTTCCAGCCTGTAAGTGCTTGTCCCCGGGGGCTCTGGGCTCGGACATCAGCGCCCGCCTGCGAAGGGGGCGCTGCCACCTGGGCCTGCGTGCTGTGGGCTGTGCTGGCCGTGGACGTGTTGGTCCGGCACCTGCAGGACCCGAACCTGCCTCCTAGGCTGTTGCGGCCGACTCGAGCCCCTGTAGTCAGTCAGTCTCTGCACAGAGGGCGGTGCCTGTGGGTCTTGGGCCTGTGTCTGCGCGCCCCAGGATAGTCAGGGCAGCTGCTACCAGGAGGATCTCGGGTGCCCTCGCACTATAGGTTGACGTCACCCATTTGCAGACGTGTTCCCGTCAGCGCCCGCATCGCGTGTCTTGAACCCGCAGAGCCTGGGTGGGGCCCTGGCAGGGGAGTCCAGTGGTTCAAGGGCGGCCTGGGACCTGCACCGTGGCCCAACGCAGCCCCAGCCCTAGTGTTCTGGGACTGCCTTGTGGGAGACCCAGGCGTGCTGCGGGGCACCCCAGCACCTGAGGCCTCTGGCTGCCACTCTCACGTCCTCTGGGCCCCAGTGGCTCCTGCCCAGTCGTGTCCTCGGCCCGCACTCGTCTGTGCCCTTGGGGCCCTGGTCAGCGCCTTCTTCAGGCCTGTCGGAGCCCCACTGCAGGGGCGGGGCCTACCCTGGCGTAGGCCGCTGCGGGTGGGGGTGCAGCCGGGCCACTATCCCATCCCACTGGCCGTAAAGGACTTGTGGGAGCGGGCGGGACTGGCCACTTCGTCCCATGCTTTCGTGCTCACGTGTGACACCGTGCAGGCTTAATCTTGGATTCTGAGCGCAGCTCGGTTTCACGGGCAGGAAGATAACGGCCGCAGAGACCTGGGAAAAGAGACGTTGCTTGAGCGCGTCTGAGGAACGCGCTCCGTGGCAGTCCGAGCGGCGGGTCACACCTTGGCCGTCGTGGATAGAAGCAGCCGTGGTTGGCGCTGCGGTGTGCTGGCCTCCCCTGCGGCGGGCAGGCAGCTGTCATCTGGGGGCAGTGTTGGAGCAGCGGAGCTGGGGTTTGGCCTGGCCTCTCTGCAGGGTCTGCCCAGAAGGGTGTCCTGGCCCCGTGTGGCGCTCTCAACGCCATTCATCAATTCTCCAAAAGCGGATGCCCGGGGTCTTTTCTGGCACACTGCTCAAGGCGGGCCGTGGGCAGCCCTTGTCCCCGGGCCATTTGCTGCTTTAAAACCAGCAGCGGGGTCTCCTCTCTGGAAGGTCTGGGCCCACCTGACGAAGCCAGGTCTTTTTGATGGATTCAGGATCCCTTGGGCCTGAATTGTGGCACATGTGCCGGTCATGGACCTGAGCGTGGCCGACAGCCCATCAGGTCCACAGAGCATGGGGGCGCACCAGGCAGCGCTGGAGCCCTGCCCCAGAGGGGCAGAGGGGCGGGAGGGGTAGAGGTCCATCTCGCTCGTGGTCACGTACTTTGCTCCATCTCTGCTTGAAAGCGGGGGACTTGAAGCTACAGAAGGCGGCTCGCAGAGGGCCTCCTCGCCGAACCCGGCGAGTCGTGGTCCGAAGCCACATGTCTCTCCACAGGCTGTCGAGGCTCCTGGCACCGCTCGGTGCATCGGGCCTGGGTGCTCGAGCGCGGCACAGCCTGACTCCGTGTACTGCAGCAGCGACTGCATCCTGAAGCACGCCGCGGCCACCATGCGCTCCTTGAGCTCGGGTAGAGACCAGAAGCCAAAACAGAAGGAGAAGAGCAAGGCGAAGCCGGAAAAGCCGAGTCTCCTCAAGTGCAGCGTCCAGGTGCGTGTCTGGTGGGACCGGTAGGGACGCCGGGTGGACGCCCCCCCAGCATGGCTGGGGGCCCCATGGCTGGGGTCTCCCGGTGGGAGACGCTCGTGATGTGAGAAGGGGAACGGTGGAGGCGGGCGGCCGCTGCTCATCGACTTCCCCGTCGCGCTGACTGCGGCCGTGTCCATGGCTGGGGCCGTGGAGCCACTGTTTCAAGTGTGGTCTTAGCCTGCGTGGCCAGTGGTTGTGAGTTAGCGCTGTTGCTGCTGCTGCACTCAGCGAGCGGTGCCGGCCCCCAGCCCTTGCGGGAGCACGATGCACCCACCTGCCCGGGACCCTGGGCTGTGCTCAGGCCTCTGTTGCACTGGCTGCCCCGTGCCTCAGCAGTGGCGGGTGGTTCTGGGTCTGCAGTCTAGTGTCGCTCAGATGGCGGGGGTGGGTGCCACATAACTATGGCATCAGGGTGCTGGGGTCCCCAGGTACGCCCGGCAGCACCCCAGCTCAGGAGGGCGGGGGCTCGAAATGTTCTTCGTTGTAAAGTGAAACGAGTAGAGACGTTCTTCCGACCCTGACCTTTGGGGTTTTGCTGCTTTTCTAGGCAGGTGTTAAAGTTTCTTCTGTGCACAAGAGACCAGCTCCAGACAGGAAAGAAAATGCCATGAAGAAGGCGGTGGTGGCTCTCCCAAGGAACGAGGGCCTTGTGAAGGAGGCCCCCAGCGAAAGCAGCACCCCGTCCTGGGCAAGCGACCACAACTACAACGCTGTCAAGCCAGAAAGGACCCCCGCCCTCTGGCCGGCCCTGGTGTGCGCATGTATGTATCTCCCAGGGCGCCCTCCCAGACCCCTCCCACCGCGGCCGGCCACTCGGCCCGTCCAGCACATGCCCAAGCCCCATCTGCCGCCACTGCTGCCTGTGCCCTGAGGCCGTGCCTGGCTTCTGCTGGCTCGTCCCTGGCCCTGGGTCTCTCTAACCTGTTTTTGTTACCAGGCTGCGGTAAGTATTCGGATTCCTGCCAGCAGACCGAGCAGGCTCGCGGCCCGGCTCCTCACCCGCCTCCCCAGGGGCCGTGCGGCCTGGAGCAGCCCCGTGGCAGGAGCATCCCCACAGCCTGCCCCAGCACATGCATCTGCTCTGTCGAGTGTGGCGGGCCTCCTCCAACACGCACCTTAGTCAGGCCCCCGCGGCCCAGCTACATTTGGTGGGACAGGATAGTTTCAGTTCAGTTCACATGCTGCGCGCACGCACACACACACACACACACACACACACTTTCCCTCCGCTCCCCGGGGCGAAGGTAAGTGGGCATGGGCGCAGGCTTCCCAGGTGTGCCCTGACCACGGGCAGCTGCCAGGAGAGGGGCCTTGTGGCTCCCCCAAGTGTGGGGCTGTGAGCCCAGCCCTGCCCAAGTGGCCACGAGCAGGCTTGAGCTGTTTCCCGTAGATCGTGTGACGTTCTAGAGCGGGCCTGCGGCTTGGGTTTGTCTCCTTGTTTCTCAGCCTAACTTTCCGAGATTAAATTACATAAATTTAAATTGACCTGTGGGACACTCTCATTCTGCTAAGATGGCTTCCTACTCAGCGTTACGCGCTCTGTACCGTTTGTGCCTTTTTAAAAAGCACAAGTGACTAGGCGGGCCCGCGTGCCAAGGCTGGGAGGTGCTGCTGTCCCCCCCTCCCCGCCCCACTACGGCCTTGCCTGGGGAGGCGCTCCTGCAGGGCGCTGGACCTGGCGACATCAGCGCCGGACACCACGCTGTCCTCGAGCGACTAAGTGGACAAGGTCAAGACCTCAGAAATGGAGTCTCGCGCGAATGGCAGGGGAACTGGGGGCAGGGGGGGCTTTGTTTTTGTACTTCTAGGAGTGAGGTGTTAAACACAGTCATGACCGCCGTGCGGGGGCTCGGCACGCGGTAGGGTTAGCCCCCCGCAACACGCCTCGCCTCCGCCAGCCCAGCCCCTCTGCACGGTGACCGAGCACAAATGACACACTTAAACATAAGCCTGGCCTGCTGCACGCGGGCGGGGTGCCGCCTCGGACCACGGTGCCGGTGTGCCCCGAGCTCGCTGTGGGCGCACAGACGAGGGGACGCGGCCCAGCCACAGTCCAGGTAACGGCGGGTCGAGCTCAGCCCCACTCGCCTCTGTGTGGACCAGACCCCCGGCTGCCACAGACTCGTGGGTGGCGCGCTAGGAGGCGCGGGGCCCAGCGGGGGCAGGAGGAACCTGGGCAGACGGGAAGGGTGGGTGCTTGCCTCTGGAAGTCCAGCCCTGTCTCCCTGGGGGGCGGGGGGCTGCGGAGGCCTGTGTCGGCTCCCTGGGGGGCCTCTGACCCTCACTATGGAGGCAGACATCCCTGCCCCCCACACCATTCCTTGCACTCAAGGCAGTGACTGCGCTGGGCAGGGGTGGGCAGGCACCGCACACACTGAGCAGGACCGGCACCCCCAGGAGAACCTTGGCGCACCCCTGCCCATCCCATGGGCTGCAGACAACCCCTTCCCCTCATCAGCTCCTCCCTGAAGCTGCTGCGTGCAATTTGAGGTGGCAAATTTGGGACCAAGGACACTTGTCACTCTCCAGGGCAGGCCTGCCCAGCCGGGGGGGCTGCAGGAGACCACGGCACAGCGCACAGGAGGGGTCTTGCTTTTGGACTAGCAGCTGCTGCCCAATTTTTTGTTGTCCCAGAAAGGTCCTTTTCCCTAGAGATGGCAGGGCTGGGGGCGTAGGGTGGGGGCTGGGCCCCTTTGGCAGGGGTGGGTGGTGCACAGCGGGTCTCTGAGGTGCGCTCCATGCTGCTCCTGGGGCTCTTTACCCACGTCCACTCAGAGAAGGGGTAGGCTTTTCTCTCCCCCCAGGATCATGCTGTTAACTCTGGGGTCCTACAGCCCTCCTTTAGGGTGTTCATCGCTGCTCGGTGCCCGCCGCGGCTGCAATGCCCAAGGAGGGGTGCAGGCGGGTCTAGGACATGGGCCCCTGACAGGCTCATAGGGCAACCTCAGTCACTGGGGAGGCGCTAATGCAGCTCCATGTGGCCTGAGGGTGGAGCAGACCCTGAGCCCGTGGGTAGCTCGGGTGCTGGCAGGCCTGTCCCTGGGCTGAGGCCCCGGCCTGGGTGGAGCGCATGGTCCTGGGCTAGCAGCCCCAGGAGTGGGCACAAGGTTGAGGCCTGCCCTCGGCCATCAGGGAGCCGCTCGAGATGGCGCTAACACCAGCCGCCTCCCCCAGTCGCCTCAGAGGTGCCAGGTTGTTGCTGAGGGAAGGACACGGGCCTTGTCAGGCCTCTGTGTGGGGTTCCTCTCCTGTCAGCGACACGCTAGTGCCCCAGAGTGCACTTTCCATGAATAACAGCCACCAGCTGAGGCCAGGCTAGGCGGCTTCACATGCACACAGACCTCATGCAGGGAAGCGTGTGCTGCCACACACTGACCTCCAGGCCCTCCTGGAAGGACCCAGCCTCAGAAGTGGCCAGGGGTGTCCTGGGGCCCTGTAGAACTGGGTCCTTCCTGGGCAGTGGAAGGTGCCGTCACCCCCCATCTGGCATAGCGGCGCCCTCCGCAGAGCGTCTAGCTCGGGCTTGTGTGTCCACGCCCCGTGCAGTTCCAGCCGTAGCTCCTGGAAATTAAAAGAGTAGAAGTGTGACGAGCACATTTGCCACTTTCACTTAATGAAGGTGGGGGCAGCTTTGAGGCCGAGGCCCAGCGGATTCAGCAAGGGCCTGGAGGTGACCATGTAGCCGTGGCCAGGCCACTCACTGCCACCAGCGGGTTTTGTGCTGAGGCAGACCCTGGGGGCTCAGTCCTCCCAGGGGAGAGTAGACGGGCCTCCCACCTGGGCCTGTACTTGCGTTGTCGCTCGGAGCTGTGGCGGGGCGCCTGGCCCCGGGGCCCCTCGGGCCTCGACCGCCTTCCATTCCGGTGGCCGACGAAGCACACCGGCCAGTCCATAGGCAGCCAGCCCAGCCGGGCGTTGCTTTACCTTGAGCCGTGTACGCATGTCAAGGTGCAGGCGGCGCCCAGCGCAAGGGTACAGTCCCCTGGTGGGATGAAAGCCGCTTGGACCGGACGCCAGGAGGAACAGCGCCCGCTGGGGAGCACCCGCAGCCCCAGCTACCATGCCCTGGTGGGGAGCCTCCAGGCTGTAGCGCCCGCGGTGTCTGGAATCACATCTTGGAGGTAAAAGCAAGTCAGTTCTTGCGTGTGCTTCTAGAAGAACAATCCACCTCGGCGCGTGTCAGCCAGGGCACGGGAGCAAGATGGTTGCTGCTGCCTGTACGCTAGGGCAGACCTGGTGGTCATGGGGAGGGGCCATGCTGCCCGCGAGCCCCTCTGGTCCAGGCACTGGGGAGCTTCACCCCGCGGAGGGGGGTGGGGGCACCGGTGCCCCACAGTGGCCACTGCAGCCTCATGTTTGGGCTGCCCAGGGTGAAGGGGCGGGTGCCAGGGAGAGACAGCTAGGGGACTGCGTGCCGTCCTGAGCTGCCTCGGCAGCTGCAGGCAGCGGGGGCTGGGCAACCAGCTCCTGCTGTCACCTCGGCCTGCAGGGCCTCCACCCAGGAGGCGGCCGCAGTCCCTGTGGCGCCCTGTGTCCACACGTTGTATGTGAGGCCCGCCAGTGCCACCCAGTGGCCACGGGCTGCAGCGCCCCCAGCCTTGCCTGCCAGGCCCAGGTCTGCTGCTTCTGCCCCCTACGCGGCCTGCGTGTGCTCTGCTGGCATCAACCCAGCAGCTCACTCCCGTTGCCGACAGGCAGGCGCGTATGTGAGCCCCTCCGCGGCAGCTTGTCCTCCGAGCGCACGGGCGCCCCCGGCTGGCCCAGCACGCGGCTGTCCAAGGAGCCCGCCCTGGACGGCAGCCAGGGCCCTCTCCCAGGCCTGGCCTTGGGCCCTCCAGGACCACCACAGGCACGGAACGTGGGACGGCAGCGCCCTCTGCTCTGGTACCAATCTAGTGCTCCCTCCCCTGCACAGAGCACTGGGTCCCTGGAGCCCCCAAGGGCCGAGCCACACTGCTGTAGCACAGGCTCTTGTGGCTGGTCGCCAAGATGCCTTGTCCTGCCATTTTATTCATGACTTCGTACAGCACAAGTGGGTTTGCGTGGTCTTGCAGCTGGACGCAGTTCTCCTGGCAGCACTGGGTTTCTCCCCCGCGGGATACCTGGCACTAGTGGGTGGCGGCGGCGGCTCACGTAGTTCCAGTCGGGACCAGACGGACTGAATTCCGAATAGTGTCTGCATCTTAGCTGCTGCTGCGTGAGACACACAAGGGTGTGCCCGTGCGATGCCAGAGCCCCCGCCCTCAGGGTTTGCCACAGGTTTACCTGGCTCATTTTCCCACTTGTGGGTTCAGCTGGGATGGGTGAAGAAAGTTGACTTTAAAGACAAGCAACTCATTGTGGAAAGGCCAGAGGCTCGGGGAAGTCACCCGTGCCTGTTGGGCCCGGGGTTGAGGCCTATGGCGTGCCCTGCTGTTAGGCCCAGCTGGGCCCCCCTGCGTGGGGAGCGGGCTTGGATGTTGCTGGGGGTCATGGGCGCAGACCTGGAGCCAACGCCCTAAAGGCAGCGCGGAGCCTGCAGTCTGGAGCCTGGGGTGGGGCTAGGCCAGTCGGGGTCCTCGCACTGCCTCCTGCCTGTCTGGAGTCGGTTGCGTTGTCGGGGTTTCTGGGGGCATCTAGGCCGGCTTTTAAAGTTACAAAAGGACACCACTAGACCCTCAGCAAAGACGAGCTTGTCGGCAGTGAGTAGGCCAAGGTCAGCCCCGGCCACTCGCTTTTCCTGCCCGAGGTCTGCCCGGTGCCGCGGGGCTTCAGGCGTGAGCTCAGCCCCGCCCTCCGTCCTTGCCCCAGGAAAGGGGTGTCTGGAAATTTGGTGGAGGCTGAACACTAGCAGTACCTGGAGCTAGAGGCCACGGGCCTTGCAGGCCAAATCTGAGGGTAAAGGTACGTCGGCATGGACAGGCGTCGCGGCCTCCGTCGAAGCATCTGCGCAGGAGCGGGGGGGGGTTACCCTTCAGGCCCTGGTTTCCGCTGTCAGGGTTTCGAGTCTCCATTTGTGCAGACGGCCGAGCCCCACACAGCCCTGTCTCACATCCTGTTGCTGCTGTGGATCTTGTAAAGCTCAGTGACATGTGCACGCACACGTGCGCTACAGCGGAACATGGGCCCTGCACACGTGCTGGGGCCCTGGGGCACGGCTGCTGTTAGGGCCCTGCAGAACCTGGCCACAGGCCCCCCAGTTCGCAGGAGACTGGAGGGTTATGGTTGCTGGTGCTTGGTGTTTTAAGCCCTGGGGGAAAGTGAGGGTCTCTGTGCCGGCACAGCCACCTCCCTAGACGGCCACCCACGGGCGTGCCACGGCCCCCGTCCTGCACCGCAGCTGCTCTGAGGGCACCCCTGGGGCCTCAGTCCTTGCTCCAAGACATAGTTAGATTCAGCTACAGAGCGAGCTGCTGCGTGAAGGTCTGCGCAGGTCGAGGGGCTCTGGTGCCATAGGCTGCGGCGTGACCAGAGCCCCTGTCGGAGCAGCGCGGCGTCAGTGAAGGCCTCCACGCGCTGGCCCCACATAATTGCTGTCGTGCGTTTCCCACCAAGGTGGGCGCCCTCCCCAGTTGGGATTCCCGTTGGTGGCCCTGGCGGCATGTGCTCTGGCCGACCCCTATCCAAGGCAGTCGCCAGGCCTTCCGGAGGCCAGGCCTCCAGCCGGCCTTTGGTGCACACGCGACCCGCGCCAAGAGGACTCTCTCCCCGCCCTGAGCAGAGCCGCAAGCTTGTGCGTGAGAAATACTTTTTTTTTTTAAGATTCACTTTTATCTGTGTATGCATACAAGAACTGGGGTGTAGGCCAGAGGTGTGGGGAGGGGTTGAGAAGACTTCCCAGAGACGGTGGGAAGCAGAACAGGAGGATCCACTGAAATACACAACTGAGGGGGCAGCGGGGAGACGGGAGAGGTCTGCCGTGCCCTTTGGGTCAGCTCCCTGGCCCGGGATGGATGCAGGCTGCAGTGGCTGCTGATCGCTCTACAGCGCTGAGACTCACCCCTTGGGCCTCCCCTGGTGGTGCAGGCGGTTGAGCACAGCGCTGTGGAGCTGTCCACAACCTCTGTAGCGCTGGTTCGATCCCGGCCGGCCGGCGAGGGTCCCACGTGGCGCGGCAGACCTCTCCTGTCTCACCCGCGGCTCCCCTCAGCAGTGTATTTCAGTCCATCTGCCTGTTCTTTTCCTCGCTCTGGCTCTGGTGAATTCTCACCCTCCTGAGCATCTGGCCTGTACCGATTCTTGTATAAATAAATAAATAAATCTTTAAAACAAACAATAAAGAGGGAGCCTCAGCTTCGGTTAACTTTCGCTGACGATGTAGGTGAGGCCTCGGGAGCTGGTCCCAGTGTCCTTCCCTCTGGTCTGCGCCCGGGCAGGGCCTGGGGGCTGCCGCAGGCCCGCGGTGCGTGTCCACATGCTGGAGCCACGCTCACGCAGTCTGTGGGTTTCCTTTGCAGCCACAAAGGACGACAGGCGAGCGGAGGAGACCTCAGCCATAGCAGCAGCGGTGCCCAAGAAATTGGCCCCTCCAGGTTCCTCGGCGGGCGGCAAGCAAGCTTCACCCAGAAATCTCCTCCCAAAGAAGACGCCTCTCACCAGCGTGGCTACAGCCAAACCATCCTTAAAGAAATCGCCGTCTGGGTTCACGGGCGCCATCCCCAAGAGGCCATGGCTGTCGGGAGGGGCCGGCGGGGCCAGGCCGGCGGGGCTGGCTCCGGGGGCCACCGCGTCTGCTCCCCGGAAGTTGCCTGCTTCTGCTGCTGTGGTGGGGGCCGCGCGGAAGTCTGGGGCCGCCACCACGCCCTTGGCGTCTCCAGCTCCTGGACGCCTGGGGGGCTCGGGCCCAGCCCCTTCACAGCCAAATTCGCAAATTCGGCAAAATATCAGGCGCTCCCTGAAGGAGATTTTGTGGAAAAGGTGGGCTCTTTGTCCTGAGTGTGTCCGTTAACAGGGCAGGCTTGCCCGGGGCCCGGGTCGGGGTGAGGGACCCTGACGCGGCGTGTCCCACCAGGGTCAGCGACAGCGACGACCTGGCCATGACGGAGGCGGAGGTGGGCAAGGTCGCGCTGCACATCGAGAAGGAGCTGTTCAGCCTGTTCCGCGGCACCGACACCCGCTACAAGAGCAAGTACCGCAGCATCATGTTCAACCTCAAGGACCCAAAGAACCAGGTGTGCGCTCCGCCCAGCCCTGGGCGCCCACGCCCTCCCCGCTGCACCTCGTCAGGAGCCTCTCCCTGGCCCTGGTGTCCACCCCACTTCACCAGGTGACCCCCTCTGAGCGGGCCTGGGGACCGACTCCCTGCACGGCCAGTGGACCTGCACGCGGCGCCCTTGGCTTCCTGACGGGGACCTTGGGGAGGGGGCGCGGCCTCGGGGCGGCTGGTGGTGGATGGGAAAGGCGCGCTGGAGAAGGGCCGGGACCTGCCGGCCCGGCTTGCATGTCCTGCGCCCGTTGCCCTCAAGCTGGGTGGTGCATGATGGCCGTCCCCGCGCCGGCGTCCTGCCTCTGTCCCCGCCACGCGCCATCCAGAGTGGGTCTCGTCTCCTCGGGGTGGCCTCTTTAGCCACCTGGCCTGGAAGCCCAGCCCTGGTCTCTGCTCTCCCGCAGGGGCATCTGGGGAGCTGGGCAGCACCCCCTGCCCAGCATGCCCCAGGCACCGCGTCCCCAGCCCTGTCTGGGGAGCCCGTGCAGCGCCTGAGGGCAGACCCCGGGTGGAGTGGTGACAAGGTGCTCATCCCCAGGGCCTCTTCCATCGCGTCCTGCGTGAAGAGATCTCCTTGGCCAAACTCGTGAGGATGAAGCCAGAAGAGCTGGTGTCCAAGGAGCTGTCCATGTGGAAAGAGAGACCCGTGAGATCCGTGAGTGCGGGTGGGGCGGGGCTGTTGGGGCCCCGAACGCCCCTGTTCTGGGGGTGGCTCCCCTGGAGAGCGGGGCTGACATGGGCATGCCTTCTCCTGTAGGTGGCAGAGCCCCGAGCCCGGCCGCGCGGGGAGAGCAGGAAGACGGCCGCCAAGCCGGAGCCCCTCCCGGACATGGAGGACTCGCCGCCTGTGTCAGACTCCGATGTAAGCCTGGGGCCCGGCCGTGGCCCACCCAGCCAGACGTGCGGCCCTGCGGGTGGGCGCTCGCCACAATGGGGTTCTGGGCTGTGACTGCCTGGCGGGCGGATGGCGCCATGTGACCGGCTGGCGTTTGTGTCCCTGGCCAGGAGCAGGAGTCCGCCCGGGCAGCCCCCGAGAAGAGCGCGGCACCCGCCCTGGACGTCTTCAGCAGCATGCTGACGGACACCACAGGCCAGCACCGGGCGCATCTGTTCGACCTGAACTGCAAAATCTGCACCGGTGAGCGTGGCCGGCGTGCGCGTCCTCCCTCCCCTGGCAGCGGGCCTGGCCGCACACTGGGGCTGTGCTGCGGCCTTGTCCTGGCGGCCGTGCCCACCTAGCGCAGCTGAGTTGAGAAGAGGCCGGGCTGGAGCCGTTGTTTGGAAGATGAGAAAGTAAAGATAAGTCGCCCGCCCCCAGGGAGGCCTTTCTCGGCCGCCTGTGCGTGGCCACCCCAACCGGTGTGTCTTCTGGCTGCCCTGCTTCTCCTCGGCTGCTGCACATGGGCCCCTACTCGGGACGGAGCAGCGGCCACAGCTGTGAACCCTGGCGCCCGAGCGGGGCCCCGGCCCCGGGTCGAGTGTGGCCGTGGCAGGGACACGGGCCGCTCTTCGATAAGGCGTTCACAGGCTGAGGCTGAAGTGGGTCCTGTGGCCAGTCCCCGGCCTGTGGCGGAGCGTGTGTCAGCCACGCCCTGCCCAGTGTTGCTCCCTTACCATGCCATTCCTGTGTCTTAGGCCAGCTGCCCTCCTCGGAAGACGAGCCAGCTCCCAAGAAGCAGAAGCTCTCCATGCCTGCCAGGAGGGAGGACTCGAGGCCCAAGCGGGAGGGCCCCACCCCGGAGCCTGGGCTCAGCCCTGCAGACGACGCACTGCCGGAGACCACAGCCGAGAGCGCCCCCGAGCCCGATCGGAGCAGTGCACCCCGGCCACTCCTAGAGAAGAAGGCCTTCCCTGGTCCACCGGGGGACCCCGAGTCCTCCACCCCGGAAGGCGCCTCCTGCGGGGCTGGGGTGCTCACCACCGTCACGGTGTCGGGCCGGGACCCCAGGACAGCCCCCGGCAGCACGTGCGCGGCCCCGGCTCCCTCCGCCGCCCGCCCAGACGGCACCCACGCAGTAGAGCCCCGCCCTGACGCAATGAAGCCTCCCGTGACCTCTGTGACGCTGCCCAAGTCCATCCTGGCCAAGCCATCGTCCTCGCCCGAGCCTCGATACCTGCTGTCCGTGCCCCCGTCGCCAGGCCTTGGGTGCGTCCCCGTGCAGCCACGGGGCTGGGGGTCAGGCGGCCTGCCCCTGGGGTAGGGGCCTGGGGCTTGCCTTCCTGGCCACTTTCTTGGTGCCAGCTTTTCCTCTTGAGCCGGAACGTTCACTTCATCATGATGGGTTGGTTTGAAGAAGCGAACCCCCACAGCTCACCGGGCTCAGGCCCTGACGTGCCGCCCCACGCTGGAGGGCTTTTACCAGAGAGGCTGACCGGCCCCCTCTGCTTTCCACAGAGCCTCGGAGCCTCGGTCCCCGCCCGAAGGGGACACGACCCTCTTTCTGTCTCGACTCAGCACCATCTGGAAGGGCTTCATCAACATGCAGAGCGTGGCAAAGTTCGTGACGAAGGCATACCCCGTGTCCGGGAGCTTCGACTACCTCAGCGAGGTCAGCAGGGTCTGGCTGTGGGTTCCCCAGGGCCTGAGCTTGGCCCAGACGCAGACTTTCCCGAGGGCAGGTGGAGAGCCCTGTCCCGCGGGTGCTGGCGCCCCTGTGGGGGGCCCATGGCGCTGTCCTGCCCTTGCTGCAGGGACACTGGGCTCCTGGGGCTCCGGGACTTGTGACACGGCTCTGGCCTTTGTGGCGAGTAGTGCAGGGCCAGTGCTGTGGGGGCAGGCGGGCGAGTCCCCCCCCGGGGGGCCGGCGCTGAGTGCCACCAGCCTGGAGTCCGCTCCTGTGCCCGCCCCGAGCTGGCCCGTTCCTGACCCGTGCCCGTGTTCAGGACCTGCCCGACACCATCCACATCGGCGGGAGGATCGCCCCGAGGACCGTCTGGGACTATGTTGGCAAGCTCAGGTCTTCCGTGTCTAAGGTACCTGCTCGGCTGCCCCCCCCCATGGAAGGTGGCGTCTGTCGTCCTGCTGGGGACGCGGGCACCTGGGCGTGCTGGCCGGGGGCGGTGGGTGCGGCCGGAGCCCCTTGCCCGCCCTCAGCCCTGGGAGCCAGGCCAAACCCGCTGGCCAACCCTCTGCCCTGTCTGTGTCGTAGGAGCTGAGCCTGGTGCGCTTCCACCCCGCCACTGAGGAGGAGGAGGTGGCCTACATCTCCCTCTACTCCTACTTCAGCAGCCGCGGCCGCTTTGGCGTGGTGGCCAACAACAGCCGGCACGTGAAGGACCTCTACCTGATCCCGCTGAGCGCCAAGGACCCCGTCCCCTCCAAGCTCCTGCCCTTCGAGGGCCCAGGTGAGCATGGGCGAGGCGGCGCAGCGTCCTCCTGGCCGAACGCGAGGCTCTGTCCCGGGGCTGGCTCCGGGCGGCGTCCCGGCGCGGCACCATGCGCTGTGGAATGGCTTCCAGCGGGCGGCTCGGGGCCGTCCTGGCGGCGTCAGCTGTCTCAGACGCGCTCGGTGCAGAAGGACGCCTCCCAAGCCTGGCCTCCGCGAGGCTGGGCTGCCGTCCCGCCCGAGAGTGCGCCTGTCGCAGCGCAAGGGCCGTGGCCACGGCCCCTAGTCTCCAGCTGAGGAAGACGCGGCGTCCCCTCCCTGCAGCGCTGGCCCGTGGAAAGGCCGGGGGCAGTGGCGAGGCGGGAAGCGTTGCTGGAGTGCTCCTCCCAGGCTACCCCATGTGCCGCCACCTCCCCGTGGCAGCTGTGTCCTGCTCGCTCTCCCTGGGGCGCCACTCCCTGGCCTCGCAGGCTGTCTTGCCCCGAGGCGGTGGGTGCTGGCACGGGCAGCAGCCACCCTGGCCCTCTGGCCGGGCCCCACCTCTCCCTGCTCTTTGGGATGCGCCGTGCAGGGCTGAGTGGTGTCGGGGCTGTGGGGCGCCTTTCACAGCATGACCTGAGGGGTCTTGGTGCCAGAGACCCAGTAATGGCAGGCCCTCCAGAGGGCCCCTCACTGTCCCTTGGGCGAGCGCCTAGTGGACGGCACTGGCCAGCCCCTGGGGGAGCATGAGGGGGGCAGCCAGCGTGCTGGGCAGAGCACAGAAGAGCTCACTCCCTCAGACCGGGAAGTCCTGGCCCAGAGCTTGGGCTGGCCCTGGGCATGTGGTCGATCCTCCATGGGGCAGGGCGGTTTCTTGTCTTGAAATTCACGCCAGGGGAGCCAGCCTCTCTGAGAAAGCGGAAGTCCCTTCCCTTTGGGGCGTGCGACAGGTGCTGGTGGGGTGGCTGCGTCATGCCTTATGAGGGTGGAGTGTGGGGGTGAGCTTCGGAGATGGGCCTGGCCATTGGGCCACTTGCTGCCTGCAGCCCCAAGGTCTGTACCTCCCAGTCGGGCACCCAGAGGCCCCACTGTCAGCACCAGGCGGTGTGAGCGTCTGGCTGCAGCCGCCAGGGCCTCGGAGCTGTGGTGGGCGTCACTGCTCCCGCTCTGCAGGTTTCTCTAAGGGCTTCTTAGACCCGAGCTTGCTGCCACGGTGCCTTTAAACTCCCCACTGTGCCTGCTTCTGCGACGCTAACGCCCTTCCCAGCCTAGCACCTGCTCTCCCGGTGGGCGCCCGCCCGGCCTTGCTGTGCGGTGTGCCTGTGTGTCGTGGGAGGGCGCAGGGCAGGCATGGGCCTGCCCTTGTATAGCACACCTGGGCAGCCCTGCAGACTTGAGGGTGGCAGCCCCACAGCAGGTGCGGTGCCCACTGCCCAGTGAGCTTTGGCAAGGTGCCGTCGCCCGAGGTCAGTGGGGCCTGGCTTCAGGGCGGCCCCCGCGTGACAGGTGAGCATGTCCGTGGCCTGGGAGCGGTAGCCGCATGCAGACTCTGACCCAGGCCAGGAGGCGCGTGCCGCGGCCAGAGGGCCCTTCCTCCTGCTTCGAGATCAATAAACGCATTCCTGCAAACCGGTCGTGGCGTGTCTGAATCCGAACCCCTCTGTAGCTCCCGGTGCCTGCCACGCCCCCCACAGAGGACGGTGTCTCCGCTCTCGCCGACTGCGCCGGGCCCACGGGTGGGGCTGCTTGCGGGGCCGGCTGGACACGCGTGGTTCTCGCAGTGAGTCGGCGCTGCGCGGCCAGTGGGCGTGGGGGCAAGAGCAGCTTTGTGTCGTGGGCCTCAGGGTTGAGCGGTCCCTTGAGGCATCTGCCCAGGGCACAGCTCCTTCCCCGTGAGACCATGCTGGGCCGCGCGCCTTGCACGCCCTGCTGCCGCCCTGCCTGCCTCTGGGCCTGCCTCAGCCGTCAGCGCCTTTCTGGTGGATCCCTGCTCCTGGCGTCCCCACACCCCCTCAGGGCCCCTGAAGACTCGGCACGTCCACGCAGCCAGAGGCCGCCTTCGACCCCAGCACGGCTGTGAACACATGCGCCCCCACCTGTGAGGGCGTCACGCCCACGCCCTGTCCCAAACGGCCCCTCGCCTTGGATGGAGGCCGGCACATGCACTCCTGCTGCCCGGTGCTCCCTGCTTGCAGCGCCCTCCCGCCGGCCCAGAGCAGTGCCTGGCTGCCTGGCTGCGGTGGGCCCCGCTCTCTGCCCGGCCTCACGCCCCGCCGCTGCACGTCTGAGGCCACGCTTCCCGGGTGCCCTTGCAGGGGCCCAGACGGCCCTGGTCGGGGCCTGGCTGTGTGCCTGCTGCTCAGGCGTCTGCCTGCCCAGCAGGGCTGCCCAAAGGCCAAGGCCCGGGCGCCGGGCCCCAGGCACTGCTGACTTTTTGGACCTCCCGCAGCCGCACACGCGCCCTGCCTCGGGTGCCGCCTGTCTGGGGCGCACCCCCGTGGCTGTGTGCTCGTGGCCCTGGGGCTCTGCGCGGGCGCCGGCATCGCCGGCCTTTGTTCTCCACGCAGAGGTGACCGCACAGCTGGCGTGGCCTCGCCCGCGGTGAACTTGAGGACGGCCTGTTTGCTCAGAGGTGCCTGGGAGCCCAGGCCGTGGAGGGTGTCTTCAGGGTGGGGCTTCCTCACCAGGGGCCTGCCCCACCCTGGCCTTCTGCCCGCTGGGCAGCATTGCTTGGCTCTGGGCACCCCGACAGCACGACGCTGGCCCAGAAGGCCAGAGCTTTTCCGAGCCAAACCGCCCTTAGTTCACACTCGGGGGAATTGATGGCTCGCCCGGCTGCTGCTGAGGGCTGGGGGGATGCTGTCCAACGAGGCGGGGTGAGGGTGTGTCAGGGGTGCACCGCGGGAGGGCGATGCCACCCACTGTCCTCCCGGGCTGGGCCTCTGCCTGTCAGCCGCCCGCTGGCCTCGGGGAGGCCGGGCGCCCCGTCCCTCGGACCGCGCCTCAGAGCCGGACGCGGCGCCAAGGAATGGGGAGTTCGGCCTGTTTTCCTTTTTAGTGACTGAAACGGCAAAGGGCGACCCGTGTGTCTCGGCAGCGCGGCGGGCGCCCCGAAGTCATAGTGTGCGCCGCGCGGCCCCTGCCCGAGGCGGCCTGCCCTCTGTGCTCTGGGAGGGGCGCGCCGGGCGCACCCTGGAGCTCTGGGCTCGTGAATGGGGCTGGAAACCGACAGTCCCGGCAGGACGGTCCGGCCCGGCTGGTGGAGTGACCGCCTGTGTGGACGCCAGCCCCGCTCCTCCCGCTCCCGCCGGCCGCCTCTCCGCGGGCGCCCCCGGTGGCAGCTGGCGGCTGCGCAGCCTCAGGGCGGGGCGGGCCTCTGACCCTGCGGGCGCCGCTGTCTTCCTGCCTCCGGTGGAGGCCCGGGGCTGTCTGCCTGGCGGGCAGCCATGGCTTCACCGCGTTCCAGGTTGAGCTGGGGGCCACCCAGGGGCCCCCCGGCTGCGCCTCTGCTCAGGGTCACGGGCCGCGTGGACCCCGGCTCTGGCCTCAGCTGCTCCCCAGCAGAAGCCCGTCGAGGTGGGCAGCTGGGCTTGCTCGCAGCCCGCAGGACCCTTCCGGCTCTCGCTTCTGTCTTGCCGCAGGATTTCGCCCCTGCCTGGGGAAGCGCCCCCGGGACGCCTGGCCGGCGCCTCTAAAGTGGCCACAAATGTTTTGTTTTTCAGGCCTTGAGTCACCACGTCCAAACCTGATCCTGGGGCTGGTGATCTGCCAGAAAACCAAGCGTCCCGCGGCCGCCGGAGAGCCGGACAAGCCAGATGAGAAGCGGGCCCGGCCGCAGGTGCCTGAGGACGCAGACACCCCCAAAGCGCCAGTCGCCCCGCCATCTGACAAGAAGGGCCCCAAGTACCAGCTTGGTCCTGGGGAACCGGCCAGCAGCACCCCCCCACAGTCCCCACCCCCGCCGCCGCCTCTCCCAGAACCACCCGCGCCTGCCCCCTCGTCGGTGCTCAAGTTCCTGTCGTCCCTCAAGCCCGGTGCCCCCAGCGCCGCTGCACCGCCCACCACGCCGCCCGCGGCCCCCGCGGCCGCGTCCTCCACCACCGCTGCCCCCAAGACGGCCTCCCCGCTGGAGCACATCCTGCAGACGCTCTTCGGGAAGAAGAAAGCCTTTGACCCTTCCGCCAGGGAGCCTGTGGACTCGGCCCCGGCCTCCCACCCCGACGGCAAAGGCAAGGCCGAGGGCGGGCTGCCCGCAGCGCCCCTGCTCGACCCCATCGTCCAGCAGTTCGGCCAGCTCTCGAAGGACAAGGCTCTGGAGGAGGAGGAGGACGACCGGCCCTATGACCCCGAGGAGGAGTACGGGCCCGAGCGAGCCTTTGGGGTCCCGCTTGGCGATGGGGGGCGGCGCCCCGACACCGACCCGGCGCCCGAGCCCGCGGAGCGCGAGGAGGTGGCCTATGACCCTGAGGACGAGACCATCCTGGAGGAGGCCAAGGTGACCATCGACGACCTGCCCGGCCGCATGTGCGCTGACCTGCGCGGGGGCCCCGCCGCCCCCTCGCTCGTGGAGCAGCAGCAGATGCTGGAGGAGCTGAACAAGCAGATTGAGGAGCAGCAGCGGCAGCTGGAGGAGCAGGAGGAGGCGCTCCGCCAGCAGAGGGCCGCCGCCGGCGCCTCCATGGCCCACTTCTCCGTGTCAGACGCGCTCATGTCCCCGCCGCCCCGGCCGGCCCTGCCTCGGGCCGAGCTCTTCCCACCAGAGCAGCCGGCCGCAGGCAGGCCTGCCGCGCTCCCCGCCCCCGGGCCACCCGCCGGAGACTCCAGACCCAGCAGGGACCCCCGGCAGGCCCGGCGCCTGGCGGCCGAGAGCGGCGAGGCCGAGGCTGGCCCCAAGGCTGCCGCCAGGGAGGCACCCGGAGCGGCCGCCCAGGAGGAGCAGGAGCTGGGGCCCCCGCCCTGGGCGCCAGGCGACGGGGCTCTGCCGCCCGCCCAGCAGGATGGGTCCGCGGGCGTGCACATGGAGAGCCCCCCCGCCCCGCTGCCTGGCGATCCCCCTCACCCCCGGCCGGGGAGGCGGCAGCTCGGCCCGCCCGTAGGGTGCTGCTGCCCACGCCCCCCAGCACGGCCTTCCAGCCCAGCCCCCCACTGCAGCCGGATGGCCCCGGGGGGAGGCCCCCGTTCCCTGGCCCTGGGCCAGCGGCGCAAGAGGGGGCACTCGGCCCCTCCCCGTACGACGGTCCACGACACCCTCATTTTGCTGACAGAAGCGATGGTCCCGTCCCCGACGCTGAAGGGGACAGAGGCAGACCCGGGGAGGGACCCCCTCTGTTCCTGCCCTCCGGGCCCAAGGGGGGAGGGCCTCTGCCCCAGCTGCAGGGCTCGCGAGAGCCAGCCCCACGCCCCTTCGGGGTGCCAGGGCTGCACAGCCCCGCCTTCCCAGGACCCAGGGGCCCGGCCCCTCCGTTCCCAGAAGACAGCGTGACTCCTAGTAACGACGGGCCCAGGGGGCCCCTGCCGGCCAGGTTTGGGGCCCAGAAGGGGCCCATCCCGTCCCTGTTCTCAGGGCAGCACGGGCCATCTCCTTATGGAGACCCTAGGGGCGCTGCCCCCTCCTACCTGGGGGGCCCCAGAGGAGCAGTACCCCCCGCATTGGAGGAACGCAAGGACCCCCACGGGGACAAGCGGGAATTCCAGGACCCCCCTTATAATGAGGTGGCAGGGCCTCCTGGCCAGTTTGAAGGGCCGGAGCCGGCCCAGTTCCTGGGGAGCAGAGGGCCCACCCCCTTCCAGTTTGGAGGCCAGAGGCGGCCTCTGCTGTCTCAGTTTAAAGGGCCCCGGGGGGGGCCTCCTCCCGCTCAGTTTGGAGGTCAGCGGGGCCCCCCACCTGGCCACTTTGTGGGCCCCCGGGGGCCACACCCCCCTCAATTTGAAACTGCCCGGGGCCCCCACCCCAATCAGTTCGAAGGACCCAGAGGCCAAGCACCCAGCTTCATGCCGGGGCCCCGGGGGATGCAGCCTCAGCAGTTCGAGGAGCAGAGGGTCAACTCGCCCCCGCGGTTCGCGAATCAGAGGGCGCCCGCGCCCCTTCCCTTCGGGGGACCCAGGGCCTCGGCTCCGTTTCCCGACGGCAGCGAGCCGGCACCCCCACGCTTCCACTTCCAGGGCCCTCCGGCGGGGAAGCTGGGCCCTCGGCCCCTGCTGGAGCTGCCCAGCCACCCCCCGCAGCACCGCAAGGACCGCTGGGACGAGGGGGGCCCGGCCCCTGCCCCTCCCGCAGGTGCCCCCGGGCCGGGGCCCGGGCCCGAGACCGACGCCCAGTGGGCCGCAGCCGAGTGCCGCGAAGGCCAGGGCCACGAGTACCGGGGCCAGGCCTTCGAGGGGCGGCCGCGGGAGCGCTTCGAGGCGGGGCCCAAGGAGAAGCCGGCCGAGGAGCCCGAGGGCCCGCTGCCCGACTGCCGGCCGGGCCGGGCCCTGGAGGAGCGCAGGCGCGACCGGGAGCACGGCAAGCCCTGGGAGCGGGAGCGCAGCCGGGCCTGGAGCCGGGAGCGGGACTGGGACCGGGGCCGCGAGTGGGACCGGCACCGGGAGAAGGACGCGGGCCGCGAGTGGGAGCGGGGCAAGGAGCGGGGCGCCGGCCGCGACAAGGACCGCGAGTGGGGGCGCAGCCGGGAGCACAGCCGGAACCGGGAGCGGGACCGGGACCGCAGGCGCGGCCGGGACAGGTCCCGCAGCAGGGACCGGGACGGGGACCGGGGCAGGGCCCGGGAGCGCGAGCGGGGCCGCGACCGCCAGGACCGCAGCAAGAGCAAGGAGGGCGCCCGGGAGCCCAAGGCCGAGGCGCCCCGGGCCGCCGCCCCCGCCCCGAGCTAGGCGGGCCGGGCTGCGACTCTGTAAATGTCGTGTACACGGTTTCCTACCAAGATTTGACACCTTTGTGGCCGCGCTTTTTAAAAAACAGAAAACGCGAAACGGTATTTCCATTTGAAGTCTCTGAAATGGGAAGTGTCGCCGGAGCACGTGGCTTTCTCCGGCCGGGCCGGGCGGGGCGCGGGGCGGGCGCGGGCTTTCCCCTCTCGCGGGCTTGGGTCGCAAATTCCAATGGAGAAAGCAGCCGCCTCGAGTCCCGCTCGGTTCCCGCGCGCGGCCTTCAGGAGCGAGGCGCCGCCTGGCCCCGAAGAGATGCTCCGGCGCCCTCGGGCCGGGCCGCGCCGCGTTGGCGGGAGGCGTTGTTGTCACTGAGAATGGCGCCGGGCGAGCGCCGGGACCCCGCCTGCCCCTGCGCGCGGGCGCGTCCTGAATGTGAAGCGCGCGAGCCTAATTTATTCGACTGTACAAATACACTTTGGTCCTTTTTTTATGTTTTCATAAACTTACTTTTGCAAACGTAAAATCAGAGACTCCGTTTGTCCTGTGGCGCCCTCGCCGTGCCCGTCGCTGCGGGTCTCTCAGCCCGGCACCGGCGGGCCCGCGGAGGGACGGCCGCCCGCCCGGCCCCGCGACCAGCCGGCAGGGCACGCCGGGTCGAGCGCCAGCGTCTAATAGGATGGGAGGTTTTTACATGTGAAACAGATTTTTCTCATTTAAATGCACAAATGGAAAACTCGTGTTTCCGTAGGGTTGTTGGCGGGGATTCCTGGGAGCTGTGTTTCCTATCGCGGAGTCTTCTAGCAGCGCACCTTGCGAGGAGGCGCAGCCTCGGTTTTGTTACTTGAGGTAGAATAAACCTCTCAGACTCCGCGTGTCCCTGGGGCTCTCCGTGGGCACCCCCAGCTCGGGGCCAGCTTAACCCGCGGCGCCCTTGGCACAGCCTCCCTCCACCCATCAGGCCCTTCTGGGCGCCGCCAGGCGCTGCCGACCCTGGAGCTGCAGCTCCAGCAGCCCGGGGCTGTGCAGGGAGAGCGGGGAGTCAGCAGCCAGTGCAGGGCTCTCCCCAAAGTCCACTGCTGCTGGGCTCAAAGAGCGCAGGCTCCGCCCTGAGCCGACTAGCGCCCGGGGGTGGGGCACTGGGACAGTGGTGGACAGGGCCGTCAGGCCCAGGGGAGCAGCTGCTCCCATGCTGGCACGGCCGCTGCAGACGGAGAGGACTCTCGCGGTGCTGGCCTTGGCTTTCAGACGGTCAGTGGCTCCGCGCGCTGGCCTCAAGCTGGCAGCCAGTGCCAGGGGGTAGCTTCTTAACAGCACCTGCGCCCCTCCCTGCCAGGAGCCGAACCCGCAAGCACCAGCAGCCAGGCCCAGGGCTTCTAACGGGGGGCACAGCGGACGAGGGGGAGTCCTCGAAAGGAGGCAAGCGAAGGGGGGCCGGCAGGGCCGCTGCACCGCCCACAGACTATTGTCAGAGAAACTGCTGTCCAGGTGCGCGCTGGAGCCCCCAAAGCCACGGAGGCCGGCCCCGGCCGAATGCAGCACCAGGGAGCCTGAGCACACGGGCCCTCGCAGTCTACAGCCAGGGCCCCGGCCAGCGGCTCCCCTTCAGCAGCCCAGGTGCCCCGAGAGCACAGGCCCCCACCAGCCATGTGCAGCCCAAGGGGGTCTGGGCACCTGGTACTGCCCCCCCCCTTTCTCTTTCTCTCTGGTGCGGGTGCCCTGCGGGTTCAAGGCCAGGCTTTGCTCCTCTGGGCCAGCCGCACCCATGCAGGCTCTCTGCCCCTGTGGCCTCTGACCTGCGGGAGCTCGCAGGTGTGCCTTCAGCTGCCAAGTGTGCGAGGGTTGTCCCAGCAGCTTCAGCGACCTGTGACAGGCTCAACCTGTGGTTGAGGGTGTGTAGGCCGCTGGGCCTGGAGCTCTGGGGCCGAGCGCACCTGCTGGGCACTAGGACGGTGGGCACATCGCTGGGAGCCCCAAGCTGGCTGCGCTGGACCAGCTCCCGCGGGCGCCTCAGCCTCAAGGTTGCCCTGGCAGCACCTTGGTCTTGGGGGCAGGCAGGTTGGAAGATGGGCAGGTCAGGTTGGAGGGGGCGTCCCCTGAAGGGGGCTACGAGCAGAGACCTCAGAGGGATGCTCAGCCTGGGGGCCTTGGCAGGAGGCCGACCTGGGCTCCAGGTGTGTGGCTGGGCCAGGCGGCCTCCATAGCCTGGACACCCTGTGGCCACAGGTTGGGGATCCCGGCGCTCCAGGCCCCTCCTGCCACCAGGTCGGGCTCCACTGCTGGGCTTTGCCTGTTTCTCCTGGCCCGGAATTGGCATCTGGCTTCCCTGCCCCGCAGAGCCCCCCACCCCCCACCTCACTGAGGCTGCACTGACCCCCGCACGCCTGGAAATGCCTTTATTTGCTGCTGCTGCTGCTGCTGCTGCCACTGGGAGGGGCGGGCGGGCAGATTTCTTCCCTCGGCTCCGCAGGGCCAGCCTGTCCTGCCCGTTGCCGGCTGGGGCTGGCCCTGCCCCTCCGACGTCTCTGATGCCGAGTGTTTGTGACGAGATGGTGTCTTTCTCTTCGTGTTCTTGCACAGGAGGCCTCATGGCTGGGTCTGTGGGTTTGCAGCTTTCACAACACTTGGGAGACTTTGCACCGCGGCCCACGGTGCCCTCCTCCTGCGTGTCTGGGCCGGCACCCTGGGCCATCCACCTGCCGGCCTCTCCCGTGTCACCCTGGACAAGTCCTTTCATGCTGCGAGTCCACCCGTTTTGCCCTGAACAATGCACCGCATGCAGGCGAGGAGCCGAGGTGGCCACGGCCGCCCTGCAGGGAATGGAGCCTCAGCGGGGACGGGCCGGCCCGGGCGTGGTTGGGAACGGGCCTGGCTTAGCGGCGGCTGGTCGTGAGCAAGGACGGCTCAGCTCCTGGGAGATGAAGGGGGCCTTGGGGGTCCTTGTCACTGCTGGAGTCTTCTTTTTTTTTTTTTTTTTAAAGATTTATTTATTCATACAAGCCCTGGGTACAGTCAGGAGCGCGGGAGGGTGAGAGAATCCACCAGAGCCAGAGCGGGGAGCAGAGCAGGCAGAAGGACCGAAGTACACTGCTGAGGGGAGCAGCGGGCGGCAGGAGAGGTCTGCGCGCCATGCGGGACCCTCCTCCGGTGGCCGGGGAGCAGCCGGGGATCGAACCGGCGCTGCGGAGGCCGCGGGCAGCTTCACAGTCCAGCGCTCAACCGCTGTGCCACGGCAGGAGGCCTCTGCCTGAGTCTTCTTGGAGAACTCTGGGTTTTTGTCAGATCCTGGTGCATCGGGGATGAGCGTGGGCAGGTGGGGCCTCTCACCTGGTGCCCCTGCCCCTCACCTGACCCCCCACTCCTCACCTGACCGCCCACCCCGCCCCTCTCACCTGAGCTCTGCCAGAGCTGCAGAGGGGCCTGCCCAGGGCGTCACCCAGTTGGCCTGGGAAGGCCCTTCTGCTGTTGTCCTCACGTTGTCTTCTTTCTATTCAAATGGGGTGCACTGGGCAGCAGCGCCCCGCCGGGGCTGGGGCTCACGAGGACCAGGGCTCAGGGTCCCCCAGCTTGCTGACCGCTCCCCAGGAAGGTGGCGGGGCGGCGGGTGTCCTGCTGAGAGCTCTAGGAGCCCATCAGTGGCGCTGGCCTCGGGGTGACCGCACAACCTTGCCCTGTAGTGCAGGCGTTTCAGTCCCTGGAACCACCTCGCGCGTGGGGGTGACGGGCGCTCGGGCAATTTTCCCGCGGGGCTCCCCGCCGCCCTGACGCGCTCTGTGGACCGAGGGGCACGTGCGCTGGGAGAGGGGAAAGGTCGTCCGACGACATGCGGGGGTGCGCTTGCGTCTGCCGGGAAAAAAGACACCGCAAAAGCGGGGGTTGCGCCCCAAAGACAAGTGGGCCCCGGGGTCACGGGCGAGCAGAGGCGGCGCTGGCCAGCGCGGGCCCCGAGGACGGCGGGGGGGGGGGCGGGGGGGGGGCGGCCCCGAGGGCGCCGGGCGGGACCGCGCGGGGCGGGCGGGCGCGGGGCGGCTCACCTGGCGACCGCGGGCGTCCCCGCCGGTGTCCCCGGCCGCCCGCTCCGCCCCGGCCCGCGCCTGGCTCCGGGCTGTCACTGGACACGTGGACACTCGACCCTGGGGGCGTGGGAGACTCGGAGACCCCGGCCGGGCCCCTGGCCCCCCCCCACCGCCCCGCGGCTCGCCCCGCCCCGCCCCGCCCCGCCCACTCCCCCTCCCGCGCCCCGCCCCGCCCACTCCCCCTCCCGCGCCCCGCCCCGCCCACTCCCCTCCCGCGCCCCGCCCCGCCCACTCCCCCTCCCGCGCCCCGCCCACTCCCCCTCCCGCGCCCCGCCCCGCCCACTCCCCCCCCGCGCCCCGCCCCGCCCACTCCCCCTCCCGCGCCCCGCCCCGCCCCGCCCCGCCCACTCCCCCTCCCGCGCCCCGCCCCGCCCCGCCCCGTCCGGAGCTGCGCGCGCACCCGGCGGCGGGCGGGCGGTTGGCGGGGCGGGCGCGCCGGGGGCGGGGCGCCGGCCGGGCGGGGCGGGGCTACCGTTGCGGGGCGGGGCGGCGCCTGCGCGCTGCGCGGCCAGCGGTTTCCGCCCCCAACGGCGCCCCGGAGGCCGCGCCGTCCCGCTGGGCGTCGCCCGCCCCTCCGCGCCCTCGGGCCGCGCCGCGCGCCCCGCCGTTGGCCGGCATGTCGGCGCCCGGGCCGCGGGAGGCGCCGCAGGCGGGCGGGCCGGCGGGCCCCGAGGGCGCGGACGCGGCGCCGGGCGAGGCGGGCGCGGCGGCCGACCTGAGCCTGGTGGAGATGACGGAGGTGGAGTACGCGCAGCTGCAGCACCTGCTGTGCGCGCACCTGGACGCCGACGCCGAGCTGGACGCGCGCCTCGGCCCGGCCTTCCTGGCGGCCGCGCCCGGGGCGGGCGGCGCGGGGCCCGCGGCGGGCGCGCCGCTCTTCCCGGTGCTGTGCCCGCCCGCGCTGGCGGACGGCGGCTTCGCGGGCGCCGCGCCCTGCCTGGGCCACGTCGACTTCCAGGAGCTGCGCATGATGCTGCTGAGCGAGGCGGGCCCCGCCGACCGCGCGCCGCCCGCGCCCGCGCCCGCGCCCGCGCCCCCCGCGCCCGCCCGCGCCCGGCCCGACGCCGCCTGCAAGGAGAACGCGGCGGCCGACGCGCCCGAGGCGCGGGCCAAGCCGGCCGTGCGCGTCCGCCTGGAGGACCGCTTCGGCAGCCCGGCCGAGCCCGCGCCCGCGCCCGCGCCCGCGCCCGCGCCCGCGCCCGCCCCGCGCGCCGCCGAGGCCCCCGAGCCCGGCCTGGCGCTCGGCAAGTGCGTGCGCCCCGCGGCCCCGGGCGGCGCTGCGGGGAGCGGGGGGCCCCGGGGGCGGCGCTGCGGGGAGCGGGGGGCCCCGGGGGCGGCGCTGCCAGGGAGCCTCTCCTCAGAGGGCAGCTCTGCCGGGGGTCCTCCCCCCAGGGGGTGGTACGGGGGAGTGGGGGCCCCCAGAGGGCAGCTCTGCCAGGGGGCAGCCGCCCTCCTGGAGGGAGGACAGGCCTTTTTCACAGAGGGCGGGCGGGCGGGCGCCGTCCTGCAGGGGGACCCGGGACCAGCCAGCCGCCCGGCCCTCACCTTTGGGGTGCTTTGTCTCGGCAGCTTGGTGACCCTCATTCGGCACCCGTCGGAGTTAATGAACGTTCCTCTGCACCAGCCGCAAGGCAAGTGCACGACGCTGGTGAAGAACAAGACGGCCGCGGCCACCGCCGCCCTGCAGTTCACCTACCCGCTCTTCTCCGCCAACGCCTGCTCGGCCGGCGGCGCCTCCGGCCTGCCCCAGGCTCAGGTGGGGCCCGCGGCCCGGGGTCGCCCTCCCGGCGGGTGGCTCCCTGCGTGGAAGCGGCGGCGTGGCTGCGGCGCGGCGAGGACGCCGGTCACGTGCCGAGGCCATTCTGCTGCTTCGCCTTTTCCAGAGTTCTGGCAGCTCGTGCTCCATACTCGAGGCTGCCAAGCACCAGGACCTCGGGCTGCCCAGAGCGTTTTCGTTCTGCTACCAGCAAGAGATCGAGTCCACCAAGCAGGCTTTGGGCGGCAGGAACAAAGCGCTGCCCGAGCAGGTTTGGATTAAAGTGGGAGGTAAGCCACGCAGCAGGGGCCGGGGCGGCTTCCGGAACGGGGGCGCGAGCTTTTGTCTGGGGCCCTGCCAGCCTCCCCGCAGCCCCATGTGGACACTCGCTGCGGGCACGGGTCGGGGCTGCTCTGTTTTAGGGCCTACAGACACAGGGAGGAGCCCCCGCCACCGGCCTTGGCAGTGCTGTCCATCAGCCCTGTCAGTTTACACTTGGAGGGCGAGGCGGGGCCCGGAGCTCGCAGCCCCAGGAGACCCTCCCCAGGGCCAGGGTTGTGCTGGGAGGGTGAGACCCTGGGGGTTTGGGAAGCTTCCGAAGTGAAGAAACCGCCAAAGGCGAGCTCGACGTACCCGGACAGGACCCCTCGGCCCCTCTCTCCTTGCAGCCAAGTCCCCTTCAGTCGCTCAGACGCAGCAGCAGCGTCCCCCCAGCTTGGCAGGGGCTGGGGGTGTGGAGGGAGGCCGCTCCTCCCCCAGGCCGATAGCTGCTGCTCCCCTACTCGGACGTTTGGGCAAAGGCGGGTGTTAGCGTCTGTGAGGTCAACACCAGGCCGGCGCCTGCGCTGCCCTCCTGGGGGGCGGCTGCCCCGGCGGGGGCCCACCTGTGGCCGCCTTTGCCCTGGGCACCCCGGGCCTGCCTGTCCCAGGCGGAGGAGGCCTCTGTCGTGCTGCAGCGGAAATGCTGCGGGCAGAGTCGCTGAGGTGAGGCTGCCTTGGGCGTGCGCCTGTCCGGAGCAGCCCGCGCGGCCGCTGTGGTGTTGGTGTGTGTGTCAGGAAGGCCTTTCTGAGAAGAATTTGCAGCTTTTTTTTTTCCGCTTTGAAATCAGAAATCTTGAGCAGCTTCTTGGTTTCTCTGTTCATCCGGGACAGTTGGCGCGCGTTGATTAGGTAGGGGACTCGTGACAAGGTCACGCGGGTGACTCGCCCGGGGGTCTGCGTAGCAGTGGGGCTGCCGGCGGGCGGGCAGCCTGGGCCCAGGCGCCTTCTTGCTGCTCAACAGCTGGCGATCACTTTCGGCGCTCACGGGGTCCGTGTTACAGAGAATGAAAAATTAAAATACCGTGTTTTCCTTCTTTTGCAAAGAAGAAGCGCTATGTAAACAAGCAATAAATAAGAGGAATCGGAGTAGAATCCGCCAGCTGGACACAAGCGTAGAGCGAAGGGCCCTTGGAGAGATTCAGAACGTGGGCGAAGGCGCCCCGGCCGCACAGGGCGCCTGGCAGGCGGCGGAGGCCTCGCAGTCCAGCCTGGGGGAGCAGAGCCAGAGCGGGCCGCAGGGAGGAAGGTCCCAGCGTAGGGAGAGGCACAACCGCATGGAGAGAGACAGAAGGTAACGCTCCGGGCGCCAGGCCCGCCGCCGGCCGCGCTGAGACTCGGCCTGGGCCGCGCCAGCAGGAGCGGGCCAGCCTGCCGCCAGGCGGAAAGGACGGGCCGGTGCTTAGTGTTGCTGGCCGGGCCAGCCCCGCCCCCAGATTGGAGGATTCCTGGGGACTGATTTGGTCGTGGAGAAGGGACAGGCAGCATGAGCAGAGACTTGGGGAGCAGCCCAGGGTGCGCCCGACTGGGCCGCCCTGGCCCTCCCTCCCTGGCTCCCAGCCGAACCCCAGACTTCCAGAAGGAAAGTGGCCGCGCCCGGAATGGCCCATCTTGTCTGCCCAGAGGCCTGGGGCGCTCCTGGCCGACAGTGGGGAGCACCCCCACCAAGGAAGTCTTAGGCTCCTGGTGCCAGTCAGGCCCCCACGAGCGGGGAGAGGCACGCGCCGCCCCTGGGTCCCACTTGGCTGTCAGGTGCGCAGGAGGAGGAGGAGCTGGCGCTGCCGTCCATCGCCGCCCCGTGGCCTTGCTGTGCGGGACAGTCGAGCTGGCCGGCCGCACTGGGGGACTTGGCCAGCTCTGTTTGGGGCTCAGCCCAGGGCAGCGCAGTCGGCCCTGGCGCTGCAGGGGCGGCACGTCCCTCTGGGAGGGCTGCTGGGCCCGCCTGAGCCGCGGGTCCGGGCCTCCTTCCTGCCTTGGCCTCTGTGTGTCCTGAGCATTCACCGGGCGCCCGCTGTGCTCTGTGTGGGTGGTGAAAGTTTGCTTTCTCGCTCTGCCACGCGCCAGTTCACCGCTCCCTGCGAGCTCGTCCCCTCACCCCGGGTCCCGGCCGTCTGGCAGCTGGAGTTGCGCGGGCGCCGTGCCCAGGGCCCGCTCTGGCCACTCTGCACGGCTGTCCAGCTGGCCACAGCTGGAAGCATGGCGAGGCGTGCGTGGGGGGACGGCGCGGCGCTGGCCGGTGAGATGGGAGGCCGCGGGTGGTCTAGCGGCCAGCACCGGTCGGGGCAGTAGCGGGCAGGCTCGGCCCCGCTGCCCGGGCCTGGGGCAAGCTCCGCGCAGCTGCGGGCTGAGCGCTTTGGCGGGCCCCACGCACGCTTCTGCCTGCAGTCTCGGGGTTTGGACCCGGCCTAGCCTGGAGACTTCCTTGCTCCTGGCCTGTGAGAGGCAAACAGGGAAACTCCCCAGGGGCCGCGGGGCGTGGCCCTGAGGGCCGCAGCGCCGGGCCCGGTGACCCAGACCTCTTGGCGCCGTGTCGGCGTCCCGGCTCGGCTCTGTGTGACGCTTCGGGTTTGGTCTGCAGGCGCAGAATCCGCATCTGCTGCGACGAGCTGAACCTGCTCGTCCCGTTCTGCAACGCCGAGACCGACAAGGCCACGACGCTGCAGTGGACCACGGCCTTCCTGAAGTACATCCAGGAGCGGCACGGGGACTCTCTGAAGAAGGTGGGTGTGCCGCGGGCGCTGGCCCGGGCCCGGCCGGGGTGAGGTGCTGTGGCCGAGTCGCGCAGCTCTGCTCCCCGAAGGCATGGCTGGTCGACGCCAGGGTCGGGGCCACGGCCATCCACAGCCTGCGGCCCGTGCCTGCCCTGGCGGCGCTTGGAGCCGGGCTTGAGGCGCGTCGGGGGGAGGCGGTGAGGCCGGAGCGCGGGGAGCAGAGTGAAAGCGGCGTTTAAAGCTGACGCGGGTTAACAGTCGGGACGGCGCTGCCCCGAAGGCGGGGACGGGGTGTTCCCCGGTGCTGGGGGACTGGGCCCGGCTGGTGCCCTGGGGCGACGGAGGCCTGGGAGCCAGCTGCTCCTGGGGCCCCTGGGAGCGAGGCCCTCACCGTCCGCGCCAGGCTGCAGCCGGCCGGTGGGGCTGGCCGTCTGCGACGGGCACTGAGCGCCGCCTGCGTGGGTGCGGGGCCCGGCCTGCGCTCTGCCCTTGCTGCTGGCGGACACTGGTGCCCGCGCGACGCTCCTGTCCTCCCCGTGCGCTCAGGCGACTCTTCCCGCCGGGCGGGGCTGGGCCTGCCCAGCCGGGGCGTCTGGTCCAGGAGCGGCCCCCGTCCTCTGAGTTCAAGGTGGTCGTCGTCACAAAGCCTGCACCCGGCTGTGCTGGGGAGAGCGCGGCTGGGCCTGCTCGGTGCCGGGGGCTCGTGGCCCGTGTTTCATTTTCCCTCCTCTGCCCCTCGCTCCCCTCCGGCCTGTCGCTCGCCTGTGATCATTTTGCTTTGTCAGTTCCTGTCTGTTTGCTGACGCCCGTCTCACCCACGGGCACCTAACGTGAAGCGCCTGTCCGCCGCCGCTGCCCACAGGCCCCCCCAGTGCCTCCCCCCCACCCCCCGAGCGGCGCCCTTGGTCTTCCCCGGGACGACCTGCCCGCGGCGGACAGACCTCCGGCCCGGCCCCCTCCGCCCGCGGCGCGGGTGACCCCTGTGGCCCCGGCCGCTCGGGGCGGTGATGGCCTCGGTCCCGGGTCGCTGCCCGGAGGGGGCGCCGGGCCGCCCGGTGGCTCCAGTCTTGGGCGTTGAGGTAAATCCAGGTGGTCCCACCCGCGGTGTCTCGGGTGCGCCCCGGTGAGTTGTCTGTCAGGGTTTGTGGCCCGTTCACGAGCCGGGCTGCCGGGGTCTTGCTGTCCAGCGGAGAGCTCGCCGTGTGTCTCGGGCGCTGACCGTCGCTTGCGCGGCGCGTGGTTTCCCCCCGCTCGGCCGTCCTGTCAGGCTGCTGTTCTCTTCCTTCCGAGGCCGTCCCGGCCGCTCGTTTCATTTCACCGGAGAGCGGGGCTTCGCCCTTGTTCCCGTGGCGTCACCTCTGGTTACGCCGCCGTCCCCCTACCGCTCTCTGCTCGAGGCAGGCCCCTGGGTTTAATAAAGCAAGAATTTCTATTTTTTAAAACGACTGATCGTCTGGCCTGTGTCCCGTCAGCGGTGAGTCCTCCGCCCGCGGCCGCGTCCTTCCAGCGCGCCGCTTCTCAGTGAGAGCTGCAGGCGCGGCGGCTCTGCCACAGGCCCGGGGGAAGCGGCCCGGCCGTGTCCTGCCGCCCCCGGGCCCTCAGCCCCCAGGGGTAACCGCTCAGAGGCCGGGGCTATGCTTGCCGGGCCGAGCCTGTGGCGCTGGTCTGTGTCTCCCGCCCGCCAGCCCGGCGCTTCCTGGCGTCTGACCCAAACCCCCCACTGAGGCAGTTTCCTGCCCGCTGTGGAGGCCACCTGGGCCGACAGCCTCTCGTGGGGTTGCGATAAGTGGTAGGGCCAGGGTCCCCGCGTGGGGCCATTTGGGAAGTGGCTCCAGGGACCGCCTGTCTGCAGAATGGCGATTGTTTTCCCGATTCAGCCCGTCCCCTAGGCACAGCCGCCTCGCCAGGTGCATGAGCCCCGGGGGCAGGCGTCCCCCCGTGGCTCCCATGGACGGCGGCTGGACTGGGACGCGGGAGGGGGCCTGCACCCGAGCCCCACCTCCCTGCCCCACCTCCCTGCCTGCCACCCTCGGACGAGGCTCCCGCATGGGTCAGGGGCGCCAGGAGACTCACCCCGAGAACCCCGGGAAGGCTCTCAGCAGTTGGCTGCTGCGGTCAGGACAGGCGCTGGGCAGCGAGGGGCCCAGCCACTGGGGCAGGTGAGCAGGCGTGGAGGTGCTGTCCGCCCGCACTGGCTCTGGGTCTGCGCCCCAAGAACTGAAACCAGGGCCCGAGCAAGTGCTTGCAGGTGCGAATGTTCACGGCACCCCGGAAAGCCTTACTGTCCAGCGGCCGACGGCGCCCGGCACAGCTGGACGCAGGGCCCTGGGGGACTCTGGCCGCAGCAGCGGAAAGTCGGTGCAGGGCCAGGTGCGGGTCCGTGGGGTGACGGAGGGGTGCAGAAGCAGGCGATGGCGCCCCCGCCCAGTGGGCTTGGTGCTAGGGGACGTCCCGAGGGCAGAGCTCGTGACTTTGCCACCGGAAACGCATGTGAACCTGGACCTCGTGACCCACGGATGCTGCGCTTTCGAGAAAGCCGTGTGCACTTGTCACGCCGGCACAGAAACGGAGAGAACGGGCGGGGGCCCACCCCGCACTCCCACCCTGTGACCCCGTCGTCTCTGCACCTCGGAGAGTGCGTCCGGCCGGGGCTGTGCAAGGGCTTGCGCCTCGCGGGCGCCCATCCTGTCGTGCGAGGTGGCGCTGGCCGCGGGCTTGGGCTCAGCCTGACCGGCCACTGAAATTGAGGCCTTTGAGGAAGTGCCTGCAGTGGGGCAGCCGGAAGCAGAGGGCTGAGGTCTGGGCCCTGCCGGCTGGGGTGCTTGCGGGGTGGGGTGTGCGGTGCACGTGCATGTGTAACGGGCGGTGTCGGGGGCTGGGGGGGAGTCCTGCCGTCAGCGGTGGCCATGGTCGCACCACAGTGGGTGCCCCTAGCCTTCCACGCCCGCCGGGTCGGGTGGCCACCATCCATGGTGGCTGTGCCTGCCGCACCGCCCAGAGCCCCAGAGGCCGTGGAGCCGCAGGTGGGTCAGACGCGTGGGCAGCCGAGGCACCGCCGGACGGGCGGGAGGTGAGGCGGCTGGAGGACAGCCTGCGCCAAACCTGTCCCGGCCGCCCTGGGCAGGGCCCAGGCGGGGTGGCGCTGCCTGAGCAGCAGCCCTGCTGCCCAGAGGCCGGACGCGCCGACTCCCGCGGACGACACGCGGACGGCAGCGCCGGGGTGACCTTGTTGGGCTGGCGGCGGCCAGGATGCTGCTTTGTCGTGGTCGTCGGGACTGAAGGTGCCGGCTGAAGAGAGGCCGGGCCGCTGGGCTGGGGCCACGTGTGCGGCCGGCCGCTTAACGCTGCTTTCTTGACTCTAGGAATTTGAGAGCGTATTTTGCGGTAAAACTGGCAGGAGGCTAAAGCTGACCAGACCAGACTCCTTGGTGACTTGCCCCGCGCAGGAGAGTCTGCAGAGCGGCCCCGCCGTGGACATGGAGTGACCGGACCTGGCCCGGGCCCCACAGCCGGGACGCCAGAGGGGACTTTGAAAGCCCATTTTGTGAAAAGATTTATCTAGAACGAAATGCTTGTCCACTCAGGTCCTCAGACCATTTGAGGATGAAGACATCTGGGCGATTAGTAAGTAACTTCTCAATCATCTGTCTGATTCTATCATGTTTTCAGGACATGATGCCTCAAAAATGAACTTCCTTTGTGATTTCTTCAGCCTTACGAGCTACGTAGCTTTCCCTTGTTTTATTCACCTTTCACACACGCCCCTTAGCAGCTGGAACAAGTTAAATTGTTCCCCTAGCAGTAGTTTGGAGCTTTTATTTCGCTTGTCTGTTGCCTGCGCGTGTGGCGCCCGCCCTGTCCCGACCGTGCGCTGGAGGCTCCCGCGGCGTCCTCGGCTGCATCTCCCCGGGGCTGCAGCCCTCGTCCCCTGTGCAGCCATTGCTTCCTGTGCAATAAACGGCAGTGTTTGGAACTGAGCTTTTCAAATGAGTGACTTTATTTATCACGACAGACAACACCGCAGCTGCAGGGGCGCCAGGTCATGGCTGCAAAGGCCGCTCGCGGGCACAGCCTTGGCCAGGGGCGCCCAGCGACTCCGCCCGGGCCCTCAGCCTCGGCGTAAACGCCGTGTAGACGGTGCGGGCTGTGTCTGTCTTGGGCGTCGAGCAGATGCCACACGTGTGCTGGGGCGGCGCACACCGGTGGCCGAGGTCCGTGCGGCCCGTGGCGATGGCGGGATGGCACTGTGGACGGCGGCACGGCGGGTGCTCCGGGGATCGGTGTCCGGTGCTGCCGTCGGGGTGTGGAGGGCGGCCAGGAGGCTCTCGGCCCAGCCCGGCGGCGCGGCTCCGGCGCCCTGTCTCACTTCAGTTATGTTCTAGGAGCTTCTAGGAGCTGACTTTTCCCCGCCCCCTCCTACCACGGCTCCCTGGCAGGCCGAGCTGTCGCAGATGCCCGGGGTCCCCTGAGCACCAGCAGCACCGGGAAGGCCGGGATCTCCAGGAAGGCCGGGCTCACCGAGGGCCCCGTCACGGCCGTCTCTGCTGGCACCAGGGACGCCCTGCGGTCCTGGGACAGAGCAGGTGAGGTCAGAGCGGGGGGTGGGGGATGGGGCAGCACGTCCCTGCCCGGTGGCCCCTGGGCGGGAGAGTGAGCTGCACCCAGGAGGGCCCGGGTGACCGACTATCCTCCCTCCGGGCAGAGCGCTGCTAGCCCCCCCAGGCGACCCACGCTCACTTGAGCTGTCCTGAGACCGAGTCTTTGATGGGCATCCCCAACCCCGCTGACGCCCCTCTGTTCCCAGCCCTGCTTTGTCAGGAGGTGCGGCCTTTGGGACCCAAGAGCGTGCTGGGGCCGACCCTGCGCCGACCCGCGAGGACCAGGACCACGGCGGCGACCGAGACGGCGTACCTTGGAGCCCCTGGCCTCCGTCAGGCCCATCCAGGCCCACGCCAGCTGCGCCCTTGTCTCCTCGGTCCCCCTGCGCCCCTGTCGGGGATGGAACACGCACCAGGTTAGGACCTGGCTCTGCGGGCGCCAGCACCACAGCCTGGCACGGCCATGCCCACCTCCCGCCCTGCTGGCTCGGGGCAACGGCCCCCTCGGCCCGCGAGTGAGCACGGCCGCTCTGGAGCCGGGCCTGGCCGCTCGAGGGGGCTCGGTCTGTCCTGCCCGGCCAGCCTGTCACTGTCTTTGTCGCCCCCACAGCCTGTCAGCAGTGGGCCCTGTGGTGGCCGTAGTCACGAGGCCCGTCGGGGCACTGGAGCTGGCACTGCCCGGCCCCAGGCAGCACCCGACTGCGTCCCCAGCAGGGAGCCTCTGCCCGCAGCCCGGCCTCGTTGCGCTCTGCTACGTGTCTGGAGAACCAATAAAAGTGGTAAATGCCGCCTCCGAGGTCTGTCTCCAGGGCTCCTGCCGAGGGCCCAGCGCGGGCGGAGCGCCCGGTGGCCGCAGCAGCGCCGGGCATCACACTCGGCTTCATGGATGAAGAAGGGGACTCGCGCGGCGACGTCTCCCCTTGACACTTCCGCCCAGAGGTTATTTTCCAAACGGGGAATCACCCGGTCGGGGCTGGACGCCCGGGCCCAGAGCCCGCGTCCGGGGTGTGCCTGGGCCGGCATGCGGCTGCGGGAGGCCGCTGAGGCCCGTGTGTGTGTCCTCGCTCCCCTGGGCGTCGTCCCGGGGGCTCCGGTGCCGCCCGACACCCGTGACATGAGCACAGCAGGAGGCCCCTCAGGGCCCCTCATCTAAGCCGCCTCCTGCTCCCCCCAGTCCCGGGCTGGGCCGTGGCGAGGGGCGCCGAGTTTCCTGGCCTCCACAGCAGACGCGCTCCCGCCACTCGGCACCCCCCAAGCTGGTTCCCTGTGGGCGCCATGGGGCCCTGGCGCCAGCCTGAATGCACAGGCCCCAGCACAGGGCTCTGCGGGCGCCCAGACGGCGTGTGGGCGCAGCGACACCGACAGGGTTGCTGGGGCGCACGGCAGTGGGTGGGACCAGGCCCCCACCCCAGTCCTGGGGCGTCTGCAGGGAGACCGGGCTCTACCCAGGGGTGGGGCTCCCGCCACGGAGGGACTCGCCACTCTCACCTCTAGGGCCGGGGTCCCCCAGCTCTCCAGTGGGACCACGATATCCAGGGGGCCCTCGGGCACCAGGGTGGCCAATGGAGCCAGGGGGCCCCGGAGGGCCGGGGGGCCCCGCTGGGCCAGGCCGGCCGATGGAGCCGGGCGCCAAGGGCTTCCTCAGGTGTGCGGCCAGCTGCGCGACTTGTTCTTTGGGGGAACAGAGGGCAGACGCTCACGCAGGCAGCCTGGCAGGGCGCTGTGCCTGATGCTGCCAGCAGGCGCCAGGCAGGGAACGTTCTGCTGGGCAACGCCACGAGGCCCAGGGATACAGAGGGTCGGGTCCGTTCCCCAGGACTGTCGTGGCCACGAGAGGCCAGACCGGCTGGCGGCGGAGCAAGGGGCTGGGCCCGCCGGGACTCACCGCTGATGAGGCCCCCGCACAGCTCCCGCACGTGCTGCTCGCTGGCTTCCTTCCCCTGGAACGCCCCCGTGAGCCCATCAGCACCTCAGGCCTGTGGGCACCGACCCCCCGCCGAGGATGCCCCGGGTCTGGACAGGGTGAGCCGAGCCCAGCAGAGCCGGAGCCAGGAGACACGCACCGGGATGCCAGGCCTCCCCGTGATGCCGGGCACACCCCGCGGCCCCTGGAGGCCCATGGGGCCGGGGGGCCCAGGGACGCCCTCCACGCCGCTGGTGCCGTTGGGGCCCTGGATGCCTTTCGGGCCCAGCTCCCCTCGGCTGCCGGACTGGAGAGAGCAGGACGGGTCAGGGCCAGCACCCCTGTGCCTGCCACCCGCCGGCCACAGCTCCAGGCACCCACCTCTCCTTTGGGTCCCACGGGGCCGCTGGGTCCCTAGAAACGGAGGCGTGGTGTTGGGCCAGGGGGGTGTGGGGTCCCCAGTCCATGGAGACGCGGGCCGCTACCCTGTCCTCACTTGGTGTTGCTGGGGTGGCCGCCGGCCCTGCTCGGACCCCCAGCACCCAGGGCCCCGGGGCGCAGCGTGGGGGCCAGCCCTCCCGGTCCCCCGGGAGCCAGCGCGGGGCTGCTTCCTGGATGCCCAGAATCCATCCATTGGGGCTGCCTCAGAATGGGCCAAGACCCACCGCGTGCCCTGAGGGCTGGTGGGGGGCCGGGGCTCGCCAGGTTCCATGTTGGGCCCGGCTTGGCCAGTGTCCGGGACAGCAGCGCCTTCCCTGAGACTGCCCTGCGTGTGGCCAGCACCGACGGCCACCTCCCCATGCACAGTGTCCACCTTCAGCTGGCCTCGGCCCTCGGAGACCTCCTGCCCTGCGCGAGCCGGGGGGTACCTGCGCAGCAGGGGACTGGACGCCACACTCACCAGGTCTCCCTTGTCCCCGGGCAGGCCATCGGAGCCCGCGAGGCCCTGCAAGGGACACCAGCGTCACCGGCACCCGCACCCACCCTGGGGCCCAGCTCGAGACCTGCCCCAGCAGACAGGGGCCGCGGGCCAGAGGGGCAGCGCCTGCGTGTGCCCAGGGCGCCTGGTCAGGGCCGCTCCTGCTGACCACACTCACCTGGTCTCCCTTGGGACCCGCGGCTCCTCCCGCGCCCTGGGGGGAGAGCAGGGTTAGGGGGCCGTGACCGGGCAGGGGAGTGGTGCACACCCCCACACGCCTGCCCCATGCCAGCTCCAGACGGCAGCCTCCTCCGCCACGCCTGCGCCTGGGGCCGGGGTGTTCCCCGGAGGCCTCCTTCAGGGTCCTGAGCACCAGGCACCCGGGCCCATGCCAGCTAGCAGTCCCATGTGGGCAGCCAGGCCTTGCCACACCTGGGGATGCTTGGGGTGTGCACGCGCTCCGGGGGCATGGGGCGGCAGCTGCTCAACCCCTGGCAGCGTGTGAGCACAGCAGTGGGGCGTGCGGGAGGACGGAGCAGGTGGGAGCGGGCCTGGTGTCGCCGGCCCCAGCCCTGGCATTTCCTGCCTGGAGGCCGAGAAAAGACCCACTGTCCAGGCCACGGGCCGCCGTCAGGAGTGCCCGGGGGTGCCGGGGCTGCAGATCCACCCGTCCGTGGCTGTCTGGGGCGGGTGTGGCTCGCCTGGCACCCCTTGGGCAGAGGGCCCAGCGGGCAGGCGGGCAGAGCCCAGGAAACCCATGGGGTCTGCAAGGACCTGGTGCGGCATGGCCAGGTCAGGGGACGCATGGCCCGTGTCAGGAGGAGCAGTGCTGTGCGGAGGCCGCTGGAGGCCGGGGAGCTGGGGCAGGGCCAGTGGCTGCCGCGCAGAGGGAGCAGGTAGCCTGTGCCGGGGAAAGCCTCCCAGGAGCCGACAGGTGGGTCCTGGCGCCAGGCGTGGCCGCCCCTGGGGTCTGCGGGGCCTGTGCCCACGGGACGGTGGGGAACCCCCAGACACTTACCCTGTCCCCCACGCCGCCTCGGAGGCCCTGCGGGCCCGGCAGGCCGGAGTCCCCCATGCTGCCCTTCCGGCCCTGCAGACAAGGTCCAGCTTGTCAGCACCCACAAGGGAGCCCAGGGCGGCCAGCCCCGCCCTGCGGCCCGCTGGACCCCGGAGCCTCACCCTCACTCACCTGGAAGCCGCGGACGCCGGGCGTCCCAGGAGGGCCTTGTGGGCCCAGAGGCCCCTGGAAGACACACGAGGGCCCGAGTCCCGCTCCACCCCGGAGGCCAGGGCGCGGTTGGGGTCCCCGAGGCACGCCCAGCCCTGGACTCACGCCCGCCCCCACCAGGGCTGCGGCTGCAGAGTTGCCCCCTGTCCAGAGGGGCTCCGAGCCGGAGAGCCCCCGCTCCCGTGCAGGCGCAGCCACAGCCCCTGCCCCTGCCGCGCCCACTCACCGCCGAGCCCCGGTGGCCAGCCTCGCCGCGCTCCCCAGCCTCGCCGGCGACTCCCTGCACACAGAGGGGCGTCAGCAGGACCCGGGGCGCTGGGGGCGGGGGGCGGGGGCTGCCATACTCACGGGCACGCCGGGCTCTCCGGAAGGCCCCGCCTCGCCCAGCTCTCCGGCTCTACCCTGCAGGGAAGGGGGCCTGAGAGCCGCGCCCGCCCGCCCGCCCGCCGCCCTGCCCCCGCCCGCCCGCCCTTCTCCCCACCTACCAGTTCTCCCTTCTCGCCCTTGGACCCTGCTCGTCCAGGGAGGCCCTGCAGGACAGAGGTCGGGGGCAGAGCTGCCGGGTGACAGGCAGCAGCAGCCACGGGCTCGGGGCCCAGCAGGAGCCCGAGGACCCGCGGACTGGCCAGGAGGCCTGCTTACCGGCAGCCCGTCGGGACCCTTCTCTCCAGGGGCTCCGCCACGGCCTGCTTCTCCCTGTGGGGGGATGGGCGGGCCGAGCTGGAGGCTGCCTCCCTCCCGGACCCCCCTTGGCCCGGCCAGCACCAACCTTGTCGCCATCCAGTCCAGGCACGCCGTCTCGGCCGTCCTCACCCGGCAAGCCCTGGGGACCCGGCCCGTGAGAGGCGCGTCCTGTGGGCCCCCCACGCGCCCGCCTCACACGGCCTGCCCCCCACCAGGGGCCCTGGACCCCCCGGGGCCCCTGAGGTCTCCTGGCGCAGTCCCTCGGGCTGGCCTGAGGCCACACAGGCCGGAAGGGCTTGTGCTCGGGGAGGAGGGGCGGGGGCAGCACCAAGGCAGCCAGGGGCACCCACCCTCCCGCACTCACCGGCTCCCCGCCTGGCCCGGCGGCTCCGGAGACTCCTTTGAGGCCGGGTCTGCCCTGGAAGACACAGGCCACACAGCTGGGGGCAGCTCCCCCTGGTGGTCTCACGAGCCAGTGCCCCCAACACCGCTGGGCAGGGCTGACGCTGGCCAGTCCAGCAGCCGGGCCGACAGCCAGCCAGGGTCCCGTCCTGGGCAGACAGGTGGCTCTGGGGGTGGCCAGCGGCCACGTCAGCTCGGGCAGGCCACCCGCGTGGGCTCCCCAGCCGCCGCGTCAACCTCTGCTGTGTCTGCTCCGCCGCCGCGGCCAGCTGAGGCCGAGTCCACGGCCAGGCCCCAGGGGCAGCTCGCCCACAGGCATGGCTGGGGAGGCCAAGGCTCGGGGCAGTGGAGGCCTGCCTGGACAGGGGCCACGCTGGACACCCCAGCCCGCCTGCCCACGGCCCAGCATGTCGGGGGCCCCAGGCCAGGTCCTCCCGCAGAAAGACCCCCAGAGAGCCTCCTACTTACAAGGTCACCCTTGGGGCCTCGGAACCCCTCGGGGCCCCGCTCGCCTCTATCGCCCTGAAACGACAAGGGTGGGGGCGGAGCTAAGAGCGCCAGAAGGCAAGAGGGGCAGCTAAGGGCCCCGAGCCCAGACGAGCTGACCCCAGCGCCTGTCTCCCGCCCAAACACACCCTGCCAAGCTCACCCCAGGTGCGCCCCCACAAGCCCGGGCGCCTGCCCCAAGCGGGCACCGGGAAGCTCAGCCGGACCGGCCGGCAGCAGCCCGCACGTCCCGGTGAGGCAGGGGAGGGGACGGGGCTGAGCCCGCCGGGCCTCCTCCCCCAGACGCACGTACCACTTTCCCGGGTGCTCCTGGGATCCCGGGGGGGCCTCGGAACCCGGTGGGGCCCTGGGGAGCACAGGGGACGTCTGCTCGCGCCAGGAGCCGGCTCCTCCCCGAGAGGCCGCCGCACCCTGGCGCCCCCAGCCCGCCCCCGGCCCGGCAGATGTCACCCCACGGGCCAGACACAAAGGCCCCCGGGCCGGGGGTGGCCCTGTCTGCCGCCGCCGCCGGCCAGGCCCAGGCCACGTGCCCCTGACAGCGCAGGCGGCTCCCAAGGGCCTTGGCTGGCCACAGCCCCAGGGGCAAGCAGTGGGGGGGCACTTACCCGGTCCCCGGGGGGCCCGAGTGGCCCTTGCAGTCCGCGGAGCCCCCGAGGGCCCTGTGGAGAGAGAGCTGGGGAGGCAGGGCCACGTGGGCCAGGACTATGCCTGCGCTAGGGCCCGGCCTCAGGCAGGCTCTGGGGGGGCGGGTGCAGCCCTGGGGCCAGCGCCTCGCAGAGGCTCTGCCCCTGCCACCCGCAGCAGGGACGCTGTCCAGGGCCTCCTCTGTCCTCGCCCACCCAGCCCCTCCCCGCCTCACCTGCAGCCCCATGGTGCCCGGGATGCCGGCGGGCCCCGGGGGGCCAGGGTTGCCCTGCGAAGGAGGAGGATGTGGTGGTGAGGTCAGCCCTGAGCCCTTGGGTCACTGCTGGAGGGTCCCGGGCAGGGGCATGGCCCCCCCAGCGCAGCCCTGCTCTGCCCAGAGGCTGCCTCCTGGCCCTCTCCGTCCCTCTGTGCCCTCCCGCCGGGCCAAGGGCCGGCCTCGCCCCCACGTGGGCCCCAGGGACCATGGGATCCTCTGGGTCTGTCCAGAGCCCACCGGCTCCGCTGCCCGGAGGCTGCGCCGTTACCTTCTCGCCGTCCTTGCCGACCTCTCCTTGCTCCCCCTTGTAGCCGGAGGGCCCCTGAAAACCAGCAGTGGGAGGGGTCAAGCCCACCCCAGCAGCCCAGCCCAGCTCTCCTGGCCCCCAGTGCGGCAGGAGCCAGGCCCATGGTGGATGCAGGGCCGGGCTGGGGAGGGGCCAGCGGGCCGTTCCCGTGACCCATGGTCCCCCAGGCCAGCCCCCCAGGGCCCCTATGTGGGAGGTCGTGGGGAGGTCGGTCCCCTGCTCGCTGGGCCCGTCACCCCAGGACCCACAGCCCTGGGCCAGGCTGCCTCCTGCCAGAGGGTGCCAGCTCTGGGGCCACCCGCCCTGTGCTCACCTTGAACCCTGGCATTCCTGGGGGTCCGGGGGGGCCCGGCGGACAGATGGCCGGGCACTGTCAGGAAACAGAGTGGTCAGTCCGTCCCGGACCAACGGGGGCTCCTGAGCATTCCGTGGCAGGTCTGGCGCAAGGCCTGCCCTCTGCACCTGGACGCTGGTGAGGCCAGCGGCTGCACCGGGGCGTCCAGTTGGGCGGGCTTTGCCTCGGAGCACAGCCACTCCCCAGGGGCCCCAGGGGATCCCAGTGCCAGGGCAGCGGGAGGGCACGGGAGGGCGCGGGCAGGGAGGGGCTCTCTACCGCGGGTCTCAGATGGAGGAGAGGAGCCCCAGGCTGCAGCCCAGGCCCGCCCCCACAACCCAACCCCGCCCTGCCCCGCCCCCGGGAGGCTGAGCACCGCTCCTGACTGTGCTCGGCTCCCCTCAGACAGCGCCAGCCTCTGCGGGAGACCAGGGCAGAGCCCAGTGGCTTGAGTGCCCACCTGAAGGTCCGTGGCGCCTTCGGGCAGGACGCCGGGGTGACCCTGGAATGCAGAGACAGTGCGTCTGAGCCCCCAGGCCGTGCCACCTGTGCCAGCCCTTTACCCCCCGGGCAGCGCCGGCTGGAGGCTCAGCCTGTCACAGCTGCTGGACTCTGCCAGCCTGGGGCTGCGCCGTGATCCCAGGGCCCAGGGACAGGTCGGCCCCACGCAGTCCTCATGTCCCACAGACAATACTTACGGGGGGTCCGGGGGGCCCTGGGGGTCCAGGAAGGCCTGGCAATCCTGAGGGTCCCTGGGGGAGGGGCCACAACTTAGACCGAATGGGACCATCCCATTGAGGTGAAGAAACCCAGGCTGAGCCCTCGGGGACCCCACCCAGCACCCCGCGCTGATGTCCGTGTGTCCAGGGGCCAGTCTGCCCAGGACTTCTCTTCAGGCCCATTACGAGAGCAGGGAGGAGGGAGCAGAGGAGAAAAGGGGGGTCCTGGGGGTGAATTGGGGTGTCCTGGCAGGCGGGGCACCTGTTCTGAGCAGAAGGGTGGCATGGTCACCACTCACCGGGGGGCCTCGGAGGCCAACGCCGCCTGGCAGGCCGCTCACTCCAGCCTCTCCCTGGGGAAGGAAGGGAGGGGTCTGTCCCCCGTGGGCGGGCTCCCCAGGAAGCTGGACCCTGCCCCGAGTCCCCAAGCAGGCGGGGCCTGCAGGGGGGTCAGGCTGCTGTCCCCAGGCCTGCTTTGGGGCACACAGCCCAGGTGGCTTCGGGGGCGCCGCCCAGGGTGGGGGCCTCGCGTGTCAGCAATACTCACGGGGGGTCCAGGGAGGCCTTTGCCCTGTGGAGACAAGCAGGAGGAGGGGACTCACTGGGCTGGGAGGCCCGGCCCTGCCCCTCCCCCAAATCGGTCAGGAGGTGCAAGAGACCCTTCTGGGGATAGGGGCACAGCCCAGGGCCACCCCCAGCAGAGGTCTCAGGGGGTCCCCACAGGACGCCCACTGGGTTGACCCTCCACCTCCTTGTGGGAGGGACGCACTTACCCCCAAGCCGGGAGGTCCCGGGGGTCCCAGACTTCCCTGGGGAAGGAAGACAGGTGTGGGGGGCTGGCCCAGGCCCTCCCCGCAAGCTCCCCCCAGGCCATCCTATGCCTCCCAACAGCCTGTCCCCAACAGCTGCAGGAGCAGCAGGGCTGGCTGCGGGCACCCAGAGCCCCCCAGGAAACCTCCCTGTCGTGAGGGGCCTGGGCGTGGGGCGACCCGCAAGTCTCCCGCTTCCTACAGCGGTTCTGGGCCGCAGGCAGCTCTTGCCTCAGCAGAGCCCTGAAGGCAGGGCGTGTCCCTCCACCCCACCAGGCCTCTGAACCTCAGGGGTGGTCAGCTCTAGGGCTGGGAGGGGGTCAGAAAGGGGCAGCAGCTCACCCGGCGGGGCCACAGGGGCCTCGGTCATCCCCTCAACACCAGTCCTGGTCCGGATGCCAGGGCCACTCTGACCAGCGGTGGGCAGGGCTGGGCAGGCGCGGGTGGGGGCTGTCCGCTCGCCACCGGGGCCTGCGCTCCTGCCCCTCCACCTCATCTCAGGGTGGGGCCAGCGTGGAGGGGTCAGGCCCGGCTGCCCCGGCCAGGACCTGGCCTTGGGCCAAGGCCACCAAACCTGGTGCAGCCGCTTACCCGTTCTCCGGGGGCACCCTTGGGCCCAGGGGGCCCCTCCTTTCCGGTCAGGCCCTGGGGAAGGAGGCGCGAGAGGTGGATTTGAGGGGCCGCGTGGGAAGGACTTCCCGGCAGGGGGAGGCCGGTCCTGGGGCTCCCTCCATTAGGCCGGGCCCAGACATGCAGAGAAGACCCCAGTCTGGTCGCCCATCTCTGGCAGGGGCGCCCCAAAGCCGGGGCCAGGCCCCTAACGCCCCATCCCCCCTGTGGCGGGCTCTGCCCCCCGCCCTGGGCGAAGGCTGAGGGACCCCGCTGGGGGCGCAGGGGCTCTGGGACGGGCGTCCTGCTTGAGTGGGCACAGGGTTAGCCCTGGCCGGAGGCCAGGAGGGCAGCGGTTGGGGGGGCTCCTGGGCCAGCACACTCACGTCTACGCCGGGCAGTCCTGGAAGCCCGGCCTCTCCTGGCCGCCCTGGCTTCCCTGGGCCTCCTTTCGGTCCCTGTGGGGGCAGGGGCGTGAGGAGGGGCCGCCCTGGCAGGCCTTCCTGGCGTCTGCAATGGCCTCCTCCAGCCGGCGCTGCCCGCACCCCAGCCCAGGAGGCTCCATGCCGTCTGCCGGCCCCACCTGCGCCCTCGGCCTCCCAGCCGGCACCAGAGGGTCTCCCTGTGGGGCCCCTCAATTCCTGGGCCTGATTGAGGGGAGCAGGAGCCAGTCCAAAGGGCTCTGACGGGCTGCACGGACCCCCACCCTGGCTGGCCGGGCACGGACCCAAAGAAAGCTCCAGAAACAGACCCTGCCCAGCCGCAGGGCCCACGCCCCTCCCACCTCCCCGCCCAGGCCGCCCCTCGGTACAGAATGACCCTCTGTTCTGGGCGTGCCCCTCCCCCCACAGCCACTCACCGGGGGCCCCGGCAGACCTGGCGGGCCGGCTTCTCCCTGCGGGGGCAGAGCCCACATGAGCCCCAGTGTGCCCGGCCCCAGCACCGCAGCCTCAGCCCCGTCCACACCGGGGGGAGGGGGGGTGTGCGCTGGGGCCGGGCGAGGGGTTCTGCCCCGAGGGCCACACTCCAAAGCCGTGAAGCTTCAGAAAGGCAGCCGTGAGGGCCCCTCTCCCTGGCGGGAGGCAGGAGGTCCCCAGGGACGCCCAGAACAGGACCTCACGCCTCGGGACATGGGGGATGGGGCGCCCCGGCCCGGGGGCCACGTCTGCGGACTCAGAGGGAAGCTGAGGACGGTGCAGGGCCGCCTGTCCGGGGGGACTCTTCCCCCTGCCCAGTCTCCTCAGGTGATCCCTGGGAGGGACCAGGGCCTGGGGCACCCCCGGGGAAGTCCTCCCTGGGGCCAGCGACCCCCCAGCCCCCAAAGGCAACAAGACCCACGCAGAGGGACCGGCTCCCCCACGGCAGGCCCCTCCAGGGACCCAGAGACACGCCCTGTGGCCGCATTTCCAGGCCAAAGACCACTGTGCACCCCACCCCCTTCTGGGGATGTGATCCCTGTGGCGGGTGCCCCAAGAAGGTGCTGGCTCATCGTCCCAGCCTGGGGGGGCTGGGTTTGCTCCCCACAGAGCCTTCCAAGCCCCCCCAGCAGCCAAACTCACATCAATGCCGTCCTTGCCTGGCTTCCCAGGTGGCCCTTGGGGACCAGGGGGTCCTCGAAGTCCCATTTTCTGCAATGGAGAAATGTGGTTAGGGAGCTGCACCCCGCCTCTGGCTGGCCCCTGTGCCGGTCCAGAGCAGCAGTGGGGACCGCCACAGGGGCCGGCAACCCCAGCCACCTCAGGGACCCCCAAAGCCTCCCCCAGATCCTGTCTGGCTCAGACTGCACCCCGGGGAGGGCGAGCGAGTGCGGGGAACAGAGCCTGCATTGTGTCCGCCTGCACCCGCGGGAGTGGGGGCGGAGGGCGCCAGACCCTGGAGGGCGAGGACAACCTGGTCCCGGCAGCCTCTTGGGGGCCTCCCCAGCCCCGGCGTCCCCGGGGACCCAGGCTGCGCCCGCCGGGCACCCGCGCCCCACCGCGGCGGGCTGCTGCTGGGGCGAGAGCCGGGTGGTTCCCCGCTCGCCGCTCCGCGCCCACCTGGGGCGTCCCCGGGGCGCCCCCTCACCTGCGCCGCGGAGGCGGCCAGGAGCTGCGCGAGCAGGAGCAGGACCAGCGTGGGGGCTCCGGCCATGGCTGCGCTGCTCTGAGCCGGCCGCGGGGCGCGCGGGGCCGGGCCGGGCGGCGGGGGCGGCGCCAGCTCCCGCCCAGGCGCACAAGACCCCCATTCAGCAGGGCCCACCGCGCCCGCGCATCCCGGGGGCGGGGAGGGGGAGGAGAAAGAAACCCAGTGCATTTGGGGGGCCAGCCTCCGAGTGAAGTTCCCTCAGGACTGCTGGGCTGCGCGCCCGCGCCTTCTGGAGAAAAGCAGCCTTTTCTGCGCTGCCCACCGTGCGGGAGGAGTCGCACACTGAAGGGGCAGAAGTGGGGGCCGCTCCCCAAGGCCCCTGGCAGACTCAGACTGCCCAAGGCCTGGGAAGCCCCCAAGAGGCTGAGCTCCTGAGCTAGGGTCAGGGTATGTTCCCGCCCAGCCCCGCTTCCCAGGACAAGCCTGGGCCGGGGTGCCCTGTGGGGACACCTCCTGCTCCCTGCAGGAGCCCTCAGCCCCACCTGGCCTACCCTGGGCCAGCCCCCACAGCAGGCCCCACCCACGGGAGCCACGGAGGCCGCGGAGAAGATGGGGCCTCCGGGGAGCTTCAGTCCAGGCTGGTGTGGCTCCCACCACTCCCAGCGGGGCAGCTGGTGGGGCCTCCACACCCTCAGGCAGCTCCAGGCCTTGCACCCAACACTGCTCTAGGACCTGCAGTGCTGCCCCCCCCCCCCCCCCCGGGGCTGTGGGTTCAGGCTCCCAGTAAGGAGTCTGGTGACACAGCCGGCTCCTGAGCACAGGGTGAAGCCACGCTGTGGGGGCAGCGAGTACCGGCGGGGTTCGGAGATGGGTGAAGGGAGCAGGGCCCTCGTGGATTTTTTTTCAGGCTTTTTTTTTTTTTTAAGATTTATTTATTTATGCACACAGGAACTGGGGTGCAGACCAGAGGTGCGGGGGTGGGTGTGTGTGAGAGGACTCCCCAGAGACAGAGTGGGGAGCAGAACAGGCGGATCCACTGAAACCCACTGCTGAGGGGGCAGCGCGGAGACAGGAGAGGTCTGATGCTCCCTGGCCGGGGATCGAACTTGTGCTGCAGAGGCTGCTGAGAGCTTCACAGTGCTGCGACTGAACCCCTGTGCCACCAGGGAGGCCCTTTTCAGGCTTTAATGTTCTCTAGGCCAGTTGTGGGGCAAGCATGCAGGCCCGCTGGCCGGAGGCTGGCTGGGGCGGGTCCCACTGGCCTGCAGGGCTGGAGGCGGGTCTTTACTCTTTCTCTTTGGGCTCTCCCTGGTGCCGAGTCCTGCCTCTCTGTGCTCTCCTCCCCGTAGCTGCTCTACCCCGCACCATTTCTGTCTAAGTGACGCAGCCCTTACAGCCCCGCCCCAGGCCCAGGCGCACCAACTCCGCGCAGGGCCGCGCAGCACCCCAGGTGCCCACCCTCAGGTCCGTGCCCCTGCGCCCAGCCCCCAGCACCTCCTGCATTCCGGGCCCGCAGCCTCACAGCCTGACCACCCCTCACCCGACATGGCCTGTGCAGCGCACACCTGTGGGGCCAGCCCCCCGGGGCAGCAGCTGGGAGGCGTGAGCGGGTCTCTGGGCTGAGGGGCCACTGACCGGCGCGGCTTGCTGTGAAGCGCCTTAGAACAGGCCCACAGCTGTGCGGGCCTCCCCTCAGGAAGACCCCTCTCGGGAGACCCCTGGGGCACTGCATCAGGAGCGCCCCAGAGGGACGTTAATGCCCGCAGCTCTGGCCAGCAGCCCCTCACCTTCTCAGGCCCCCAATGCCACGTCAACCGCGCCCTCCCCAGGGGGAGCGCCCCTCAAGGAGGCAGGGCTTCCTCCTCACCCTCCCCGACGGCGTCGGCTTCTTCCCAGCTTCTGGCCCTGCTAGTGGCTGGACCTTCCTCGAAGGGCGCCTGGCCCTGCCCAGAAGCTCTGCGGGTCATTCTGCAGCGGCTGCAGCGCTGCCAGCCGGCCCCTGCCCCATGCTCAGGGGGGTGAGCGGCGTGGCCCTCCTGTCCTTCCTTGGCAGCCGGGCGGCCGAGCCAACTTCAGGACAGGAGCCCCTCACCCCATGCTGCCAGGCCCGCCGGCCTTCGCCCCGAGATGCCTGGAGCCCAGCAAGGCGTGCTGCAGCCGGCCACGCCACTTGGCACTCAGAGGGGCCCTGGTTCACGCCGCTGGCCCCGCTGCACACCCAAACACACTCCAAGTTGAATGGGTTTATTCAGAAAAGGCCTTGGCACCAGACTTAGAAAATGAGCCCTCGCCCCCACGCCCAGAACCGGGCGGGCCAGCGGCACAGGGGCGAGGCGAGGATCCTGAGTCCCGGCCCAGTGGCCACTGCAGTGGCCGCCAGGGAGCGGTCAGCAGCGCAGGCTGCTGGGTGCAGCGGGCAGCACGCTCTGCAGCCCGGGGCGGGCTGAGCTGCCGCGGCCGCTGCTTTAAGGCTGTCCGGCGTGGGCAGGGGGCTGGGGCTGGGGCTCCGGGCACGCCGCTTCCTCAGGGGCCGCCGCTCCCGCCGGGCTCTGGGGGGCCGCCGGCTCCGGCCCGTCCTGGCCTGCTTCCTCCTCGACCCCCCGCTCGTCCTCTCTGGCCTCGGGGCGGCAGGACTGGGCAGAGGATTGCAGAGGGGTGCAGGGGGCGGCTGACTCCTCAGGACCACCCCCAGGGGCGCCTGGGTCCACCTTCCTCCGCTTCCTCACCTCAGCGGCCACCTTGGCCCCGGGGGGCGGGGGGCTGGGCTCCTCCACTGCCCCGGGGTCCCCGCTGCCAGAGTCCTGGGGCCCTGCGCCGAGGCTGCCCGGACCGAGGGCGCAGCCCTTCAGGTTCAGGGCGATCTTCTCCACGTCGGCCGCACTCTGGGGGGCCGGCTCCCCTGGGGCTTGCTCCGGGCGGCTCAGCTCCAGCTTCCGCTTCTTGGTCTCCTTGAGGCCCTGCGGCTCCGCAGCCTCCTCAGCCTCCTCGCCCGCGTCCCTCTGCAGGGCCCCGGCATCCTGGGGGGACGCGCCTGCGGGCACCCCGTCCCCGCCCCGCCCCCTCGCGGGCCCACCGGCCGGGGCCTGGGCGCCAGTCTCACGGAGGGGGTCCCCGGGGCCGGCCTCCCCCTCCGGGGGCGCCGACGGGGGTGTGCGGGGCAGGGCCGGCGGCCGGAGTCTCCGCAGCTTGTCGTGGGGCCCCCAGACGAAGTCGCGGCGCGGCCGGTAGTGCTCCCAGGCGAAGCGCAGCAGCTGGCGCCGCTGGCGCGGGCAGCGCACGGTGAACACGAAGTAGTCCAGGGCGCTCTGCCGCACGGCCGGCAGCTCCCGGTGCACCAGCGTCTCCTCCAGGAAGAAGCGCGCCAGCGGCGCCTGGTAGCCCTCCAGGCCCAGCTCCCCCAGCGACTTGAGGATGCGCGTGATGCGGAGGTTGTTGTGGCTGTGCCTGCGCGGGACGGAGCCGGGAAGGGCGGCCAGGTGAGGGGCGGAGCCGGGAAGGGCGGCCAGGTGAGGGGCGGAGCCGGGAAGGGCGGCCAGGTGAGGGGCGAGGCCAGGAAGGGCGAGCCAGGCGAGGGGCGGGGCCAGGAAGGGCGAGCCAGGCGAGGGGCGGAGCCAGGAAGGGCGGCCAGGTGAGGGGCGGAGCCAGGAAGGGCGAGCCAGGCGAGGGGCGGAGCCAGGAAGGGCGGCCAGGTGAGGGGCGGGGCCAGGAAGGGCGAGCCAGGCGAGGGGCGGGGCCAGGAAGGGCGAGCCAGGCGAGGGGCGGAGCCAGGAAGGGCGGCCAGGTGAGGGGCGGGGCCAGGAAGGGCGAGCCAGGCGAGGGGCGGGGCCAGGAAGGGCGAGCCAGGCGAGGGGCGGAGCCAGGAAGGGCGGCCAGGTGAGGGGCGGGGCCAGGAAGGGCGAGCCAGGCGAGGGGCGGAGCCAGGAAGGGCGGAGCCAGGAAGGGCGAGCCAGGCGAGGGGCGGAGCCAGGAAGGGCGAGCCAGGTGAGGGGCGGAGCCAGGAAGGGCGGGCCAGGTGAGGGGCGGAGCCGGGAAGGGCGGCCAGGTGAGGGGCGGAGCCGGGAAGGGCGGCCAGGTGAGGGGCGGAGCCGGGAAGGGCGGCCAGGTGAGGGGCGGAGCCGGGAAGGGCGGCCAGGAAGGGCGAGCCAGGCGAGGGGCGGAGCCAGGAAGGGCGGGCCAGGTGAGGGGCGGAGCCAGGAAGGGCAGGCCAGGCGAGGGGCGGAGCCAGGAAGGGCGGGCCAGGTGAGGGGCTGGGAGGGCAGTGCAGCTGAGGGAGGCTGTGTGTAGGGTGTCCCTGCCGCCACTCTGGCCCATGCCCTGCACCCCCAGTCCCGGAGAAGAGCCCCCTGGGCCTGACGGTGGTGGGGGGGCGGTGAGGCATCCTCCAAGGGGTGACAGCCAGAGTCCCAGGGCCTGGCGGTGCGGCTGGAGGAGCAGGGGCCCACCACAGGGGCCCCAGTGCAGGGTGGGGGGCTGCACCGTTAGCAGATGCCGCCCTTGCACCCTTCCCTGCGTAGGGAGAGCACGACCCTAGCTGGGGGGCCACTTCACCCCTCAGGTGGCGGGGCAGGGTCCCATGCGTCCTGCCCTCCTCCCTGAGGTGGCCCATCCGCCTGGACCCCGCGGGCTGTCCTCCCCAACCTGAGCAGGGCGTGCAGACCCGGCCCGGGGGCAGGCGGGGCTTGAGGAGGGTGGGGCGCAAAGGCCTCACCGGTTGAGGTTCTGGAAGCGTTTCTGGTAGTTCTGCGCTCGGCAGACCTGGCCGGTGCGGTGGTCCTGGAGCTGGATCCCGTAGAAGCCCAGCATGAGCTCGTAGGCCTGGACCAGCCGCCGCCGGACCTCCTTGGAGCTTTTAAAAGCCTGAAGAAGCAAGTGGAGAGCCTGGTGGCCACGCGGACACGGGCCCGACTCAGCCAGATCGAGGACTCGGCCGTGTGGGGAGGCGTCTCCCCGCCCCCACTCGGGCGCCCAGGCCGGGCCGAGGCAGGCGTCTCCTCCAAGGCCCGCAGCCCGGACGCCCCCCACCCGGGCAGCGCTGGGAGCTCACCTCCACCTCCTGCAGCGTGAGGGGCTTGGCGTGCCAGTTCACTCCCGGCTCCCGCAGAGGGAACAGCCTGGGGAGAAGGGCCGGCGGCATGTGGCAGGGCCGGGCAGCCCAACCCCCGGTTCCCGCTCAAGCCTCAGGGCCACAGGTGGGCCCTGCGCCCCCTTCGAAGGCTCTCTCTTGCAGACGCGTTCAGCGCCGCCCCACCCGGCCCTCACAGGCAGGCTGCCGGCAGGGGCCTAAGGCAGCTGTACCCAGGGGTCCCCCGTGCCCTGGGAAGCCTGTCACCGCGCCACCCACGTGGCCTCAGCTCCCGCCCCACCTCAGGACAGGCCCAGCACCTCGCCCTCTGCAGGGCACACCTCACCCTTGGCAGCTGCCCCAGGTCTGGGCTGCAGCCCCCACCCCGGGCTGGTGGGCCATGGAGGCCTTCGGGAGTGTCAGGGCGCACGTGCCGGGAAGCGCGGGGCCTCACCACTGGATGTAGGAGTGGTTGTCCTCCAGGCGGCCATAGTCGTCCCTCCAGTGCTGCAGGAAGTCCTCGATGAGGCAGCCTAGGCCCGGGAGGGAAGTGGGGCTGCCAGACCGCACCGCAGCGGCCCTGCCCGCCCTGCCCACCCCGCCCGCCCCTGGGGCTCACACCCTGGAAGCCACCCTCTCTGCTGATGACAGCCAGCCTGCTGGCCCTGGAGGCCCAGACTCACACCCTGCCTTTGGGGAGGGGCCTCGCTCTCCCGACAACCAGCAGAGCCTGCAGCCAGCCCCCGCCCGCCCCTGCTGGGGCCGCCACCTCTGCGCTTGCCTGGGGCGGGCGCGCCTTCCCAGCGCCCCCAGCTGCAGGGCGGCCAGGCACGCACCGTTGGGGAGGAAGCAGGTCTCGTTCCTGTAGAAGCTCAGGTTGGGCATGTCCTCGTCGGCCTCGCCTTCCACCAGGTCCTGCCGGGCCAGAGAGGCGGCGGCTGGGACACTCTGCAGGCCAGCACCACCCTCCCCTCCCCGCCGATGGGGCCAGGCTGGGAGAGCCCCTCTGTCCGCACCCCAAAGGCAGCACAGGGGTTGCCCGAGATCCCGGGTGCAGAGGGCAGGGCTGGGGGCAAGGGAAGCTCGCGGTGGGCCGCTGCTGGCAGGCCCGGGGTGCTGACGAGGGGCGGAAGGGGCAAATGTCCAGCTGGCTCCTCTAGACGGCGGGCAAGAGGGTTTCACCCAGGCAGGGCCACGTACCGGGTAGCGGTGCCGGTACCTGCACGTGTCCTGCATGGCTCGCCAGTTCCGGGCCCCTGTCGTCCTGGACTGGGAGGGGAGGGCGAGGGGTGAGTCCCCGTGCTGGCCAGGGCAGCCGGCACCAGCCGGCGGTCAGCCCTCCAGGCCTCAGGACCTGGTAGACATGCGCTCGTGGGGTGCAGCCTCCCTCAGCTGCCCCCTCCATGTTCGCTGCACCCCCCCTTGTAGCCCCTCAAGCCCCTCAGCTGTCCCCCCAGCTGTCTGATTTCTAAGTCATGCTCTCGCCAAAGTCCATCGAGAAACTGAAACTCAGCGGCCAGGCCCTGTCCCGGCCACTCCCTCTTCCTCCTGGGGCAGGCGTGGCTCTGGGTGGCCCGAGACCATGGGCCTGGACACACCAGGCGGCCTTGCCAGGCCCAAGGGCTGGCAGTCGGGGAGGCGACCAGAGTCCGAGGGGGGGCTGGGTCTTGGTGGAGGGTACCCGCGGGGTGCAGTGCTCGCTTCAGAGGAGCACCTGGGAGTCCCCGAGCCGGGGCAGCCGCAGCGACGCCCGGCCCGGCCCACCGTGCCAAGCCGTGGACCCTGCCCGCAAGCGCCAGGCTGCTGGGGCCCACGGCCTCCGGGAGAGCCACAGGGCACGCCAGGTACCTCCCCCGAGGGCCAGGGGCTCCCGCAGGTGAGGCGCTCGGAGGGCGCCGGGGCTCGGCCGCGGGGCGGCGGCAGAAGTGACCGCTGGGGGCGGCGGCCGCACAGCAGGGCGGGCAGGGCCGCAGGTGCCCCGCCGAGGCGCCCGCACGAGGGGCGCGCTCGCCGCGGGGCGCAGGCTGGGGGCTCCGGGCGGCGGCCTCGCGGGTCTGGGGCGCGGGTGCCCCCGGCGGCGGCCCTCGAGGAGACCCACCCCGGCGCGGCCCGGGGGTCCCGGGGGCGGGGGGCCGGGCAGGCTGGGCGGCGGCGCGCGGGGGGCACCTGGGGCGCGCGGGGCCGCGCCCCGTCCTCCGCGTCGGCGTCCTCGTCGTCCGCGTCCCCCGGGGCGCCGTCCCCGCCGCCCCCCGCGTCCGGGCCCGCGTCCTCGTCGTCGTCGTCCTCCCAGGTCGAGTCGCGGTCCGGGTCGTCCATGCCGGCGGCGCGGCGGAAGCGAAAGCGAAAGAGGAAGGAAGCGCGGGGCGCGGGGCGGGCGGGGCGCGGGGGCGGGGCGCGCCGGGGGCGGGGCGGGGGCGGGCGCGGGGCGGGCCGGGGGCGGGGCGCGGGAGGATGCCCCTGGGAGGGCCCCCACAGGACGCCCCTGGGTGGGCCCGCCTGCGCGCTGTCCCCCAGCCGCCGACCAGCCACCCCTCCGGGCCGCCCCGGGAGCGGCTCTGTGCTCCGCCCACCCACGCGGGCAGGTGTCCGGCCAGCGAGGCCAGGCCCCACGGCGCGCCCCGGCCATGCGAGCGAGCGCCCTGCTCAGCTGCTGCCTTGGACACCGGCCCGGCGGCCCCGGGGCTGCGGCTCCATCACAGTTGCCCAAAGTCCGCTAAGGCCCGGGTGACGTCAGACTTGGCGCGGGGTGCTCCCGGAGAGCCGCGGGGGCAGGACGGCAGTGGGATGGCCAGGGCCGCGCAGGCCTCAGCAGGAGGCTGGGGGTCCCCAAAGAGCAGGACCAGCAGTGGCATCTGGCAGGGCCAGGTGGACAGTCTGCCCATGCCGGGCAAACCGCAGGCCACTGGCCAGAACCTTCCCCTCCTGTCAGTCCTGGGCGCAGCGCTCCGTGCAGCCAGGCGGCCTCGGGGCCTTTGGGGCAGACCCCACTCAGCTGCAGGAGCAGGCCGCACACAGGTGCTGAGGCTGCCCCCACGATCCTGGGATTTTTGGGGGCATTTTATTTATGGGGGCATTTTCCTAAGGCCCATGTGGCCAGGCCCCAAGGCTGGGAGGGCCAAGACACCTGCACGTGGTCAGCTGCATGGCCCGGCCTTTTGGGAGCTGGGCCCAAGGCCGGGAGGGCCGGTGTCAGGGCATGGGGAGCCCGCTGGACCAGGCACGGGGCTGGGGCACACCAAAAAGTGGCCGAAAGGAGGCAGGTTCCCTCCAGGCAAGTGGGGCCTGCGGGATCTGGCGGGAAGGGCTGTCCCAACAAAGTAACCAGCGGCTGTTACTGTTTCAGGTGGTACCTGCAAGCAGGCTGCGCCACCAGTGGACAAACTCCCTGCTGGGCAGAGGGACAGACCCCACCCCCCACCCGGAGCAGGAGGGGCAGGGGAGTGGGGGCACAGGGGAAAGCAGGGGGCCAAGGGGGGCAGTGGGGAGCAGGGCGGGGGAGGGCAGGGCAGTTGCAGAGCCCCGCCATGAAGTGTGAAGATGATCCACAGCTGGTGCCCCCGCGACACGGAAGCTGCCAGAGGGCCTTGGCAGCCACCGTAACACAGAGCATCTCAGGAAAAGGACAACACGGGCTCAGCTGCTGTAGGATTTGTTTCATATAAAACGCTAGTAAAATAGGTCTCTTAAAAATTAAATATCGAAACACCAACCGGATTATATACATCGTTGCAGCACGGCTGCCCGCGAGGGGCAGGGAGGGGCAGCGGTGGCGCCTTGTGCATGGCCGGGGAGGCCGGGAGGGCGGGCCCAGTCGTGCCCACTTGCCGCCGGCTGCCGAGGAGTCCAGCTACCCAGGCCCTGGCCCCTGCATGTGCGGGAGCCCGGCCACACGGTGTCCACACGGGCGAGTCCACCGGGCCGTGGGCCACGTGGAGGCCTCTGGAGTCCGAGGGCCAGCGTGGCCCTGCCTGCCCGGCCAGCCGCCTACGTCCGGCGCCGCTTAGCAGCGCTGGGGCTGGAGGGGTTGCTGTTGGCGGTCAGCACCTTGTCGGTGGCCCGGCTGCGCTTGCGCTTGTCCGCCCCGTCCTTGGCGCCCAGCTCTGAGGAGTTCTTGTCTTTGTCTTTGCTGGACTTTTCTGCAGCTTTCCCCAAACTTCCTGAAGATGGAAAAACTGGGAGACAAAATCAATTGGCTGAAACAGAATATCCAGAATTTTACTTTGTCTCCTGCTCAGACATCAGGCCTGTCCCTGCAAACGTGAGACCCGAGCCCCCACCCCTGCATGGCCACGGCCAGCACCGGGCTCTGAGTGGGGGGGGAAGGGGGGGCGCCAGGCACAGTGGCCGCACCCAAGGGGCTGGGGTGCCTATGGGGCCCTGTGGGGGCGCCACACTTACCGTCATCAGCCCCGTTGTGGGGGTCCACGTCTTCTTTCATCTCCTCTTTCATCTCCTCCTCGATGATGACTTTGCCTGCAGGGGACCAGAGGCCTTTACCACGCTGGCCACGCCCGCCGGGCCTCCCCAAGGGGCCTGTGCCCCACCTGCCCCCACCCTGCGCCATGCACCTCCCTACCTTCTCGGACTTCTTGGATGATTTCTTCTGGAAGGACGAAGTTCCTCTCTGGATTCGGGAATGGGAGGATCTCGGATTCGTGCTGAGGCAAAGAGAACGTCTTTAAATTGAGAAACAAAAAGAGAACGTGCTTCCTGCCGCTAAGTGCCCCTCCGGGACTTGGGAGGCGCCTGCTGCCGCTGGCCCCGGGCCAGAGGGTCAGGGAGGTGGGAACCCCGTCAGTGCGCACCGCACCGCCTGCTGCTCCGGGCGGTCCAGGGACCCCTGCAGTATAAGGCCCCACACTCTGGCATCGGCCCTGGGTGCTGGGGCCCAAGGAGGTTGTGCCCCCTGAAGTCTGGGCCCCGCTGGGAAGAGGAAGGAAGGGGAGAGCGCCTGTCCTGGGCCAGAGCTCGTGGGGCCGGGTGGGCCGCAGCTCCCTGGGTGTCTCGTGGGTCCTGCGACCTGGCAACTGTCCCCCACCACACAGCCTCCCCATTATAGGGCCCCCACAGGCCTCATCTCCGAGTCCTACTGCTGCCCCAGCGGCCACCAGACCCAGACAGCAGCTGAACATGGGTGATCTGTGCACTGCCCGCCTGACCCCGGCCAGCAGAGGTCCCTCCGGGGAGGCCCAGGGTTGAGCCGTTTACCCCGGACATGGCTGCTTTCAGCTGCAGCAGTGGCAGTGGTGGCCTGAGTCCCCATGGTGCTGGCTGTGGCCAGTGGTCAGTGCCCAGCACAGTGTCACCATCACCCCCTTCCTGCACTGCCCTGCAGCAAGGAGGCCCAACGGGGACAGGAAGCCGGGGCAGCCCTGGACACAGGCGATGGGGGCTCGGCGTCCCTGACAGCAGCACCTGGCCCCAGCCCTTTCAGCCAACATGCCCCGCGGTGCATGCCCTCCCTGAGGAACCACCCACCGCCAGGCCCTGCCACCAGCCGCCCCTCGCTGGGCACCGCAGGCTCCTCTGGTGGCCTGGTTGCGGGCTCCTGGGAGCAGGTGGCTCAGGGTGCTGGGGGCCGGGCCCTGCTCTGCCAGCCAAGCCCCCGGGGGTCTCAGCCCCATCTCCCCGACAGACAGCCGACCCCCGGTCGCCGGGGTAGCTGCCTGCAGAGTGGCCTGCGGGCCTGGCCGCGCGCCTGGGGGACGCAGGGTCCCTGGGGCAGGCTCTGGGCCAGACCCGGGGCGGGCGAGGCCGGCTCACCAGCGCCTGCATGTCGTACATGGTGCTCAGGTGGTCCCAGATGACCTTGGAGGGCACCTGCCGGCCGATGTTCTGGCTGAACTTGTCCCTGATGCAGATCATGTGGAAGTGGCGGTTCACGCCTGCGGGGGAAGCGGCGGGAGGCGCGGGCGGGCGGGACGCGGGCGGGGGGCGCGGGCCGGGGGTGGGGTGTGGGGCCGCCCGCCGCCCGCCGCCCGCCCCGACGGTTGCCCGCGCCCCGCCCCCACCGGCTCACCGACGGGCTTGTGGCCCAGCATGGCGTGGAAGAGGCACACCTCCACCTCGGGGCTCCACACCACCGTCTCCTCGGCCGGGCTGGTGGCCGCCTCCCCCGGGCCCTTGTCGCCCGCCGCCCCGCCGCCGCCCACCTCCGCCTCCCCCATGGCCGGCCGGCTGCGACGAGCCCGGTGGGAGCGGGCGCGGCCTGGGGCTCGGCGCAGGCGCAGTCGGGCGGGCGCGCGCGGCCGGGCCCGCGCGGCGCAGGCGCAGTGAGCACGCGGGCGGGCGGCGCCCCCTGGCGGCGGGCGGGCGGGGCCGCGCGGCGGGCAGGTGTGACGCGAAGGTGGCGCGACGCTGGGGACCCCCACGGAACTGCGGGTCGCGCCCCAAAGAGCGCTGAGGCGGAAAGTACCAGTAACAGACAATCCCTGCGGACGTGCGTCCCGGAGGGCGGCGGGTGCCCGCTTGGCCTCCCGCGCGGGCGCCGCACGGGGCTGCCGGGCCTCGGGGGCGGGGCGCGGGCGGGGCGCGGGCGGGGCGCGTCCACCGCAGTCAACGCCCGGGTATTACTACGGGGCGGGGCGGGGCCTGAGGCGGGGCGAGGCGAGGCGAGGCGGGGCCTGAGGCGGGGCGAGGCGAGGCGGGGCGGGGCCTGAGGCGGGGCGAGGCGAGGCGAGGCGGGGCCTGAGGCGGGGCGAGGCGAGGCGGGGCGGGGCCTGGGCGGGGCGACCCACGACCACGCCCTCCCGCGAGGCCGCGCCCACCGCGGGACCCCGCCCCGCCCCGCCCGCTGCCCGAGCGCCCCCCTCGCGCGGGAGGCGCCGCGGCCCCGGCTCCCGGAGGCTCTGCGGCCGCCCGCGGTGGGCAGCGCCCGGCGCTGGTGCTCCTGGCCTCAGTCTCCTCTCCGCGCGGCGGGCCAGCGGCAGCGGCCGCTCCCGGGCACCGAGGGGGCGGCCTGCGCGCGCCCGGAGCCGAGGCCGAGAGCGCTGCCCCGGGCCGGCGGCCGCCGTCCTCTGCTCCCCGCGGCGCGGCGCGCGGCTCCCGAGCCCCTCCAGGCGGCCCAGCCGGGACAGACGCGGGTCGCGCGGGCTGCCCGCCGCCCGGGCTCTGCCCACGACCCGCCCTCCGCGGCCCTGGGCGCCGCTGGGGCCGCGGGGCAGGGCCGCAGGGCGGCCCGGGAGCGCCAGCGCCGGCGGGGTGGGCGCCGTCCCGGAGCTTCCCGGGGCAGCGGGCTCCGCAGCGAGGCGGGGCGGGGGCCGGAGGGGCGCGCGGCGGGCTGACCCTGACCCTCAGCCGCGGGGGCCGGCGCGGGAGGCTGGAGCCCGGCGCCTCCTGCGCCCGGTGATGCCGGGGGCGCGGCAGCCGGGTCACGCTCCCTGGACACGGGCGGGGCCTGGGGCCGGAGGCCGGCAGGGCAGGTCCCTCCTGCCCGCGTGCATCCGCTCGGCCGCGGCCCCAGGACAGCCGCGCCGCCCACTCGCGGCGGGGGCTCGGCGTGGCCCGGCTCGGGCTCCGGCAACACGCCCCGCCGCTGGGGCGCGCACCCGCCGCCCGGACCCACTGCGGCAGCCCCGGGGCCCCCAGCCCCTGCGCCCCGCGCGGCGCCCGGGCCTCGGCCGGGCCGTGGGCAGTGGCTGAGGGGCCGGGCCGCTGTCCGCTGCCGGAGTCCCCTGGGCCGCCCCTGGGCTGCGGAGCGCGGGCCCTCGGGCGCTCGGCTCCGGCTGCGCCTCGGCGGAGAGAGCCTCGTGCGGGAGCGGCGGGCACCGGGCACCGCAGGGCGCTAGATGGGGAGACCAGGCCTTGGCGTCCCAGGGGTTGGCTCCGAGGAGCAGAGGACGCTCTAGGGCCCGGCATGGCCCGAAGGACCGCTGCGGTGCCTGTCCAGGACTCCTGCACTGCCCGGGCTGGGGGTGTGTGTGAGGGGTGGGGGTTACATTGGGATGGGCCTGGGTGTCTTGGGGTGCCCTCCCCACAGCCCTGACACCCCCTGGAACCCGTCAGGTGCAGGTTCTGCGACACCTCTGCAGTGCATGTGCATGGTCGCTACACCCGCAAGCTTGGAGCACAGCCCGCTGAGCAGCGCCCTCCAAGCCTTGGACCCCTCCACGCGCCCCTGGCCTGCCTGCGCGGAGTGCCACTGGGCGCCTGGCGGAGCTGGGGGCTCTCACTTCCTAGCTTCGTTGGGGAGACCAGGCTCTGGTCTCAGGCTGCCACGGCGGCGCGGCTGTGTACCCCTCGGGGTCAGGGCAGGATCTGCTGGGGGCCTCTGCCAGCGGCTATGGGGTGCGCCCCCCCTGTGACAGCGGGGCCACGCTGCCCATCAGTGAGGGGCTCCCCAGCTGCTCCTGTAACAGCCCCTCTGTGGGGGGAAGCCAAGGCTCAGGAGAGCCGGTCATGGCCCACCACACCAGCTACCCGTGTGACCCAAGTGCCAGACCCCACTCTCTCATCTTCTCTGGAGTGGGGTACCCAATGTTACAGGGCAGGGAGAGGGGCAGCCCAGACCCCGCAAACCTGCCTTTTCCAGATAGGTTCTGCCACCCGCCGCATCAGCACAAAACATACGAGACTTCAGTGGGAAGGAGCTTTAATACAGTTAGTGACCAACACAGGAAAGACAGAGAACCTCGTTTCTACATCAGGTACCCAGAGGGACCCGTCCCCTCGCGGGTCAAAGCCCACCCAAGCAGGACTGGCCCAGAGCGAGGCCCCAAAGCTGCCATGAGTCTAAAGCACCTCCCAGGGGGACCCACAGAAAAGCGTCAGAAACAGACAGACAAGTCTGGGAGGAAAAGAGCCACATCAACGTCAAGACAAAAGCCGCCCTCGCCCCCTCCCCGCGGGTCTCTCCCACGTCGGAGCCGCCCCGTCCACGCCCGCCAGGCCAGCGTGGCTTCTTCACGCGTCTCTCGGCTCCATGCGCCTCCCCCAGGCTCCTTCTGGCTCATCCTGCTCCTTCCTTCTCAGTCTCCTCTGCAGCTGCTTCTCCCTGCTCAGCTCCACCCCCCTTGGGTGGGGCAGGGAGCCTGGAACCTCCCCCTCTCCTGGGGACCCCCCTGTTACACCATGGCACACCCCTTTTCCCTGCTGGGACCGATCAATTTGTCTCCCCCAGCCCCTGGCCCAGTGAACCTGTGGACCAGCCCACAGGGGTCCCCTTCTCCGGAAGGGACGCCCCAACAGGGCAGTGAGGGGGCGCCCGCCCCAGCTCTGATGCTCGAGGACCCATGGGCCCTGTTCTTGGCCTCCTCACTGGGTCCCTGTGGCCCCCCGGGGTGCCTGGAGGTGGGTGTTTCATCGGGGGTGGGCATGAAGGAGAGCCGGGGCTGGGAGAACACCCGGTGGCATCATGTGGGACACTCTAGGTCCCACGTGTCGCGGTGCCTCATGCTGGGAAGCAGAACTAGATCAGCCCATCCTAGAGAGAGGCGGGAGGGCCTTGAGGCACAGGGCTGGGGACCTGCAGGGCAGCTCGCCTCTGGCTGCGGCGGGGGGCCACACAGCCCCCACCACAGGCTGACCTCTGCGCACGGCACTGGCCAGGGCACGGCAGCAGGGCTCTCTCAGCAGGCCGGGGCTCCGTGGAGGCCTCATCCTACCTGCCACCCAGGGGCCCGCCTCCCCTCCCTCTCTGGGTGGCTCCAGGGCTGCAGCAGGATGCCCTGGGGCCGCTCTGTCCCTCTGGGGGTGGCCTGTCTTCCCTCAGAAGGGTTTCCAGTGAGGTGGAAGAAAGTATGGGGGGCTCGAGCTTTGGTTTCTTCCTGCTTCCCAGTCCCCGCCTCACCCCCCCGCTCTTAGGGGCTGCTGCTGAGCAACAGTGTAGCCAGGAGGGTCCCCCATGGACAGGAGGGTCCCCCCCAAAGGAGGGCTTCCTCTGTGGGAGCACTCACCACCGGCACTGGGGCACCCTGTCCCCGGTCCGGCTGGGAGGGTTCCTTTCTAATGTAGACAGATAACCTCGCAGAGCACAGGCGCCAGCAACTGCTGGGGGAGGAACCGGTGATTAAGGGTAATTTAGGCCCAGGAGGCGTGATTGATGGGACAGGCGGGCCCACAATGGGCAGGCGCGGCCTGCTGCTCCTGTGGGACACCAGGGTCCTACCCAAGGGCAGGTGACTCAGACCGGGTGGCTCAGAGGGCCCTGCCTGGCCCCTGCCCGGCTCTCCCTGCCTGCTGCGGCATCCTGTCCCCGTCACGCCAGAAGTGAGCTCCTCCAGCTGCTCGTCCCCGCCGGGTGGCCACCTGAGTGACCCTGGGGGCCGGGGCCTGTGCTCCGAGCCCGGAGATGCATGCAGGGGGTGGGGGGGGGGGACAGGGACATCAGGTGACCCCAGAAGGGGCATGGGGACCGGTGCAGTCGCAGGCCTCCAGCAGCCAGGGGCGCCGCGGAGCTCACCCCAGCACGCCCTTGAGGACCCCACACTCTCCGCCCGGCGCCCAGTGCTCCCGGCCATGTGCCCCTGCTGCCCTCACAGCGCGGTGGCCGAGCTGTGGCGGGGGTGCTGTCCTGTTCCGCGAGGCTGGCCCAGAGCCAGGGGCCGCCACTTCCTCAGGACCCTGCTGGCCCCCTGCGGGCTCGAGGCCAGCTGCGCCCCCCAGCGCGCACCGCGTGGAGCTGCCCTGCTCGTGCCCAGCCGCGGGGGGAGGCCAGTCGGTGGGCTGCTGGGACTGAACCCAGAGGCTGCTGATCCCTGGGGGGACAGCCGGTTCCCGAGCCCCTGGCACTCCCCAGAGGACGGGGAGGGGTGGCAGGTCTGGAGGGCCCTGGTGGGCCGCCCGGGTGGGTGGGCCTTAGGGGCCTCTGTGTTGCACCCAAGGGTGGCCCTCGGTGGGAGGGGTGCGGCATGCGGGGTGTGCTGCGTGGGCGTGTCCACACATGTCTGCAGGATGGTTCCCACAGGCACCCGGCTCTGCTCTGGGCTCCTGGCGCCCCTTGGCCCCCTCCCCGCCCCACCCCCAGCCTGGCCTGGTTTCCATGGAGCCCTCATCAAAATTGGAGCTAGAAGCATAATTGAGGGGGGTGGGGGTGGGGAAGGGAGTGGGGGGCGGAAGGGCCTGGGAGGGGGCAGGCGGGAAGTGGGGGAGGGGTGGAGGGCGGGAGAGGCGGGGAGGGGAGAGGGCGGGGAAGGGAGGGGGCGGGGAGGGAGGGGGTGGGGTCCTGTTCTCAGCCCCGCCCCCCGCGGGGCTGCCGCTGCCTTTCTTTAAAAGCTCTTGAAGAGCCGCTCGCTCTCCGAGTCCTCCTCTGCCTGGCAACGCGGCGTTGCCAGGGCCTCTCCTCGGCAGTTCCCCGTCCGGGCCAGGAGCTGGGCCGGCCCAGCTCAGAGGACCCGAGGGCCGGAGGGCCCTGTGCGGGGCTCGATGCTCTGGCCTCGGGATGGTGGTGCTGAGGCGCAGCCAGGGGGCCACCCTGTGTCCAGCAGGAGTTTCATTCCTTCGGACACTCGGGTGCAGGGCCGGCCACCTCTGGGCGCTTGGTCCCTGTGGTGAGGGCCTGACGGGCCCGGCTTCTGGGCGTGTGAGTCTGCCTGGCACGTCTCTGAGCAGGGCGGGGGCATTGGCTCTGAGGAGAGCAGGCCCAGGAGCCCCAGCGTAGGGAGGCCCGAGGCCAGGGCCTTTCTGGGCCTCCCGCCCCTGCCCGCCCGCCCTCCAGCGCAGGCCCCTCTGCAGCAGGCCAAGCAGAGGCCGGAGGCAGCATGGGGGACCCCAATTAAGGAGGCACCTCCATGGATGGCCCATTCAGAGCCCTGGATGCTGGGCCCCTCAGGTGGGGGGGTAGAACCCCCCACCCTGGGGTCCCCACGGCCCCGAGGACGGGGCTGGCAGGAGCACGGCTGGGCCAGGCACAGACCCCCATGCAGGGAGGCGAAATGGAGCCGGACGGACGCTGTGACCCGGCCCGGCAGACGGAAGGCTGGCCGCGTGGGGGGCAGGGCCTGTTACTCTTAGTGGGTTTGCCGCGCGCTAGAGGTCGGTCAGGAGCCCCCGCGGCCTCCTGCATGGCTTGTCTGCGTCTCCTCTGTGTTTTGGGGGTGAAGAGGCGACTTTACTTCAGAGCAACAGATGGAATCTGCAGGGAAGCGGTGGGGGGGCAGGTGGGGGCAGGCCCGGGCCCCAGGACTCTAGCGTGGGGTCCCAGGACGCCGGGGGACTGCCTGGAGCGTGCGCCCTGCTGGGCCCCACCCCGTCCTGGGCGCTGCGGCTGTCGCGGAGGGGGCAGAACCACCACGCTCTCTCGCCGCTGAGGCGTTTATTGGAAAGAAGCCGGAGCGAAAGCAGCTGCAGCGTTCTGGGGAGGAGTCACCGTCCGCGCCGAGTCGGAAGCCTGCGTGGGAGCAAGGGGAGCCCCCAGGCTGTGTGGGAGCAAGGGGGGCCCCCAGGCTGCGTGGGAGCAAGGGGGGCAGGGGCGCCGCTGTCCGGGGGCAGCTCCTCCGCGTCCCCGACGCCAGGTGCCGCTCTGTCCACCAGAGGCTCCCGGCAGGGGCCCTGGGCGGACAAGTGGGGGCCGGAGTCAGAGCCGGATGCAGCAGGGCCCCAAGCCCCTTCCTCAGGCCTCCCTGTGGCCAGCTCCCAGGCCAGAGTGGGGCTTGGGGGCCACCGGCCTGGACCGGCCCTGGGCTGTGAGGGGTCAGCCCACGCCTTCTGCAGCAGCCCTCGGCTCCAGAGCCATGTCCTCTGCGGAGACCGGGGGTCGGTCTTGCCCACTGCAGGGCATGTGAGTGGGGCCGGCCCACGGCTGGACGCATCTCGAGGGACGTTCGCCACCAGCCTGACCACATGGGCTCCAGGTGTCACATGGGCCCTGCCTGGGGCGGCTGCAGGCCTCTGGCCGGGGTGGCCGGGGCGCTGCCTGCACCCACACGAAGCGGGGCCCACTGCCCGTGCTGTCAACCCCCAACCCCGACCCCGTCAATGCTTCCTTTCTCTGTCGTTTGGGGCTGGGTCCTCTTGCTCACACCAGGCCGGGCAGAGACTCCGAGGATGGCATGATGGGGAAACTGAGGCTCGGGAAGGATGGTGCCTGAGGTCCAGGAAAGCCAGGATGGGGGCCAAGCCCCCTCTCCAAAGCCACCCACCACCTCCGCTAATGTCTGGTGCCCACTCGAAGAGCAGGTCCGGGCTGGCCGAGCAGCCCCCGCCCAGCACGGCGCCTGTGGGGAGCTTTGGCTGGCCTCGCGCCTGGGGTCAGTAGCCCTGGCTCAGGGGGTCCTGCCTGGCCTGAGGACTGGCTGGAGCTCTGAGCCTGCCCCACCTAATGTAGTGGCCGGGGCTCCGACAGAGAGTTGGGGCTTCAATAGCCGCTCCTGGCCATGTGGGCATCCACGCCTGGAATGGCCGGGGCTGAGCCCCGCTGGCGCAGGCCTCAGTGGGCGCTGCCTCCTGGGCCATGTGCCCCTCCAGGGAGAGCAGAGACTGCGCGGCTGCTGATTCCCGGCACCTCCCAGCACTGGCAGCCCAGCTGCGCGGCTGCCCTCCTGGCCGGGGGCCCTCAGGGGCAGAATTAGTGCCCCGTCCTGTCTGGGGACCAGCTTCTGCAGACCAGGGAGGCGCCAGGGCCAGCCGGTGACAGACATTCTGGGCCTCCGCCTGGCTACTGTCCAGTGGGCTGCCTGGAGCCACAGCCCCACATGCCACCCAGTCCCTCGGCCGTGGTGCCAGCCTGGAGCAGCTGGAGGGGGCGCTGAGCTCACAGCAAGGATGGGGGCGTGTGGGGGGCCCTGCCCTGGCCTGCAGCTCTGGGGCCGATCGGATGGCAGGGCCAGCGGCCCCTCATGCCCCACGCTCTGTGGGGCCGGCAGAGCCTCAGCCTGGTGACCAAAGGGGAGGACCGCCTGGTGACCCTTTGTGGGCCTGGGGGGAGGGTGCACACTCCTGGGGGGAGGGTGCAGCCCCTGGACCAGGATTAGGCCTGCGGCCCGGCCGCCTGCCCCTGGCGTCTCCTCGGAGCAGCGCCTCTCCCTGCCTGGTCGTGGTCCGGTCCCTCAAAGTCTCTGCCTTTCCAAGGGAAGAGGAGGGAGGCGGTGGGGGGGCATGGCAGGAGGAAGGGAAGATGGGGGTTTGGTGAGGGGAAGGGGAGACGGGGGCGTTGGAAGAGGTGGGAGAAGCTGAAGAGAACAAGGTCGAGGGAGTGAGGGCAGGTCCTGGCCGGCCCCCACGATTCCAGCCTCCGGGTGGGGGCTGCTGCTGAGCGTTGGGGGATTGGGGCCAAGCAGCCCCCGGCCACTCCGGGCCGCTCGGGCCTCCGGCCGCCTAGTACAGGCTCTCCCGGGTGGCGTGGCTGGAGAGCGTGTGGTTGCTGGACACGCTGTTGGTTTTCCTGGGGAAGGCTGGCCTCTTCCTCCCGCGCCCCCACACAGGGCACAGACAGGCCAGGGTGGACAGGAAGATCTGGCGGAAGTTGGCAGAGACGAGGTTGTACAGGATGGGGTTGATGGTGGAGCTGACGTAGAAGAGCACGTTGGTCAGCATGTAGAAGTAGTGGTAGAAGTCGTAGAGGAACCTGCGCCGGGAGGCAGAGCCCGCGGCTGAGGCTGCAGACTGAGCCCCGCCGCACGCGCCTGCGGCCACGGCTGCTCCGCTCCCTGGGCCCCACCTCGTCCAGGACCCCGCTCCCGCAGCTCCCCCAGGCAGCCTCCCGGGCAGTGGCTGCACCCCGCGGCGGCGGCTCTGTCACCGGGCTGCTCCAGCCGGGCGGCCCGGCTCTGCTGGCCCTGCTCGCAGCCGGTCTCTGCTCCGTGGGGCGCCTGCCCCTTTGTCCGAAGCCCCTCGGGCCCAGTGCTGTGTTGCCGACGGGCTTGCTGGCTCGGCCAGCACCAGGGGCTTAGATTCGGAGGCTCCCGCCACCCCCGATAGGATACTCCTGGCTCTAAATGCTGGACCCTGGCCCTGCCTGGCAGGGGCATCCGCGGGACCTGCCCCTCGTTGCCTGGGGTGCTGGGTCTGGGGGCTTCCCCGTCAGACTGCCTCTCACCCAGGGGTGGTCTGGGGACCCCCCACGCTGCCCCTCCCTGCTCCCTGGCCCACAGATGCCGGGGCTCATCCAGCCTGTGCCTCCCCCCTCTGTACTCACGGGGTCCAGTGCTCTTCCGAAATGTAGCAGAACATGAGGCGCCGCACGTGGTAGGGGAGGAGGCAGACCACGAAGGCCACGACCACGGCACCTGAGACAAGAGGCGGCTCAGACCAGAGACAGGCCGGGCCGGGCCATGGCTGGGGGGCCGCTGTCCTGGCTCGAGTCCCCCAGCCCAATCCCAGCAGCATTTTTCTACTTTTTGCAGAAACATCAGCTGCCCTAAACGTCACGCGGCGTCACGGGGCCTGAACAGCCGCGCTATCTTGGAAAAGAGCCCAGCTGGAGGACTGGCCCGTGCCGGCCCCGGTGGACAGGGGGCCAGTGAGCCATGACAGTGTGAGTGGCCGGGCGGGCAGAGAGCGGGGGCGCCGTGGCCCGGCCCGGCCTCTCCACCCCAGGCCTCTGACCCCTGCTCCACGGAGGGCCTGGAGCTTGAGTCCCGGCCGCTGCCCGCTCCCGGGGCCCCAAGGTACGCACGTAGGACCCGGACACCGTGCCGCAGGGCCTGGACCCTGCCGGGTTCGATGGCCATGCTGAAGGAGCCGGGCTGGTCCCCCATGGTGCACGCCTGGCCCTGCTCCGCTGCCTGGCGGACCATGACGGTCAGCTTGTTGGCGATGATGGTGTTCAGGACAGAGATGGCCACCATAGGGAGCAGGAAGGATGTGAAGGTGTTGATCTGCGGACACAGGAGGGGGCGTGGTCAGACCCCGAGGCCCATCATAGCCAGCATGGAGGGCGCCTCGCTCACACCTCTCCCTGTCGCCTGGGGGAGCAGCCAGCGTGGCCGGCCACCACCGCCCGCCTCAGAAACGGCTGCCTGAGCTGGCCGCCTGTCTTGGCGGGAGCCTCCCGGGTGACCAGGCAGGCCCGGCGTTGAGGGCAGCGCTGAAGGGCAACGCCTGGCTTCCTTCTGGACGCTCCATAGTCCTCCTCTGAAGCCCCTGTCAGGACCTGCTGTGAGCACCCTCAAGACGGTGGCCCGCTGGCCCCGTCCCCGTCCCGGCGCTAACTTGGCACCCCTGCTCCGGCCCCCGTGGCTCAGCCCGAGCCCCGCACTGGAGGCCTCAACAATATGCCCATGGTCTCAGCAGGTCGAGGACAGCCACGGCTCTATCCTGCCCATGGGCAGTGGCCTTGAGGCCCAGGGCAGCTCCCAGGTTGGCGCCCTCGGCCTCCAGGCACTGGGCATGTCGGGAGCAGATGCCCTCTGCAGGCTCTGGCCGCATGGCTCTGAGTCGTGCCCCTGCGCAGTGCTCCGGGCCCCGAGGGCTCCTTGGAGGCGGTGGCTGCAGTGTGTCTATGGCCCTGAACAAAGCTCTGCTGAGTAGACATGTGGTGGGGCCCCCGGGTGACAGCCTCCCTGGGGCAGCCAGCGCCTGGCCTGCTGGCGGCCGCCCAAGTCCTGGTGCAGGCACGTGGAGCCCACCTTCCGCAGGGCGCCGAGGTGCTGGCAGTGGCAGGGGAGTGGCACTGGGAAGGTTTCTGGGGCTCCTTGCTGGGTCAGGGGCTGGGCTGGGGCCCAGGGGAGCACAGGGGCACCCTGAGACTGGGCCCAGGAGCAGCCCACCCCCGTGAGTCACTGCAGCCGGGTGTAATTTAAACAGAACCAATGTATGCAACACAGATTTTAAATGTCAAAACATTTAAAATTCCATACCTTGCTGAGCACAGGCAGCAAAAATAGCTACCTCTGGGGGCCCGTGGGTCTGCAAGCAGCCGGCCAGGGCCCAGCCCGAGATCCCCAGCTGCTCCCCAGCTGGAGGAAGGCCAGGCCCTTGATCGTGAGCTTCTGGAGTGGGGGAGGAGGCCGCTGCCCTGCAGCTCGCCCTGACCTGAGGCCAGTGCCCAGCCTGGGGACCAGCCATCTCCCCAGGAGGCGGGAATGGCGGGGGGAGAGGCCGCCCCTCCCTGGCACGCAGACACGGCGCCCCGGTGCAGACGGCTGGTCCGAACCAAGCACGGCAGGAAAGCTCTGGAGAAGAGCGCGGGGCCGGTGTGAGGCCCGGGCCGCCGTGCAGAGATGCCAGAAACAGCGTCCGGACGCGGTCGAGGGCCCCGCAGCGGAGGGCGAGGGTGCGGAGGCCGCCTGCGCTTCAGCCTGTCCAGCAGCTACCGCTCCTCGCTGCCTTGGACCCTCCCCCCTGCCCACCTAAGGGCCCAGCCCCTCCCCAGACCTGTGCAGTCGGCGTGTTTCAGAGGACGGGGTGGCCCTCACTGGACACGCGCAGGCCCGTCACGGCTCATCCCCGCACCAGCCCCGCTGGCCGTGCGGGGCGGGGGTATTTGTGGGCAAAGACGCCGCCTCCCCGGGGGCTGGCGGAGCGGGGAGCTGAGTCTGTGGCCATGGGAGGGCCTGCCTCGGGGTGAAGCCAGCACGTGGCAGGACAGCACCGAGGGCGCCCGCTGAGCTCCCGGGTCCAGCGGGGCCTACAGCCCTCGTGCCTAGACCCCGGTTTTTCTTGAGCAAATAAAATATTTGAGCAAAATAAATGTTATTTTGTTCTCCCGAAGATGATTTGAATTATTTCCTGGAACCTGGATCCTAATTCACAGAGGTTTCAACCAATGCAGGTCCAGGGGGAGCGAAGGCTACACAGAAATAAAACCCCAAGACTGGAGGGAGGAGCCACGGAGGCCTGGCTTCACCACGCGGCGCGCCGCCTCGCCGGGGCCAAGTACCCACAGCAGCTCAGGCGCCGCTGTAAAGTCCGCCATAAAATTCAGTGACGGGAAAATCCACTCTTTCAGCCCTGGGGGACATCCCTGCCCCGTCTGCGCTCAGCCTGCCCCTGCAGCTTGGGTCCCGGGCCTCTGCCACTGTCCCTTTAGGGTGGGGTCACGTGGGGACAGAGAGGCGTCAGCAACCCCTGCAACTGGGCCACAGAAAAGGGGCTCAAGAGGCTGGTGTGACAGGAACGATGGAGAACTCCGTGACGTGGCAGAGGCCAGGCCCTGCCCGAGACTGCCCGCCCTGCCTGGGCCCGGGAGGACAGGCCAGAGCCTCTGGAGTGCAGGCTCTGCTCTGGGCAGTGACCGTCTCCATCCAGACCCTCTGTCCCTGACAGAGGCGCCCCAGCCCCCCCAGACCCGAGGGCCACTCTGAGCACAACTAGCGGCCTGCCGGGGAGGCCCACCTGGGTGCCCCCCGCCGCAGCCCTGTCCTGTGTGATGTGACCGAGAGGCTCAGGAAGGGGCAGAGCACAGGCCAGGTGGCCCCTCCAGCCTCCCCAGAGGGGGCGCCGGGCTGTGGCCTTTGACACTGCTGGCCACTGGCCACCAGGGAAGTGCTGGAGGCCCAGCTTCACTTAGAGTGGACACCAGGACCACAAGAGCACAAAGGGGCCCACGATGCCCAGGGAGAAGTTGACTGGGGTGACTCGGCCACGTCGAGGGCCCGGCGATGGTGGGGCTGCTCCCGGAGCAGGAGGCAGCGGGCCGGTCCCTGGGACATGTGAGTCTGCGGCGCGTGTCTGAAGAGGAGAGGCCCTCACTGGAGGCGTAGGGACGGTCTGGAGTGGCCTTGTCCTAGAAGGCGCCAGTGGGTGGCCAGCCTGGGACAATGTGCTGTCCTCAGCCCCAGCCTGCCTCCGCTCGTCCTCCTAACGAGACTGGGACTGTTCGAGACGCTTCCTGGAGGGGTGGGGGAGCTGCCAGTCCTTGGTAACACCACCGGGCCCACAGGCTGCCACTCCTCGGGGGCCGCCTAGGCTGAAGCCCCCTTCATTTCTCTCCTTTCCGTGATCCCCTTCTGCCCGCTGGGTCCCCGAGCTCTGACGGTCTGGAACCTCCGGGAGAGGGAGGCCAGGGCCGGGCCTCAGCCTCGAGGGGCCTCGCTTCAGCACCATGGACAGTGCCCACGCTGCGGTGGGGCCTGCCCAGAGTCGGGAGGGGTGGGCTGTTAGGAACGGACTTCATCCTCCAGACCCTTCCTGCCCTCTACGAGGGCCAGGGAATGGCCTGCGACCTCTGCAGGAGCCGCCGCCTGCCTCCAGCCTGCCCCTCACCCCCATTCCATCCAGTGGGCCCCTGTGGGGTGTCTTCCCCTCCCGGGGGCCTGGAGCTGCAGAGGCCTGGACTTGCTGGAACCTGGCACAGCAGAGGCCCCTCTGCAGCCACACCCCATCTGCTCTGGCCCCAGCCGGGCGGCCAGCTGGTCAGTGCCGAGGCCTCAGCCCAATGAGGGCGATGCCTTCACGACACACCTGCCCTCACCTGGCCAGGCGAGCCCTCCTAGGGGGTGGGACCCCCTGCAAGCACAAGGGGCTGGGGGCCTGGCTTAGCTGATTTGTGTGTGGGGATCATTACTGGCTCTGAGCAGGGCAGCCGGGCAGCCGGGCATGCCAGCCGCTGGGCCAGCAGCCCTGGAGGCCACGCCCAGCCTGCAGGCTGTAGCCACCAGGGCTGAGGCTGCAGCCACCAGGGCTGAGGCTGGGGGCTGTTTGCTGTGTTTTCAAGTGTCCATTGGCTTGGGCCACCTGCCCTGTGGGACCAAGAGCCCCAGATCTTGGCCCTCTGCACCCCCTCTGACATGGAGAACAGTCTCTTCTGGACCAAGGAAGCGCGGCGCCAGGTTGTGGGGGATACTACTCAGCTCTTCGAAAGCTGGAGCAGAGCCTTTGGACAAGATGGCTGGACCTTGAGGGGCTGAGTTTAAGGAGAACAGATGGTGACCGGCAGCATCATCATGGGTGGAACATAAAGCACCAGAGAAAGCAAACTGGCCAGACAGAGGGAAACAACTCAGCCTCTGGGGAAGCACCGGCTCCTGAGGGCAGAGGGACATGGGCACGGGGCTCTGGTGGGGGTGAGGGAGGCACGCACCCACCTGTGGAAGCGTGAAGTTGTCCCCCCAGATTATACAGTTATAGAGACGGTGGGCAGGGGGCCTGGCCACGGTGGGGGCCAGCGCCTGGCCCCACTTGCATGCAGCTGCTTCTCCCTGTCATGGCAGCCGAGTCCCCAGACCCCAGCGTCTCCCTGCCCTGCCCCTGAGCAGCACGTTAGCCGATGTCCTGTCCCCTCCTGATTGCAAGTGGCCGCCCCTGGCGGAGCTGGGCACCGTTCCTGCGGGCAGCTGGCTCTGGACCAGCATCGCGGCTCCTGTCAACAGGGTCAGCGTCTGTGCCGTGGGGGCATCTGGCCCAGCAAGCAGAGTGAGCCCCGCGAGGGAGCAGGGCTGGCGCCACCGGGGGACTTGCCCTACTTGGCCAGCACTCGGCTTTGCCTCCTGCCTGGTCCAGCGGTCTCCCCACCCCCGAGGAAGGCGCACCTGAGCTTCTTCAGCCGGGCCTCCTCCTGGCACGGCCGGGTCGGCGGCCCCAGGCCCACCAGCACCCCGAGCCTGGCCCCCACTCTCAAGGGATGAAATTGATCTGTAAATTATGAGCACTCCACAGTGGGGCAAACAACCGTGGGGTCACCCGCTGGTCTGGGGGACCTGACCCATGTGGTCACTCTCCCGTGAGGAGCGCCGGGGCGGCCTCCTGCCCCTCACGGCCCTCACAGTGCCGCTCCCCCGGCCAGCAGGCCCTCAGGCCCAGGCGCTACGGGCGGGGCCCCTGGTGCTGGGGGAGCTGGCCTGGCCCCCAGGTCCACCTGCCGCCGGGGCGTCGGAACTGAGGCTGCTCCGCGCTGGGTAATCAGCACCCCGGGCTTCCGCCACGGAGACGGCAGGTTTGGCCAATAACTAGCTGGGCTGGACGCGGCGCCACGAGGGTGCGGGCGGGGCCGCGCGGGCGCCCTGGCCAGGGCCCTGGGGAGGCCGAACGAGAGGCCAGAGCTTGGCCTGCGGTTCCTGGCGCGCCTACCTCCCGGGGTCCCGCGCCGGCCGCCCTGCCCCCACCGAGGAGACCCCGCGATGCCAGCTGAGCCCTAACCCAAGGTGACGGTGTCGGCAGGGTCAGGGTGCCAAGGGCGTGAGGCCGGGCGGGGCTGCCGGAGCCCCCGAGCCCACCATGGGACATGCCGAGGGCTGGGGCCGCCAGCACTTGCCAAGGCCACAGGCACCGCAGACCCCAGCGTCCCGGACCCAGGGCTCAGAAGCCTGGGCATCCCCACGGGGAGCCAGTCCCCCCGCCCCGCCGCCCCCCCCTTCCCGGAAGGCCCCCGCGCGGGAGCTGCCTGGGATGCGCGCACCCGTGGAGCCGCCGGCCTCCGAGGAACCAGTGGGCGCTGCGGTGAGCCCCGCGAGGGCCGGCGGGGGTGAGACAGGGCCCGGTGGGGACGGGCGCCCACGGTGGAGGCTGCGTGCCCGGCTCGGGTGGCGGAGGGAGACCGAGTCCCTTTCGGCGGGAACCGGCCACTCGGGCGGTGCGGGGAGGGACGCGACACGCAGGTGTGCCCCTAGATTTTGGCCCGTCCCCCCAAGCAGGGCGGGCCTGGGCCCGCGCTCACTGGCCTGGCCGTGGGGAGGCACAGAGGTGGCCGCAGCCCCGTCAGCCCAGGCATGGCCGGGTGGGGCGCAGTCCAGGGCCTCCTCGTTGGAGAGCCGCTCAGCAGGCCCATCAGCAGGGCCAGCCCACAGCGTCCTCCCCTACCCTGGGTCTTCCCTGCCAGGCGTCCACACCGGCCCTGGTGCCCTCCCCTGGAAAGCTGGTTGGAGCTGGGGACTGACCGTGGGCAGCTGGCGGCCTGCCCAGGGAAGCACCGCCCTGGGCGAGGAGTGTGGCCGGTGCCCCCAAGGCCAGGTGTTGCCCCCAAGGCGCCCGCTAGCACCCGGGAGGCCGTTCCCCTGTGACTGGGGACTGAGTCCCCCCCACAGACGTCTCCCTAAAAGGCGTTCGTTCTCACTGTTTACGGCATTTGAATTACTTGGAATTTGCAAGTCCAATGCCGGCATGAATATTCATGGCGGGATGCCAGCCTCACCACCCCCGCCCAGGCTGGTGGCTCCTTACCAGAGAAGATTCTGGAAGCCGTAAGCATCGGCACCAGAGGCCCCGGTCCCCGGCAGCAGTAGGGACTGTGGCCAGGGCCCCCTCCCCCTGTGGCCGCTAGTCCAGGGGAGGTGAGGACAGGGAGGTGGGGGGAGGGCGCAGCTCCTGGGGAGCCTCCTCTTCGGGAAATTCCTGCCTGTTTTTCTCCCCAAGCAAGACCCACGCTGGGGACAGCTCCGGCCACCGGGCGAACGTGGCCATGAGGAACTTTGATCCTCACTGACGGGAGACGGCTGTGGAGGGGCTGCGCGAGCTCTGCCAGCTTCAGGACACCCGCAGGAGCGAGTCTGTGAAGACGGGGGCTGGCCCCTCCTGCGCGGGCGGCCTGGCCTGGCCCCACAAGCCTCTGCAGCCTGCTGGCCCTGCACGGGTTTGGCGTTGCAGCTGCTTGGCTCTGCCCTCCCGGAGGATGACCACACGGGCCTCAAGGCTGGGGGATGGAGGGCTTCCTGGAGGAGGCTCCCTGGGCTCAGTGGAGCAGTGGGGGACACAGGCGTGGGGGTAGGGAGAGCGACAGCCCCAGGAGCCCCAGCCGCCCCCCTACAAGGTGGAAGCTTGGTGCTGGGGGAGCCTGGGCACTGGCCATCCCCCCGACGTGCCGCTGGCTGGACCCTCCTGGACCCTCCTGGAGCTCCAGCACACAGAGCTCTAAGGCAGTACTGGGGGGGCTGGGACGGCCCAAAGAGCGGGACTGACTCTGCCCTGCCCGGCACGCCGAGGTCTTCAGTCAAGGCCAGGACGGCCTGCGCTGCTGGCCACGATGTGGGGCGAGCGCGTGGGAAGCCGGCAGGTGGCTGGTGTCGGTCACGGTGCCTGGGGCCCAGACGCGGCTGCTCTGTCCTTGGCCGTCCTCGTCTGGATCAGCAGCGGGTCCCTAGAAAGGGCTGAAATCCGCCCTAAAAGCTTTCAGTTCCCCACCTGGGTGAGGTGGCCGCCAGCCGGGCCTGGGCGGCCATCTGGACGCGCCTGGGGTGTGGCGGACCCCAGGCCGCAGGACAGGAGGGCAGGCCAGGCCCATGGTGCCAGAGACTCTCCTTGGCAGATGTGGTGGCCGGGAAGGCAGACAACTTCTCGGCCTGTCGGGAGACGCTGGCCCAGGCGTCCCTTCTGTGCCCCACGGCCCGCCCTGGGCAAGGCGGCTGACAGAGAGCTGAGCGCAGCATCTCTGCTGGGCAGAGAGGTGGAGGGGGCCGGGTGAGGGGTGAAGTCACTGCCGCCCTGATGCCAAGGGCACCGGAGCCTGGGGGGCAGCCGGTCTGCCGTCCCTGGCCGTGGCAGCGCTGCCGGGGATAAAGGGCCCTCGGATATGAAGGGCAAATCGCAGAGCTGCCCTGGGTGAGGGGGCGATGCCCCTGCTCCCCGGGGCTGAGAGGCGCTGTTCCCCCGGGCTCCGCCATGCAAGTGCTGGAGGTCCTGGCCGGGAGCCGGGAAACCGGCTGATTTGGGAAGAGGGTCCCTGCAGAGGTAACCAAGGCTCAAGATGGGCCCCTGGCGAGGCCAGCCTTGGGGAGCAGGCAGAGGGGGCCCCGTGCAGATGGCGGCAGAGATGGGGCTGTGCCCCGGGAGCTGGGAGCCAGGAGAGGCGGCAGGACCCTGACCTCGCCAGACCCCGTCAGACCCCGCCTCGGGCTGGGGAGGGAAGTTCTGTGGCCTTTGCCACGGTGGCCCCAGGGCTCAGCGCAGCTCTGGGAGGAGCAGCCCGGCGAAGGGTGCTGGGGTCCCCCCTCGACACCCCCGTTGGCGCTGACGGGAAGCTCGCGGGCGTCTCGAGCTGAGCCCGATCTGACACAAGTGGGGGTATCGTAATACACGCGATGGCGTCTTTTAAACAAGCTGTCAGGAGAATGAATCACCGGGCGTGAGCCTGTCTGCGTGCCCTGCAATTACCCGCCCCTCGTCTACAGCGCGCGCCTCGCTGCTCTGGAGATGCTTCGGCTGGGGCGCCCAAGCCCGTCGGGCTCCCGCGTCTTGCTCCTGCGCAGGCTCCAGCCTGGTGACCCCTGGAGGTGCCCGGAGGCGAGGCCCGTCCACGCTGGGCTCCGGGGCCGTGGTGCAGGCTCCCGCCTGAGGTCGGTCTGGGGGTCTCCAAGCTGCGGGTCCAGGAGGGTCCCAGCTGGAGGGCCCCTGCCCCTGCATGGGGCTCGCACCCACTGAATCCCCGGAAGAGGCTGGTGAGCCTGGGCCTGGAGTCTGGGCTGGGGCAGGAGAGGGCAGGGGCTGGGAGCGGGGAATGGGGCAGGGGCTCGCCCAGATGCGGTCTCTTCTCCCTCCCGGCGATAAATAGCGGCCCCATCCGCTTCCGCCCGGCACATCCTGCTGGGCGCAGGGCCGAACCGGGGTGCAGCCAGCAGCAGCCTCTGGTTCTGGGCCCGGCAGCTCGTCCCGGACGCAGGACGCGGCCCGAGGCGTCCTCACCGCCTGGGCTGGGGCAGGGGTCCCTGCTGGAAGGACAGCCCGGCCCGCGGGCAGCCTGCACTGGCCACGCTGAGCAGGGCGCTCCCGTAGGCCGCCTGGCGCCCGGAGTCCAGGCCGCGCCGGCCTCACCAGCAAACGTGGACAAGGGCCCTGCGCGCCCTGCGGGATGTGCTGAGCCTCTAGCAACATCCGGGGAGAGTCACTGAAATTCACAATTAACTCATCTTTTAACGGACGACGAGCTAGAAATGTTCAGGCCAATGGCGTTGCTCTTGCCCAGGCTCCTGAAGCCTCCTCCGAGCAGGGACCTGCCCCTTGGTGTCTGTAATGACTGTTTCTTTGTTCTGTGACCTTGTGCAGCATTGTCTTAATGACTCCTTTGAACCAAAGTCTTTTATCATCAGCTGCCTCAGATGTTTGCTGGTTTGGAGGAGGCGGCTGGGCCTGGAGCGGCTGGGCTGGGAGCTCGGATCTCCACGGGGCCCTGTACTGTGTGTGGACGTGGGGCAAGTGCCAGCCTGTCACCCACGCTCAGCCAGCAGGAGTGGGGCCTGGGTGGAGCCGAGGAGGTGGACATCAGCACTGGGGCGGCGGGGCCTGGGGGCCCTCAGACCACTGCCCCGTGCCTCTGGGCTGCTGGGCCGGGAGAGCAGATGGAGGCCTGGGGGGGAGGCCGCACCGACATTCGGGCATCAGGCAGGAGCCCGGCCAGGGAGTGAGGCCGAAGCCTGGGGCGAGGTGCTTGGATCCCCAGAGCCACAATCACATCAACAAGGTCTGCAAGCAGCCGAGTCCAGGTGCTGACCCCCGAGGAGAAGCTCAGGCTTCCCACCAGCTCCCGCCCAGTGGGCTCGCCTCCCCCACGGCCAGCCTGCAGCAGACTCTTCAGAGGAAGAGAACAGAACCTAGTGTCTCATCACAAGGTCCCGGGCAAAGCGTTGGTGGCTGTGCCAAGACGTGGCACATGTGACCCACTGATGAGAAAGACCCTGTGGACAGCGAGGTGGTGGGCGCTGCCCGGGGGCGAGAGCCTGGCCCTGCAAGAGAGATCAAAACCTGCCAATGAAGGAAGCCAGTGGCAGGCCGAGCGCGAGGGACCCGGGGTGGGTCCCTGGAGAGGGAGGGGCAGGCGGGGATGCGGTGAGGCGGGTGGGAAGGGGCTGAAGCCAAAGACTGTTACAGGTGGTGGCTCCTGGAGGGGGTGCAGGTTAGGATGGAGCCCCAGGGAAAATGGGAAGAGAGTATGGTGGGGGGAGATTGATAAGAAATATAAGGGACGGCAAAAGCACCCCCAGGATTCAGTGTTCGGGACTCAGCATTAGAGATTTCGGCATTTTCGGATCTTCAGCGACTCAGGGGTCGGGGACTTCTGCCCCCAGCGCGCTGATCTCCCGCAAGGCTGGTGCGGCCTCTGAGGACATGGGAGGCCTCCAGCGCCCGCCTCAGAGAGGGAAAGTTCGGAGGCTTTGCAGGTGGCTGAGCGACTGAAACTGCTCCCGGTTCTGCTGCTGTCACAGCCTGGCCTGGCGGGGAAGGAGCAGGCCCGGGCCGGGGCCTCCCTGAGCTGCGAGTGGGGCCGGGGGTCGGGTCGCTCGGCCACTGCAGCTGCTGTTTGGAGAGTCGCGTGTCTGGCGCTGCGCTGGGGCGTCCCGGCGGCTCCGGGAGTGTCTCCTGCTGCGTCTCCTGCTGTCTCGTGAGGTGGATCCGGCCTGTGGTCCGGCTCCCGTGTGCTCCAGGTCAGCAGTGGCGGGAAGACCCCATCTTGGGAGCATTTGTATTCAGAACTTTAAAACACTGGACACGGCCTCAGGCGAGGTAAATGGCCTTTTTGGCCTCAGTAACTCTTTTTTTCCCTGGTTTGTTAAATAAATCCATTATTGTTGCTCTCTGAGCCTGAGTGGTCTTGCAATTGTGTATAGGGGTGAAGAACTCAGAGGGTGACCGGTACACTATTAGGGCATGTCCTTGGCCAGTGTTAGTGCCCCTTGCTGAGGGCATGCTGTATGAACTGGCCTCGGGTTGCTCTTGAGCGCACGTGTGTGTGGATACACTTATGAACGACAGCCAAGGGCTGACAGCTGAGCGAGGCCCAGGACACACCCCAACGGTGCACATGCGGGCCTGTGGCTGGCACCCACGGCCGGCTCAGGGAGTCCTGCTGGAGAAACACAACGTTTTCCAGATGCTCGCTGTTCAGGTCGCTCAGGAAATAACCCAGAGGCACCAACAAGGGCCAGGAGGCCACGCCCGAATCTCCAGCAGCCGTGGTGTGTGTGGCCATGAGGAGACGCAGACGGCGAGTTGACCAGGGTGGTGAGAGCAGGTGCACAGCCCAGCCCAGGGCGGGGCTGCCCTTGCGAGATGCTGGGCGGGACACATTCTTGAAGGAAAAAGGAAGAAGCGACATGTGGCCACACAATGGGGTTTCAGAACGGAGCAGCACCCACCGTCCAGGGCTGCCCGGCTCGGCCCTCCCTCCGGCTCCACGGCCCCAGACCAGCCTCTGGGCCTCGGCCTGCTGACGCTGGGCTCGGCTCCCTTACACGTGATCTCTGAACACAGCAGACCAGATTAGAAACAGAACAAAATGTTATCTGGAAAAGCCCCAAATGCTTGGAAGGAATACAGCAGACACCCAGCTGCCATAAGGTAAAGCCTCCGGGGGAGAAGGAAATATTTTGAATTGAATCGAAACACGTTTCAGTTGCGGGAGGTGACCGCAGAGGGGTCAGTTTGCAGCATTAAACGTTAAACATTTGTATTAGGTCTGGAATCAGTAACTTAAGCTTTTATCTTAGGAAATCTAGGACAATAAGAACATATTAACCCCAAAGAAATGAGAATAAGAGGGGCCTTGGGCCTCCCTGGTGGCGCAGCGGGTCGAGTACAGCACTGTGAAGCTGTCCGCAGCCTCTGCAGCTCCAGTTCGATGCCCGGCCAGCCAGGGAGAATCCCACATGGCGCGCAGACCTCTCCTGCCGCCCGCTGCTCCCCTCAGCAGTGTGCTTTCTCAGTCTGCCTGTTCTGCTCCCCGCTCTGGCTCTGGTGGATCCTCTCACCCTCCCGCGCTTCTCACTGTACCCAGTGCTTGTATAAATAAATAAATAAATCTTTAAAAAAATCAATAAATAAAAATAAATCTTAAAAAAAAAAAAAACAGCGGGGCCTCCCTGGTGGCGCAAGGGGTTAAGACACCACACAATGAGGCAATCCACAGCCTCTGCAGCGCAAGTTCAGTCCCCAGCCAGGGAGCTGCCCACAGACCTCTGTGGGCACAGACCACAGGCCACAGCTGCAGCAGACCTCTCCTGGCTCCCCACTGCTCCCCTTGGCAGTGGTTTCCAGTGGATCCACCTGTTCTGCTCCCCACTCTGTCTCTGGTGACTCCTCTCACCCCCCACCTCTAGCCTGTACCCCAGTTCTTGTATGCATAAATAAATGAATTTTTTTTTAAAAAAGAAATGAGAATGAGAGCAGAAAAATGTGAAATTGGCAGAAGAAAGACAATAGAGAAAACCAAAGAGAGCAAAAGAGCCTCTTCAAAAACAATACGACCGTAGAGATAACGTCCAGGCACCTCAGCAGGGGCGGGAGGACACGCCCCTCCCCACTGGTCAGGAGGCCAGCATGGGGGTGCCTCACAGCCCTTGGTGGGGTGCAGAGGAAACGCCGCAGCCCCAGACCACGTTCGGTGACTGAGATAAAACAGATGAAAACGAAAAACTTACTCAGAAGGAAAGTGCAGCGCGGCCTCCACCTCCCCCCAGAGGAACAGTCTGAAGTGTTAATACAACAACCGTCACGGGCACCGGCCTGGCAGGAGCTGCTGGGGGGCCCGCACCCGAGCGAGGAAGCCACGGTCACGCCGGGGACACAGGGGTGCTTGGCCGGACCGCGCCACGGTCACGGCAAGGGAGCTCAGCACCTCTCCAGAGCCCAGAGGCTGCCCCGGGCGGCCGCGGCCCCGGCCAGTCCTCGCCTCAGTCTCATGAACGGTACGAGTCCTCGGTGCTCTCTGATATGGAAAATGGGTGCAATTCAAGTAACAAATATTAGGGGTTTGAGGTTTCCAGTCACTAAAAATGGTTTTATTAATTTGGATTTGAGGGTCCAGCGTGGCTGGCCTGGTCCACGCCCGTCTGCTCCACTGCCCCAAGCTCCACCCACGTCACACCCTCCAGCCTCAGCATCGCCAGGCTGGCTTGGCTTGGGGTCCAGCTCGGGGTGTGTGGGGGCCCCGAGTGAGCCTATGGACTGGTGAAGGAGCGGTGGGGTGTCTCGGGTGCCCGCCAGGAACCCCGGCCGGCAGGACACACCAGGAAAAGGACTCCGGCCTCCTCTGACTGGGCCGGCCCCCTCCCTGGGCGCAGCAGGCCAGGCCCTCTCTGAGGATGCCCCGCAGGGGCGTCCTACTGTGGCCTGGGCTCAGGGGGGCCTGAAGTCCCTTGCTGCACCCCCCAGGCCCCTCAGCCCTCCCAAGCCGCCCACCCCAGGGCAGCCTTTCCGTCGCAGTGAAGATGAAAGAGGCTTCGCGAGGACAAAGAGGCGAGCGGGTGTGCGGGTCTCCGGGCTGCGGGCGCACGGCGCTGGCAGGCACGGAGCCTCCCCACGGGGCGCAGCCGGGCTGGCTGGGGGTGCCGGAAGGGCCGTGGTCAGGGCAGGCCTGCGGCTGCCGGGCACCATGCCCACCTGGCCCCCGCAGGCTGGACACACTTTCCCAGCACCAGTGGCCGTGGACTTACTGCAAAATTAGCAGAATGAGGTCCGGGAGCAGAGCCCCAGTGCCCAAGGCCGCTGGCCAGGGCCCCACTGGGCACTCACGGGAGGCCCCTGGCAGGCATCTGTCAGCACCAGTGTCCGGCCACGCCCGGCTGCTGGGCTCTACTCTGACTCCCGCGCAGAGGGACGGCGCTCTGGGGACAAAGTGGTGGCACCTCCACGGGGTCAGCAGGGGGGCGCTGGTGCGGGGAGAGGGGGCAGGGCACCTCTGCTCTGTATCCGTGTCGATGACCCCCAGACTGTGCCTGGCAGAGCCCATGGGTGGGGTGGGGTGCGGGCTGGGTCTGGGGGTGCAGGGAGCGCGCCAACCCCACTGACCGTGCGCATCATGCCTTGCACAGACCCCCAGCTGAGTTGCTCAAAGGCAGGCGCTTCTGAGCAGGGAGACTGCCCTGAGTGGGAGGTGATTTCTCTGTTTACAGCGCCCGCCGCCCGTGCCTCTGCCTCCGGCAGGAAGGCTCCCGAGAGCAGCGCTGACTCATGTCCCTGCTCCTTGCTGGGGGGGGGTTCCCCACGCGGGGGACACCTGCAGCCACAGGCTCTAAGCACGGCGTGGGGATGAGAGGTGCCCCACGGCCCCTGGGTGGGGACCCGCAGAGGGTCAGCTGCAGCTGGACGGACGTGCTGACAGCAGCTGGTCCTGGGCACTGCCCCCCTGCCCGCCCCGGCGGGGGTTCTGCTGGGAGCCACGGGGAAGGGCTGCCGGGCAGGGTGGGCCGCTCCGGCCCCTCTCCCAGCTGTGTGCGTGGAGACGTGCCCCGCCCCGCCCCTGACCCTCTGTCCTGGGGCCACTGTGCCACGCCAGGTGGCATCTCCAAGCCTCTTCCCGCGCCAGGTGGCCCTGCCCGCTCAGGACCCTGGCCTGGTGGTCCTGCCAGGCTGCGCGTTCCAGTCCATTCCCAGGGAGGGTGCCGCTCCGGGACCCCGGGGCCTTGCTCTGGCCCTGAGAAGCCGTTCACTGCGCACGCGTCCGCGCCCCCAAACCCAGGCCCGGCAGAGGGGAGATGGCACCCGGGCACCACCAGCCTCTGAGCACCGCCCAGATGGCGCCGTCTCCCCAGGCTGTGAGGCACAGCGGGACACCCCGGGGCGGCAGGCGCCACCACACAGCACCCCCCACCTAGGGAGCAGCGGACCACACCCCTGGGTGGCCGGGGTCCCAGCCCCTTGGGTGGAAGGGGGACGAGAGGGGCTGACGTGGGCAGCCCTGCGGTGAGGGGAGGGAGGGCCCTTTCCAGTTCTCCAGGAGCCAAGCCCCTCCTCCTCCCTGCACCCAGGGGTGCCCAGACTACTTTTGGGGCAAGGGATAGACAAGTGCTGAGGCTGCCTTGAGGGGGCGCCAGCTGTGACCCCAGCCAGGTGACCTCTGACCCTGTCTCTTGCCGCCCCGCCCTCCTCGCCCTAGCTGCTCACCTGGAGGACGACCTTGATGGTGTGGGTGCCCACGACGGGGGTGCACACCAGGCCGCCGGGGTGCTGGCCGTCGGCGCTGCGGTTCTGCTGGCCCATGGCGAACAGCATGGGCAGGGCCAGCAGCCCGGAGGTCAGCCAGATGGCGCCGATGAACTTCTTGGTGCGGCTGCGGGACATGAGGGTCTTGGCCTTGAAGGGGTGGCAGATGGCCAGGTAGCGCTCCACGCTCAGGCTGGCCACGTTGAGGGCCGTGGCGAAGGTGCAGGCGTCCCGCAGGAAGTAGTAGCCGCGGCAGCCGGCGTCGCCGAAGGCCCAGGGGTGGTGCACCCAGATGAAGTTGTACAGCTCCACGGGCATGGCCAGCAGCAGGATGAGCAGGTCGGACGCGGCCAGGCTGCCCAGGTGGTAGTGGACGGTGCTCTGCAGGTGCTGCAGCGACTTCTTGCGAGCCAGCGTGAAGGCCGTCACCGCGTTGCCGGCTGTGCCCACCACGAAGAGCGCCAGGTACACGGCGGTCACCAGCGCCTTGGAGTAGATGTCCGTGTTCACGTCCAGGTTGCTGCTGGGCGCCTCGGCCCCGAGCCGCGAGGCGTTCCCCGAGCCGTTGCCCCGGCCCAGGGCCAGCAGCGCGGCCTCCAGCCCCGACAGCGGCCAGGCGGTGGCACGGGGCGCGGAGCTGTTGGGGCGCATGGTGGGGCGCGGGCGGGCGGCGCCCGGGGCTCCGCCGCTGGCCCGGTGGTCGCGCCTTCAGCGCCGGCAGCCGCGAGGGTGGCGCGTCCCCGGCGGGACCGAGGGCGGCGGCGGGAGGCGGGAGGCGGGAGGCGCGCGGGCCAGCGGGGAAGCGCCGGCAGGACCCGCCGCCCGAGCGCGCGACGCTGGAGCTCCCCGGCTCCGCGAGGGCCCCGCCTCCCCCGGCCTGCGGACCCCGCGGCTGCCCGGCCCTCGGCGGGTCCCTGCGGGCTCGGGGCTCCGGCGCGGTGCCCGCGGGGCGCGCGGAGCGGGGCGCACGCACGGCTGCCCAGCGCGCTCTCCCGGGCCCGCCGCTCCCCGCGCTCGCGGCCACCCCCGCGCCGCGCCCCGCCGGCCGAGCCCTCCCCGCGCCGCGCCCCGACCGCGCTGCCGGCTCCGCGGAGAGGGGCGGTCGGGGAGGGCGGTCCCGGCGCTGTCCCCGCCCCCAGCCCGGCCCGAGGGTCTCGGCGCTGGGGCCCTGCGGATGCGGGGAGCGCCCCGGCCGGCGCTTGAGGAGTCTCGGACCCCCCCCCGTCACCCCAAATTCTTTAGCCTTTCGGGAAGGGGGCCCACACCCAGCATGCTGGGTGGAGAGGGGGTGCTGGGGAAGGCGGGGCACAGGCTTCCCGCCAGGACTCGGGGCTCGGCGCCTGCCTCCTGGATGCCCTCTGGGGCCCAAAGCTGGGTGCCAAAGAGTGGGTGCTAATGCTGGGGCTCTAGCCCCACAAAGTGGGGGTGAATGAAGGGACCAGAAAGGCGGGAAAAAGGAGCACCCCTCTCCGTTCAGGCTGGCTGGGTTCCTGCCCCCGCACCCTGGGGAGCCTGGCGCCCGTGGGCATGCATTGGCGCACTCCAGCCCCTATCACCACCTGGATTTGGTCATCAGAAGGCTCCCTCGGCCCCAGGCCCATCCCCGTGTGAACTGGGGTGCCCCAGCTGGCCCTGGAGTAGGCTGCGGGGTGTGGGCTATGAGGGAGGGCGTGAGGCCAAGGAAGCCACCGCCACCTCCGCTGGCCCATCTCAGGGAGCAGGTGCTGCACTGGCACCTGCCTCCTGTGTCCAGTCAGAGTCTGCTGTGCAGGGGTCTTTGTAACAAGAAATGGCCCCTCAAAGGCGATCAGCGTCCCTCTGCCAGAGGCCAGCGCAAGGGGCTCAGGCCGAAGCGACCGGCCTCAGTATGTGTCCAGCATCTTCTAGGCCGCGGCGCGGCTCTCCGAGGGGCAGGCTGGGGCCCCGGGAGCAGGCTGCTCCTGGCCTCGGTGTTGCTGGCCGTCCCGTTCATGTTCGGGGGACAGGGCGGGGCACGGACGGGGCGGGTGCTGGGACAGTCCCCGGGGCGGGCACACGGGCTTGCGCCCCCCAGAGATGATCCGTGGGAGACTGGCCGTGGCCGCTGAGCTGCAGGCGCAGGACGGCCCGAGGGTTCTTGCCACGCAGGGAGGGCGCGGGACCCCTGCTCCTCGCCCCGAGGCTGCCGCTGCCCAGGGCGACGCCACCCCAGGGCCCTTCCCGCTGCTTAAGCTGCTGTTTGGTTTTCAAGCCCCTGACCTTTCGGCTAAGCTGGGCTTCTTTTCTCTCTGAGCCAGCCCAGGAGCTTAAAAAATCATAAAAGGCAACTTATGACAAATATTATCTCAAGACGTTTGCTCAACCGTGCAGACAAAAGGCCACGGGGAGGGTCTTCCGGCGCCAGGGGGCAGCTCGCCCGTCCCGGAGGAGCCGCCGCAGCCGGAGCTGCTGTCCCGCCGCCTGCCCTGCTGCTCTGGCCCGAGGCAGGAGCCTTCCAGCCAGCTGAGGTCCCTCCGAGGGCTGGCAAGGCCAAGCCCGTCTGGCTGTCTGTGGGTGACCAGACGGTGGCCTTGTCCAGCTTGGGGGCAGCAGAGCTCGGGCGGCACGTGTTACACACACCACGTGCCATCCTGAGGGGTCTTGAAACAGAGCCCCATGTCCAAGTGCTGTGCTGGGGTGCTGGGGTGCTGTGCTCACAGGCTGCCGGCTGGCCCTAGGGTCCGTGCTGGGCAGTGGAACCCCAACCCAGCCAGCCCCGCCCACGTCCAGCCCGCCCCCTGCCCCCGGGCTCCCGGCCCTGACCAGGGATCCTGACCCCCGTGGCCTGGGCTGCTGGAGCCGTGAGGGCCGTGGCCGCCTGAGAGCTGTGCTCCCGCGGGCTGCAGGGTGCCGGGCTGGGGAGGAGATGGGCCAGCCCTGGGTCCACCCCGCCCTGCCCAGGGTGCTGGGGCCAGGTCCCTAGCGGGGGAGCATCTGTGCCTGGGGCTGAGGGTGCCGGGCGGGACTCAGGGGCCCAGGGCGCCCTTCAGGGCGGGGCTCTGCGGTGTGGTTCATGGGCAGGAGGGACGGTGGTCAGGGTCAGCTCAGACACTTGGACCCCGCCCCGCCCCAGGGTGGGGGCGATGGGGATTAGTAGGAGGACCCCCGGTTGTCCCCGGGGCCCCACTCCTGAGCTGGGCCTGTGCCTGCAGTGCCACTTCTCATGTCCCCCCAGGTTCTCCCGGCCCCCAGTTCCGGCATGCAGGGGCCCTGCGCCTCCGGCAACTGATGCGGCAGGAACTGGCCAGAGCCTCCGACCCCGCTCATGAGGCCAGCGCCGTGCCCAGGCCGGGCGCGTCCTGCAGCTCTGACGCGGCCATGGCTGACCCCCCGGGGCCCCGCGCATCCATCATCCAGCGCCCTCTCCCCGGCCAGACCCCGGCCTCTCTCCACCAGCCGGGAAGCAACTGCCCCGGGCGCCGCGAGCCCCCCACTTCTTAAGCTTCCTGGAGTCGTCAGCTCAGTCCCCCGGGAGGCAGACGCCTGGCGTGTGGTCCTGAGATGGGGCCGGGGAGCCGGTGGGCAGTCAGGGTGACGGGAAGAGGCAGGAGGGAGAGGTGGGGCTGGCGGGGGCTGGGGCCGGCGGCGCTTGCCAGGACGCTGGCTGCTGGGGGCACCTCCCCACAGGCCTGGTCCCACCGGGCCTCTTGCCCTCCAAAGTCGGCCCCCCTGCGCAGGGGGATGGCTGCAGGACACGGTCTCGCCGAGGTCACGCCTGCCGCTCCTTCCCGGCCCAGCTTCTCTCGGCCGGTCCTCTGCACACCCTTCTAGCCCGGCCGGGCAGACCCGCCGCAGAGAGGGCGGGAGGGGCTTCCCCCACGCCTCCCCGCACAGGGCATGCCCGCCACCTCGCGGGAAAGGCCAGGGCAGGCCCAGGCCCCCGCACCTCGGCCACCGAGCCTTGGCCACCGTGCCCGGAGGGACAAGCCGGCGGAGCCTCGGGGCCTGCCCGCCCGTGAGCTGCCCTGGCCCTGGCCCTGGTGCTGTGGGGCTGAGCGGGGACGCGCCTGCTTTGTTCTGGGCCCTCCACGCGCGCCTCCGCCGCTGCGCCCCTCCCCTGTGTGCCCACGAGCCGCAGCCGGAGCAGGGCCTTGCCCGCGGGTGGGCGCCGCGGTGGAGCCGGCCTGCAGATTCCATCCTCCTTTTAGGAAGGGCCGAGGCTGCTGCGTGCAGCCAAATGAAAAATCTTGCTGTCGACATCCTCACCGGCCCGGATCCCGGCGTCTGGCGGCGGCAATCTTTTTCAAATGCCACTTTTGTTTAACTGGCGCGTCTCTGGAGGCCGTCTGCCGCCTCGCTCCTCGTTGCAGGCCAAACAGCGCACTCGGCCCTCGGCAGCTGGCACCTGCCCAGGCGGGGACATCTGTCCACTCTGCTTATCCAGACCCAAGGCACCCACTGCCCCAGCGGCTGCTGGCTCAGAGGTCCTGTGCCTGGGGAGGCCTGGCCTTCTCCTCCCCAACCCCAGGGCTCCACGGCCCCTGCCCTGTAGCCTGGCACTGCCTGGCCTGCTTGCTGGGAGGGGCAGCCCCGCTGGCTGGTTGCTCAGCTGGGTCCAGGGCGAGCTGGGGATGGACAGAAGTAGGGGCCCTGGTGATGCTGCTGTCCCCTGGATCCTGCTGTGCCTGAAGCCTGATCTGCCCTTGCACCGGCTTTTCCTCCAGCCGGTTTGACTTGAGCGTCCACCCGCCTTCAAGCCTGGGGATGGTGGGCACGTGTGTGCAGGGGAAACGCTGCCCGAGGTGGGTGCTGGGTTCTTCGAGTCCTTTTTGCACAGAGGCAGAGGGACCCTGCGGGTTCGCTCTCCTGTAACTGGCTGGGAGTGAGGACAACCCCACGCACGAGAAGTCCCCATTGTCTGGGGACCCCGGGCCAGGGCGTGAGGAAGCGCCCCGACACTTGGCTGGGGGGAGAGTGGCTGGCGCTCTCGTGGCAGCGGTGACAAGCCCCTGCCGACCGGTCTTGGCCTGACGTGCCCACAGCCAGCGATTCGGAAACGGCTTCTTGAGAAAACGCAATCTTCGGGGCCTCGGGCTGCTGCTGTGGGAAAGCGCCGGCCCGCAGGAAGATGTCGGCCATGAGGCCTGTGTCCCCGGTGGACCACGTTGCCTCCCCCTTTGGAGCAGCCTGGGACGGCGGGCCAGGGAGTGGTCGCCCCTGCCCCAGCAGTGAGGGTCAGGCCGCAGGTGGCCGGTGGGTGGCCCTCCCCGTCCTGTGCCCACCCCCTGTGCGCTGACGCTGTCGTGGCGCGCTGCTGCCCAGAGCTGACCGCAGGGCCCCTGGGAGCCCCAGGCCAGAGGCATTATGGGAGGCGCAGCTGTGCTCAGGACGCCGCAGCCCGGCCCATCCAGCCGCGGCCGAGCTGGCCCTTGAAAAGCCCTCACGCGGGGCGCCGCCCCCACTACCCCAGCGCCCACAGCTCTCTCCCAGGGCCCGTCACATGGCTGGCTTGGGCGCCCCGGGAGCCTGGGGGGTCACGGCCCCACTCCCGAGCCAGACCCGTCCTTCCTCTGGGGAGGCCCCGCCCTCGCTGGCTCTGATGGCACTCGCGCCTCCTGGGGTGGCCCCGCGGCCCCTCTCTGGGTCAGGGTGGCCTTTGGCTCCCAGGGCCGGCTGGCAGGTCCTTCTGGGACGGCCGGGGGTCAGTGGGCAGGCGACCCTCTTTGTCTGGAAGGTCTTTCCTTCTGCAGAGGGAGGGCGCCTGTGCCCGGGCTTCGCAGCCTGGCAGCAGCAGGAATGGACAGAGTCAGCGCCGGGCGAGGTGTGGGCAGCGCTGCTCCTGCCCTGGCCTCGGCCTCCGGGCCCTCCCATCACCCGACCCGGGGCACTGGCCCGTTCTGGGCACCTCCACCTGCAGACACACGCCCCCCCTCCCGCAACTGGGCAACTGGCTGGGGCTGTCCGAGGAGCCTTGGAAACAAGGGAGGCGGGGTGGGGGCGCGGGTGGGGGTCAGGGCCATGGTGGGCGGGGCAGGCACCGGGCAGGGCGGCCCTTGGCTGGGGACTGGGGCCAGCGGCCGCAGCAGCCGGACACCCGCCTCCAGCCGCAGCGCTGGGCGACCCGGGCCTCACTCCAGTCTCGGGAGGGCTCCGGGGCGGGTGGGGGGCCGGGGCAGGGACAAGTGGGGACTCACTGCCGTGAGTCTACCTGGCCGCAACCGGAAGGAAAAGGGCAGACCGTCCCACGGCTTATCTTGTGGGGTTGGATGAACCAGACACCAGACGACACAGGCTCAAGCCCTCGGCGTCGGCAAGTGAGCCCAGCCCTGCACAGCGCCGGCCGGTGGGCTTGTCCGGGGCCCGCACCCCACAGCCCCCACGTGTCCCCTGGCGGCGCAGCCGGCTGTGGGCCCCTGCGCAGAGGCGTCCGCCAGTCCTGCGGGTCCATCGGGCCGGGTGCGGCTCAGGGCTTGGGGGACGGGCGCAGGCTGACCCGGCACGCGGCGGGAAGGACGCGCCGAACGGGGGACACAGGCCGGAGCGGCGGGGGTCCTCCTGGGCCGGTCTGTGCTGCCTCCTGGTGCCCACTGGCCGCAACTGCAGCTCCTCAGGCCGGCTCCCGCCAGGGCCCAGAGCGGCTGCTGGGCTGCGGCTCTCACTGCGGGGCCCGGGGCGCCCTCCAGGTCTGGACGCAGCTTCAGAAAACCAGCAGCACTTTCACTGAAGCGACCCAGATGTCCATTTGGGGGTACGTGTGGTCTGCTAGAGGGGCTGGGGTGGGTCCTGCAGGGGGGTGCTCAGGCCCCAGGTGAGAGGCAGAGGTGCCGAGGGGGCCCTGCCTGAGGCAGGAGGCCGCCACCCAGCACCCGTGGGGGGCAGCTTCACGGAGACCCCGGTCAGATGCCGCTGAGCCCGACACCCGCGTTCCTGCAGCCGCCACCCCCCGCTTCCTCCCGACCTGCTCCACGCATTGCTGCCTCCAGGAAACCCGCTGGGCAAGGCCGAGGCTCACCCTCCCAGAGACCAGGTCGACCGACCGGCCTCTCCCTCTCAAGGAGCCCACTAGCCAGAGGGGCCGCGGACAGCCCGGCCTGGGCTCTGGGGAGGGAGCACCCCAAAGAAGGCGGACTCTGGGCGGGTTCCACAGGCTTCGGAGACAGAGGGCTGGAGAGGTGGAGGGGTGGAGGCTGCGGGGGGCAGTGAGGTGGCCAGTGGGGGACCGCGGGAGGTCCCCAGGCCCTGAGGGGGCTGAGCCCAGAAGGGAGGAACGATTTGAGGGGAGTCTTGGGTGGAGCTGATGGGAGCAAGGCCGAGCGCTGCGCTGCGTCAGCCTGGGGACCGCTGGCCCGACGCTGCCCGGCCTCCCGGGCCTGGCCACGGGGGCCCTGAGCTCCGTGGAAGCAGGTGGTTGCACCAAACATTTTTGCGCAACAAAACAGGTGAAAGTTTAAAGCTGAGGGTGAGGCCGGGGGTTGCTGCAGAGAAGCAGCGACGACCAGCAAACGCGGTTCCTGACCCTGCGGGCTCCGTGCAGAGGGGCCGGGTGCCGTCGGGGCTCCACCCTGCGCGTGGGCCCCCGAGCCCGTGCACGCCGCCCGCAGCACCGGCACTCGCCTGCTCAGGCTGACAGAGGGGAGGCACGGGGGTCCGGTGAGCAGCTGGGGCCCCCGGGAGCAGGGGCCGCGCCCTCCTGCATCCTTCGCCTCCCCCCGTGCCTCAGTGGCTGTGGCCCCCAGCGTGGTCACGTGAAGCCACCGTGTGCCCCCTGCGGTCAGGCATGTTCCTGGGGGGACTCCTCACTGTAGTTTGGTGGTGGGGTGGGTGTGGTGAGGCAGTGCACACCACCAGGGGCCCCCGCCCAGCCTGGCTGCCACCGCTCACCCCAGGGCTGCCCATAGCTTTGGGGCGGGAGCTCGCAAAGGCCCCGCCAGCCCGACGTCACGAGCCACAGAAACAAAGCAGACCAGGCGGAGATGAGGGCCTTAGAAACTAAAATATATTCACATGGCTCATTCCAGCTGAGGACACCCACAAGCAGACGCCCCAAGGCTGAGGCCCCCTGCGGGCCGCGGCCCTCGCCCTCCCACGCAGGCGGGCACCAGGGACGCGCTGTGCAGAGCCAGCCCCACCGCGCGGCAGCTCTGTCCCTTTGCAGTGGGCCGAGGCCCGCAGCAATGCAGGCTGACTGCAGGGAGCCGGCCCAGGGGGCGCTGAGGCCAGGTCAGGGCCGGGTGGGTGCAGGGCTCGCAGGCCCGGTCAACACGTGCACCTGCCGGCCCCCCGAGAGTCAACCCATCCAGGGAGAAGCTGAGTGCGCCCTGGGGGTGTGGGTGCTGGCTTGCAGCATGGCACAGCTCAGACGTTGCTCTGGAGCTGGAGACCCGCAGGACTGTTGGGGGCGGCGGCCCGGCAGGGCAGGGAGGCTTCCGGGCCATCTGGACAGCCGGGCGGCGACCTGTACAGGAAGCAGGCGGCGGCGAAGAAGAGGAGGCCCAGGACCTGCGGAGAGAGGGGCCTGCTGGGCTTTCTCGGGGGTCCCCAGGCCCCTGTCGGTGAGGAGACCACACACCTGCACCCCAGCCCTGCGCCGACCCTGCTCTTGCTAGCGAGGGGGAGAAAAAGGACTTGACTGAAAGCAGAGGCAGCGATGAGGTGGGGCCATCCGGACTGCACGGGGCCCCCAAAGACAGGCCCAAGCCTGAAAGCTGCGAGGGGCCTTTATTTGCAGAAGTCGCCAGGGGCCTTGAGTCCTTCTGGGTCAGGGTGGGCCCAAGTCCAATGACCGGGGCCCTCCAAGGAGGGAAGTCTGGCTCTGGAAACAGGGTGGGCGCCGAGGAGGCCGCGGGGTGCGGCTCTCGGCCGGGAGCCTGAGAAGGTGCAGGCTCTGTGAAGCCGCCGCTTGGCGGCCTCGTCCCGGCCTGTGCCGGGGCCTGGCTCAGGGTGGCACCCCCGCCGGCCTTAGGGCCGGCCCAGGACACACGAGGGCCCGAGGAGGAGTGGATGCCGGCCCTGCGCACACATCCCGCCCGCCAGCACCGGCTGCAGCGGAAATGCCGTCCTGGGACGCCGGGCAGTGAGGCCCGAGGCTGTGTCCACATGGCCCGGAGCTCACGCCCAAGGGGACGCAGCGGAGGGCGAGCTGTCGGGCCCCGCACACCGCACGCGCGAAGCAGGCTCAGCACTGGCGGTCGTGGGGTGGGGACCGGCCTGGCGGCGGCCCCGGGCTCAGGCGGTCTGGCAGACGGCCCCGGGAGCCCCCGCAGGCCCTGCCCACCGCGGTTCCCACTGCTCTGCGGGATAAGCCCAGGGCCCAGCCTGCTCCCGGGGGTCCCTCCTCCTGCAAGGTTCCGGGGTGCACAGGGTTCAGGCCCCAAGAAATCAGAAGCTCCAGATCATCCTGGAGCTTGTTTGGAAGGCTTTGCGCCGTCTCCTCCCATGGGGGGGTGTGACTGGAAACGCTGCTCCCCGTGGAGGGCAGCTGAGCACAGCCGGGAGCTCCTCCCAGCAGCCTGAGCAGGAGGACGGTCCAGGGCGGGGAACCCTCCTACCATGGCCTGGCCCGGAAGGCACAGGGCAGCCGGGAGGGGAGCAGTGGGGCGAGGGGAAGGCCCTGCAGGCAGGAGGAGGGGCCAGGACAGACCCAGGACCCCACCACCCCGGCAGCCTCCCAGCCCCCTGCAGGCGGAGGGGCAGAGAGGAGCTGGCTGCAGGGAGCTGCCGATGCCAGGGCGCGAGTGCAGCTGTGCAGGTCCTGGGGCTGCCTTGGCCTCCAGTGAATAGAGAAAATTCTTATCTTTCGGGGATAGCCTTGGGGCTCCCTTCTTCCGGTGCACCCCAAGATGCGATCCCCACTCACCTTGTATGCCAGCCCAGCCACCAGCATGGCCCGGCTCATGGCCGCGTTCTGGAAGGCCAGGCAGGAGCCCTGCCGGTCGCACTGGTGCTGCCAGAGCAGGCAGGCCCGGTCGATCACCCAGCCGAAGGCGACGGGTCCCGGGATGCTCCCTGGGGAGGGAGGGACACACTCAGACCCACAGGCCGCGGGCAGCCGGAGCCCGTGTCTCAGACTTCAGCAGGCGGGGAGGGAGCCCCAGTAGATGCCCCACAGCACCTAGTGCTCGGACCACGATCCACTGCACTCCCAGGGCCAGGGACCGCTGCGGGCCGCAGACGCACCTGCAGGGAGAGGGCGGTGTCGGTGGGGCTGGGCGGGGCTCCTGGGCCAGACCCCAGGTCCTCTGCGCCCACCGCGGCCACAGGGAAGGCTCTGGGCCGGAGCCCAGCCCCGGCCTACCGCAGGGTGGCGGTCAGTGCTGGGACGCTGCCGAGGAACGTGAAGAGGATCAGCACGACCATGAAGGCCAGGAGGAGGGGCTTTCCCGGGCAGGCGGAGGCGCACTTCCCCGCGGTGGCGTTGCCAAGGCCGGAGGAGAGGTTCTGGGGGACACAGCGGCAGCCCAGGTACACCTGCGGGCGATGACAGTCCGTCTGCGGCTGCACCCAGGCCGGGCCAGGCTGGGCCGCGGGCGCGGGGCGGCGGGACTGTGGGGCCACACTCACCTTCTGGCCTCCGGGGCTGCTGGCGGTCGTCCCCGGGCAGCCCGCGTGGCAGGGCGAGTAGTAGGTGAGGCCGTCGGAGCCGCACACGGGGCTGTAGAGCTCGGGCGGGCAGCGGCAGGCGGCGTTGCAGGCGGCCGTCAGCTCCGGGTGTCCACTGGGCAGGGGCCTGCGGGAGGGCGGCGGGTGGGCGGGCGGAGGCCGGTGCCAAGTCCCGTGGTGGAGGTGACCACCCAGGCCACTCACGGCCCCGCCATGCCCGCTCGCCACGCCCACCCCGTGGGCTCGTGCTTTCCCGGGCGCAAATGCCAACACACGGGGAGCAGTGGGCACGCACCTGTACCCACGAGGCTTGACGCACAGTCCCCCCGGGGTTGCCGCCGGTGGTATCACTCGGCTCCCCACTCCCCGGGCCCTGTCCCGCTCCACAGGGAGCCCAGGCTGTTGCCCCTGCCAGGGCGGGGCCCCCAGCCACCACTGGGCCTCCCACTGGCCCCTCTCCCTTGAGGCTGCGGCCTGCCGGGGACGGCTGCACGAGGACCCTGGAGGGACATCAGCAGTGGCTGGGGGCAAGTGGCTGCTGGAGCCTTGGGTCACAGCGATGCTGTGAGCCGGGCAGTGCCGAGCAGGGGTCCAGGTCTCCTGCTGTTTACTCGAGGGAATGCGGGGCCCTCCCCGCCCCTTCAAACAGTGCCCACCCCAAGGGCCGGCTGGCCTCACCTGCCGCCGTAGCTGGCCGTCACGCCCGCCACGGGCACGTTGGGGCAGTGTGTGAAGAAGACCAGGGTGGCCAGCAGACTGGCCAGGGTGCCCAGCAGGCAGAGCTTGACCATGCCCGAGCCACGAAGCTTGAGCTTGTTCACCAGGATGCCGCCCAGGAGGGTGCCGCCGCCGCCCGCGGGCACCACCATATACCCTGCAGGAGCCTCAGGGAGGTGCGGGCTCAGGGAGGGCGTAGGACTGGGACATCCTCTGCACTTGGGGGGCTCCATTTGGCAGAGGGGCAAGTTCAGGTGCAGGAAGTAGGCCCGTCTGACAGGCAGGGCGGGCTCTGCTGGGGTGAGCCGGCCTGTTGAGTGCAGCCCCCTGGGAGTGCGGGCAGGGCGCTGGGGAGCCAGGCGGGGCGGGGGACAGACACAGGGGCGGGTGGACTGAGAGGACGGGGCCGCCTTCCATGCGCGGCCAGGACGGGCTGGCCTGCGACTCCTGGGCTGTCCCAGGGATGGGGTGCAGATGGGCTGGGGGTCCCCAAGGGGCAGCCCCCGTGCCTCTGGGGCTCAGCGTCTCCCAGCCACGCCGGAAGCCAGCCCGCCGGGCGGCAGGTCCCAGGCGTTGGGGGGCGGCGCTGCGGCTGGGGGTGCGGTCCGTGGAATCACCGGGGCGGGGAGGCTGGGCCAGGGGGCGGCCGCGGCGGCAGCAGGGAAGGGGCGGGGTGCGCGGGGCGGCCCACCGCGCTCTCCCCCCATGCCCAGCGCCCGTGCCGGAAGCGGCCCGTCCCTGCCCGACCCCGCGTGACCCCGCCCGGCGGAGCCCTGCCCTGCGCCCCTGCAACGCGCCCTGCCCGGGACGCCCCGTGGGCACCGGCAGGACCGAGTGCGAAGAGGACCTCGTCCGCTCCGGGGGTCCAGCTGCCCTGGCCCCACCTCCGGAGCCCTGGGCCCTGCGGGACCGCCGGGGGCTTCCCACCAGGAGGGCACGGCCCCGGGGTCCTGGGTACAACCAGTCAGCAGGCAGCAGGCTGTGCCCGGCCCTGGGCGCCGCACAGCAGCCCCGCCCCCCCACAGACAGCCCCGCCCCCAAAGCCCCGCCCCGCCCCCCGCCCCAGACAGCCCCGCCCCCAGACAGCCCCGCCCCACCCCCAGACAGCCCCGCCCCGAAGCCCCGCCCCCGCAGCCCCGCCCCGCCCCTCCCACAGACGGCCCCGCCCCACAGCCCCGCCCCGCCCAGACAGCCCCGCCCCCGCCCCAGGCAGCCCCGCCCCCAGGCAGCCACGCCCCCGCCCCGCCCCACAGACAGCCCCGCCCCGAAGCCCCGCCCCTCCCACAGACGGCCCGGCCCGGCCCCGCCCCGCCCCCAGACAGCCCCGCCCCCACATCCCGCCCCGCCCCGCCCCGCCCACGGACGGCCCCGCCTCCGCAGCCCCGCCCCGCCCACAGACGGCCCCGCCCCCGCAGCCCCGCAGCCCCGCAGCCCCCGCAGCCCCGCAGCCCCCCCCACGCCCAGCCCGCGCTGAGGGCGGCGGGGCGCGAGCCGGGTCTGGGGGTCCCGCCGTCCGAGAGCGACGCAGCCCCTGGCCCGGCCCTTTCCTCACCGAACAAGGAGGCGGCCTGCGGGGCGCTCAGGCCGAGCTGCGACTCCAGGAACTTGGGCCCGAACGTGGACATGCCGGCGACCAGCGTGGCCTCGGCGGCCGCGGCCAGGCACAGCAGCACGAACGCGGGGTTCCGCAGCAGGAGCCCGGCGGCGCTGCGCGGGGGGCCGGTCAGGGCCGCGGGGCGCCGGGGCGGGGGGCCGGGGGCCGCCCGCCCCCCCACCCCGCCGCAGCCCCCCGCCCCCCCACCCCGCCGCAGCCCCCCGGCCACGCTCCGCGCTCCGGGGGGCGCCGCAGAGGGGGCAGCCCCCGCCTCCGGCCTGCGGGGCCCCTCTTCCCGGCCTCTCGGGAGCGGGAGAGCCCGTGTGGGGGCCCCCGGGGATCCCCCACCCCCCCTCCACCTCCCCTCCAGGGGTCAGGACCGCGCGGGGCCCAGGGCCTGGGGCGGGGGTGGCCGTGCTGCCACTTACACTGGCAGCTCCCGCACGGCGCTCCTGAAGCGGGGGCTGCCGGCCGGCCCGCGGCCGCTGGCCTGCAGCTGACGAGCCTCGTGGCGCTGGGAGCCTGGGAGCGCCAGGAAGGGGGGCGTCAGGAGCCGGTGGGCCCGCCGCAGGGACAGCAACAGACTGGACAGAGCCCTCGGCGCAGCTGGGGCCGAGGCCAGGCTGCCGGGGGTGGAGACGGCCTCGCCTCTGGCCCCGAGGAGGGGGCTGCACAGCTGCTGGGCCCCCCGCAGGATGCAGGGCCCAGCAGGGAAGGTGGGGTGGCAGGGCCAGTGCTGGAGCCGGCCCAGCAGACGCTGGCCCCGGGCGGAGGGGCAGGGAGAGGGTCGGCGGGGCCCACCTGGCAGCTGCCGCGGGGAGCCCAGGAGGGGGATGGCCACAAGGAAGGCGGCAGCCCCAGCGCCCAGGAAGCCGACCCACCAGGCACCGACCCAGAGCGGGCTTTCAGAGGTCAGCTCCGTCCTGCGGGGAGAGGCCTTTGGGTCAGTGCTCACCCTGGTGCCCACCCAGGGGCCCCTCCGCTGGCGGGTCCAGGGGCTCAAGCTGAGGGGCTGCTGGCGAGGCCCCTGGCCAGGCCTGAGCGCAGGAGTCCCGGCAGAGCAGGAGGCCCAGCCTGGGCAGCAGGGAGGTTGGCCCTGACCCCAGCTCCCCCTCCAGGCTAGCCCTGGACATCCCCCGGCTGGGCACGCATGCCCGGGCCGCATCCCCAGCCCAGCGTGGGGGGCCGTGGGCACTCACCGGCGGCCCAGGTCTGTGTACATGTCCAGCAGGGCGCCTCCGATCAGGTAGCCGGCGGCGGGGCCCAGGATGGCCGCAGTGTAGAAGGTGGCTGCAGGGCGAGCAGAGAGCTGGGCCAGCACCCTGGGGTCACCAGGCTGACCGAACCCCACCCAGCCCACACTTCTGCACTCACCCCACCCACCCAGGCCCTCCGCAGTCGGGTGGCCTCCACGGTGCCTGCTGAGGGTCAGTGTGCTGCTGAGCCTGTCCGGACGCCCCCAAGCCATTGCAGGTGCCCTAGGACGCTGCCCCTTGAAAGAGCTAGCCCTGAGGCCCCCCTCGAGGGGGGCACCCCACGACACGCCGGGAGGAGGCGGGGCCGCAGGCGCAGGGAGGCCGGGGGAATGCCAAGGCCCCAGCCCCAGGCCCTGGCAACCGCCCGGTGACTTGGATGTGGGAGTCTGGGTGGGGGTTAGGGGTCAGCCGTAAGCTGTGACCTGGCCACTGGAGAGCCAGGCAGCTTGATGGCACCTGAGCGCCGTCCAGGAGGGGGACGCGCAGGAAGGTCAGGGAGTGAAACCTCAGAATGCCAGGCGAGCCCTGACATTTCGAGGGAGAGGCCCCTGCTGTGGGCAGGGCCCCACGGTGGGCGAGTCCCTGGCTCAATAGACAGGAGGGGGGGGCCCAGGGCCTCGGGTCTGTCGGGACTGGGCCTGGCCCTCTCCACCGCCCTCCCCTCCCCACCCCGGGGCCACCAGCTTGAGCAGGTCAGGTGCCAGGGTGGCCTCGGGATTATCCCTGTGCCTGTCACTCGTGGCCCCAAGTGATAGGGGCTCGTGGCAGGGCAGGCCGGCCACACCGTGGCCACTTGCTGTGGTCTGCGCCTTGCCAGGTGGGCGCCGCCAGCCCGCCAGGGGCTGCAGGCAGACGGAGACCCTCGGGATCACCTGCCTCCTGGCCGGGAGCACCCCTGCCGCCCCCACCTGCGCCGCCGCTCACCGATGTAGACGGGAGAGAGGCTGGGCTGGACGTTCTCATCCAGGTAGGTGACGCCCAGCGTGTAGAGGGGCGTGGCGCCGGCGCCCTGCAGGAGCTGGCCCAGCACGAAGACCAGCTGGTACCCCTGCAGGCCCGGGGCGCCGGCCCCACAGGCCCAGCTGCGGTTGGCCCAGCAGGTCCCGGCCGCCTGGCCACCCGGCACCTCATAGGGGCCCGCGGCAAAGTGGGGCAGCGCAAACAGCAGGGCGCCGGCGCCCATGAGCAGCACCCCCGCCCCCAGCCAGCGGGGCTTGTGGCCGCGCCCCCCGAGGTGGCTGACCACCGGCAGGCACAGGCAGGCGGCCGCGTCGTAGGCGCTGGCGATGAGGCCGCTCTGGGTGCTGGGCAGGTCAAAGCGCCGCTCGAGCGAGGTGACCACGGTGCTGACCAGGCCGTTGACCGTCATGCCTTGCAGGAAGGACGCCCCACAGAGGATGCCCAGGACTCCCCCCGGGGAGTTGAGCGCCCGCAGGCAGGCGGGGGCGGGGGCGCACCGGCCGCTCGGGGAGCTCCTGGGCCTCACCGCCACCCACCGGGCCTCCCGGGCCCCCCGCCAGCCACGCCGCCCAGGCCGCGGCTCACACAACTGGCCGCGGGCACCCAGGGGGCCGCCGGGGGCGGGGGGCGGGTGGAGGAGGGACGGTCCCCGGCCGGGGCGGGCTGGCGCAGCCGGGGCGGCGGGGGGCCGGGCCCCTACGGGGTGCTGGGGCATCTCAGCGGAGGCAACAGCGATGGTCGTGCCAGCGGTGCCGCGGGTCAGCTCTGTGAGGAGAAGCTCCGGTGAGTGGCCGTACCGTCGCCCACGCATACGCCGTGCTGCCCGCTGCCCCCCGCCCAGGGCCTGGACCCCCACTCGGCACCTGGCACGCCTCGGGCTGGCACTGGGGCTGGCGGCCGGCAGAGCCGCCGAGGGAGGCCAGGCGCGCAGGGCAGGGCTGGGCGGCGCGGTCCCGGGGCCACACGCCCGCCTGCCCCGGCTGACCTGGCCGGGCCTCCCGCTGCGGCCTCCGCCTGCACAGTGCCCCAGCCGCGTGCTCCGGCGTGGAGGCCTCTGGTCCGGGGAGGGGCAGGCGGGCAGCGGCGGCCCTGGCCAGGCGGCTCCGGGACTGGCCCCAGGCGGTCGGGTCTGGCTGTGCTGGCCCCCGGGGTCTGGGGCGGCTGCATGCGCCGCGGGTCGGTTTCTCCAGGTGCTCACGCGAGCCTCGCTCTGCAGTGTGGACAACAGGAGAGGCGCCTGCTGCCCGCTGTCCTGCCGCCTGGCCCCCCGCACCCCACACTCGAGAGGGGCACTCACAGCCCCTCGGATGCCGGAGCCCAGGCCTTGCCCACTCTGCTCCTAAAGAGAGGTGGGCGCTGCCTCTCCGCCAGAAGTGAGCCCGCAGCTTGGCCAGGTGCCCACACGCCACAGTGCGCCCTGCGGCTCCGGCCAGGCCCCTGGCCCCCAGGAGGACGTTGGCTCCCCGACCTCTGGGTGTCCGGAGACCTGCCCACGCGAGGAGGGCCCCTGGCCGCCGGGCGTGTCCTGTAGGAGGGAGAAGGCTAGACGGGCACCCCCATGGGGCCCAAGCCAGCCCTGGAAGGCCCCCAAGAACTACGCCAGGCCGTGTGGGAGCAGAGGGGTGTGGGGTTCAGGGGGGCCCTGGGTAGCCTCACCAGGGCCCCCTTCCCACGGGGCCACACAGGAGTTTCCCCCGCAGCGGAGACGCTCAGGTACCGGGAGGCGGGTGTCAGGAGGGGGCGCGGGCTGCGCAGACGGGCCAAGGGCGCCCCCTCTGCAGGCGGCCGGCGTGGGGCGTGGGCAGGCCTGGCGCTGCGGCCTCTGCATGTCCCGCGGGCCCGTGGGTGCTTCCCACACAGGGTGGGCGGCGCTGCTAATCCATCGCCCCCACCTCCAGGCCCGGTCTCTGGGGCCTCCTTCCCGAATGTTCTCCTTGTCAGCTCCTCCCGGGAGACCCACGCGGGCGGGAAGCCAAAGGCAGCCTGACAGGGGCTCCTGGCGGGAAAACGGGGCCACGCAGGGGAGCACCCCACAGCGCACACAGGCCCAGGGGCCCACCCCTGTCAGGTGGAGGCCGCAGGAGCCCCAGCGCCCCGGCTCAGCGCAGGGACGCACTGTGTGCGGTCAAGGAGGCCAGTCCCCCCTCCGCAGCTGGCCTGGCCGGTCAGCTGGGCCTGAGCAGGGAGGTCAGGCGGTCAGGTCCGCCCACCCTTCCTCCCCCACCCCCACTCCCTTTGCCCCCGGGCTGTCCGAGGGGGGCTGGGGCAGCTGGGGGCCAAGGGCCTCCCGCACCTGCTCAGCCACACAGGTGGGGAAGACCCGATGCTGGAGGGCTGGCCTGGCTGGCTCCGGCCCGGTCTGTGGGCTCCCTCCCTACAGGGCAGTCTGGCCCAGACAGTGCCCCCTCAAGGAAGGCTTGAGTGAGGGGTGCAGTCTGGTCCCTGCCCAGGTAGGGGGGCAATAGGGCTGCCCAGGGCCCATTCCTGACACCCCCAAACAGGGAACTGGGAAGAACATGGGTCTCCCTTCTCCCTGCTCTCTGCTTCACCCAAGTCCTGGCCACACTTGGCCGCTCGCCCACACCCAGCCAGCACCTGGCCTCCTGCACCCTGGCCACTTGGCGCGCTGCCCCTCGAGCCCCCCGAGGCTGCTCTCCCCCCGAGGGTGAGCACAGGCCTTGCGCTTCTTGGAAATGAAGTTCAAGCTGTTTATGGAGCGGGCTGTGGGCGCGGCAGGACCGGGCAGCCAGCACACCTGAGTTTGCATACCTGGTGGGCGCAGGTGAGCCACAGGAGGTGGCTGCTTTGCATCAGGACAAGGAAGGACTGTCAGGGACACGCCTCTGGGGGTGCCGTGCCCCACCCTGTCTCCAGGCCCGAGGCAGAGGAGCGGGCGGGAGGGCACAGCCTCCTGCTCTCACGCACAGCCCGTGCACTGGGCACCCCCACCCGGGTCTCCCTGGGCTTCGGCTTCCACTGTAATGGGGTGTGATGTCACGCGAGGAGGCAGAGGACCCTGAGGTGAAGGAGCAGCCCCCTCCTTGGAGTGGCCTCCTGGGAGGAACGTGCCGGGGGAGGGGCGGTTCTGGCCAGTGGTGCTGGCGAGGGGACAGGCAGGCCCAAAAAGCCGGGCGGGACCAGGGTGCACCTGGAGCCCAGCTGACCCAAACCTCCTCTGTGGCTGGGGTCCCGCAGTGCCCCCAAGACTGGTGAGACAAGAAAGCCATGGAGAAGAGGCGGCCGTGGGGTGAAGGGGCTGGTTCAGAGCCGGCCTGTGAGGAAGGGCTGGGGGGAGGCTCTGGCAGGGCCTGGGACTCAGGGTGCCATCGGGCAGGCTGTGGCCAGCAAGCACCGCCCTGTGCCTGGTCCTCGGCGGCCCCGGGCCTCCCCTGGCCACAGCGCAGTGCGTGATGCTGGCTCGAGGCCGCAGTCTGTGAGGACTCTGTGGGTCTGGAAGTGCGGCCCGAGGGTCAGAGAGTGTCGGGGGGCTGTGAGGGGCAGGGGAGAGCGGGGCCTGGAGCTGGCAGGGAAGCCCCAAAACCAGCCCATGGGGGCACAGTGGCATCTAGCCTGCTCCGGCCAGTCCGGCCCCTCCCGCTCCTGCAGGTCCTGGCCCACGACAGCCCAGTACCCGGAGGTGTGAGCTGTGCCCACGCGGCCCTGGGGCCCCCCCAGCCCCGGGCCAGATGCAGCGCTGGGCTGGGGGCCCCGAGGAGTCACGAGTCCCAGGGCACCCACCTCCCGAAGCAGACACGGGCTCTTCCACGGCCACGCTGGTCAGGGCTTCGTGGTCTCTGTCCACGCCCGTGGTCTCTGGACACAGCGAGGGGGAAGTTCGGGTGGCCTGGCCCCTCAGGGCTGGCTGTGCCGCTGCCTCCCACACAGGACACCGGGGCAGGGTCTGCTCCGGGGCTGCCCCAGAACAGGGGGCTCAGGAAGTGACGCCACGCGCAGGGTCGGCTCCCTGCCCGTCCTCCAAGCTGCGACGTGGGCCGGCACGCTGGAGGCTTCCAGGTCGCCAGGGACCGGAGCCGCTGCCGGGCATTCACCTGGACCTCACGACGAGCTGAGGAAGGCGGTGGCGGAAGGCAGCGCAGACTGGAAGCGAGCGTCGAGGGGCAGACCCGCGGGCCTGGCACTACGCGGGAGCTCGCTCGGCCTCTGCTCGTCCTGCCCAGCCTCCCAGGGCCCCCCAGCCGGCGCTGCTGGGGGCTCAGCCTGGACCTGCCCTGCACCTGCTTCGGGGCTACACCCAGGACAGAGCCACGGGGGCGGGGGGGCAGCCTGCAAAGGCTCTTTCCGGGTGGGGGTAGGAAGCCAGGAACCAGGAGAGGGGGGCACGGTTCCGTGGAGGGCCCCCCCCCTCCGGCGGCACCAGGAAGGCCTGGCTGAGCGGCGCACGCCCCAGCCTCCACCTCCACCTCCGGGGCGTCTGCCTGCCCGGCAGCCTGGGCTCCGTGCCTCCCCCCAAGGCCGCAGCATCAGAGCGATGGCCTGGCCGGCCACTCCCGCCCTGTGACCCCGGGCAAGTCACTCACCCTCAGGGCCTGGGTCACCCAGCTGCGAAGGGGGTTAAAACCCTGGGGGCTCACTCAGAGCCAGGCGCAGCCCACCCTGGACAGCCCACCTGGCTTGACCGCCTTGGCACAGGCGCCGGGAGGCACCCTCGCTGCAGGGCCGGCCCCGCCTGCAGACCCAAAGCTCAGGCCCCGGCCCAGCCCCCTCGCCGCGGGCCGGCAGGCATCGGAGCTCGGGGAGCGGAGGCGCCCGCGCGGCCCGGCCCTCCGGTGGAAAAGTACTGCGTCCGCCGTCCTGCGCCCCCGCCTGCGCCGCCCCGCGGGACTCCCTCGCCCGCCGCCCCCAGCCCTGGCCTCCCGGCGGCGGGGCGCAGGCCTCCCGGGCCGAGAGCGGAGGGGCTGCCTTTCGCCTCCGAGGACCGCAGGGCGCTGTGCGCGGGGGCGCCGGTCCCGTCAGCGCGCACTGGGGGTGCCGGGCGCGGGTCCGACCTCCCGCCCCGCCGCCCGCCCCGCCGCCCGCATCGGGGCCCAGCCCGGGGTCGCCGGCACCTGCCGCGCTCCTGGTCAGCGGGGGCCGCGCCCCCGGCCCGACCTCGCGGCCGCGCGGCCCCAGCACTCACCGTCCGCGGGCGCAGCGCCGCGCTCCCCCCCTCGGCTCGGCCCACGCGCCTCGTTCATCCCGCCGGGGCGGGCGGGGTTCGGGGCCGGGCCGCACCCCCTGGCCAATGGCTGCGCCGAGCGGGAGCGCCGGCCGCGGCCTCAACCACCCTCTGAAGTGAGCGGCGGGGCGGGGCGGGGCGGAGAGGCGGCTGGGAGGGCGGCCCCGGGGGCTCCGGAGCCCCCCAGAGCACTGCACGCAACGGAGAGCCGCCTGAGGTCCGCTCCAGGCCGCGGCGCTTGCGCGGTGTCCTGCGAGGGGAGGCAGAGACCCTCCCCTGGGGCCGGCAGGTGGAGGCTCGGCCTCCGGAGCCGGACACGCTCTCCGCAGAGGCCGCCACGGACGCGCCCTGAGAGGGGCCCGGGGGCTCAGGCCTTGGGCAGAGGAAGACAGAGTGTGGATTCCAGGGAGTGCCGAGTCCTGGGGGCGACGTGAGGGCCCCCATCCCACCCTCAGGAATGGCAGATGAGGGCGGGTGGGGGCCCCCAGGATAAGTGGCGGCGCCCCCGGCCTGCGCCTGGCCGCGGGGCCGCCGGGCTCTCCTGGCAGCTCTGCCTCCGCGTCTGCGGAGCGCGCGGGCGAGCGGCGGTGGTGCGCGCCCGCCGGAGGCTTGGCACCGCCCAGGCCTGCCCAGCGCCGGCTCCGCTGCTCTGGGCTTGGGACGGGTCAGCGGGTCCCTCCGGCAGAGGCCTCACCTCCCAGCAGCTCCGAGCGCCCATCCCTGGGTCTCGGCGTCAGCCCGGAGCACAGCCGCCCAGGCCAGGTGCACGGACACGGCTGCCCCCTGCCTGCCCACCGCCCGCCGCGGGGTCTCGTTCGTCTCCGGTAACTGCCGCGGCCCGGGAGACCGCGCTGACCGAGGGCGTCTACCGAAGACTTCGCGAGCCCAACATCCCAATCATCCAAGTTATTTGCAGCCTGTTTGGGCCCTTCCTCGGGGGGGCTGCGCTGCGGAGCGCAGCAGACCTCACACCCCGCAAGCCCCTCGTCCAAAGCCCAAGGACGGAGGAGGCAGGCCCTGGCCCCTGCCAGGCCCGGCCCTGCCCTGGGCTGGAGCCCACACCCCCGCCTCCCGCCAGGGACTCCCCTCCCAGGTGCGCCCTCTGCCACCCCCACGGCGCCCACAACCTCCACCCAGGGCCTCTGCCCAGTGTCCACCTTCCTCCTCTGCGGACTGTGCAGACCTTGACCTTGAGCCTGCTCCTCCAGGAAGCCCTCCAGGCCCACCTCCCCTCCTCCACCCCGGCTCTCTTTACCATTTGTGGGGCTGGGCCTTGTCCCCAGCCCCCCCGCAGGCTGCGCCGCTTGGAGAGCCTTCAAGCAAGCTGGACATCCGGTGTCCACCCCCAGGCCCCGCGGGAGGTGTCGATGAAGGGGAGGAGGCCCAACCGCAAGGATCGCCTCAGTTTTCCCAGCCCGGGCGGACGTCCAGGAGCGCACAGTGGCTCTGGGGTGCCCCCTCTGCTCAGAATGGGCTTTCCAGGGTCCCGGAACTGACCCTGGGGTGCAGCCTGGCAGGGCAGGGTGGTCGGTGGCCTGGCTCTGCGGCCCACCCTCCTGCACCCACGACCTGCCGTCCGAGAGGCAGCGTGGCGGGTGCCCTGGACAACTGGGCTCCACTGGCGACGGGGTTCAGCAGCCTGGGAGCCCCCAGGAGAGCCCCAGACCCCCCTCCCGGCCAGAGACCGACCGGGGTTTGCTCTCAGCTTGGGGGTCTGCAAGAGGTGGCAGCTGTGGGGGGGAAGGGCCCCGGGAGGACCGCTGCTGGGGGTCTTTGTCATGCCCCCGTCTGCGGCCAGAGGTCAGTGCCCGCGGGGCATGGGCAGCGGCAGAGAAGGCCACGCCCCAGGTGGGCGCCGGGCCCTGCTCCTCGGGGCAGGCTCAGTGTGGCCGGCCGAGAAGGGCACACACGGGCCCGGGAAGGGGCTGCTGTCCTGGGGGCTGGGACCCCACGGCCGTGGGCCTGTCCAGCCTGTGTCCCGACTGGCCCTTGGAGCCCCGGACAAGGGGAAAGGCCCGGGGTGGGACGGCGACTCAAGGCCCCGCCCCCCTGAGGCTCCGTCCAGCCCGGGAACGGCCCTGGCCACAACCCGTCCCCAAATGCCCACATTCGGTCTTGTCGGGGCCGCGGGCCCTCTCCCCCGTGCCTGGAGCGGCCTCCCCCTGTGGCCCACCGGCCCCGGCCCTGAGGTCTGAGGGCCCCGAGGTCTGAGGCCACTGGCCATCTCCTTACGGTGCCGGAACCCTGGGTGGTCTCTGCGCCCAGCTGGGCACCCACACACAGCCCCCAGGGCCCCCCGAGCTGGCCGCTGGGCAGCCCCGGCCTCATCCTCAGGCGGCCGCCCTGGGAGGGAAGGTGGGCTCAGCCCCCTCCTGGCTCCCTGGAGCCTGCGCCCGTGAACCGTGGCCCGCACCCCACCGGGGCGCCTGCTGGCTCTGCTCACTGTCGGGGGAGCAGCCGGCTGCTAGGCCTCTTGCTCCTCACCCCCGGGCCCCCTCAGGCCACCCCGGCCCTCCCCCAGGCGCCCCACCTCTGGCACAGGGCGGTGTGGGGGCGGGGCACAGCACAGGCCGACACAGCACTGGCCTGGCTCCGCTCCGAGCCTGAAGCGGGGCCTGAGAAGGATGCACGTCCGCAGCTGCGCCCTTGCCTGGGCTGCCGGCCGCGGGTGGACGCCCCCTGGAATGCTGGCGCCCGAGTGGAGCTGGGCGGGGCTCTGGCCATGGCCTCACACCGGGCGGAGGAGCGGGGCTGCGGCGGGGGGCAGCTTCCAGCGCCGTGACGTGCTGCCGGGCCTCCGCCAGGGAAATGGAAAAACCCCAAGCACCAGGGCCAGTTTCCCCGCCGCAAGTGGCTGGAGGTGAAGTTTCCTTCCGTCTGGGCCACACCCAGCGATAGACGCTTCCTGGGGGCTCTTGCTGCTTTGTAGGCCAGTTATGAAGGTGACATGGAGGAGGGGATGGTGATGGTGATGGTGATGGTGGTGATGGTGGTGATGGTGGTGATGGTGATGGTGGAGGTGATGGTGGTGATGGTGATGGTGGAGGTGATGGTGATGGTGGTGGTGATGGTGATGATGGTGGTGGTGATGGTGGTGGTGATGGTGATGATGGTGATGGTGGAGGTGATGGTGGTGGTGATGGTGATGGTGGTGATGGTGATGGTGGTGGTGGTGATGGTGGTGATGGTGATGGTGGTGGTGATGGTGGTGGTGATGGTGATGGTGGTGGTGGTGATGGTGATGGTGGTGGTGATGGTGATGGTGGTGATGGTGGTGATGGTGGTGATGGTGATGGTGGTGGTGGTGATGGTGGTGATGGTGATGGTGATGGTGATGGTGATGATGGTGGTGATGGTGATGGTGGTGATGATGATGGTGATGGTGATGGTGGTGATGGTGGTGATGGTGGTGGTGATGGTGGTGATGGTGGTGGTGATGGTGGTGATGATGATGGTGATGGTGATGGTGGTGATGGTGGTGATGGTGATGGTGGTGATGATGATGGTGATGGTGGTGATGATGATGGTGATGGTGGTGATGGTGGTGATGGTGATGGTGATGGTGACGATGGTGATGGTGGTGATGGTGATGGTGGTGATGGTGATGGTGATGGTGATGGTGGTGATGGTGGTGGTGGTGATGGTGATGGTGGTGATGGTGATGGTGGTGATGGTGGTGGTGGTGATGGTGATGGTGATGGTGATGGTGGTGATGATGATGGTGGTGGTGATGGTGATGGTGATGGTGGTGATGGTGATGGTGGTGATGGTGGTGGTGATGGTGGAGGTGATGGTGGTGGTGGTGGTGATGACACTGATGTATGGATGTCTCCATCTCCCTCATGCCAACTCTCCTAGCAGCATGTGGCGAAGGGTTGACCTTGACCTGTAGCGGCCTCAAGAGGCCTGACCACACCGTGACGGACTTGAAGCAGGTTTTGGGGCCGTGGAGCAGGGCTGGGGAGTGCAGACGAGCAGGCCATCAGGCAGGGTGGTGTGGGCGGGAGGGCGGAGCAGTGCTGCAGAGGGGCAGCGTCTTGGAGGTGGGAGCCCCACTGGCTCCTGGAACTCATGTAGTGGGGGGGGTCTGAGGTGGACCCACAGCTCTGGTCTTGCAGGACAGTCAGGCGGGGAGATAGGCTGGGACATCAGCTATGGCAATTAGGCGGCATTTGACTGAGATCAAGGCCAGGGGCTGTGTGGGGGTGGGGCGGGGCCTGGCGGGGGGACATGGGGAGTGCAGCCCAGGGGGGCTGCTTCTCCTGCCTGTGTGGCTAGGTCGTGAAAGATCACCGGGCTGTGGGCACGCAGGGCGCTGCCAGACCTCTGCTAGCCCTGAGAGGCCCGTGTCCCCAAACCTGGGACTTGCAGCTGAAGGGGGCAGGGTACCCCAGGTCTGGCTTTCCTTTCGTCTGTTTGTTCTGTCTTGGTCAGGGCTGCACTGACTTTTAAGTATGGGGATGAAAATGGGAATTTTGTGTGCACAGCCCCATGGGGTCCCTGGCATGGTGGCATCAGGAGGGCCTGGCTGGTCCCAGTCACTGCCACCAGGGTGGTGCTCCAGCCTGTCCCTGTCCCAGACGGTGGCCTGGCTGTGCTCCCTCAAGTCACGGGACGCTGGCCTGTCCGCTCCGTGTCCCCCAGCCTCTGGCGTCGTCCCCTGGGAGGCGGGAATGGCTTCTAAGGAGACTGGCTCCTAGCCGGTGTGCCCCCTGCTGCCGGAGGCTTGCACAGGCTGGGCCCCAAGATGGCTACAGAGTCCTGTGCCCCCACCCCCCTGTGAGCGCCACCCCACACACGGCTCTTTCTGGGAAGCTGGTGGTTTGCCTGGCACTTCCCCTGTTGATAGTGAGGGACTTCTTGGGACAACAATGGAGCTTCCCTTAAAATACCCAAAGTTGGGCTGGGCGGGGGGTGGGGGGGTTGCTGAGGCCAGGTGTGTCTCTGAGGGGCCAGCAGTGCTGCCCCCAGGGCAGTTCTGGATCAGGCTTCACTGGAGGCCCTTGTGGCTGCCAGAGGGGGGTATTGAGGGGAGCCTGGTGCCCTGGAGGGTGCTAGGTGCCCCAGGGGCCCGAGTCCTGACTTATGCCCTGGGCTGGAAAGTCTCTGGGCACAGGTCCCTAGCAGGCCCACCTGCCCTCTGTCCTGTTCTCCGTCTGCGCCCTCCAGGGCGGCTGGGCAGAGCCTCCACCACTGCGCTGGCCTCCAGGCTTGGAGAGCCTGTGGACCTGGCCACCTGCTGGCCCATCAGACACTCCATGGGAACTGTGGCCTTGGGGGGCGCCAGCCTCCAGCCTCCCAGGAGCCCCACACATGACCAGGGACACACACGGTTAGAACGCACCCCGCCGGCCGCTGACTGGCTCTGGAGGCTTCCAGGGTGCCCCCACGCCCGCCCCGGCGGCTGAGTCACTGACTCTGGCACTGTTTCTGCGCGAGCTGCTGCCTGGCACGTGCTTCCTGGCCACCAAGAGGAAAGTTTTAGCTTCGGAAAGTTACCAGGCAGGAAGTGGGGGAGCTTCTGTCCCGGGTGCTTGGAGAAGTTCCCCGGTGGGTTCGGCAGCGGAGGGGCCGCAGGCCCGGAGCTCTCTGTCCCGAGCCTTCCTGCTCTGGCAGCTGGAAAGCCTCCGCCGCGCTGCAGGGTGCCGAGCGCAGGTGTGGTTCTTGGGTCACCTGGCAACTGGCATCCTCCCTCCTGCCCCCGCGGGCGAGGCCCCGCCTGCTCCGTGAGCCAAGGACAGTGACCCCTGAGGGAGTGACGGACCCGGTCCTGGCCGCGAAGGGCTTCCGCCGGGTCTCCTCTGAGCCAGGGCCCGTGCCCACCCACGTCCCAGCTCACTTCCTCCCTGCGTGTGGCCTGGGTGTCAGCTCCTCCCAGCCCCAGTTTCCCATCTTAAAACCTCTTCAAGTTTCCAGTTCTGTCATGAAACACAGGTTCTGGGCGGCAGAACGCCCTACAGCGGGGCCCCTCCTGCGGGTACCCCCCTCCTGCCAGCCCCGGCTCCTTGCTCCCCACCTTCCCTCCTGTGGGTCCCCCAACCCCCTGCCGACCCCCTCCTGCGGCCCCACGCCCCCTGCTGTGCCCCCCTCCTGGCCTTGTAGCTGTGGGACCCAGCCCCTCTGGGCAGTGCCTCCTGCGGCCAGGAGAGGGCAGCAGTGTCCAGGCTGAGCCTGGGTGCGGAGAGGTACAGAGGGCAGGGTTTGCGGTCATTGCGCACCCACCAGGGAGTTTCCTGGGCACCTGCGGAGGCATCTCTGGGTGGGAGTGGGCGTCTGGGATCAGCAGCGGCCCCAAGCCCTGCCGCCCCTGCCCAGGAGAAGCCAGCATGGACCCAGGGCGCAGAGACCCGGGGTCTGGCCCCTGGACACAGTCTGCAGCAAACCTCACTGTCCCGCCGGGCTGTGGTCCTCAGAACTGCCTCCTCACCTGACCCACGTCAGCAAGGTCCCTCTGGACAGTGTCCCGGGCCGACCCTGGCCTCTCTCCACCACCCGCCCCTCGTGCCGAAGGCTGTCCGGCCAGGCGCCGCTGATCTGCGCTGGGCTTGGGGATGCCGCCTCGCACACCAGCCGCCGTCCTGGCCCTCCCAGCCACCCTGCGCCTGCCCAGCCCTGACACAGCCCAGAGCCCCGTGCGAGGAATGTCCAGACCCTGGTCGAGCTGAGGATGCGTGGCCTGGGTGGACAGGCAGAGGACCTGGGCCTGGAGCTGAGTGCTGGCTTCAAAGCCCAGCTCTGCCACTAACTAGTCTCGAACTAACTAGTCTCAGACTAGTCCTGGGCTCTGGACCAAGCTTGGCTGGCAGATCCGCGGTGACTTTATCCCCGGTTGGCGCCCGCGCGGGCCCCACCGGCGTCAGGCCGAGCAGCTGGGACCCGGGACGCCAGCCGGGCCCTTGCTTGGCTCGAAGCCCCGGGAAGGCTGGTTTCCCGGCACCAGCCTCAGAGTGGGGGGCTCGCTCCTCCGATCGGCCCAGGCTCCCCCTGGGGCAGCCTCCCCCCTCTGGCGTCTCCCGGGTCGGCCCGCACGCAGGGCCCGAGGGCCCAGATGCTGGGCTTGGGTCTCCTCCGGGCGCTGCCCACCGGGTGAGGCTGAGCGTCCGCGGCGCAGGGGGCCCACTTCGTCCGTCGTGTGTCTGGAGGGACACAGGGCGCATCCGCCATCCAGCCGCTGCGGACAACACCCTGGGAGGCTGCGGGCCTGCGCGGGGGAGACCAGGGCGGACACGCTGGGCGAGCACCGCTGGGCTGCGATTTTGCACCCCCACGGCCGCACCCCCAGCCCAGGCCCCGGCCCCGCCCCACGCCCGGCCCCGCCCCACCCCTGGGCCCGGGCCCGCCCCACACCCGGCCCCGCCCCGCCCCGGGCCCCGCCCCACCCCACCCCCCGGCCCCGCCCCACGCCCCGGCCCCGCCCCACCCCTGGGACCCGCCCCACTCCCGGCCCCGCCCCACGCCCGGCCCCGCCCCACGCCCGGCCCCGCCCCACGCCTGGACCCCGCCCCACCCCTGGGCCCCGCCCCACCCCGGGCCCCGCCCCGCCCGGGCCCGCCCCGCCCCCGGGCCCGCCCCGCCCCCGGGCCCCGCCCCACGCCCGGCCCCGCCCCACGCCCGGCCCCGCCCCGCGCACGGCCCCACCCCGCCCCCGGGCCCTCCCCACACCCGGGCCCCGCCCCACACCCGGCCCCGCCCCACGCCCGGCCCCGCCCCACGCCCGGCCCCGCCCCACGCCCGGCCGCCCGGCCCCGCCCCCCGCGCACCTGCACCGCTGCTTCTGTGGCGGGGGCCTCGGGGGCCGCGGGCGGGGGCGGGGGCCTCGGGGGCCGCGGGGGGGGGCGGGGGGCGGGGGCCGCGGGCGGGGGGCGGGGGGCGGGGGCCGCGGGCGGGCCCCGCACAGACGCGGTGTACCGGCGCGGGGGGCGCTCGGGCTGTGCCCCCCGGCGTCCCACCCGCGTCCCCGGGCCCTGCGGGGGCTGCCGCTGGCGCTCAGCCCCCCACCCCGCTTCGCCTCCTGGGCAGTGACCCTGAAGTCGGGGGTCCTCCCCGCGCCCCCGCGCCCCCGCGCCCCCGCGGGGGGCTCGAGCCGCGGAGACAGCAGCGACCGTGAGGCCGCACGTGGGCGCAGGGGCCGCGGGGCGCCCCGGGTGCCGGGCCGGGCTCCGGTCCCGTCTGGGCGGCGTCCCGCAGGCCCGGAGCCGCGCGGGGCCGACCCGGGGCGTCGGGCAGGGCTGTGCGGCTCCGGCTCGGCCGCATCGGCGGCGTCCGCCCCCGGCCCGCGCTCCCTGGGGCTCCGCGCGCAGCTTTCCCGGAACGCGCTCGGCTCAGCGCGGCCGGTTCCGGGAAGGCCGCCGGGCCGCGGAGCCGGGCCGGGGCTCCTCGGAGCTGGGGCGGGGCGCGGGGCGCGGGGCGCGGGCGGGGCCGTCTCCGCGCAGCGGCGGGGCGCCGCCCTCCGCGCCTGCCCCCGCCCGGCCGCTGGCAGTGCCCGCGGGGTGGGGCCCGGCCGCACAGCCAGATCGTCCCGCAGGGGCGTTCCCAGGGCAGAGGCCGGGCGCTCCCCCCGCCCCAGGCCCCTGCCCTGCCCCGTCCCGAGGGGGCCGGACCCAGCGCGGCCTGGAAGCAGCCGCCAGCCCAGGCCTGGAGCCGAGGAAGAGCTGCCGCCCGCCCGAGCCGGCGCAGCGCCGCGGGGTCCGCGCGGGACCCTCTGGGGTCTGTCCCTTCTCCCGTCACCGCCCCCCACGGCCGCAGCCCCCCCCTGCCCGGCCCTGGGTCCAGGCGCTCCACCTCACCCACCTCCCGGCCGCTGGCGGCGCGGGCACATCTGTCCAAGGGAGCGGGCGCCCTGCCAGCCGGCCCTGCCCTGCTCCTCGCCAGCCTCTCCCCCCCACACCCCTGCCCCTGCGGCTGAGCTCTGCCTCCCAGCTGGTCTCAACCCTCCCTCCCTGCTGGCTAAGCGGGGCCTCCTGCAGCAGCCCCCTGGCTAGGCCGGGCTCTCCATCTGAGGGGCACGCCAGCCTGGGCACGTGAGCCTTGTGGGATGGGGTCTTCCCCCAACCAGGGGCCACATGCGCAGCCAGCAGGCCCCCAGCAGGCCCCCCAGCAGGCCCAGAGTCACCACATGCCTGGGGGGGGGGTTCTTGGCGGATGACAGCAGGACTTAGGGTGCCCTTCACCCTGAGATTGCACTGCACCCTGATCTGACCCTGGCCGGTGCCCCAATGATCTAGGGGCCTATGGGGTGGATGCCCCGAACCCCCAGCCCTCATCTGTCAGGAGCCTGCCCAGGAGGAGCATGGCAGAGCTCTGGGGTGTGGGCCAGGCCTCTGTACCCCCCAGTAGGGAGGTACTGATCAGCCAGGGGACCCCAGCAATGGAGCGGGGGTGGGGCACCCCTAAAACACACTTGAAATCTGAGCAGTGCCTCACCCGCAAGGCCTGGTCCAGGCTGTCAGGGGAGCCCTGAGCTGCTTCCGGCCTGTCCCCTGGCCCCAGAGTGGGGGGGGCACTGCCCCTCCCCACGGCCAAGCCCCACCCCATTGCCCGGGGCCTCTGGGTGCCTCATCCCTGCACTGCAGTCCACACGGCCCTTGGATCCTGGAGAGCTCTGCTCCGGGCAGGTGGGGGTTCACCTCCACTGTGGGGAGCCAGTGTCTCCCCTCGCCCCCGGCCAGCGTCAACGGGAGAGGCCCCACCTCCCCCCCCACGATGGTCTCCACAGTAGGTCCCGCACCCTTGCAGCACCCCACCACCCCGTCCACCCGCGTCTCCACCTGGGGTTCAGGGTAGCTGCCCTGCCCACCGCTGGCGGTGGCCCGGCCTCCTCCTGGACGTGCCCTCTTCCCCCGTTCAAGGCCCGTGCTTCGGCCGCTCTCCTCAGGAGTCTCCCAGCCGAGTCTCCTTTTCCGCCCCTGAAACACACTTGAAATCCGAGCAGCTCTGCTTCACGGGCAGCTGCGCAGAGGTAGCGGGTCCCACGCGCCGGCCCCGCGGCCCACCAGCCCCTTCTGCCCCAGCTGCCCGCCGCCCCAACTGAGGCCGCTCCTGCCCTGCGGGCGTCGCCCTGCCCTGGATGGCACGGGTCTGAGGCGCCCGCACGGGGCCTTTGGACGGTGCCTCTGCTTGGGTTGCCTGCGAGGCAGGGGCTGTGCGTCCCCCACCACGGGAGAGCCCCGGGCCCCAGCCTGGGCCGCACATAGCCAGGCCTCCAGGGGCCAGACCTGCCACCTGAGCAAGGGTCAGCTGCGGACTCGCCCCAGAAGCCAGGCCAGGCTCTCAGGACTGGCCCCGTTGGGGCAACGTGACTGGCCGGCGGCCAGCAGCCTCACCCAAACACAGGCACTGGACAAAGCAGGCCCCCGCCACGTCCCCTGCGGCCCGGAGGGGAGACCTAGGCTGCTTCCCCATCGGGGGCCCCAGGGCCCCCCAGGACTGCGCTGTGGGTCACGGAGGAGGGCACCGTGCAAGCCTCTTTGCAGGTGTTGGAGACCCCTACTGAGCGTGGCTTCGGAGCAGGGCACGGTGGCGTCTCACCCGGCGTCGCTTCCAGGCAAGAGACAAAAGCACACCTGGCTTTTCAGGCACGGCGGCCGCCTCACCCGCACGGCCAGCGGCCGCCCACCACGATGCCAGGGTCTAGTCTGCAGCGCGGGCGGGCAGCAGGAGGGCCGTGCAGTCCGCCAGGCCCATGTGTGGTGATGCCAGTCCCCCTGGTGGCCGTGACACCCCCTCTCCGGAAGTCGGTGGCCCCACATGCGGGCCGGCACCCCAGGGGCTGCCGGGTGCCAGCTCCAGACCTCAAGGGGCCTCCAGGCCCCACGCAGCCTGGGGAGGCGTTGGTCACCCCAGAGGGTGACACGCCGGGCCGGCGGCCACTGCGTGGGGGGCTTTGAATTAGAAGCTGCTGCAGGAGGCCGCCCCCCCCCCAATCTCCCCCGCAGCAGCCAGCTGTGGGGCGATGCCCCTTCCTCGGGAGGAGGTGGGCAGAGCCCGGGCCCCGGAAGGGAGGCTGCGCGTGGGGCTCAGGCAGGCTGGGGGTCCCCTGCCGCGCCCACCCCACCCCAGGCCGGCCCGCCCGCCGCTGAGTGAAACTGCTGATGAGCAGCTCCGGCTGACCGCGGCTCTCAGGCGAGTGCTTGGCTGGACCCCAGCCCAGGGCTTCCCAGCCCCGGGGACGGGTCCTGGGGGAGCGGCAGGGCCGCCGTCGCCCGCGCCTACCCGCTGCTGGGGCTATTTTTATACTCTGCTCCCCGAGGGAGCCCTGGGCGGGCCTGTCCGCCCTGTCTGTCCGTCCGCCCCCGACCCAGCGCCTCTCTGCTGCCGAGCCCGGCGCGGCTTCCCTCTGGCACCGGCAGACAGGCTGCGCCCGGCATTCCACCCGCCTGCGGCCGCCCGTGAACACACAAGGAGCCCCCTCCACGCACCCCCAACGGGACGGGGCTTCAGGGTCCGCAGTGGCCCCTTCCAGATGCCCGCGGCCTGCCGCCCCCACCCCGCGTTCCTGCTGCTGTTCTCGCGGCTCCAAGGGCACCAGGTCCTTCCAGCCCCCACGGGCCTACGGAGGTGGTTCTGGAAGGACCCGGGCGTGAGGCTGGGATCTTGGCCTCCCGCCCGGCCTACCCCACTGCCCCGGACCGGGTCTGCCCTCAGCGCTCGGGGCCCGGGGCCTCCCGGGGCCGTGGACAGCCCTGGTCTCGCGTCTGGAGCTGAGACGCCACGGGAGGCAGCTGGGGGGGACAAGGGAGAGCGGGCGAGGGGCAGCGTCTCCCAAAGGTGCTGTGGGCCCAACGTGGGCCTCCCTTGTGTTCCCAAACCAGTCCTGTGGGACCCCAGGTGCTGCCCCAAGGGACGCCACGGGACGCCCGCTTCAGTGCCCCCTGCCCCGCGGGAGAGCAGGCTCCTGACCCAGGTGCCTCAACTGTCCCCGGCCAACGCCTCTGCCCCGGGGCCGCCGGGGGGCGCGGCCGAATCCGGACGATCTGAGAAGGCAGCAGCGACGCGTCGCCGACGGCCTGTGGCCTGCCCAGTGAGCGACCGAGCAGCGGAGGACGGACAGGAAGGCTGGCAGCAGAGCCCAGGCAGGCGCCGCACAGGGGTGGGCGGGCGGGTGGACGCCACTGAGGGCCACGCTCAGGTGGGACGCGCCCCCACAGATCCTCGGGGCCCTAGAGGAAGGGGCGTGGGCGCTGGGGACCGAGACCTGGGGATGCGTTGCCGGTCTGGCCGTGGGGCGTCCTTGACCTGCTGCCCCGGGGCTGTCCCGGGAGCCACGGGGCCCGCGTGGGGGCTGAACGAGCTGTGGCTGGCCGAGGTGCCTGGGCAGCCCCCCGCTCAGCAGGGTGGGAACCGCGGCCCCTCCCCCAACGCTGTCCCCAGAGCCCACGCGCGGGGTGGTGTGGGCTTCCGCTCCTGAGATCACGGCCACCCTCCCAAGGGGCGAGGGCTGGTGCAGAGAGGAGCCCCCGCGTCCTGCTGCCCTGGGTGCTGGCTGGAGCCCGGCCGCCGCCTCTCGCCCCGCGGCTGCTGAGTCATCCCCAGTGTACCCCCCCGCCTCCCCATCCCTGGCTCCGCTGGCCGCCATCCGCTAGGGCGGCCACGGTGAAGGTCGCCCCCATCTCCAGCACCGGGCCCACGCTGCCCGCTGCCCGCTGCCGGGGCCACAGCACGTGCCAGGCCAGCGCCGGTGGTGTGAGGGGCCTCCGGCCTCAGCTGCAGGGGGTGGTGCTGGGGCGCCCAGCCAGCAGGTGTGTCCCCGGTGCAGCTTCTGGACGAGTCCTCCTGGGCCTGAGCCAGTGGGCGCTGGGGCTGCGCCCCGCAGCCCTGAATGCGGCCTTTGTCAGGGCGGGGGTGGGGGCGCCTAGCAGGGAGGGGAGGCATCTGCCGGGCCCGTGCGAAATCCTGGGGGGCTGCGGGCATGCAGGCAGGGCTGGCCTGGGGCGGGGGCCTTGGCTGGGAGCCTAAGCTTGGACGGATGCCCTGCGGCGGGTTTGACTCTCAAACCGTTGAGAAAAGTAGAAAATAAACCCCCTCCCGCGCCGCCCGGCACTGACCGCTCAGCTTTTCCAAAGCCTTCAGAGGGGCCTTCGGGCGTGGGCACCTCAAGGGGCCCGCACACCCCGAAATCTCTGCAGCTGCTGCGGGGGCGGGGGAGGCGTGCAGGCCACCTTCCACCAGAGCTCCCTCCTCCGGGGGCAGGGACGAGGGCGGCCCGGGCGGGGCCGCATCCCGCAGGCCCAGGGCACCCGGGTCGGGCCCGGCTTCCCCTGCGTGAGTGGGACGCGCCACCACCTGGGTGCACTGCCAGCCCCCAGGGCGGGGCCACGTGGCACTTGCTCGAGGTCACTGCCCCCGCGCGCCTGCCTTCCTGGAAGGCCCTTCCCCACGGCCCCAGGCAGACCCTGCCTCTGGCCCGCTCCCCCACCGCCAGCGTCCCCACCGCCCTGCACGTTAGCTGCACCCCTGGGAGGGTGGCCCAAGAGGGGCCCGGCTGCCCTGGTCCCTGAGTGCCGGCTGGAGGCCCCCGGCAGCCAAGCCAGGGCATCCGGGCCCCTGAGAGCCTCACCCCGGGCAGAGGCGCCCCTGGCTTCCCGGCTGAGATAAGCCCCAGCCCCAGGGAGAAGTGTCTTCTCGTAGCCAGTCCTGACCCCACTCATCCCCCGCCCCAGGCCCCGGATCGTGCCAAGGTGTTGAGGGGACGCGTTGCTTGGGGGGAGGCTTGTTCTGGGGAAAGCCGCCAAGGCCTTTGTTCTGCGCACTCGGCTCTGCTCCAAGCCACGCCCCCAGGGGCCAGCCCAGCGCCAAGCCTGAGCCGGCTGCGAGAGCTTCCTGCTGCTGCGCAGGAGGTCGGGGCCCTGCCAAGCTGCCTTTTTGGGGTGTGATCCCCACTCAGCCCCTCGGTCCCGCTGCCGCCTGCCTCTTGCCAGGACGCCCCGCGGGAGCTGTCCACAAGCAGGGTGCTGAAGAGGCGCGCGGCGGGCGCTACGGCTCTGCTACACGCTGGCCCACACTCGCCCACACCCGCGCGCACGCCCCCGCATCGCCCCCACGGCACGCCCCCCACGTGCATGCTGAGGGCCCCGCCGGCCAGGCCTGAGACAGGAGGTCCAACCCTTCCCGACCGAGCTGTCGCAGGACCCATCCTGAGCCCTGTCCCAAGCTCTGTCCCGAGCCCCCCGACCCGACCCCCACAGAGGCCTCCCGCCCCCAGCTCTTGTTTCCGGGCAGTGGCCATGAGAGGTAGCTGTGGCCTTCCAGGAGCGGCCACTCTCAGGTGACCGGCTCACCAAGGGCGCCCCCAACGGGACAGGAGGCAGGACAGGGAGACAGACTAGACACACGCTGGGGCCACCCCCGCATCCTTGTTCTGGGAATTAGAGCAACTCGCGAGGAGCAGCGGCCCCTCAGACCCCTTCCCCCTGAGGAGGCCAGCGGGGATCCGCGCCCTCACTGGACACCTGCCTGCCCCCAGCTCCCCCTCTGCCCCAGGAGGTCTCTGCGGGGGGTGGGGGCAGGAAGTGCCAGGTGGGGCCCGTGAGCTGGGGAGGGGGCTGCTGTCAACCCCCTCCCAAGAGGCCCCTGCCCTTCACCCCAAGAGCCGTGGAGGGGCCACCCCACAATGCAGTGGCCCCACACGGCGGCCGCCCAGAGGTCAAGCAAATGTCAGAGCCAGGACAGCCCTCCAGGAGGCAGGGCGTGGAGGGCATGCTCGGCTCTGCCCACAGTGGCCCTGGGCCCTCACCGGCCATCTGTGGCTTGAAAGCTGCCATGGCCAGGGGTGGGGTGGGGCAGGGCACCCTCGGGGGCTGCCCACTGCTGAGCGCAAAAATCAAGGTCAACCTCTGCCGCTGCAGCCTCCAGCACCGTGGACTTGGCTGGCGTCTCGCTGATCATGAGCCCTCCGGGAAGGGGCAGGGGTTCCTGAGCCCCGGATGACCAGGTGTCTGTCCCCCGGGGCTCGTCGCCGAGGGCGGCCTCTCGGCTGGTCACCCTTCTTTTCGCAGGCGGAGCTGGGGCCGCACCCGGCAGCCCCAGACCCTTCCTGCCCTGTGTGTTGGGACCCTCCGAGTCCAGGCGGCTGGAGGGGCCAGACCCAGAGCCCGGGTCAGGCAGGCGTCCCATCTGGCGGGCCATGGCCTGACTGGACTGCAGCTCCCATGCACATGGAGCCTCCCAGGGCGTCTTCCGTCCCTCAGCTGCAACTTCCCGGCCACTGTGGGGTGGGGCGGCCGGGGTCCGATCCACTGAAGGACCCGCTTTTCCTCCAGGCGGGCGGAAGTGGCCGACTGCACTCACCTGAGGATGAGAGGGTGGCCGGGAGACCTGCTGCTGGCACCGAGAGCTCCTCCGCAGGGCTGGGGGGGGGGCAGGCCGGGCAGGGCTTAGGACAGCTGGCCCTGCCGTCACCTGAGGCCCCAGCTCTTCCCACGCGGCTGCCGCGCACAGGAGGCCAGCACCAGGTGGACAGGCACCATCCCTGCTGCTCCAGGTGGACGCTGGGGCTCACTCCTGCGCCTCAGGCCCCTAGTAGGGGCCGCTGTGACCCCGCTGGGGCCCCGGGCCCACTGTTGCTCACCCAGGAGGGTTGGGGCAGGTGCCACCAGGTGCCGCCAGGCCATGGAGGGCCCCGCTGGTCCAGGATGTTCCCGGCTGTGGGGCCTCAGTGGGGGCAGAGCAGCTTCAGGGTCCCTGCCGCGTAGCACCCCAAAGCCAAGAGGAGGGCAGTAGCCTGGACCTGGAAGGCCTTCCACGTCACAACCCGCCCCTCCAGCTGGCTCTGGGGCAAGGGAGGAGAGGCCAGACCCCGAGCTGGACTCTGCAGCGGCTGCAGACACATGGCTACCGTCGGCCGTCCCGGGGCGGTGGTGTCAGCTGGACGTGCGGGCAGTGCAGCAGGGCCCCGCCGCCATGGGGGATGGACGCTGCAGGGGCCTCCTGGGCCAAGCCGCTCGGCAGCAGGCAGGCGGGAGTCCAGTTCCGGGAGGGCTGAGGGCAGCCCGGGCCACTGTCCTGGAAGGTGAGTGCCCAGTGACCTGGTAAGGACGTGGAGTGGACCCAAAGGGTGACCTCGAGGAGCCCAGGCCGGGTTCTGGGGTGCCAGGAGCCCCCTGTGGTTCCCACGGCTTGTGGCGGGCAGCGCTTTCGTGGCGCTGACGGTGCTGGTCGGCCTCCGCGGGGCCTGGGGCCCGTGTCCTCCGGCAGACGGCGGCGCGGTCAATGCGCAGCTACAGCTGGTTGAAGGGGACCAAATCCATCCAACAGTTGATTTGGTTCCATTTTACCAGCTTTAGCAAAGCATTTGGGTCCTGGGTCCGCAGGAGACAGCAGAGACGTCCTCGGAGGCAGCTCCCCGGTGGGGCGGGCGGGGCCGAGGCGCCACATGTCCCTGATGCTGGTGCACACACACATGCACACCCTGGCACACACGCATGCACGCACACGCAGCCCCTCCTGCACCCCAGGACTCACCTGCGGTCCGGGTGTTCGGCTGAGCCCTCCCCGGCACTGCCCCCACGGCCTCCCTGGCCATCCCCGCCTGACTGCCCCGGGCCTGCACCCGCCCCTCAGCCCCGGGCACCCAGGGCCTGGCCCTCGGGGCCCCATCTAAGGCAGCAGACCTGGCGGTCAGGGCCCGCGCAGGGGGTCCCAGCTGGCTGGCGGGAGGAAGGCGCCTCTGCCTCCCTTCTGGCTCCTGGGAGGACCGGGGTATTCCAGCCGGGGCCTGTGTGGCCGTGAGAGGGGAAGCTGCCCCCGGGGCCCTCTCCCCACCTGCCAGGCTCAGGAGCGAGCCAGAGGTCAGCATGAGCACCGGGCCAGGCCGGCTGGGCGAAATGGGGTTGGGGGGAGACATTTCCTTTAAGAAAATTCATTTCCTGCTGCCCAGTCCTTCAGAAGGGACGGCTGGTGGGGAGTGGCCTGGGCAGTGCTGGGGTAGGACGTCCCTCTGGGGGTGCGGATAGGCCTGAGCAGCTGGGGGTGAGCCCGCCCCTCGCCCTCGCCTCGAGGCTCATCCCTGCTGCCCCACCCGCTGCCTCCCTCTGGGCCTGCCCGGTCCCGTCCGAGCACGCTGCCCACGCCGGGGCTGCTCAGGGTGAGGAGCAGGAGGCCCTGACCGCGGCCCGGCCTGCAGGGCCCTCCGCAGGACAGAGCTGGGCTCTGCGCAGGGCCCACCCGGGGCCAGCTGCCTACAGCCCTCCGCTGACTCGGGGAGCAGAGGGTGCACTACCCGGAGCCCCCAGTGGCCCCCCAGCATTTGCGCCACGTTGAGACTCTGTGGAGGCGCTGACCAGGGCTGGGAGTGCGCAGGTGGACAGTCACCCCAGATCCCTCCCTCCCAATCCCAGCGCAGGACACGCGCTCGCCCTGCCCCTCAATTTCAGGCTGAGATCCCCAAGCAGAGGCCCCCCTGTCAGAGCCCATCTCTGGCCTGATCACCGCTGCGGGCCGGGCTGCCCCGCGCCGCCGGGGACACCTGGTCCACGGGGACACCTGGTCCACCTCTGGCTGCGAGGAGCCTGGGTGTTAGTGTGAGAGTTTGGCCCCCGCCGCCCCCGGGGCCCACTGGGTAGCCCCTTGGCCCCCCAATTCTTCTTATGTGTTTTTTTCTTTTCTCCGAAAAATCTAGTGTCCCGAGGGCCCTGGGGCCTCCTGAACAGCCCATGGCTCAAAGGCCAAGAGCTGGGGAGCCCCCTTCCTAGGACCCCCCCTTGTGTTCTTAGCCACGCACCCCCCTGCGTGACCTGGGGCTGGGCTGCACTGGGGCAGCCCAGCCCCTCATGTGAGCCCCGGGGGACTCTGGCTGCTGGTCCAGGAGGCAGCAGAGGGCCTTGCCCCGAGGCCCCAAGGCCCCGAGGGAGCAGGCAGTGTCCCCGCGAGACCAGCCTGGACTCGGCATCCCACTCTGCACCCCGAGAGTGGTGGGTGAGACCTGCCTGGGGACCTGCCACTGGTCAGGCAGCAGGCCGGTGCCCAAGCAGGGGCCGGGGGGCTTCCAGGGAGGCCCCCACACCGTTCTCATTTTCCCAGGGCGCCCAGAGGACCAGGCTGCAGCAAACAGCTTGTGCGTGTTCTGAACCAAACAGTTAAACAGGTTTAAACAGCTGCTGATGGAGTCGCCCACATAGGACGTCCACTCAGTGCTTTTAGGCAGCACCCGGTGCCGGTGTGGAGAGTCGCCACCCAGAGGTGCAGCCGCCGTGACGGAGGGGGCGGGCGCGTCCGGCTGCCTACGATCCCTTAGATGCCTGGGGCAAGGGGCCTGCCCGCCGCCCGAGCCTCGGCCCGCAGGTCCCTCCGCACCTGGCCAGGCCGAGCCAGCCGGGGGCCGCAGACCCCAGGCCCTCCGGGCAGGCCCCGCTCGTGCAGTGGCTGACTTGTGCTGGTGCGCCGCCCAGCGCTGGGCCCCGGGGCTCCCGGGCTCTCTGGGCCTCCGCTCCCCCACGGGGTCAGCAGTCCTGGCTCGCGAGGGCACCGTGGCCGGCTTTCCTCTCACGAGGGCAGCGGCGGCCGTGCCCTGGCCGTGCTGGCCTTGGCCCCGGGGGCAGTGGAATAGCGTCCACTCCGGGCAGGAGCCCCGCACGCCCCCACCCTGGGCAGGCGTCCTGACCCCGCCAGGGCCTCAGCCAGAGCCCCCAGTGAGGATGCCAGGCAGCCCCCAGCCAAGCACAGGGCCTAGGGCGGACGCCAGCAGGCCCCGCCGACCAGCCACCACCCGGGCCCCACAGGAGGGCCGCCCACCCCACGCTGGGGCACCTTGTGTTTTTGCTCTGGTGCTTTTAAAATTTAAGCATCAATAACCCAGTAGCAACATTACCTATTAGCACTCAGAATCACCACGGAATTAATTTTTAATTCCAGATTTTGGTTAATTATTAAAATAAATAGCAGAGAATTACGATGAGCCCCAGGAGCCTGCAGCCCGGTCAGGTCTGCGCTGAGAAGCTCCGGGCTCTGCTGGGGTGTCAGGGACCCGGGGACCCCGAGAGACCCACACTCACAGGCAGAGGAACGTCCGCCCCCGACGCAGCCAGCCGGCTCCGTGGCTCCTCTGTCTACTCAGAAACCGCATATGATTTCTCAACACTGATAAAAGTTTAATACGGAGTTGCCTGGGTTTTTAATAAACTTGTCAACCAGAGGCAGGACAAATTGCCGGTCGTCCTAGAGATACACCCTGCCTCGAACGGACCCGAGCGCGGGCGGAGGGCGCACCTGTCCTGCTGTCCTTTGCAAAACCTGCGCGGGTCTCTGGTATTCTTATCTGAGAGGCAGGCCAGGGCGCGGGGGGATAGCAGAGGGGCAGAGGCACCTGGCCGGCCCCGGGGCAGGGAGGGAGAGCAGCACCAAGCACTGTGGGGACCCCTTGGAGGGGGCGCCAGCGGGGAGCTCCAGGGTGGAAGGTCTACCCTGCTTGACGGCCAGCAGGACCCAGGCCCAGCTGCACGCAGACCCCGTGTCTGGCCCAACTCTGCTGGGCTCCCACCCCACGTGCGGAAACCCCAGGCTCCCTGGGGAGGGGCTCAGCTGCTGGCCCGGGATGTGGGAGTCCAGTGGCTGGGTGGCCAGGCCAGATGGGGGGAAGGGCAGCGCCCACAGGCCAGTGGGCAGACCCCCTCCCATATCCCGACAGCACGCAGCCGGCTGGGGCCTTGGCCCTTGGGTGTGCACGGCCCTGCCCTTGGCAGTGGACAACAGGCCTCGGGCATGACGCCCCGCAGCAGTGGGGGGGGGGGCAGAGCCCGAGGGCCCAGGGCCTCACCAGTCTGTCCTTCCTCCCGTCCGCTGTCCCTGCAGCTGTGCCTGCGGGCACTCCGCAGCCGGTGGGTGCGGGGCCACCCCGAGGCTGCCCGGCTGAGTCTCCTGAGCTCAGCCCAGCAGGACAGCTGAGAATGCGGCTATTTATACCCCCGCCGGGGCAGCCGGGGACGGAGACACACAGCCACCTGGCCATATCTGGGCATGACCCTGGCCTACGGCCTGCCAGGAGGACGCGGCCAGCACGCAGCTGTCCTAGGTGCCCTTCAACCCCAGAAAGCGCCCACCAAGCCCCAGAGCAGGCTCTAGGGACAGCGGCCTCTCCCCTCCCTGCAATGGTGGGGCCGTGGTACCCACCGCAGGCACAGGCGTGTGCGCGGGCATGCAAGCGCGCACCTCACATGTCTGCTCCCGCCAGCTCAGCCGGGGCTGCCCCAGCCAGAGCTCTGGCCCACAGGGCCCCGACCCTTGGCCCCTGGGCCCAGGGCGACCTGCCCACCTGCCAGACACAGGCTTCCTCCCCGGCCCGGCTGGAAGGACATGGAGGCCCGAGCCCTGGACCCCAGTGCGTGTGCACTGGGCAGCTCCTCACAGGACCCGGCTGGCCAGAGGTCTCCTGGTCTCCCATCCCAGGGAGGAGGGGCCCAGCTTGACGCCCCAGGGGCAGGACCCCCACCCCGAGTCCCACCTAAGAGGCAGCTGCTACGGGGAGGTGACTCGCCTTGCCCTTGAGATGCCAGCCTGCCTGCTGCCCAAGCTGTGCAGCCACAGCCCCTCCCGTTGCCTGCCAAGTCTGCCCAGGGCCAGGGGCCAGGAGCTCTGGGCGCTCGGGCTGTCCCCACTGGGCACCCATGAACACCAGCCAGGGCAGCCCCTGCTCCGGCCGGCCGGGCTCTGGAACGCAGGGCCAGCAGCCCAGCCCAGGATGCGGCCAGGCCGGAGGCCTGACTACATTGTGGGTCCCCGGTCCCCAGCATCCTGCCACCTCTTCCTGGCCGGGAGCCCACGGCTGCGGGGCCAGGGGAGGTGGCTGAGGCCAGGTCCCCCAGAACCACCTGTTCTTGGTGCCCTCCCAGGGCTGCACTGGCCCAGAGCCTGGCCACCCAGGAGCATGGACACTCGGCAGAGGCCGCAGGAAGGGCTCCGCCACTGGACGTACCAGCCAGCTGAGAGAGCACAAGCCCTCCTAGAAGGGGTTCTTGGACGCCCGGCCCCGCCCACCCTACTCCCGCGTCCCCCTCAGGCAGGGCCGGGCACTATGGCCACGCTCCCTGGACGGGCTGTGGCAGCCAACCCCGTCCCGCAGCCCGCGAGTCACCCCAGCAGCCGCCACTGGTCCACATGTCATGGTGCACGAGAGGCCGGCATTTAGGAGCTAGCTAGCGCGCCCCTCTCCCTGCTCTCCCCGGGCCTCCAGATTCGAGGTCCCTTGGGTTGGGGTCTTGAGCCCCTCTTTGGAAGGGGGTCACCACGGCCTCGGCCACCTGGCTAGAGCAGTAAGGACAGCGGCCGGCAGCGTGCACCCCGCCGCAGAGCCAGGTCCTGCCCCCCGACCTCGCTCGGGGCTGAGCCGGCCCCTGGGGAGCAGCAGCTTCTGTGAGCCCAGAGAGCTGAACCGATTTGGCCTCTGGGGTCACAGCCCGCACTGGAGCGCCTGTCCAGCAGCGGGCCGGCCCTGCCGTCCTATGCTGTGGGCAGCAGTGTCCAGAGTGCTCTGCGAGGCCAGGGGCCTCCCACGGTGCTGCTGCAGGACAGCGCAGAGAAAGGGGGGCGCTGGCCCGCTCCCCACCAGCAGGCCCACCGGGGGCAGGGCCTGGCCAACCCCGAAAGGGGTGGCTCCCTTTCCTGCTTCAAGACTCCTGGAGGCCATGCCGTCCCCGCCCGAGCACACGGCCCGCCCCCATCCCCACCCTGAGGCGGCCACGCTGGCCCCGAAGGCTCTGCCCCCTGCAGAGCCCAGATGTGGCTCCTGCATGGGACCCTGGCCGGGTCGTGTGCCCAGGCAGCCGGACGCCGGGCACGGGCAATGCGGGCAAGCGGTGTTGGCCCAGCTGCTCAGGACACTGGAGCTGACCGCGCGCCAGCCCTGCGAGCCGCCCTGAGCAGCCCCGGACCACTGCCCGTCAAACTTCCTTCCAAAGCGCCGGTGCTGCTAGTCAGACACCACATCCTGCAATAAAGCCTTAATGCAGCGCGGGCAGGGGAAGGGGCCGTGTGTCTGCGGCCGGTGCCCGGCTGCTGCCCTCCCTGCAGCCGGAGCAGGAAGCCAGCGGGGCGGAGGTGACCTTCCTGGGGACGCAGGGCACTGGCCTGAGGACAAGCCCACCTCCACATGCCGGCCCTGCGCAGCGGGGGCCGAGGCGACCGTGAGCAGGGCCAGGTGCCGGCCCTCCGCACCCACCCCCCGGGACACGGTGCGTCTTCCGGGGCTCTCGGCAGGGCCAGGTGGCCGGGCTGACCCCAGAACCAACGTCTCCAGCATCTGAACTGGGGACTGCCCCACCAACCCCCTGCCACCCAGAGTCCTGCCGAGCCCAGCTGTGGGCGGGGCCTACGGGCACAGGCCCTGGAGGAGCCAGGAGGACACTGGAGCCGCTGAGGCCCTGGAGGACATGCCCTGGGCAGGGTTCCGGCCTCTCCGAGCTGCAAATGCCCCGACTGAGAGCCAGAAGCCAGAGGAGGGCGGATGCCCCACCCAGGCCCACCCTTCGCCCTGCCTGAGCGGACGGCCGTGGAGAGAGGCCCACGGGCCCCACTGCTCTGCCCCACTTCTGGGCGGCTCTGGGTCAGCCCCGCGCCCCAGCACAGCTCCTGGCAGGACTCAGCAGGCTGGGAACACCCGGCAGCCTCAACCAGGGGCTGCAGCTGGACAGCAGCGTGGAGAGCCGCATGGGGCCGCCGGCTCCTGCCGTCTCGGCTGGCACCCTCGGGAGCCAGGGCCCTGGAGTCTGGGCTTGGTCTCCCAGAGGCAGGTGAGCCTGGGTGCCGTGGGCACCTCAGTCCCCAGGGTGCTGCCCTCGGCCTGACCCTGGCCTGGCCCTTCCCCCTCAAAAGGCCTCTCCACATGGCCACAGCTCCCTCCCCCTCCTAGTCCCGTGCACCATCCCTGGGGGCTCCAGGCTCCTCGCCAGCCACTCGCAGCTCCTGCCCCACCACACAGCCCTTGCTGCTGGGAACAGCCCTCCCAGGGCCACAGGACGCGGAGACCCCGGGCGGCCACGCAGCCCCGGCCGCCAGCCCGCTGGGCCCCGCCTGCCACAGGGCCTCTGCCGCAGTCAGCACGTTGAATATTTAATGTCTGGCGAACGCTTCCACCTGCTGACACAGGCAAAGTGACAGAACAATACCGGCAGGGGACAAGGCCGCCCACCGACACCCGGCGGCCGCCCGCCCACCCGCCCCGCCTGCCGCCGCCGCGCGCCGAGAGTCCCGGCCTGAGACACGTACTTCTTTACATTCCACAGCTTGGCGGGACATGCGGCGCATAAAGAAGTACGGCCCCCAGGCAGGGGTCGCTGCGCAGGTGGCGCTGGCCCCTCTGGCCGCACGCTCCCCCCACGTGGCCTCGCAGGGCCGCCCTGCCCGCTCCGCGCCTCCGCCTGTGGGCAGATGAGAAAGTCCAGGCTGCCCCGCCCCGGCTTGCCCAAAGGGCTGTGCCCCTGCAGGCAGGTGCACCCCCGTGAGCTCCCCTTTGTGCCCCGAGAGCTCAGGCAGAGCCCAGCGCCCCCACACAACCCGCCCAACGCCCTCCCGGAGGACCAGACTGCACAGGGGCGCCCCGAAGCCTGAGGCGGGGCGGGCCTTACCTGGGCAGCTGGGCAGCTCCTGGCCGGCCCAGGTCCTTGTGCCTCCGGAAGCCCCTGCCCGGGCCGGACTCCAAGCTTCCTCCTCTGGCGATGACCGCGAGGAAGGCCGGGCAGGTGCAGCCTGTGTCCCCACAGGAAGCCGGGAGCTCCGGGGTGGCTGGGGCCTCGGTCTCCAGACGGCCACGGGGTGGCAAGAGGCTGGTGCTGGCCGTGGCTCCCTCTGACTGCCCTGGCCGATGCCTCCTCCTGTCCTCAGCCTCCCCCTCCGCGCCTGGCTGTGTCCAGCTCCACGTGGTCCGTCTGTGAAAGTGCTGGGTGCGAGGGGCTCACGCGGGCACCGGGGTGGCCCTGTGCCCTGCAGGGTGCCGCTGCGGGCACCCAGGGTGGTAGCCTCTGGCTCGTTGTGGCTGGGCCGGCCCCTACCCGGCCTGATCAATACCAATTTACAGTGAAAGGCAGGGTCCGCCTTCCTGTTAATGAATTTCCCTGGTGCTCACCAGCGGCTAATGACCGCGTTAAAGAGGGTTTAAGGAAACTTAGCAAGTGGCGAACTAAGCACTTTTGGGCACTTAATTGCATGGCGTGTTCCCACCACGTTTCAAGATCTCCCTGCGGTGGAGGACAGGCCCTCCGCCCGCCGCCCGCCGCCCGCCGCCCGCCCGCCCGACGCGAGGCCGGGTCTGACCCCATCTGGGGTCCGAGGCTCCCAGCAGCCAGCTGAGCCGGGTCGAGGGGAGGGGCCCACGGGCGCCACAGCAGCTGGGCCAAGCCCGGCGGGCCGGGGAGCCTGCCGGCGCGGTGGTCAGAAGGAGGTGGCGGAGGGAGAGAGCAGGGGATCCGGGGTGCCCAGGCCAGGGAGGGGTGGGGCACCTGGTGGGGACGGGGCCAGAGGCCCGGCCTGAACATGTCCCTCCGTCAGCAGGGCGAGGCGGTGGCCTGCCCGCCCCTCCCCAGCAGCCTGCCTGTCCCGGCTGGAGAAGGCCCTGGGGTGTCGGGCTGGGTCCCCAGGACAGAGCAGGGGCTCTGCAGAGCCCGAAGTGTGGGGTCCGGTCCTGAGTGGGGCTGCTGCTTGGCCGTGCCACACTTACACGGCCTGGGGGCTCTGGGAGACACTCCAGGAGGAGCCCCCAGGAGGAGCCCCGGCCATCCCCGCAGCTGCCGCAGCTCATCATCCTGGAGCCAAGGATGGAAAAGGGCGTCGGAGCCCTCGGCCCCCCTCGCCTGGGGAAGGGGCCTGAAGCCCCCGCGTCCTCGGGACACCTTCCTGAGGCTGGGCGTCCAGTTCCCACATCCTCTGACAGGAGATTGAGGGCGGGAGACAGGCCTGGCGCAGGGGCTGGCAGGGGCTGGACAGGGACTGGGGCTGTGTGCGGCCAGGGGCAGAGGCCGGGCGGGAGCTGGGTCTGGGACTGGGCTGGGGTAGGGGCTGAGGCTGGACTGGGCAGGCGTTGGCAGAGGCCTGGGGCTGGGCAGGGACTGGGGCTGGGCAGGGGTTGAGGCTGGGCTGGGGCCGGGCAGGGGCTGGGGCTGGGCAGGGACTGGGGCTGGGCAGGGGTTGAAGCTGGGCTGGCCTGGTTTGGGCTGGGGCTGGGGCTGGGCTGGGGCTGGGCAGGGGCTGGGGCTGGGCTGGGGCAGGGGCCGGGCAGGGCAGGGGCAGAGCCCTCCCCGGCGCACCCGCGGCCTGTCCCCAGGAGGCTCCCGGAGGACGCGGAGACGCTGGGCCCGAGGGGCAGGGGAGCCTGGGGTCGGCCGGGGCCAGGCGGGGCTGGTGCTCACCAGTGACGCCTCTTTCCAAAAGTTCCCAGCCTCGGCGGAGAAGGAGCGACCGGACCTGCCGCCTGCGGGCCGCGCGCCCTGCGCTCTGGACCCGCCTCCCCCGCGGCGGCCACGCGCTCCAGGCCACGGCGCCCCGGGGGGCCCTCCGGGCTCTGCCCACGTGCCCCCGCCTGGCGTGCAGCGGGGGCGCCTCCCCACGGCCGAAGGGCAGCCGCCCGGCCCGGCCCCCGCCCCGGCGCCCCCGCCCCGGCCCGCGCCCCCCGGCCCGCGCCCCCCGGCCCGCGCCCCCGCCGAGGCTGCAAGTCGCGGGGAGCCCCCCGCCGCGCGCCGACCCCGTCCCGCGCCCCCCGCGCCCGCCCGGCGCCGCCTGCAAAGTTGGTGCCGCGCGCCCGGGCGCGCCCCCCGGCCACGCTGGCTGCCGGCGCCGCAGCTCGCCAAATGCGGCGATGCCGCGCGCCCCGAGAAACTCCGGGCGCCCCGCGGCGCGCGAGGGCCGGCCCCCCGCCGGCGGGCGCACCCCTCCGCGCGGCCGCAAGTTTCGGGGCTGCCGGGCCGGCCGCGGGACTCACCCGAGCCCTCGGCCGGGCTGGCGACCGCGGCGGCGGGGAGCGCGCGGCTCCCCGGGCGGCGCCGGCTCGTCCTCCGCGCGAGCCGCCGCGAGGCGGGGGGCGGGGGCCGGGCTCCCTCTGCGGCGCGCCGGGCGGCGGCGGGGAGGAGACGCCCGCGCCCCGCTCGCACCCCGGCCGCCCGCGCCTGCGGCGGGCCGGGCCGGGCCGGGCCGGGCCGGGGCCGGAGCCGCAGCCGGGCCGGCGCGGGAGCAGAGGCGGGCGCGGGCGCGGGCGCCGCGGAGTTGGGGAGCCGCCCGCGCCCCGAGCCCCCGCCGACCCCGGGCCGCGTCCGCAGCGCCCGCGCCCGCGGGTCAGCGCCAGGTAGAGGTCACCGCGGAACAAAGGGGCGGGCCCGGCGCACGCGGCCGCCCTCGCCGGCGGGGGAGGGGCGGGGCGGGGAGGCCGGCGCTCACCTTGGCTCCGCGGCCAGGCATCCCAGGCACGCGCCGCCGGTGCCCCGCGCGCCTGCCCATATTTAGGCAGGCAGGGGAAAAAATAGCCCGGCGCCGCCACGCTGCCGGCCACCGCCGGCCGGCCGGAGGGCCAGCGCCATTGACGCCCCGGCCGGCCCGGCCGCCGCCCCTCCCGCGCCCGGGGTCCCTGTCTCCGGCCCCTGCTATTCTTAGCCCGGCCCGGCCGGAGCGCCCACTGCCGCCCGCTGCGCCGCCAGGTCCGGGGCGCCTGTCGGGGAGGGACGCTGCCCGTCCCCCCAGCCGGCCTCAGGGCCGCGCCCCGAACCCCGCGGGCCCCACCAAGTGCCCCACAGCCTTGGGCTTGGCTCAGAAGCAGGGTCCAGGGCAGTGGGGGAGCTGGCCCCAGCGGCGCCGGCCACAGGTCACCTTGATGGGGAGCGGGGCGCCCGCAGTGGCCGCCCTCTGCCGGCCTGTGCCCACATGGGGTCCACACGGGCGCCGGGCTGTGCCCACCGCAGGCCCAGCACCGAGGCTGATGTCCCCACGGTGCCACCGCAGGCCCCTCGGGTCTTCGGGTTCCCCATGGAGCTAAGGGGGCCCCCCTCACTGAGGGCCAGCGTGGGGCCCACACGGGGGGCAGTTGACGTCATACAGTCCGACCCTCTGCTCCAAAGGCCGCCCCCCAGCCACCCACCTAGAGGCCCTGCCCCCCGCCCCAAGACCCCGGCCGGGCCCAGCACTCGAGGACTCGGGGTGCACTGGAGAAGCTCGGTGGCTCCCCGGGGTCTGGCCCACCCCTCGCGGAGCAGCCCAGGGAGGGGGGGTGGACAACGGGTGGTCACACCACCTGACAGACTTGTGGTCGCGGGGGCCCTGCAGCAGTCCCGGAGAGAGGCAGCAGTGGACACCTGAGTAGCCGCAAGGCCAGGAGACGCCCAGCTCCTGCCCCCGGCCCGGCCGGGCCCTGCTTTCACCCCTTGGGGGCTTCAGCTGGGAGCACTGCATGCCCGACGCAGGCCCCTGTCTCTCTGCCCCCGTGACCTGGTCTCTGCCCCGTCCCCTTGGCCTCTGGCCCTGCTCCTGTGCTCCTGTGTCCTGTCCCCTACCCCCTGCCGCCGCCTGTGCTCCTGGCCCCTGCTCACCCCCTCCTCTCCTCTCCGCGCTCCCTCACCGGGCAGGGGCTGGAAATGGGGGGACATCAGAGGCTGGGCAGGGTCAGGGCAGCCAGGGCCCCTTGGCCAGGCTTGGGGGTGGCCTGTGGCTGACCTGCTCCCGTGAATGATGCTCCGAGGCATGAGGTGGGGAGGGGCGGGGTGTGGGGGTGGGGGAGTGGGGAAGGGGTGGGGTGCAGGGGTGGGGGTTCTGTCCCATTCTGGGATTGAATGTGGGGGAGAGGGAAAGCAGGAGGCTCAATGGCTGGCCAGCGGTGGGGGGCCCGGGCAGCTGGGGCCGCGGCTGGGGGTGGGGTGTCTGGAACCCCGGGGCTCTGTGTTGAGCTGAGCCGGGGTAGGTCTGGGTAGCTGAGTCGGGGGTTCTGTTTGGAGGCAAGAGGGGGTCAGGGAAGTGCCCCTGGAAACCAGGTCACACTCCAAGGAGGGCCCCCCATGCCTGCCCAGGCCACCTCCCCGGAGCACTGGTTCCCATCAGCGGTGGCTGAAGCCCCAAAGCTGCATCGTGGGGTCACCATGCCCACCCCACACCTGGAGCCCCAGTGACCAGTGACACGGAGGCCCAGCAGCTGCGCGGCTCCCTCCAGAGCACTCTTGCCTGGGGTCAGCCCCGCCACTGTCACCCAGCCCGGACTCGGGACCTCAGAAGGCGCCCCCACCCTGCTGGCACCCTCAGCCCTGCCAGAACCCCCTGCATCCCTCTCTTGGCCGAGGACCGAGCTCCTTCTGTGGGTCTGAGGCCCTGGCACTGGGGCTGCAGCAGGGCCCCTCACTTCTCCCGGGAGATAATGCACCACGTCAGGCGCCTGGCGGGGGCTCTCCCCACCTGCCCGTCGCCCCACCCCGACCACCTGCTGGACGGGGTGGGGATCCTGTTGGGCCACTGCAGCCCCAGTGTGCCTGGGCAGCAAGCCCCCAGGACTCCGCGCCCAGCCCCCAGCAGGGCCTGGATGTGCCCCATGCTCCTTCAGGAGCTCCCTCCAGGCCCCGCAGCCACTGGGCACCCAGAGAGCGAGGCCTGCAGGCCAAGGGGTGGACGGGCCGCCGCATCCAGCCACAGGGAGTGGCCCTGCCCGCTGAGTCTGGACGTCAGGCCAGGCCCAGCAGCCTTGCTAGATGCCCCACCGTGGCACGGGGAGCGGGGCTGCAGCTGAGGGCCCCTTGAAGCCGCCACCGCCAGGACGCCGCGTCCCACGAGACCCTGCTGGGTTCCCTGTTCCCCACGAGCCTTTAAACAAAACAGGGACAGCCCAGGGTTTCTGTTTTTTAATTTGCTTATGCTTTGAGACAACAACCAGGGCCTGTGTGGACAGAAGCCGCTGTGGGGCAGCCACGGGCAGGGCGGGTGGAGGGAGCCTGCAGCCAGCGGGCGCCCAGGGACACCGCTCTCTGTGGGGAAACGTGGCTCCCAGCCTGGGAGTCACCCCCCCCCCCACCAGCCCGGGGTGCCAAGGCGTGGCTAGGGCGGGGCTCTGCGTCGGCTCCGCGCTTGAGGCCGTGATGGCCGCAGGGCTGTGCCTGAAACTGGCCTGCCTCGCCACCCTGGGGGACCGGGTGCTGCTCAGAGGGCCTGTACCCCACGCGGCCCGCCCGGCAGACGAGCAGAGCAGCCAGGAGCTGGGGCGGGCTGCAGAGGCCGCTCCTCCGGGTGACACTGCCCGAGCAGAGCGAGGCGTGGGGTGGGGGGTCACCCTGAATGCCCCACAGGCAGGGAACACACCTCAGGAAAGAGAAAAGGCGGGTCCACAGAGAATTGGGGGCTGGACAGGTCAGAGGACCGAGGCCCACAAGGCCTGCGCCGCCCACAGGCAGCCCTTAGCTAGGTGGGTTGGCGGGGAGTGGGGGACGCTGCCAGGGTGACCCGCCCTGAGGGCTGCAGGGCCCCCCCCCGCCGTGCTGTCTGGGCTGCTGCTTCGCGTCCCCTGTGGGGACAGAATCGTCCCTCCCCGAAGAGGTCACCCTGGCGCCCAGGACCGTGGCTGTCACCGTCCCCGGCACAGTGCCTGGTGCTTGGGGACTTGAGGCGCGGGGGGACGCTGGACAGCCAGGGCCTGCGACCCTATCACGCCGCTCCAGGAGGCAGCGGGGGAGGACCAAGCAGAGGTCTGGGAAGAGGCGGGAAGAGGCTATTTGGCCATGGGGGACCCCTCCCCGCCGCCCCCCAGTTCCCGCACCCCCTCCACCTCGTCCCCGCCCCCATAACCCTGCCCCCAGGGCCCCACTCCTTGACCCCACCCCACGGCCCGTGGGGTGGGGTCAGGGCGAGGGCTGCGGGTCACTGGCGAGGGCGGGGGTGTGGGCGGGGCCGGCCCCTCGGCGGTGACCTTGGCCTGCTCTGCGGCAGTGGGCGGCTCCGGCGGGAGCTGCGCTATTGCCCAGTCAGTAGAATCCGATTATGTCATTGCAGAGATGGTCGGATGCCAGGAAACACGGATTTCCTCCCGCTGGCCCTGGCCGCCCCGCCCTGCGCTGCCCCTTCGCGCTGCTCCCCCCCCCCGCCCCCGGGCACCCACGGAGCACGGGCTGGCGGGCGCCTGCGGGCTCCGGAGGGCGGTCCCATCCCAGATGCCAAGGTGCTCACGGGGTGCCCCGGCCAGGGGCAGCACCTCTGGAGCCCGGCCCCTCCCAGAAGCAGCACCAGCCCCCCTGAAATGGGTCCTCTGCGCCCCCTTGGCAGGAGTGACGCTCACCCGTCGGGGACATTGCTGAGCCCACACTGGGCGCACGCGGAGCTGAGCGGGCGGGGGGCTCGGCCCCCTCCAGACAGGTGGTCACCCGAGGCCCAGCGACGGCAGGGTCACGGGGCGGAGAGGGGACAAAAGGCCCCCGGAGCAGGGCCCCTCAACCCGGGCTGGGCCTGGAAGCTGGACCTCAGCGGGCCCCGGCGGGCAGGGGGCCCGGACGCCCCATCAGGCCGCTTTGGGAAGCTGCCATCAGCGGGCGGGGCTCCCGGCCGCACCTGCCCAGACCAAGAATAGCCTTTCCCCCGAAGCTGGCCGTGGGGGTATTGGGGAGCTCTCACCTTCCTTCCAGGTGGGGTGGAGGGTCCAGGGGTGCCGACCCAGACCCACCTCTGCCCCGCTGACCAGGGCAGCCGCCTCGACGCCCTGCCGCTGGACTCGCTCCCGCCTGCGTCACCCCCGCTCTGGCGACCAGCCCCAGCTGCGTCCTCCTCGGCCCGAGCCCCGCGGCCCCAAGCCAGCTCCCTGGGTCCGCCGTGGCCCAGCATCTTCACTGCGCGTCGTGACCTGGGCTGGGCTTCTGCCCGGAGGCGGGGCCTGGGCCGAGGCCCCCCAGGTAGGTCCTGAGGGGCCTCGGACCGGCCCCTGCCCCCAGGTGGGCTCCAGGCGGGCCGCCCGCGGCTCCCAGAGAGGGCCTAGGGCTGAGCTCGCACCGCGCACTGGCGGGCGGCCGGGCGAACAGGTGGGGCAGGCAGCTGATTTCCGGTGCCCCTCACCCCAGAAAGCCGGGCACGGGGCACAGGGTTCTGATGCGTGCGCAGCGCAGCACGGGCGCCGGAGGCCGGGGGTGGCCCCGCATCACCGCTCCGGGCAGCCCCCTGCTCGGCGGTGCCGAGGGCCTGGCGGAAGTCACGGGCCTCCCGGAGCTGGGGGCGGGCTGGTCCCAGGCGGGCCAAGCTCACAGGGGCTGGCCTGGACCTCGCGAGGGCATTTCTGGGGCAAGGTCAGCCCGGAGCCGGCGTGGCCTCCCGTCCGCCAGCGGCAAGCCCTCTGCAGCTGCGCTTCGGGTGGGAGGCTCAGGGCCGGGCTGCGGGGTGGAGGAGCAAGCAGGGGCCGAGTCCACTTTCCTGGCAGGGACCCCGTGGTGCCCCGTCCCAGCCAGGCCTGGGAGACCCCCCACGGCGCTCACCCGCTCACCCTCAGCTCAAAGAGCAGAGCCCCAGCCCCACCCCAGGCCGGGAAGCGAGGCCACCCAGGCCGCCCCGCTCCTCTGGGGTCCAGGCAGGCGGATCCCCACCCGACCCTCCTCCCTGTCGGCTCGGCTCTCCCAGCGTCCCCCTCGCAGGCACGGCGCTGGGTCTGGACCAGCCCCCCGAGGGGCCCTCGTCAGCGCCCCCCCGGGCCCCCTGCAGAGACTCTGCTCTAGGGTCCGGCGTGGCCGAGGGCCTGGGGGAAAACGTGCGGGCCCCAGGGCCATGGCTCAGCCCGCGGCACCGCTCGGGGTGGCCCCCACGGCGCTGGGATGTGGGGTGCCGGCTGCCATGGGGAGGCTGCCTGGTGGAGCCCTCACCCCGAGCCCTGGCCCCGGGGCTGCCCCGCGCGTCCCCTGCGAGTACTCAGGGGCATCGCGCTGACGAACGAGGGTCTGAGCAGCGGGGCCGGCTGCTTTGCAGAGACGCTGCTGAGGGGAGAGGCAGGGGCCGGGCCGGGATACCCCGGGCCCTTCGACCCAACCCCCGGAGAATGAAACCCGATTACGAAAGGCCCAGGGCCCAGCAGACCCCGGCCGGGCGACAAGCAGGCCCACGGCGCCAGGGCCCCAGGATCCCTCACGCTGGAGGGCGCAGGCCGGCCGGATGGGCGGGGGAGTCCCCTAGCACCGTGCCTGGCCCTGCAGATGGCCCTGTTCCCTCCAGGGGACCGGAGCACCCCAGGGACCCCACCCCCACTAGCACCCTGGGGCCCACGAGGTCCTCTCACACACAAGGGCCTCCGCCAGCCTGGGTGGAGGGGTGACGGGACCCCCCAGTGCAGGCGGGGCCACCTTGGGACTGTTGATGAGGCCCCGGGGCATCACCCTTCCCGGAGAGGAGACAGTTACACTCGCTCGAGACCCAGCTGCCAGGCCCGGGGGCTGGGTGGTTCTCAGGCCCAGTGATGTCCACGGACCCTCACACGCCGGCAACCAGCCCCGGCAGCTGCCCTGCTTCTGTGGGTGCGGGGCGATCCTGGGGGAGAGCTGGAGCGGGTCAGGGCAGCAGGAGGCTGGGGACGGCAGGGGCCCCGGGAGAGGCCCCAGGAGGGCTGAGTCCAGCCAGACCCCCCACCTCGGAAGAGGCAGGTCTAGGGGTTCCCAGAGCCACCGTCCACATGCCCATGGCCGCAGCTGGAGTGCCACCTTGGTCACCCCACAGAAACCCCACAGGCAGGGTCACCCCCCTCAGGACAGTGGGGAGACTGAGGCACAGACTTGAGGGCCGGAATTCAGTGCGGACCTGGCTCATGCCCCGCCGTGGCCCAGTTGGGGCTGGATGTGGAGGCCCCAGTGTGGTCGGGAAGCGGAGTCCCCGAATGCCCCTTCCTGCTGCGGTCCAGCCCCACCTGCCCACCCTCCGGGCGATGGCCCCCAGAGAAGCCAAGGCTGCGGCCACCAGCAGGCACGTCCAGCACACAGGCCACGAGGCTTGCCTGCCAGGTCTGCCTCCCCCAGCTTCAGGCCAGCCGCCGGCTCCTGCCCTCCTGCACCTGACCGGGCACAGCGCCGCCCGCTGCATGCCCTCCGGGCCGCAGAGCCCCACCAGAGCCCCACCAGGCAGCTCCCCCTCCTCCCACAGCTGCTCCTGCAGTGTTCACCCTCCTCAACTGTGGCCACAACACACTGCCCGGGCACCTCCAGACCCACAGGTCCCCGCTCTGGCTGCGCAGAAGCCGCGCCCCCAGCAGAGTGACCTCCAGGTGTGGACAATGGCCTTTGCCACAGGAGGCTCTGGCTGCCGCTGAGACACCCACCCTACTTCTCCCTCTGGGCTCTCCCCCGGCACAGCCGAGTGGCTGCCGTGTGCCCAACGTTGCTCCAGCCCTGGCACCTCCAGACCCCCAGTGGGTCACTTTCAGGGAGGGGCAGCACGAGCACCCACCGGCGACCATGCACACTCCCGAGGGAGCCGTGGCAGAAGGCACCCAGCGGGTGTCACCCTGACAAGGTAGTCTGGGGAAACTTCTCGGAGGAGGTGTCCAGAAGCCGCAGGTGCCCAGCCTCGTGCACAGAGGGGCAGGGATTGGGGTGCAGCGCTGTCACGGCTCGGGAGGGGGCCTGGGCCCTGCCCTGGGGCTTCAGTGGGGGTCTGGTGGAAGCTCGCGTTTTCTCCCCACACCGCCCATGGATTCCCTCAAGTCTCGGGGCTCTCTCTGGCCATCATCACCCTGCCCGGAGCTGGGGCCCGGCCCCACCCGGGCCGGCCTGAGCTCAGAGTTATATTAGGGGTAGCAGCAGGTGGTGGGGAGGGCTCCGTAACCAGATAAGACCACGGGACGCAGTTGTTGGGCAGCCGGATTTATCCTGCCCGGGTCAGCTGCCGGGCTCCAGTTACAGAGCCTGGCTGGCCAGCCAGCGCGGGCCCCGGGGCCCGGCAGCTGCAGGGTGGCGGGGCGGGGCTTCCCCAGGAGTGCGCTCACCGCACAGGGAGCCAGTGGACAGCATGCGGGGGCACCAGGGAGGAAGGCACCACAGACCGGCACCCTTGGGAACCCACCACATTCACATTTGGATCAGAGGGATGCATGCCCGCCAGCCAGGCACAGTGGCCACAGCACGTCGGCCCGTGCACAGAGGGGCTCATGGGGCCACGCCTGGGGGAGTGGGGCACTGGGGCTGAGGGGTGGGGCTGCCGCCATGTCCCCCAGACATCATCGGTGTCTGCAAGAGCAGGTCTCCCGGCCTCTGTTCTCAAGGCCAGCACCACCCTGCGGCCAGTGTGACCTGGAGCCCGGGCTCGCTGCTCAGCCATTCTGGGGGGTCCTCAGCTGCTGTCCCACTGTGCCAGGTCTGGCCATCCTGGCCAGCAGCAGGAGCTGCAGCAGCCGAGGGCAAGGCCAGCATCCTCTCATGGGCCACCCGGAAGGTCAGGGGACCATGCCCACCACGGGCCTGCTGTGCCCATGGACTGCCTCCCCTCCCCCCAAGGTGGAGCTGGCCGCCCCAAGCACATCCTGGGGGTCATGGGGCCATGGGCAGACTCCTGGAGTTCTGGCAACATGTCAGGGTGGGGACAGGGGTTGGACAGGGCTGGACAGGGAGGGGCAGGGACCAGCAAAGGGGACTCATGGGCCTGCCCATCTATGAGGGACCAGGAGGGGCGGGCAGTGCAGCCCAGGCCACTCACTTGGAGACCCCCAGGAAGCTGAGTCCCCTGGCCTTTGGGGTTGACCGAGTGCCCACCAGGGTAGGACCTGGGCAGCACTGACCAGCCTCTCTGGGTTTTGTCTGGGAGGCAGAGAGGCCGGCGGTGTGTGACCACTCAGGCAGCCGGGGTCTCAGGGACACTGCCATGTGGGTGCCAGAACCCCATTGGCACGCGGTCCACAGTCCACCAGGTGGCTCCTGCGGGCCCCCAGGGCGTGCAAGGGGTGGGCGCTGGGGCCTCGGAGGCGCGGGGACTCGGAGCTGGGTCAGCCAGATGCAGGCAGGCCCGCTCACCCCAGGAGACCAGGGCGCCGAGGGAAGGCCGGCCCTCCCGGCGCCATGCCCGAGCCGGGGCAGCACAGACACCCCACACACGCGGCTCACGGCGGGCACCTGTGCCCACTCGCTCCCGCGCACCAGCAGACGCTCGGCCCTGGGGCTTCGTCGCGGGCTTGGGCCAGGACGCGTGGCGCTGGGGCGCCCCCTGGTGGGGAGACCCGCCCGCCTGGGCAGCGGCACCGGCTCCCTGCTTCTGCGTGGAGTGGGGGGGTGCGTCGGAGCAGCAGCGCCACTTGGGTGTGCGTTGGCGTCAAGCGCCGAGGAGGACCGGCCACTGTTTCCTGAACGCTGGATTGGAAAAGAAACGGCCTCTTTGCAGGCCGGGCCCGCCCCACTCACACTGACCCCGCGCCCTGGGGGCCCTGGCGCCCAAACTGCAGGGAGGCCGCACCCAGGCCCCCTCCCCAAGGTGGCCCTGCCCCTGCAGGCCAGACCCCGGAGCCCTGCGCCGAGGCAGACACCCCAGCCAGGACAGGCCTGGGCCAAGGGCAGGGGCTGCCCCACCCGCCTCCCCCCAACCCGCAGGAGTGTGGGCTTGGAGGCTGCCAGGAGGGAGAGGCCGTTCAGCCAAGGGGCCCTCCCTCCTCCCGGAGCACTCAGTGCACCTGCGAGGGGAGCCCAGCTGGAGCCCCCCCCAACCCCGAGGATTTGCCTGGTGTCCCTGGGGCCTGGAGCTGGGTCCAGCCTGCATCCACTCAACCCCTGAGGGCAGGACCGCTGGCCTCGGGTGGGACAGAGCCCGGCCTCAAACACCTGCCTCCAAGCCCTCCTGCACTGCAGAGAGGCCGCCCACCCCTGGGCCTTGCACCAAGGGCGGTGGGGTCAGCCTTGCCTTACCCCATCCCCATGGGGAGAAAAGAGTGGCCTCGTAAATGCCTTCCAGAGCCCAGGCAACCCTCACACCCCGCAGGACTGGGAGCCCAGCGGAGAGCCCTGCTGACCAGGGCACCTGGCAGGCCCTCCTGGCACCCCCCCCCAAAGTGCAGGAACCTCGGGGGCAGGCAGCAGGGGGGCAGGAGCAGCCCTCCGCAGTCCCCCATGAGGGTGGGGTCGGGACCCTCAGGCCAGCGCCGGCAAGGCAGGCTTCCTGGAGGTGGCAGCACCTGGCACAGCCGGGCCATTAGCACGGAAGCCACAGCTCCCTGGGGCACAGACACCCCCCGGACTTCCCGCAGGGGGCCGGAAGGCTCTGAGGACGGGCACCAAAGTCCACCATAGCTGGGCCCCCTCCGGCTCTGTCCTGCCCCTCTCTCCTCCCCGGCCGCCCCCCAGGCAGATGCCTGTCTGCCCTTCCCTCTGCTCGTCCCAGCTCCTGTCCATGTGCGCTTTGGGCCAGAAGACAGCCTGTCCATCCACCAGCACGGCAGGTGTGCCCTCTCGCCCACTCAGTCCCCAGGCTAGGGAGGGGGCGGGCAGGAGGGTGCTCCCCAGCGTCCCTCCACTGAAGGCCGGCCGGGAGCAGCCAGCAGAGGGCACTGTCTGCCCAGGTTGGCAAGGCCATCTGGCCCCCTAATCACTGTGCCACCAGGCCTGGGAGGCACAGGGGTCCTGCGCAGGCGGCGGCACCCACCACCCACACCCAGCTCCCGAGGGACTCCAGCGCCAGGGACCGAGGCCCCTGCAGTCCCTGCTTTGGGGGGACATCCAGGCGCCCAGGGGTGATGACCCTAACACAGCACTTGGCCCATCCACCCTCCAGCCGCCCAGCGAGGAGGGGCTGCGATGGGGCCGCCTGCCAGCCTGGATGCATTGAGCGGCCGTCCGGGGCCCGGGCAGGGTCTGGGCCCCCCGCCTTGCGGAAGCGGGGGCTGCCTCCTCGGGAGGGCGCGGCACCTTCACGGGCGCCCCCACCCTGTAAAATGGGGCCCTGCAGCCGTGTCCGTTCCCTGGCGTCCCTGCACCCGTCCTGGGACTCAGTTTCCCCAGGGCGGTGGCTGGTGGGCTGGTGCCTGGTGACCGGGCTGCCCAGCGAGGCGCTGTGGGGAGGCCGGGAATGCCAGGAGCTGTGAGTCACCCGGTGAGGCCACGCCTCTAGGCGCCCCAACCACCCAGGCGAGCCCCCAGCCCTGGCGCTGCCAAAGGTCAGGCTCTCGGCGGTGGCCACGCCCGCTGGGCACAGGCACCAGGTTCAAGGTCCAGAGCAGCCTGTGTGCCCCGGGGCGGCCCTGGGGGGGGTGACCCCTGGACGAGGGGACGCCCTCCAGCGGTGCAGACCAGAGGAGGCACGGGCATGAGGCTGAAAGCCTGGGGGCGGGGCAGCTGCAGCTCCTGGCATTTCTGGCAGGGCCCTGGCGCCCGCTCGCCTCTGCCCAGAGCCCCACAGATCAGCACGCTGGGCAGGGGGCGGGAGAGCCCCGGGGCAAGAAGACAGCACCTTGCCTTGCCGCGGGGAGGGCACACCGGCGGCTCCGACCCCTGGGACAACCTGCCGGGCCCCGTGTGCAGGAGACGGGGCTGGGGCTGGGCGGGGGCCAGAGCCCCTGCCCCTCCTCTGCAGGGTCAGTGTCCTCACTGTGACGTGCTGGCCGCGGCGGTTAGTCCCCGCGGAGCCAAGTTCTGTGCTCGGGACGCCCGCAGGGCATGCTCTGGATCCACACCCCCTGGTGAGAGGTCCCCGCCCTGGTCTGCCCCCAGGAAGAAGGGGTGGCGTTGCCCCTCACGTCCAAAGCCGCCCCTGGACTTCCCAGTTTCTCGGTCTCCCTCTGGATGCTGGCGCTCCAGGGCGAGGGAACTGAGCCGAGTGGGGCCTCCACAGGTGCCGCCACAGCCGTGGCTCAGTGCAGGCGGCACCCCCACCCCAGCCAGAGCCGGCGGGCACAGGAATTTGGGGTCGCGGGCTGTGCACCTCCAGAACATCCTGGACGCAGGCCGCAGCCCCTGACAGACGCAGAAGCTGAGGCTCGGTCTCTCGGCAGCAGGGGGGATGCCCAGGCCCCCGCGTCCAGGCGGAACGCCCTCCCTGCCAACAGTGGGCAGTCCGGTCTTTCGGGGGACAGCCCCAAAGGGCCCAGCAGGGAACCGTGGGACATTAGGGAACAGGGCGGTCTGTGGCAGCCAAGAGCACAGCTGTTGTGAAAGAGCAACTCAAGCCGCCCAGAAGGTGCCCGATGTGGCCACACCGGACGTGATCATACTTTCCAGGGAAAGGAAATTGCACGTTTATAGGAAATTGCCCCGTTTTTAAACTGCGGTGGGCAACTGGCTGCCTGTTTGCAGCCTTTGACATCAGTGTCCTCAGAAGGAAGGGGCCCGGGCGGCACCCCACAGGTGCTGGGGTTGGGGTGCCCCTTTCGGCCCTCCTCCCGTGGGGGTGCACACACTGCCTGTGCCCGCGTCCCCCATGTCCCTCTGCGTCCCCCCACCCCGGCACCACCCACACTCAGGCCTGGGAATGTTGTTTGTGGCCTCAGGCCTGGGCCGAGGCCGACTTGGCAAAGGACTCAGGAGGGCAGCTTGCTCTTCCCAGCACACCCAGCTGCAGCCGGCTCGGCGGAGACTGCGGCACCTGGAGGGGGCACGGCCGTGTGCCCAGCGCCCTGCAGGCCCCGGTGCCCTGGACTGACCAGAGTGGCCACCAGGTGCGGCTGCCCCGGCTCAGCCGCGTCAGGCCCGGGGGAAGCACAGGGAAGGCGGGGCTGGGGCGTGGGTGGTCCCGGGCGCGGAGCAGGAGGGTTTTGGGCCACAGACGCCGGGATCCCCCGGTCTCCTCCCCAAAGACAGCCCCGCCGAGGGGGCTGGGTGCGCGGACGCCGGCCCGCAGGGGCCTATTTCCCTGGAATGATCCATCCGGAGAAAAGTCCCAGCTGCGCAGCGGCGGCAGGGACGTTCCTGGCACAGGCGCGGACGCTCTGGCAGGCGCTGCAGGCCGCGGAGGATGCGATCCACGCCCGGGGGCAGCAGGAGGGGTGTCCTCGGCCTGCCGGCCCCAGCCTCCTGCGCGGGGCGCTCCGCTCTCCCGGGAGCCTCGCCCACACCCCCGCCTGCCACGGCAGGGGCCTTCCAAGCTGAGGCGGCCTGCTGGCGCCCGCCCTGCTGGCCTCCTCGCGCCTCCTCGCCCCTGGCCACGCCCCACCCCTGCAGCGCCCCTGGTGAGGGCAGGACCCGCACCCGAGACACTGGCCTCCCCTCCCGGGAGCGGGACCCCAGGCGCAGAGCCCAGTGCGCGGGGCCTGGCCCCTCTCCCGGTGACCCCAGCGCAGAGCAAAACCGTGTCCTGCGGCAGCTCTCAAATGTGGCCACACACAGGCCAGTCTCCCGGGGGGCCGGGGGCGACTCCCATCTGGGGCTCGACTCCCCAGTGGACCCGGGCCCCCCTCCCAGCGGGGCCGGCTCCCTGCTACCCACCTAGTGCCTAGAACACCCGGAGCCTGCTGGACCCCCACCCGTGCCCACCAAGCCCTGGGCCAGTGGACAGAGTGGGGGCTGCGCTCAAGGCCTCTGCGCACCCCACAGTGGCCCACACCAGAGCGCGCATGCGCATGTGTGTGCACAGGGGAGTGTGCACGTGACGCTTGGTGCTCTCAGCCCGCTGCACCCTGGCCCTGGCCTGCACGGTGGCCGAGTGTCAGGAGCGCAGCTACACGGACCCGGGGCCGCACCGGGCCCCGCCCTCTCCGGGGAACGGCGGCCCTGGGGAGCAGCCCCGGCTCCCACCCACCCTGAGCGGCCGGAGGAGCTGCCCAGCACCCTTCCCTGCACACCCAGGGTGTCATCCCGAGGGCGGGAGAGCGTGTGTGTCTGTCCATGCACACCTGTCCCTCGTGGGAGTGTGGCACGTGCAGAGCACACAACAAAAGATGAAAGCAAAAGGCAAGAGGTTCCAGGAGCGGGGTCTCCCTGAGAGAGCCCGTGGCCCAAGGTTGCGCCCCGACAGCCCCAAACCTGCTCCGACTCTGCCGAGCAGATTCTGGGAATGTCGTCCAGCAGGGCATGTGCCAACCACAGCTGCTAGGGTCTGCCCGTGTGCCCAGCAGTGGGTCCTCCGCGGCCCTCACCAGCGTGCACGAATCCGGCGCGGCGACTGGCTCCTGGGGGCACCTGCAGCTGGGAAGCCCTGCATGCAGCACCGAGCTATGTGGGGGTGCTGAGCCTGTCCTCAGAGTCAGAGCAGTCACACTTGGGGGTCAGTTTATGGGAGCCCGGCCTGGCCAGATGGGCACTTCATCTCCACCCCACCCACCCATCTTGGGGGCCAGTGGGAGGGCACCCCATGAGAACGGATGCCAGCACCCCCAGGCCCACTCTCACCCTCCCTTCCAGGCCGCAGAGAGATGTGGAAGGTAGCCCGGGCGCAGCCCTGCTGACCTGGGACGGCAGACCCCACCGAGCTCCGGGGCCACTTGCAGAGCCCAGCCCCAGCCCGCCGGTGAGCAAGCCCCAGGCCGCAGGAGCCCCACGGGGGCGGGGGGGCAGCTCGGCCACCGCCAAGGGCAGCTGCATCTCCACTTGCTGACTCTGGCACCGTCCTCTGCTTCCCATGGGGGGGCCTCCCCACAGCGCGTCGCTCATGGCGGCAGGGCAGTGGCTCCGCGGAGGACCGGTGGCGGTCAGCTGCAGCTCCACGGCCCGGGGCGCAGAGGACGCCTCAACACCTTCAGGAGTAGCCCCACTGGTAGACGACGGGCCACGCGCGGACCCTGCGGATGCTGATGTCACTTGGGGAATGCCCGGGAGGGACTGTCAGCAGGAGGAGGAGGCTCCTTGGCTGCTCCAGCCCAGGCTGGGTCACCAGTCAGCACCCCAAGGCCTCCACCTCCTGCCCTCCCCGTCAGGGGTGAGCCTGGGACTCAGGCTGGAAAGCTCTGAACCCCCCAGGGGAGCCCTCATCCCCACCCACCAGGGCTGTCAGCTCAGGTGGGGCAGGTACAGGGCCCTGGCGCAGCCTGTGCTGGAGGCTGGGCCCCTGGGGAGGGGGCTGGGAGGAGGCTGGGGCTTACCTAAGAAAGGGGGGAGGCCCCGCCCCCAGTGACCACCCCAGCCCCAGCGGGTCCTGCTCCTCCCCCTGCCCCACCTCCCCAACCTGGCCCAGACCCCCAGCCCCTCCCACTCAAGAGGGACCAGCCAGGGACTGGGGGGGGGGGGGAGGCCAGGCCCAGCCGGCACCCCTGACAACCAGGCCCCAGGGGCTACTTCCCAAACTCTGCCCCTTTGGCCCAGCCCCAGCCCCAGGGCGCCCCTTCTCAGTGCCAGCGTGTGCTGCAGGCCGGTGGGAGGTGGTGTCCCCCGCAGCTCCTCCAGGCCCCCGGGGGGAGGGTCCCCGGGCAGTCCCCCTGGCTGACTCAAGGCAGGGCCTCCTTCCGGGGGCTCCCAGCACCTGCTCCTGCACCCGCCCCACCCAGCACCTGCGCCCACGCGTCCAGGGCACAGCCCGGGGTCAGGTGCCTGGAACTCCTCCCCAAAGCCGGGCTGCAGGGAGGAGCGGGGCACAGAGGGGAGGGAACCGCCAAGGTCGCACTGGAGAGCCCAGGCCTGACCATCCTGGGGCTCCAGCCCTAGCCTCCTGGGCGCAGGGCAGCCCTCAGGGACGGTAGGGGCTGGCAAGGCAGGCCTTAGGCACCGCACGGGGGTTGGCAAGCAGAGAAGGGGCAAGGGGGAGCAGCCAGAGCAAAGGCTGAGGGGAGAGGCGGGTTTGCCCTTGAGTGGGGTAGCAGGGAGCCTGGCAGGGGTGCTGCCCTGAGGGGACTGGTGGGGAGGGGGAGACTGACGGGGGCAGGAGTTGGGGGGCACCTTGGCTTTGTGGTCTGGGTTTTGGTTCCAGTAGAGGGGCCTGCGTCCAGATGCTGCCACAGGCCACCAGTGCCCTCCCGCCCTGCCGCCGACCCTGTGCCCAGGAGGGTCTGTGGTGTGCCCACCCTGACGGGGTGGCAGAACTACCAGGGCCTCTGCTTTGACAGCGGAGGCTGCCCAGCTGGACGCCCAGCCAACTGCATGCAGGGGGCGTCCGGGTCCCGAGGTGCTCCCCTCCGCCCAGCCCGGCCCGGCCCCTCTGCCCTTCCTGCGTCCCGCCTGGAGGTGCCTTAGACTGGGGGGGGCTCCGGGCTCAGCATCCTGCTGGGGCTCCCGTTTGGCTGCGGGGGAGGGTGACTCGGGAACTCTTCCACCTGCTGCACCCCTGCCCTCGCACGCGCTGCACTAAAGCGCCTTCCCACCAACGGCCTCGCGCTCTAGTGTGCTTTGCCCTGAGGTGGTGGCGGACACTACTTAGAACAGGCAAGTTTGAGGGTTCTGGGGTGCCCCCACCTGCCCTGTAACAAAGGGACCCTGAGCAAGTGTCCTCCCAGGAAAACAGATGGAGTCGCTGGGAGTCTGCAGGGGTGAGTAGAGGAGGGCCCCAATGTTGCCCCCCAGGGGTCTGCAGAGTGCAGCCCACTGCGGGGATGGAGCCAGGTGAGGTGGGGGCTGGGAGTGCGGGTCCCCCCCACACCCCAATGTCCAGCTGCCTTCAGTTCTGCACAGCTCCTCAACCACAGTGGGGCTTCTGTGAGGGCCCCTGAACTTGGGGTGAATGACCTGCCCCATGCCTTGTGGCAACCCGATCCTGCCTGTGCAGGACTGAGAGGCGCGGGGGTTGCCCCCACTCCCAGCTGGACAGTGCCAAGGGGATGTCCGACCTGCTGGCAAGCGCCAGGGCCCCAGTCAGCGCCCCCGTGCCACCCCAGAGCAAGCAGAGACGCGCCGCCAAGGCCCCTGGCCCGGAGCCTGGCCGAGGCTCCCTGGAGCCGGGTTCCCGCTCGGGCCGGGCTTCCCACTGCCGCCCGTGGTCCCCTCAAAGGGGCACCGCCTGTGGGTGAGCTGCCCCGTGCCCCCTGGCCATCAGGAGTGCTGGGCTGTCCCCCCACCCAGTGGCCTCCCACCCCACTTTCCCGCCTTCCTGGAGTTTGGAGGGCCCCCTTCCCGACCCCCCAAACAGGGAGCAGGAGGCCCAGGGGTAAGGAGGTGGCCCTGAGGCTCCCGCTTGGTGGAAGGGGGGACGTTGTGGGCCTCTGAGGCCCCGGGCCCGGCCCAGGCTTCTGGGAGCCCCATCCCCCTTGGAGTGCGTCCCGGCCCCCCAACCGGGAGTCTGTGAGGGCCTCGGGTCTCAGCCACAGGGAGCCTTGGCCGCAGCTGGGGCTGGGAGGGGTTCGCTGCACCCCCAACCCACTTAAAGAACTTTCCGCGCGGGGCTGGCGGTCTTGGGGCGCGCCGGTCCCCGCGGGCGTCCGCGCAGGGCGCCTCCTTCCCGCGGCGGGAGCCCCGGGGATCACGTGGCGGGCGCAGCCCCGCGCCGACCCGCGGGGGGGGGGGGGGGGGAGGGGGGGAGGGAGGGGGCCGGGCGGCCGGGGCGGGGCGGGGCGGCCGGGCGGGACGCGCCAGCCGGGATTCCCTGCCCGCGCCCGGCCGCCCCAGCCTCCAGCCGGCCGCGAGCCTCGCGCCCGCCGCGCCCCGGACCCGGAGCCCCGGGGAGTGCCCGCCCCGCCCCGGCCCGCGCCCCCTCCCCACCCCGTCCGGGAACCCGCGCCCGTCGTCCCCTCGCGGCCGGGACTGGGCTCAGCCCGCACACCCCGCGCCCCAGCGGCCGCCTTGGGGCGCCTGCACCCCGCTTGTCCGCGCGCTTGCGGCCCCAGGACGCAGCCGGCGCGGGCACCGGAGCGCGGCCCGGAGGCAGCACCCGCCCGCCCGGCGCGACGCCCGCGGGCACTTCCAGGTCTGTCCCTCCCCGCAGGTCACGGCCGCGCCCGGGAAGATGTACCCGAGCCTGGCCCCGGCGCCCGGCCCCGGCCAGGCCGCCTACGCCGACCCGGGCGCCCTGCTGCACGCGCCGGCCGCGGGCCCCGCGGTGCTCCCCGCGCGCGCGCCCCCGGGGCGGCCCTACCTGCCCGCGCGGGGCCCCGGCCCGCGCCCCGCCGCGCTCGCGGCGCCCCCCGGCTGGGCGCCCGCCTTCGGCCCCGGCAGCCCGCACCCCCCCGCCGCCCCGCCGGGCGCCCCCGCCTTCCCCGGCGCGCTGCTCGCCCCGGACCCGCTCCCCGCCGCGCTCGGGCGGCCCGCGGGCGCCCCGTACCCCGCCGCCCGCCCCGCCTACGTGAGCGCCGAGGCGGCCCCGTGCTGGGCCGCGGGCGCCTTCGAGGGCAGCGTCCCGCACGGCCTCCAGGGCGCCGGCCCCGCCGGCCCGCCCCGCCGCGGAGCCTCGCTGGGTGAGTGCGGGGCGCTGGGTGGGTGCGGGGCGCCGGGTGGGTGCGGGGCGCTGGGTGGGTGCGGGGCGCTGGGTGGGTGCGGGGCGCTGGGTGGGTGCGGGGCGCCGGGTGGGTGCGGGGCGCCGGGTGGGTGCGGGGCGCTGGGTGGGTGCGGGGCGCTGGGTGGGTGCGGGGCGCTGGGTGGGTGCGGGGCGCTGGGTGGGTGCGGGGCGCTGGGTGAGTGCGGGGCGCTGGGTGGGTGCGGGGCGCTGGGTGGGTGCGGGGCGCGGCGGCCCAGACCCCCGTGGGGATACCCCGCAGGGCTGTCCCACCGCAGCCCCTCCGGCCGGTTCTTTGTTTTCCCGCCTGGTAAGCAGGGGGGGCGGTTCCTTCGCACAACCCCACCCGGATCCGCAGCTCCGAGCCGCGTCGTCAGCTGCATGAAAAGTTCTGGAAATTATTTTTATAAAGTTCAAGACGCCGCCGCGCTGCCGCTGTGGGGAGGGTCACCTGCTCCGAGGCCTGGTTTCAACTCCCCTGGGGTCTGAGCTTGGCTGATGGGACTCCAGGCCCCGGAGGGACTGCTCCCCGCTTCCTGAGTAGTTGGGGCCTCGGGGACCCCATTCTCACCCCGCACCCAGCAGAAAGCCAAGGCCCTGCTTTTGTGTTTGCCGCCCCGGCCCCTGCCCCCAAGCCGGCCCTCCCTGGGAGCGCGTGGTCTGGGCCCTGCAGCCCCTGGACGCAGGAAGCGGGTCCTGGCCGGTCCACGGGGGCAGCTCCCTCCGCTCGGCGCCCACCAGGCCGGAGCGATGACCGAGTCCAGCCCCACCCCCACTGGCGCCTCTGCTGCCTGCGGGTTGCTGCTGGTGCCTGGCCAGACCCGAGAGGGTTGGGGGGCCCCTGCACCCCAGGTGCGCCACCCGAGTGGGCAGCACAGGCCCAGCCGCGAAGGCTGGCCGGGAGGATGGTGGTGGCGACACAGTAGGAGGGACCCCAAGTCCCCAAAGGTGCTGGCCCGAGGTCAGCCTGCCACCCCACCCCCACCCCCTGCCTGGCAGAGGACGGGGCCGGCAGGGTGGGGTGGGTGGACAGCGCTGGACCGTGTCCCCTGGCTCGCTCGCTCCCCTGGCCAGAAGAGTGAGCGAGAGCCGGGCCCAGCAGAGGGGTGGGTCCCACTGCCTGCCGCGGGGTCCCCTGTGAGGGCTGCCTAGGAGTCTCCCCCACCAGCCCGGCCTACTGTGTAGAAACCGAAAATAAAGACGAGATGAGCTCCCATAAGCGGCTTGCAGAGCAGGGGTGTGGGTGGGGGGCCGGGGGGGGCGGCCCGGCCCACGCGCTGCCTCGCCCGCAGTGTCCGGCTTTCTGGAGGAGCTCCCCGGCGAGGGCCGCGAGTGCGTCAACTGCGGGGCCCTGTCCACACCGCTGTGGCGCCGGGACGGCACCGGCCACTACCTGTGCAACGCCTGCGGCCTCTACCACAAGATGAACGGGGTCAACCGGCCCCTGGTGCGGCCACAGAAGCGCCTGGTGAGTGGGCGGGCGGGGGACAGGCGCCCAGGACTGGCCGGTGGGGACAGCTCCCGCCTGCTCTGGTCCCGGGCAGGAAGGGACAAGGACAGGCCGCGCAGCGCCCAGCTTGGAGTCCGCTGCATCTGCGGGGGCAGGAGGCCGGGACCTGGCTGGCGGGGGGCGCCGGGACTGGCCTGGCCCGGCGGCGGGGGCCAGGGCATGGCGGAGGCCCTGTGCGGGGCTGGCACGGCCTCGTTTTCCCTTTGGGTTCCTCTCGCGCGGGGCCGGGCCGGAGCCCGCTCTGCAGAGGGCAGAGTCCCTGGCGGCGCCCTGGCTCTTTGTTCTGCGCGGGGCTCCGGCAGACCTCGCGTCTCGTTGATTCGTGAATGAGGCTGGACGTGCCGGGCCAGGGCCGGGCAGGGCTGCCTCTCTGGGCTGCGGGGCCCTGCCTGAGCCCGCCTGACCACAGCGGGGCCGGCGGTGGCTCTGAGCAGGACGCGGGGCGGGAGCAGCCTGGCCTACAGCTGACGGGGGCGCCGAGCCACGGCCGGCAGCTCCTGGGCCCGCCCTGGGAGGCCCCAGCCGGCCGCGGGAGTCAGGCTGCTTCCCTTGCTTTGATCTGACCTGGAGTTGGGGCTCAGCCAGGCCCCTGGCCTCTGCGCTCCATCCAGGCCCCGCCTGTCAGAGGAAGGGACCCTCAGAGTCCACATGTCCCTTCAGCCGCGCCTCTGCCGGGACGCACCCCCTCCTGGGAGGCTGTACCTGCCCGGTGCCTGGTGTCACCCTCGCTGATGGGGACACAGGCCACGAGGGGAGGGGTCCCGGGGCCGCCTCCCAGCCCTCCCACTTCGGGTAGTAGCTGGGCCTCCTGGTGCGCCCCTCAGGCAGGCCGGTCTGGCAGGCCCCAAACTGGTGGACGAAGAGCAACTGGTGCCCTCCTCGCCCTGCCCCACCCCCGCAGGGCTCACCCCAGCAGGGGCACCACTGTGAGCGCCTCCCCTCAGCGCTGGCAGCGGGTCAGACTGCAGCACCCCCGCTCTGAGCGCAGACCCCAGGCTCAGAACCCTGAGCCCCCACTCACGCTGGGACCCGCCCGGCCGCCACGGGCCCGCTCGTCTCCCCAGGCCCAGGCTGGCGTCAGGGTGGCCGGGGCTCCCAGCAGGCTGTCAGGCTCAGCCGCTGTGGACGTCTGCCCCTGCCCTCGAGGCCCCCCACCCCCGCACCCCTCGCCTCGCTGTGGAACTAAATCCCAAGATTCTCAGAAACTCCTGAGACCAGAGTGGGGTCCACCTGGCTCCAGGCCTGGGGGGCTCGGGGAAGGACCCCCAGCTGGCCCCCTGGCCTCATTCTCTTGAATGTGTGGCCAGAACCAGCACCCCACAAGGGCCGGGGCCCTGGAGGAGATCGTGCAGCCCTGTTAGGGGACGGCAGCCCCAGCAGCTGTACCCCACCATGTCAGGCTCAGGTGCTGCCCCTCCACCCTGGCCTCCTGCCAGTGTAGACAGCAAGCCGGGTACTTGAAGGGCTCCCCGGGTCCCCACGTGCCGGCTCGTCTGCCCGCCCCATACCTGGCACAGCCCGCCCTGACCTGGGGCCGCAGGACGGGGGTGGACGAGCCCATGTCCACGGCACCTTCCAGAGCTGGGTGGACCAGCCGACGTCGGCTGCGCTGGCTGCCGAGCGCTGACCCCCAGCCTCTCCTCCCCGCCCCGGCCCTGCCTACTCGGGGCAGGCAGCAGCCAGGAGGGTGCCCCACTGTGCCCCCCAATTTCTTAATTTTTATTTAATTTCCGATCTGTTGTTTCCTTTCTGGCTGAAGCAGCATCGCGGAGCCCTACTTCAGGCGCGTGCTGTGCCCTCCCCATGAGGTCTGTGCTCACTGGGCTCCGGCCTGCTGGTGCTGTCCTGCCCGAGGGCTGGCAGCCTGGGTGCTGGGGTGAGGCCCGCGGGCGGCCTGAGCAGAGGATCCCGGGCATGGGGTGGGGTGTGAGCTCCAGGGGCGCCTGCAGCAGGCACCTGGCTCTCCCAGGGGCTTCAGGAAGGGGTGGGCTGCAGGGCTGCGAGGCCCCCGGGCCCCGATGGGGGCAGGGCTGGACAGAACTGCGGGGGGGGGGCACCCAGAAGGCAATTGGAAGGGAGGGGGCAGGGGAGCCTCGAGTCAAGTCCAGTAAAAGCAGCTGCCTCTGGAAAAGGGCGGGGGGTGGGCACAGTCACCTCGGGAGGCCTCAGGGGGCCTAGCTGACTTGGGGACCAGGGGTTGCCCCGACTGCTGCCGCCACCTCCCCCCACCGTGCTGGGTGCCACCGGCTCACTCCTGCTGTGAACGCCCCCCGGGCTGCTCCAGGGAGACCCCTGGACATCTCTGAGGGGCTGGCGGGAGGCTGTGGGCCTGAGCGCACACTCCCTGCACCCCCACTCCCCCGGCCTGTCCCCCCTTGTCTTTGGCCCTTCTGTCCTGGAGCCCGGGCAGAGTCCTGGGGCCCAGCCTAAGGCTGGGCAATTTTTTTAGATTTATCTTTGCGTAGAAGAGCTGGGGTGCAGACCAGAGGTGCAGGGGTGAGAGACTCCCCAGGGACAGAGTGGGGAGCAGAACAGGAGGACTGACTGAAATCCAACCTTGAGGGGGCAGCGGGGAGACAGCAGGGGGTAGGAGACATTCTCTGGAGCCTGCGGCCCAGGGAGGGGTCGGTGGGCCCGCTGGGAAGGTTGGGGAGAGCTGGGGAGAGCAGGGAGCACCCAGACAGCCCCCATGCTCTCGGGCCATTCACGGGGGCGGGGCTGTGCCCGGCCAGCTGCCCACTGCCCAGGGGGGCGGCAAGGCTGGCCATCAGGGTGACTGTCGCTGGAAGGGATGGAGCCTGCTGGCAGGTGGGGCGCCGAGGCCACCGCTGTCTGCTCACCCCCACTCCAGGACCGTCTGTGGTGGCTGGCATGGCTGCCTTCCCGGGCCCTCAGCCGGGCGTCAGCTGCGAAGGGCACACTCGTCTGGGGACGACTTTGAATGTGGGGTCCTGGTGAGCTCCTGGGGTGCCCGCGGCACACACTGACCCGGAGTGTCCCGGTGCCGGGGGCCAGCTAGGACCTGTGTCCCTGTGGCCGAGTGAGGGGCCAGGGACTCGGCCCAGGTGGAGCTGTGCAAAAGCAGGACAGGGCAGGCGGCCAGGGGCGCTGGAGAGAGAGCGCTGAGGCATGGAGGGACAGGCCTGGGGGCGGGCGGCCCAGGAGGGTGCTGGCAGCAGGTGGCCATGGGACTCGGGCCGCACAGAGCACCTGGGGCACCCAGGCTGTGGCGGGCAGAACCCACGCCTGAGCTGTGGGGACCCCGGGCACTCCCCGACCGGCCAGTCATGCAGCCTCCCAGGCCTGCCAGGTCCGGACTCCGGAGCCTCTGACGTGCCGTCCCCGGGCTCCTGGACTTAGAGCTGCCCGGGGCCTCACAGGCCCGCAAGCGGAGCACGGTTTGGGGCCGCTGGTCAGATGTGGGCATGCCCGGCTGGGGGCCAGCCCTGCTGGGAGGCCCGGGGAGGAGGTAGGCTTCTGGAGGGTTCTAGATGTGTCCAGTTACTCTGATGTGGGGCGCAGTGAACAGCAAAGGGGAGATGCGGGCAGTGGGCTGTGGAGAGTGGCCAAGCTGAGCACCTGCCTGAGCCCCACTCTGGGGCCAACAGACCTCTGAGTCCTCAGCCCCATGGCACCTGGGGTGGGGCCGGGGAAGGCCCAGTGTGGCAGCTCCACAGAGGCCACAGGAAAACAGCTGCCTCCCTGCTGGGCTCTTCACCTGGGGTGCAGCCACTGTCACCCCCTTTTACTGATGGGGAAGCTGAGGCCCCGAGGCCTGGCCCAGGGCCCAGAGGCTGCGAGAGGAAGCGTCCAGAGTCCCCGGAGCCGACCTCCCGCCACGGGCCCCAGCCCCACTGGGCCAGCCCCAGTGCTGCCCCGGCTGTGTCCAGTCCCGAGTGGCCCCTTCTCGGCCACGGCTGTGCAGAGCCCAGCGAGGCCCAGCCCGGGCTCACCCCGGCCTCCGTCCACAGTCCTCCTCCCGCCGCGCCGGCCTCTGCTGCACCAACTGCCACACGACCAACACCACGCTCTGGCGGCGCAGCGCGGACGGCGAGCCGGTGTGCAACGCCTGCGGCCTCTACATGAAGCTGCACGGGGTGAGCTGGGGCGGGGTGGGCCGGGCCAGGCCGGGCCTGGTGGGGGACAAAGCCTGGGTGGGGCGATGGGGAGGGGCGGGGCTCGGGGCATGGCGGGGCTCGTGGGGCAGAGGCTGGCGGGGTGCACTGATGGGGGTCAGGGCTGGCCAGGGCAGGGTCGGGCTGGCTGTCCTCTTAGATGCCACGTGGCCAACCACGATGCCACATGGGCTGGGGCGGGAGAACAGGGCTGCCCCGGGCACGCGTGCTCCCCACATGGCCCCGATGAGTGCCCTGCGCTGTCACTGCTGGACGCACAGTCCTGCTGGGCGCGCAGTCCAGTGGGACACACGGTCCTGCGGGACACATGGGGTCCTCCCGCACAGCTGCGTCCCCTCGGCCCCTGTCCTGGCGGAGGCCTCGGGCTCCTGGCACTGAGTGGGCTGCGCCTCCCGCGCCTCCTGGAGGGAGAAACAAGCCAGGTGGCAGCTCACCGGCGGGGCTGGCCCAGGAGTGCAGGTGGCCACGCAGGAGACCCCGGGAGCCGGGCAGGGCCACCCACGCACCCCTGCCCGCCGCAGGTCCCGCGGCCGCTGACCATGAAGAAGGAGAGCATCCAGACAAGGAAGCGGAAGCCAAAGAGCGTGAGCAGCACCAAGGGCCCCTCAGGTGCGTGGGGGCCCAGCCCCCACCCTGGGCCCCCCTGTGGGGCCCAGGGTCCCCCATGGAGTCAGCGCAGTGTCTCAGATCCCACCATCAGAGAGCGCCATGCTGGGCAGGCGTGTGGTGGTGGCTCTGCTTGGGGGAGGGCGGGTGGCAGGTGCTGGCCCAGGGAGGGAGCCGCACGGCCCCTAACGCGCATCCCCTCCAGGGCCCATGGGTGGCACCGCGGCCTCCACGCCAGCCCCTGGCCCCGACCCCGAGAGCTCGGGGACCACGTTGAAGCCTGAGCCCTGCATGGCCTCACCTTCCTGCTCAGGGTCCAGTGTCGCCTCCCAGGTAAGGAGGCAGGGCACGCAGGGCTGGGGGCACTCAGCCAGGCGCCCCTCGGAGCTGCCTCTGCCCAGCGCTGCGCACGCGTGGGTAGGGAGAGCGGGACTGTGGCCGATGCCGGGAGAGTCCTGGTGACCACGTCCATCCTCATGAGGGGACCCCATCCCATCCGAAAGGTCCCCCCAGGGCAGTCTTCCTCTCCTGCAGGCTCCCCATCCTGAGGGAGGCCCCCCAGGGAGGCCAGCATCCTCATGCTTCTCTGTCCCCCCGCAGGCCTCTGGGCAGCTGGACGACCCCCTGGCCCCCGGCCACTTGGAGTTCAAATTTGAGCCTGAGGACTTTGCCTTCCCCTCCACGGTCCTGAGCCCCCAGGCTGGCCTCGGAAGGGCCCTGTGCCAGGAAGCCTGGTGTGCGCTGGCCTTGGCTTAGGCCCCTGGCACCCACAGGACCCACTTCACTGCCCGCTTTGCTCCAGCACAGAGATCTCCAGGCACCCCCGCCAGAGACACTGGAGCCCGCAGGACCTTGAGGCACCAGGTGTCGCTCAGCACGGCGGCAGGCGGGTCCAGGGTGGGCGGCAGGCCCGAGGGAGGGCTCCACCCCCGAGTGGCCAGGGCCCCCAGTGCTGTGCCAGGCCCCAACACGCCTGGCCGCTGCTGCCCGGGTGGCCCGCTCCAGTCCTGCCCCGGCTCAGTGCCCAGTCTGCGGCGCCCTCAGGCCGTGCCCCGGTGGGCTGTGCTGTGGCCGCGGCCTGGGCTGAGAGGAGCAGGTGCGTGCTCCCCCCACCTGCAGCCGGAGCGCTGCCCAACCTGTGTATTTATTTGGACTGTTTCCCCAGGGGCAGTACAGGACCTGGGCCTGACGGGATCTGTGTGTCGTGAACATTTCTGACCCACAGAGCAAGGCCTCCGGGCCCGCTTCTGCCCCACATGGAGGCTCACGGAGAGGCGGCCGCATGTCCTGGCTTGCCCGGGACAGTCCTGGTTTAGTTGTTGTCCCGGCAGGATCACTAACGACACCCCCTTTCACTCGCAAAAGCCAACCCTTCACAGTTGGTTCTGCCAGCTGGCGGGAGGCAATAGGGAGTGGAGGGGAGTGGGGCACATCCTGCAAAGAAAGAGCCACTCTCACCTCTGTCAATTGCCCCCTTTCGCCACAATCCTGGCACTGAGTGGGCTGCGCCTCCTGCGCCTCCTGGAGGGAAACAAGCCAGGTGGCAGCTCACCGGCGGGGCTGGCCCAGGAGTGCAGGTGGCCGCGCAGGAGACCCCAGGAGCCGGGCGGGGCCACCCATGCACCCCTGCCCGCCCCAGGTCCCGCGGCCGCTGATTTTTCCAGAAAAAACAGAAATTGGATTTATTTTTTCATGTGACGTTTCCCAATTGAAAGTTCCTTTCTCGTGGCTCCCTATTTGATTAAAAAATCTTTTCAACATTGTGAGCCAAATAAAAAAGCTGGGACCAAGCACCCTGTCTGAAGCTTCCCTTGGGCATCTGAGAGCAGCCGTGCCCGGAGGAAGTCGCTCCTCGGCTCCCCCGGCTCACTTCCCACAGGGCGTTGTCTTTTTTTCTTTTATAAAGATTTGTTTTATTTATGCACACGAGAACTGGGGTGCAGGCCGGATGTGTGGGGTGGGAGGACTCCCCAGAGACAGAGTGGGGAGCAGAACAGGCAGATCCACTGAGACACACTGCTGAGGGGGCAGCGGGGAGACAGGAGAGGTCTGCAGCGCCCTGAGGGTTGTTCCCTGGCTGGGGATCAAACTCGTGCTGCAGCGGCTGCGGACAGCTTCATAGGTTGTGTCTTAACCCCTTGCGCCACCAGGGAGGCCTCCTTTTTTCTTTTTTCTTTTTTTTTAAAAGATTTATCTATTGATTGATTGATTGATTTATACATACATGCATACAAGCACTGGGCACAGTCAGAAGCGCGGGAGGGAGAGAGGATTCCCCAGAGCCAGAGCAGGGAGCAGAGCAGGCAGAAGGACCGAAGGACACTGCTGAGGGGAGCAGCGGGCGGCAGGAGAGGTCTGCGCGCCATGCGGGACCCTCCTCCGGTGGCCGGGGAGCAGCCGGGGATCGAACCGGCGCCGCAGAGGCCGCGGGCAGCTTCGCAACCCAGCGCTCAACCGCTGCGCCACCCGGGAGGCCCTCCTTTTTTCTTTTAAAACAAATGGCATGGAAATAAGACAGGCTTACAGAAAATCTGCATGACCAAGGCCTTGAGTGTTCTGTCCTCTCCCGGTGTCTTGGGGTTCCCTGGACCCGGGCTGCCCGCCAGGTGACCGCTGGTGCAGAGGACGGCCCTTGGGGCGAGGCTCTCCTGAAACACGTCCCTGGAGGCGAGGCTACTGCCGAGCTGCCCGGGGCCCTCAGGCGTCAGCAGGACTGGAGGAGGCTCCTGGACACTCTGACCGCACGGGGGAGCTGGGACTGGGGTGATGGCCGGGCCTGTGTCCCCAGGCGGTCTTAGGCCTCTGGTTGGGGGCAGGGGGCACAAGGCCCTAGCCGGCCCCCGGGGTGGGGCACTGCCTCTCACCAGCTGGGTCCACAGGAGTCATCAGCTCCATGCCACGGTCCCCACCTGGGAAGGGGGCTCCCAAGTGCCCACGGCATAGACGCCCAGATCTTCATGACCCCAAGGGCCAGTTGAATGCGGAGCCCCAGGGCCTGCGGGCAGTCAGCGACCGGGCTAGGCGGGGAACCCGTGGGCTCACCAGCGCCGGGCCCTGCGCAAGCACGCTGGGCTGCACGTGGCTGGGCCAGACAGCGGAGGACACCCTGTGGGTCCAGGCTGGCCAGTGCGACGTGGCCAGCACTTTGAGCACGTGGACGGGCAGGGGAGACGGGCCCAGAGCAGCGCCCGTGGGTGGCCACCCTCCAAGCCCATAGGTGGGGTAAAAGCTTGCCTAGCTGGGGAGGGCAGTGCCCCCTTCCTCCTTGTCCAGTCCCAGACCCGGGAGGCCCCGAGTTGAGAGGCAGTGACCACCAGGCCTTCCCGAGCCTGACCCACCTAGGACAAGGGTGGCTCCACCTGCCAGGGGCCTCTCGAAGGCCACCCAGTCCCTTCTCAGAGGAGACCGGCCAGCCAGAAGGTGGTGGCGGGCTGGGGTGGCCAGGGCAGGGCAGTCTACCTCGGAGCCCCGCCCCCACCCGCTGTCCCCACCTGGAGTGGCGGGCCCCTCAGGCCTCGGGGGCAGCCCGGGCCTGCACGTCCCCAGGACATGGAGGCGCCAACCACAGGGGCTTCCTGGAGGCGTCCAGGGGTGGACAGGGCAGACAGCGTCCCCCGAGATGGAGAGGAAGCGGTACGGACGCCCGTCCCTAGAGGGGCCACCCAGAAGCGGGAATCAGCAGAGAGGGAGGGCAGACTTCCGCCCTCGCTTTGTCGTCGGGACGGCCAGGATGCGGGAGCGGCGGCCGGCTCGGCAGGGGCCGGGCGCTAAATTTAAGCCTTTCTCCCTGATGGCCTCTGCGGCGCCGGAAGCTGTCAGGACCCAAGCCTTAATATAGCCGCCGGCACCCCCTTCCTGCCCCTCCTCCTCCGGCCAGCCCACCCCCCACTCCGCCCAACTGGTCACGAGCAACCCCTGAGCCCAAGGCCGCCAGACAGGCAGCGGGACAGGCTCAAGCTCTGAGCCCGAGTGGATGCCGGGGCTGAGAGGGCGAGGCGCAGCCCTGGCCCTGGGTGGTCCCCTCCCTGCTGCAAGTGTCCCCCCGGAAGGGAGAGGGCCCTGGCCAGGACGTGGAAAACCTGAGCGCCCAGGCCCACGGGTGGGACCCGCACAGTCAGAGACCCTCTCCCCCGGCCAGGCGCGCGGTGGCTAGGGGTGAGCTCAGACCCAGGGGCCCAGCCGTCCTGTTTCTCCGGTCAGGGGCATTGCTGCTGCCCAGGCCAGGTGCGCGTTTACCCCCCTGGGCCCCTTGGGGGCATCACCTGGCGCTGCCCTGCCCAGGTTACCCCCAGAGCTGCCGCCGCGTCCAGCACAAGAACTGGCTGGGCTCGGGCCTCCCCTTGAGCTGCACAGAGGACAGAGCCACCGTGGGGGCCGGGGTACGGGCCGGGGCCGGGGTGCGGTCTGGGGTCTCACTGAAAAGCAAAGTGCTAGTGAAGAGGGAAGTTGCTCTCTGGGGGACCAACAGGGCACCAGCTTTTATTTGACCAAATAAGGGCCTCTCTGGAGAGGAGCGGGGCCCCTTACCCCCGCCACCAGCACCCCGGCTGCCAGGCAGGGAGCCGTTGTGACAGCCCCTGTGTCTCCTCTGCCACACGCCGGACACTTGGTGACGGCTCAGGGGCTGCGGGTCCCAAGGTGTGGGTTGCCCTGGCCTGGAGGGGGTGCAGGGGCAAGGCATGGGGGTCCGATGGAGGAAGGGGCCAGTGGTAGCCCCTGCCAGCCTCTCCCAGTGGGGTGGACCCTCCCTCAGCTCCCTACTTCTGGAGGGGCATCCATTTCAGGGCTCTCGACTCTGGGGTCCACCTCTGCCCCTCCCAGAGTGGAGGTAGGTGAGATCCAGGTGCTCCCCGTAGGGCCAGCCCAGCATGCCACAGGGAGGCTCTCTCTCACATGGTACCCTCGCCCCCTCATGCCCCTCAACAGTGCCCACCTGCCTGCCAGGTGGGACCCCCACAGTAGGCTCCGGGCTCCGCTTTCACTTGGCCTGACCAGGCGTGTAGTCGGTGCTCTCAGAGGAGGGTCCTGGCCCCCATGGGCACCTCCACTGACCCATGAGAGAGGCCAGAGGGGTGCCCCTGGGTGCGATGTCACAGGCAGACCCCGGAGTGCCCTGTCCTTTGCCCCACGTGCACCTCGGCTCCGAAGAGGAGGAGACTGGTTCGGCCGCAACCCGGGGGTGCAGGGGCCAGGCGCCTCTTGGGCAGCCCCAGGCCCGCGCGGCCGCCAAGCTGTCGGCACGGGTGGCTCCAGCCGCCTTATTTATTATCTGATAAGGGGCTCTCAGCCCCAAGCAGGACAGCATCTGGCCGCGGGAGGCGGGGGACGGGAGGCCGGGCCTCCAGGCTGGACTCCAGGGCAGACACGGAGGAATCTGGACGCTTCCTTCCCCCAACCGCCTTCCTCTCTGCTGCGGAGCTGGAGGCCAGCACCAGGAGCACCCACGGCCTCCCGCCGGCGACCTGCACCCCCTTTCTGCCAGACTCTGCTCCCCCACCCCTGGGAGCCTCCTCCCCACCCCACTGCTGCTGGAGCACACCCTCCCTCGCCCCCCTGCCGCTGCTTGGCCAGAGCACGGACTTTCCATGATGCAAATCGGGGCCTGCTCCTGGCTTCTAAACACTCCGCGCCCATGGCCACAGTGCCCCCACGCTGCCCAGGGCTCCCCTCTCCTGGTGCCTGTGTCCACGCTCAGGGACGGGGCCTGGCCAGCATCCAGGCCCATCAGGCTCTGGGCCTCCGTGCGCTCTCTTCCCTGGCATGCCTCTCCCTGGCCGGGCGCACAGGCAAGGCCCTGGGCAGCTCGAGGTCAAAGCCCGCAGCATCCACCCGGTGGGGCCACCACGGGGCTGTCCAGGCACAGTGGAGCAGCCCAGGTGCCCCCCAGGGCCCGCAGCCCTGCTCTGCCACAGTGCCTGGACCTCCCTGATCCCACTGCCTACCCAGAAGGCAGATGTGAAGCTGCCCGGGTCATGGGGCCCCCACGCCGCGTCACTGCCCCGCACACCATGGGCCCCAGGGAGGAGGCGGCATGGGGGCTGGAGCTCCCGGACAGGCAGGGACCCGCGGGGCGCTGGGAGCCGCAGCACCTCCTTACAGGGGGCCTGGGCCGGGCCCTTGGCGGTGGGGAGTCAGCATGGATGGGGCCCTGCTGGGCGTCCTCTGGGCTGCCTGACCCCTGAAGCCCGTCCGTCCAGGTCACTCCGGGGGCCCCAGTTCCGAGGACAGGAGCGGAGGGGGCACCCCTGGGCAAGCTGGGCTCTCTGGGGCTGGTGTGAGGGCATTCTCGGGTCCTGGTGAGGTGGGTCCCCAGGAGTGCCTCCTGGGGAGGGTGTGCGGGGTGATCCATGGAGCCCGGGAGAGGAGGCAGCCTGTGAGCTCCCAGCTGCAAGCCCAGGGGGCCAGAGCCTCAGGGCCGCTCAGGGCTCGTCCAGGCCCGCGTCATGGACACTGGGCCCCTCGCGCGAGGCGACTGTGTGTACAGGGAGGCCACGGCAGGGCCCCGGTCAAGGGCCGTCTGCCCAGGGGCCTGCCCAGCAGCCGGCCTCCGGAGAAGCCAGCGCCAGTTCACACACTGCCCCCAGCCCTGTCCTGCCAGGCAGGGGGCAGGCTGGGGGGAGCGGCCCTGGGGAGCAGGACGGGGCAGGCGCAAGGGCCTCACTGGAAGGTCGAGGACGCTGGCGGGGCTGGGGCTGCTGGATTCAGCTCCCAGGAATTTGGAAATGACGTGGGCAGGGACGGGGCGGGCAGGGACGGGGCCACGGCCCGGAGCTGCACCTCTGGCCCACGCCGGGCTCCTGGTCCTCTCGTGCGTAGGCCAGGCCGAGCCGTTCAGCAGGAACTCTTCGGGGTCTCGCCCCTCTCGAGGAGGCCCTGGTGTCTCTGTGGTCTCGTCTGTGGAGAAGCTCCGAGCGTGGCTGGGGGCGGCCCTGGTCCTGGCCTCGGACGGGTGCGCGGCCAGGGCAGCTCCAGCACCGCAGGCCTGGGAGGGACCTGGAGGCGCACGGCCTCCGCCCCTCGCCAGGTTACCATGGGGCCCGCGTCCCCTTGCCCGGGGCTTGTCTGGAACAGGCGTCCTCCCGCCCTCGATGCCCCCTGGGCAAGGCCTGGCCTCCCTGTCCACGACCGAGGCGAGGTAGCCGGGCACGTGGCCCTGGCCAGGGCAGCTTCTCCAGGGTTGCTGAGGGTCAGTGCGACCCTCTGAGCCAGCGGGTGAGGAATGGACACCAGTGGGGCCCAACCGGGCCCCTCACGCTGGTGGGTAGGGGAGCTCATGTGTGTGCTATGGGCGAGGGCCCCCACACCATTGGGGCCGCCAGCGGAGAGCCCTCCAACCTCCCCCAGGGGAGTCTATGCCCTCATCTCTGACCCGTGACCCCAGCGAGAGCTCAGAGGTCACCCAAGGGCACTGGCTAGCTTGAGGCCAGCAAAACGTGCCCTCCAGCCCCCAGGGCCCAAGTGCTGCCTGGCCCCAGGGCTTGGAGGGTGTGGGAGGGCCAGGAGTGGGGTACACTCCTCAGCTCCAGCCTGGCGTCCACTGGCCCGGCCCCAGGGGCGGCCGAGGGCCTGTGAGTCAGACCTGCAGCATGACAGTGCCCACGAGTGCCCACACAGGGGAGGGTAGGTCTGACTGGGATGGGCTGCTGCGGGGTCCCCGCTGACCGCTGCCTCCTTCCAGAAGGGTCCAGGTAAGGAGCAGCGGCCCCTCACAAGCCTCTCTGAGCCCCTCAGAGCAGCCCGGGGCCTGCGTCCAGGGCCTGTGTCCGTGCCTGCCACCCGGCGGTCCGGGCAGTGCCATGGGTTTTCTGAAGTTTTTAAACCAAACACAGAAAATCCTTAGTTCCCAGCAGCTCCTTCCCTGGGATGCCCAGGGCGGCCGGGAGGCCCCACCTGCCCCACCTGCCCGCTCTCCGGGCACCCAGGCCCGCCAGCCCCCAGCCTCCCGCTGTTTTCCCTGGGTCTGGAAAGCGGGGCCAGCGCGGTGGTCAGTTCCCTCGGTTTCCTGCCGCCGCACGCCGAGCGCCTGCAGGAGCTCACAGCCACTTCCAGATAAACCTCCCTTGTTTATTTTATGAATGAGAGGGGAAATCATATACTCAAGTGAGCACATCCCTGCGCTCAGGGCCAAGAGACACTTAGGGGCCGCCGGGATCGCGGTCCTTGCAGTGCTCTGCGCCCCGCACAGGGCCGCAGGGGCCGCCCACTCTCCTGCACCCCCAAACGCTCGCCGGGCGGAGGTCAGAAGGGCCAGCATCTGGCTCCTGGTGGAGCCGGGGATGCTCGCGTGGGATTGGGGCGGCCGGCGCGGGTGGGGTGCTGGGTGCCCGAGACTGCTGGCTGTGAGGCCGCCTTCCCCTCCGCCTCTCTGCGTCCTTGAAGGTTTCACAGGGACCCTCAGCATTTCTGCCCCCAGAGCAAACGCAGGCCCAGCTCACACCTGCTGCCCAGCCCTGTCACCCACCAGAGGCTGCCAGGGGCACCCCACCGTCTGGCTGGCAGCCCCTCCCAGCCCCTCTCTGCGAGCCCTGCAAGGGAGGTGCAGGCCTCGGGGTCCGGCAGTGTGCCTACTAGCCATCCCGGCCACCTGCCGGCCCCACGCCCTGGCTGCCCACCATGTACCCACTCTGCACGGCCCGCCAGCCCCTGGCCGCCTTCCCGGGCCCTCCAAGGCGCGCCCACCACACGGGCCCAGGGAGCCGCTGGGGGTGCTGATGGGCGGGTGGGGCTGCCACCTCCCGGGGACCTGCGCCCAGTGCTTCGGAGAGGGGGCTGGGCCCAGGACCCTCCCTCTGCCTGGAGGAGCTGGTGGGGTCAGACAATGGGCTCTAAAAATACCCAGGAGGCAGGGTTTCCCAGGAGCGCCTGCAAGCTCTGTCCCGGAAGTTATAAATACTAAGTGATGTTAATTCAGAGTCGTTAGTCATCTGGGGACAGCCACGTCCTCTGTGGGGACAAGGGATGTTTTTCCAGATTCATAATTTATTGCTCTTTACAGTTAAATCCAGCGACAGGCAAAAAAAGGAACAATGAGAAAAGCAGGGGCTCTCCTGGGGGGGCTTGGACCCCGCTGTCGCAGCCCCGCTGTCCCAGGTCTGCCCAGGGCCTCCGTGCCCTCCTCCTTGCACTGGAGCGGCCGTCAGGTTCCCCCTGACTCTGTGACTCGGAGGATCCCCGACTTGGCCCCAGGCTCCCCACCTCTCCCAGGGGCCGCTGCCACAGGGGCCACCCCAGGGCCCGGCTCCAGGACACGGTGGGCAGCTTGAGAGAGACCGTCCCGGGGAGACCACGTCCTGCTCCGCAGTGAATGCTGTGTGGCCTCTGGCAGGTCACGGGCCTCTCGGAGCGGTTTCCTCTTTGAAAAGCAGCGGCCTAGCAGGTTAACTCCCGCAGGCACCAGCCGGGTGATGCCCAGGAGGGGCTGGGCTGTGCTGGGCTTCGCCGTGGGGAGAGGCTCCGGGATTTCTGAGCCCCAGGAAATACCCGGGGCCTGGAATCTTGGGCTGGGACCCTCCCGATTCAGTGGCGCGGGCGCACACGGTCCGTCTGTGCCTCTGCTCCACCTGGAAAAGCCGGGGTCTCTCGCTCCTCCTAGCCCCGCCTCTGCCTGTCCCAGAATCGCGGGGTCATAGCACAAGAAGGCCACCGTCCCCGTGAGACCCCAGAGCCTCCTCTGCAGCATAGGGAGGCTGGGGCCCTGTCGCTTCCCTTGGTGAGGCTGGGAGGGCTTTGGGGAGCCTGGGGTGAGCCATGGCCCCTTCCACCTGGGGGAGAGCACCTGGGCTGACCCCCCAAGCTGGACACGCCCACTCCAATCCCACCAGCAGATCCCCAGCCCGTACCTGCCTGCCTGCAGTCAGCACAGGGCGGCACTGGCCAGTGGGGTCCCGTGGGCCTCGCACACCCCACTCCTGGCCCCAGTGCTCTGTGCCCAGGTGGTGCGGGCAGAGCTTCAGGGCCCTGCGAGGGCCCCTGTCCCGGCCCAGGCCTGGTGGGCTCCCTGTTGCTCTGGGCTGGAAGGAGACCGGCAAGGAGCTGCTGACGGCAGTGTCCAGCTCCTGTAGGCCCCCCCGGGAGGGGGATGGGCCGCTGTCCCGGGATGGAGACCTCCGGACTCTGGGGTCAGGCCCCAGGGCACCCTGGGACGAGAGGGGGTGTCAGTAGGCGGCCGCCCTTCCTGGGAACCCCAAGGCTCCTGCAGCCTCTGTGTCCACCCTGCACACTGGCGCCTGCGCAGTCAAACCCCTCAGTCCCAGGGGGGCAGGGAGCCGCGTAGTGGTCTCAGGGACTCAGAGCCTCCCGCCAGCTTGGGTTGCCCCAGCTGTCTGGCCAGGAGTGGGGCTGCTGGTCCAGCCACGCGGGCCCAGCCCCCCAAATCAGGGGACCGCTACAGCCCAGCGCCCAGCGGGTCTGCCCCCAGGCAGTGGCCGCTCCCTCTGGTGTCATCTGCACGGGCTGAGTCACCACGCGTGGCCTTTGGCCCCGAGACCAGGCTGCGGTGAGCACAGGGCGGGACGGTCCAGAGCAGCGGGTGTCAGGGGGGCGGCTGCGTCCCAGCACCCTGGGTGGGGCAGCCAGGTCAATGGCCCAGAGCACCTGCCACATTCCGGGTGCATGGGGATCCCAGGGCAAAGGTCCCAGAAGAGGAAAAACAGCCATAACCCAAGGCGCCGCCCCCAGAGGGGGGTTCAGGCTTCAGCCGGCGCCCAGGGGTGGGGGGAGCAGGCGCTCCAGGACGAGGGTCTCCGGGGCCACCCGGGCCAGGGGCTGAGCCTTCGTGGCCCCTGTGGGTTTCTGGAGAGCTGAGAGCTTTGGGGCGGCCCTACTGCAAGCTCGACGCAGGCGGCCAGGCTCGGGCGCAGAGACACTGCAGCCACGCGGGTGGAGGGGCAGGCGGGGCCTGCTGGGAAGAGGACTCGCCGCCACAAATCATTATGACGAGGACACAGGTGGACATTCACTGGGGACACTGGACAGCACTGGGCACTCACAAGGCCTGCGGACGTGAGGACGCATGAGGCCTGAGGCGGGGTGCGGTGCAGCGACCAGAGGACGGCGCAGCGCCGGCAGAGGGATAAAGCAGAGATGGGAACCGCGAAGGCCTCAAGCCCGGCCTATCTGGAGTGACTCAGACGCGCGCTCACCCGGCCTTTGTCCAGCTGCTGGCCAGGCCTGCTCACAGCCGCCGCCCACCATCTGCGGGTCTAGCCCCGGTGGCCCCCGAGGGATGGGAGCAGAGCTCGGGGGCCACATCCCAGCCCTGCAAGCCAGCAGAGCTGCCAGGCAGGCTGCTTGAATTCAAGGGGGGCCGCAGAGACCCCCCCGAAGGTGCTCAGGAAGGTGTAGAGAGCCAGGGGTGGGAGTGAGACCAACCAGGACTGGGGCACTGGTCAGTGCCGGGAAAGAGCTCCAAGCCCTGGCCCCTTCACTCCCACCTCCCTGGTGGGCCAGAGTGTGTGTGCTGGGATGGGGTGGAGGGTGGGCCTTGGCCAGCTTGGCTGGGGCCCTGTAGACTGATCCAAGCTCCACCAGTGGGACTCCCCTGTCCAGAGAATGGCCCTGATCCGCTGGGCCGGCACCTACCTCGCCGTGGGGGCCTGGGGGACAGGGCCCCACCAGGGGCAGCCCCACCTGTGATGGACTGGAGGGACCCAGCACAGGCACCTGGGACACACCCTCTCTGGGGGACCCTCCCAGGGCGCTCTGCACAGAAGGCACCTCACCAGCTCTGCCTCCTGGGGACCCAGAACAGATTGCCAGGATGCTGGGACAAAGCCAGGGCACAGGTGTCCCAGCCCAGAGCCGCCCGCCCAGCCTTGCCAGCTGCGGCCCCAGCAGACTCAGGCCCCCATGGAGCGACGGGCATGGGTCCCAGGAGAGGGTGCGTCCCTGGGCCGAAGCGGGGGCTGAACCCAGCCGGGCCCTGGGCCGACAGCCTCGCCGGCGAGGAGTCCACGAGCCTCCCAGAGAAGCAGAGTGGCGCCGTGTGGCGCCGTGGCCGTGCTCGGGCCTCGGTGTTTCTGAGTGACCCCCGCGCCTCCCTCAGCCCTGACTCCTGGGCTCTAAGCCCCCGGCTGCAGCTGGCCCGTGGGGACCTGGGTGGGCCCGAAGCCCCCTGGGCATGGGACCCCTCCAGCTCGCAGTCCCGCAGCGCCTGCCGGTGACACCAGGGGACACGGAGGCGGAGGGCCCAGGCGGAGGGCTGCTGGCGAGGGGACGCATCGGCCCGGCCGCAGCGCCCAGCACAGCCAGAGCCGCAGGCGGGGCAGCCTTGGCCTCCGGGACGGTTCTCTGGCGCCAGCCGGGCAGTCGCGGGCTCTGAGGCCGGGCAGCTGGCCGGGCGCCCAGCAGCTCACTGGCGCGCCTCTGCGGCCATGGCAGGAGCTCCCGACGGCCTCACGGGGCGGGCGTGGTCCTGAGGGGCCCCCATGCCTGCCACTGAGCTCGCGGTCCCCACCCGCCCTCTGCCGCTGCGCTCGGGAGGCCCCGTCCCTGGGCCAGGACGCCGGCAGGCCGCTCCTCCAGGACGGCCCGCGGCGGGGCTTTGATCCCCACCGAGAGCTGGGCCCCCGCAGCGGGTCGGTCCTGACACTGACAATTGTTTATCTGTTCTAAAATAGCTGGGAGCCGTGTCAGACATGCGGCATGTTAGAAAAATGTTTATGAAGTGTTATCAGCGTTTATGTAACTGCGCGCGGACCACACAGGCCCCACCCAGGCTCCACCCCCGGTGCCCACGGCCCCCGCCCGGGGGCGGCCCCACGGCTCACCTGCCCCTGCCTCCCCTCCTGAGGACCTTCACCCACCTCACCTTATGACAAAGGCCGAGGCCTCCCGGGGAGCCTGGGGTCAGTGTCAGGCTGTCACTACTGTGGCCTGTGTCCATCCCGGCCAGGCAGTGACCCACATGGCGCAGCAGACCCCTCCTGTCTCCCCACGGCCCCCGCAGTGTGTCTCAGAGGATCCGCCTGCTCTCATCCCCACTCCGTCTCTGGCTAGTCCTCTCACCCCCACACCCCTGGCCTGCACCCCAGTTCTTCTACACAAGGAAAAAAAGCCTCTAAATCAAAGGCCGAAGGGGGACCCGCCTCCGCAGGGAGCTTTGCTGAAGCTCGGGGGGGGGCCTCTCTCGCCGGCCCCTTGAGGTGGGCGCTGGCCCAGCTGTCTCCCAGCTGCCAGCGGTCATCCCACGATGGGCCTTTCTCGGGAACTGGCCCTGGGTCTCTGTTCTACAGCAGAGCTGAGGCCGTGGGGTGTGAGCTCAGACCAGGGGGTGGGGAGCCAGCTGGGGGGACCGAAAGGCCCCCCAATTAACCCAGCTTCCCCACTGCTTACCAGTCAGGCGTCAGCTCGCCTGCACCCACTGGTCCCCGGTGCCCGCCCGTGTGCCTCCCCCCTGACCAGGAGCCTGCGGTGGCCAAAGAACTTCCCTCGGGGCGGAGCCGGGGAAAGCGCGTCCCCGAGCGTCCCAGCCGTGCCCGGTGCCAGGACTTACTGGAGCGCCCCCGCCTCCAACGCGGGCTGGGAACCCCCCTGGACCTGCGGCCGTCAGGCAGCCCCAGTGTCCCATGCTGCGGCCACGCTTTCCAAACCCTCCCCAGGGAGGCGGCTCCTGTTGGCCCCAAGGTGCAGAGACGCCCCCTCCGCCCAGCCCCCGGGACGCTGAGGCAGCGGTCCCAGACGCCCCGAGTTCTCATCATTTAACTTTTTTTTTTAAAGATAGATTTATTTATTTATTTATTTATTTATTTACACAAGCACTGGGTACAGTCAGAAGCGCGGGAGGGTGAGCGAATTCACCAGAGCCAGAGCGGGGAGCAGAGCAGGCAGAAGGACCGAAGTCCTTCTGAGGGGAGCAGAAGCTGAGGGGAGCACTGCTGAGGGGAGCAGCGGGCGGCAGGAGAGGTCTGTGTCATGGGGGACCCTCGCCAGCGGCCGGGGATAGAACTGGCGCTGCAGAGGCTGCGGGCAACTTCGCAGCCGAGTGCTCAACCGCTGCGCCACCAGGGGAGGCCCTCATTTAACATTTTTTAGGTCATAAAATTCTGACTTGTTAAATTTCCCTCTTGTTTCTCATAAACACCGCGCTGGCATTTCTAAAGCCAGAGCACATGGTCCTATCGTTATGGCATGTGCGGGACCTGGTGCCTGGTGGGGGCTCCCCACCAGCCTCCCCTGGGGCCCTTGCCAGCCCCACCTGACACAGGAGCCGGCAGGCCGTGGTGTCCTCTGGGGTCAGCAAGCAGCCAGCCCGGGGGTCCTTGTCATGGACACCCCCTCCCACCTGTAGTCTCCACACCAGTCCCCAAGGGCCCTGCCCCCGGCCAGCAGCAAGTGCCAGCCTCCTGCGGTCAGGCCAGCGGGTGGCGGGGCTGGCGGACTCCCGGCGGCCTCCTGGCATCCATGTGGCCAGGGGCCAGTGGCTCTGTCGCAGCCCCCTCCTAAGCCCCGTCCTGCCGGGCCTGCAGGTAGCTGGGCCAAGGCCCTCCAAGTGGCAACATGAGAGCAGCCTCTGGAGTGCACATGGAGCCCTGGGCCCCCGGGGCCCCAGGGCCCCACCTGCCCCCTCCGGACCCCACCTCCAGGGCACAGACCTGCCCGCAGCCCCGCCAGAGAAGGGAGCCGAGGCCACAGAGTGGGAGCCCCCGGGGTATCTGCCATGTCTGCCCCAGTTCCCGCCGCTCCCCCAGAACCCATCTGTGGGCCCCCGAGGCCAGAGTCAGGCCAGGACGCGGCTGCAGGAAATCCCAGGCCCAGGCTCTTCCGCACCGGCCTCCTGCTCCCTGAGTTAGCTGTCTGCGCAAGGTCAGCGCACCCCCAGTTTGGAGGAGAACGTTCTAGGGCGCCCACCCCGCCGAGCCCCAGGGCGCCCCCACCCAGAGGTGGCTCTCCCAGCTGTCCCCGGAGTCTTGGCTTTCACCTGGAATCGCTAAATATCTGACGATTTCTGGTTAAGACAAAACAACTGAGCAGCCTGTTGGAGACGAAGGTTTGACTCTCCCAGCCTGTCGCCCCCACCCTGCGCTCCGGATCACTCCGTGTTCGCGTTCACGTGGCTGAAAACAGACTGAGGCAAAGACGGACGACCCGCCAGGGGAGACAGACGCCCTGACCCCCCCGCACGCCCAGGCCCCGCGCGCCCGGACACCCGCCACGGAGCCCCCGTGCTGGGCCGGAGGACGCGCCTCGCACCCCACAGAGGCTGGAAACCACGCGCGCCCAGGCAACAGCGGGCTGAACCGGAAATCACAGCTGGGAGGCGGCGGAGCCCCCGAGCGAGCAGCGTGAACCCCACGCGCCTCGAGATCGCGGGTCAGAGGAGAAACCGCGAGAGGAGTTTGAAGATATTTTGAACTAAATGATAGTGACGCAACTTAGCGAAAGAAAGCAGTCTCGGCCGGCCGGCGGGAGCGCCACACCGGAAGGGCAGAAGCACCTCGGGCGCGGCGCGAGGGCCGCTCTGGAAACGGACGGAGCCGGTGCGATCCCACGTCAGCGTGAGACACGAAGCTGCCGTCCGCACGAGGGGACCCCGGAAACCAGGAATCGACAGGGAAAATCGATGGAACCAAAAATCGGCTCGCAGGAAGGGCTGGCGAGATCGCCAGGCCTCCGGGCAGCGGGGAGAGGGCACAGGCCACCGGTGTCGGGAATGAAAGAGCAGGTGTTGCCGCAGCCCGGGCGTGAAACCGCAGGGGCCGTGAACAGCCGCCCTCAGCCCACGGCCTGCAGGTGCTCAGAGCCTGAGAGACGCCGCCTGCCACCCCGCTGGGCACGCTCTGCGCTGGCCAGTCCGCCGCGAGGTGACCGGTGACTCTCCGAAGCAGGGAGCACGGCTTGGAAGGCTCACGGGGACCCCGCCGGGCAGCACGAGTGACTCACGTCCATTCTCTCCAGCCCCCTGGGAGGGAGGAGCGGAGGGAACGGGAGCACCCCCACTTGTCGGCGCGGCCGCGAGGCCCGACCCCCAGAACTTGGGGCGGGAAAACCGCAGGCCCGTGTCTCTTAGGGCATGGACACAGAAGTCCTCATCACAACATGAACAAGTCATGTCCAGAAGGTGCTGGACTCCTGCGCCGCGGTGAAGCAGGACTTGGTTCCAGTTGCTCAGAAACAGAGCCCCATGGTGTGAGTCCCGGCCACCCCTTTCCCTGCGGACACCCGCGTCCTTCCCTGGGGGATTTCCTTATGTCACTTCAAGGGGGGATGGTGCCTGCGGGGTGACTCCATGGGTCCTCCCATCCATGCACCCCTCTAGGAGCTGTTTGTGGGGCACACCCCATCCCAGGTGGCAGGTCTGGGGGCAACCTGGACCCCAGAGCCTGTGAGGGGAGGCGCTGCGGGGGAAGGTGCCCAGAGCCAGCAGGTGAGTGGGCAGAGCTGGCTGCTGAGGCTCCCACTGCGGCATCGAGGCCCGGCCAGCGTGACCAGACACCTCGGCTCTGAGAGGAGGCGCGGGGGGCAGGGGCAGTGATCGGCTTCACGACCAACGGATGGTGAAAGCTGCCTGAGCCCCCAGCAGCAGCCAGGCTCCCCTCTGCTGACCCCCAGATACCAGGCGGGGCCTGGAGAGGACCAGTCTACCCCCACCTGTCTGTCCAACCACCTGCCCACCTGTAGGTGCATTTCTCTCTCTCCGCATCCGCCCGCCCTTCCCTCCTGCCCACACCGGCCGGCCGACTGCCTGTACCCTCTACCACCTGGCCTGCCCCAGCTGAGGCAGCTGCCCATGCGGGGCTGGGGCCTTGGGACATCCCACCAGCGAGTGGGCCGGGTGCAGATGACTCCAGCCTCGCTCCCAGAAGCGCTGGGCCGGCAGCTCCAGAGGCGGGAGGCCCTCAGTTGCGGCCGGGGGCTGGGGGCAACAGCTTGTGCTTATGGGGTTTCCTACAGGGGCCATGAAGACGCAGGGAAAGTAGCAGAGATGCCACACAGACCCGGAGCTGTGCCAGACGCCGCTGGCCTGCAGCCAGAGATGGTTCAGAAGCCCAGTTGGTGCTGCTCAGAGAAAAGCCTGGCGGAGCCGATGCCCAAGCAGAGGTCCCTGGGGGGGCGCAAGGGGACCATAAACGGGGACTTTGGCCTGCGTGGGGTGCCGGATACTGCGCAAGGCGGGCCATCCTCGTGTTATCAAAACGCCATTTTAGAAAGCGGGTGCCAGCTGGGGCCACGCGGAGGGGTTGGGGCGCAGGCCCTCCTGCCTGCCAGGTCGGGCCACACTCGCTACACCCCTGGCCCACCTGCCAGGCCGCGCAGCCCTCTGCCATCAGGAAGCCCCCAGCCTGCATGCAGGGAGGGCAGGGCAGGGGCCCATTCACCACCAAGGCAGCCTCACCCCTGCGCCCCGCCTCTGCAGGGCCGCATTAATAGGTGACCCATTTATCTGCGGGCCTGGGCTGCAGGGCCGCCCAGTCGCTCCACCCTTGCCCCCCCAAAACTATCAATCCAGTAACACAAACAGCATTCCGCAAGCCAGGGGCCTTTGAAGCCTTATCTCCACCCCTCCCAGCTCAGCGCTAAAAGCCCAGGAGAGGGCCTCAGCCGGGGGGCCGGTTCTGCCCTGGCAGCAGGCGCTGGGGCTGCCGTCCCCACCTCACGGGTGTGGGGGGCTGCCTGGCTGAGGACTGCGGCAGGGGGGTTTCCGCTGCCCGGCTCAGCCTTCGGAGACCAGGCTCCCCACTGCCTCTGCTCTACGGCTGCTGGACCACAGCTCTGTGCTGGACACGCCCCCGCGAGCCGCCAGCCTGGGCCTCCAGCAGCGCGGGGTGGTGGTGGGTGGATCAAGGAGTTGGACGGAGGCATCGATGAGTGGACGAATGTGTGCAAGGCGGAGGACCCCCACGTCCTGCAGAGCAGGGGCCTTTGCGTGTGTCTGTGGGGAGCGCACTGAAGGGGCACTGCCCTGCCAGAGCCAGCGCCAGCGCTCACCCAGGGCCAGTGCACCCGGGTCAGGGCTGCATGGGTGCCGGGAAGTGTCCCTTGGACAGCCGCACCGACAGGGCGAACAAATGAGTGGACAGCTAGCTGGGTGGACAGCCGAGCTCTGACGGGCACCCCGCCCTCCCTGTCCTCCCCTGTCCCCTGCCCTCCCACCCTCTCCCACAGCTCTGAGGCCTTTGCAGAGCCCCCTGACACTGCTGGCTGGCCAGGGGAGGGCCAGTGGCCAAGGGCACCACCCACACAGGGACCTGCCTCCAGCCCCGGCAGCCTCAGCTCTCTAATCGCCCCCCATCCAGGCACACAGGGAGGGGCACCTCCAGACATCTGGGGGGCCCTGGCTCAGCTGTGCCATCCCACATGCCTGCAGCTGGATTGGACTTTCAGGCTAGCTGAGCTGATCGGTCCTCCTGGGCATGTCCTTGGCGGGTGATGGGGGAAACTGAGGCCCGAACCAGGTCCCCCAGAGAGCAGGGGTAGCTGAACTCATGGCCAGGGCTCCCCACACCCATCCAGCTACCAAGGGAGATGCCCGCTGAGCACACAGGGCACAGGCGGCTGCTTCTCCACCTCACAGTGGGGCTATGCGCTTGGGGGCGGCCTGTGGTCCCCGGACCTCGGGCACAGCCTTGAGCGCACAGAGCGTCCGTCATGGCGTCTGGGGCGGAGGGGCAATCCTTGGTGAACCCCGGGTCCCCTCTGCACCGCCCCGGGGAGGCTGGCCTGGATGCTGAATGGCCGCGCCCGCAAGAGGTGCGGGTGCCAGAGGGAGGCCTAAGCCTGGGGCTGGTGGCGCTGGATGGCCGGGAGCCCCACACTGCCCACAGGCAGTGAGCCTGACCCCCGGCCCCAGCCGGACCCCCAGAGCCTACCTACAGGTCTGACCGGCATCTGGAGTGAGGTGGGTGACCCTCAGCCTGAGGGGCCCCCCAGCAGGGCACACACTGCCAGCCACCCCTCCCGCCTGTCAGGGGGCCCAGCCACATGCAGGAGCGCCCCGCATATGTGCACATGGTGCTGTGGCTGGTGGGTGGGTCCACGCGTGGACACAGCGTGTCAGGCCTGCCTCCCCTGCGTCCCTCCCTCCTGTGCACCCCAGACACCCACAGACACACACCCAGCGGAGCACAGCACCTCCCCAAGGGCCAGCCAGCGGGTGCGAGCGGGGCCAGGAGTGCCTCTGGGGATCCCCTTGGGCAGCTGACTTGGAGCCCCAGCCTCCTGCTCCATGTTGGAGCCCCTGGGTTTACTCGGTGCCCTTGGGGGGCCGAGTCTCAGACCCTCCATGCTCCTGCACAGAATGAAGACCAGCTGGGGGAAGCAGGAGGAGCAGGGGCCAGGGATGCAGGGCCGGGGTGCAGGACTGGGTGATGGACGGGGGGGGGGGGGGGGGGGGGGCGCAGGGGGCAGGGTCTGGGGGCGGCAGCTGGAGGCGCCCTCCCCAGGTGGCTCTCCTCTCCTGCGCGGGTGCGGGTGCAGCCACGGTCGGTCGTTGCAGGACCAACACGGCAAACTAGGTCGCTCGTCGCTCGTCGGCGCCTGGGTCCAGCACAGCCCACAGTGCCCTACCTGGCCCCCCACCGGCCTGCAGCTCTGGTCCCAGGCCCAGCAGGCTACTCCGGCACAGCCCAGACCCCTGCTGCGGGCTCAGCAGGTCCAGGCCAGTGCTCTTTGCCCCAAATTTACACAAGAGGAGCCCTGGGCCAGAGGGCCCTGCACCTGCCCTGCATGGCGCCCTGCGTGCTGGCGAGCAGGAGGGGCCCCCGGGGCGTCCTGCCCCTGCCTGGGTCCCACTCCCTCCCCTCCCCGCGCCCCACTCCTGGCGCCAGGCCCCCAGCTCTGCCCTGTGTCTGAGGCCTGGGTTTTCCTTGTTAACTGGCCGGGCTGGCCACAGGCGCAGGCCGCTGATAATTATGGAGAAACAATCCGTCGTCTATGTGGGCTCAGACCCGACCCGTTCTGCCACTTCTGCAGGCTGGCAGAACCGGGTGGGCGGCCCTGGGCCGTCTCTGCCTCCTCTCTGCGCCTGGCCAGGAGGCCGGGAAACCTGTCAGGCCGGTCCGACCAAGATCCCAGCTTGCTGCCCGTGCAAGTCGCACACTCCTGCTTCCACCGAGCGCGCGGCTCCCGGAGGCTGAGGTCGACGTGGGCGCCGAGGGCCATGTGAGTACGGGGCCGGGCTGCTGCCCCGGGAGGGCGCGGGCACTGCACAGGGCCTGGCACCAAGCGGGGTCCAGCGCCTGGCAGCGGGGGGCGGGCGGCAGGGCTGGCGTGGGGGGCACAGCCCCTCTCTGGGGCATGGGACCAGGGCCAAGGAAGAGGGGCTCAGTGGGCGTCCTGGTGCAGAGGCTGGAGAGGAGAGGCCAGGTGGAAGCTGGCGCGGCACACCAGGAAGCCATCATCGGGTGAGGGTCTGGGGCAGCGGGAGTGGACAGCCACCCTGGGGCGCTCGTCCTGGACCTGCTCCCCCACCTGGATCCTCAGGGGCAGGGGCTGCCCTGGGGTCAGGGTACCGCACAGTGCAGCCACCCCAGCTCAGCCCCGGGCTCGGGGGACACCCCGTGCCCTCGGCTAGTGTGCGGGGGCAATGACAACGGCTCCTGGTGGCCCGTGGGCTCGGCCTCCCCCACCGGGCCTCAGGCCTCTGGGAGGCTGGCCCAGGCCGGCCCCTCCGCTGGAGTCGGGTTGCAGGGCCCGCTGTTACCTGAGCGCCAGTCACCCCAGCGCGGGAGGGAGCCTGCCTGTTACCTGTGCACGTGTGCACATGCAGGGGCGGGCATGTGTGTGCAGGGCGCACATGTGCATGTGTGTGTGCACCCGCATCTGCTTGTGCACGTGTGTCCTGCTGCGTGCTGGCGTGTGCATGTCCATGTACCCTCTCGGGGCCCTGGGGCATGTGGGGGCAGGGCCACGCGGCTGTGTGTGGGGTGCACACATGTGTCTCAGGTGCACACCCATGTCTTGGGTGCTGTCAGGAAGCCGTGCCCTGTTGGGGGTGGACTCCATGCATATCCACCCGTGCCGCGGCCGCGTGTCCAGCAGATGTTAGAACCGGCCAGCAGCAGCCCTCCCTGAATGCAGCTCAGCCAGACTGAACCAGGAGGCAGCCGAGGCCGGCGTGGCCCCTCTGTGCTGGGGACACGGGCGCCCTGACTGGCAGCTACTCCAACCTCAGCTTCCTCGTTTCTCACCGGGCGACCTCGCCCCCCATGGTCAGCAAGAGGCTGCTGGGCCATGGGCTGCTGGCCACAGCCAGGCCCATGATGACTCCCAGGCTGGCCCCAACCCTGCCGGCCCCCCACAGGCCAGGAGCCCCCATAGCCCAGGGCGGACTCTGCCGGGTGGCCTTGTCGTGCCCCCTCCATATGTCCTGTGATGGGGATGCTGAGGCCGGCCAGGACTCAGCCACGGCTGCCTGGGAGAGGCTTAGCCCAGTGCCGCAGAGGCCCCCGGGCAGGTGGAGACCCTCAGCTTCGAGGTCTGAGTTGGAGCCTAGAAAGGGCCCGTTCGCCTATGCTCATCCCGCCTGCGGCGCCTGCGTGCACGCAGAAGCATCCAGGGCTCTGGTGGTCAGCCTGGCCGCACGGCCGGCAGGAGGCAGGCCCTGGGACAGGAGACCTGGCTGTCTGTGGCGCCCATGGCGGCTGCCCCATACGGGGCACGGGTGCAGAGAAGGCGCCTGAAACACGGTCATTCGGTGGTAGGTGGACAGCTGGACAGACATCAGAGAGGTCGTGGGTCGGGCTGAGGGTCGGCTGGAGCAAGCGTGGCCCCACCGAAGGGGAAGGGCAGCGCCAGGCGGCAGCTATGGCCCAAGACTGGCGCCACTGCAACTTCGATGCCTGCAGCGGCCTGGGGGCAGCAGGAGTGGGCAGCCACCCTGGGGCACTCGTCCCGTACCTGCTCCCCCATCTGGATCCTCGGGGGCAGGGGCTGCCCTGAGTTCAGGGTACCGGATGGTGCCGCTCAGCCCTAGGCACCGGGGACAACCTGTGCCTGCCAATGGGCCACCCTGGACATGGCCGCCGAGGCAGGGCGGGCTCAGTGGCCACGGCGCGAGCAGGCGTGTGCCGCCCCGTTGGGACTCAGGTCTGCCCTGGACGCGGGCACATCCTACTGCAGAGGGGCCCTGCGGCCTTGTCCAGAGGAGCGCGTGGCCCACCAGGGCCCATGAGGGGGGCGCGAGGGGCTGTAGGCCAAGGGCGTCATTGCGTGCTGCGGCCAACAGCACCCCCGCCAGCCCCACGCTGAAGGAGGCTGACCTGGACGGCCTCACCAGAGGTGTCATTCAGACACAGGTCACTTGGACACACGTCACCTGACAGGTGTTACTTGAATGGAGCCTCAAAGGACATCATGTGGGGGGTGGCATTACCCCAGATGGAGGGACGGGGCTCCGGGAGGCCGGCGGCTGGCCCAAGGCCTCGCAGGGGTGCAGGCGGGTCTCGGGTCAGGCCCAGGGCCATGACATCTCCAGCCTCTGCCCACCCTGACCGCTCCCCACGGAGAGCGCGGGGTGGGGCCCTCAGTGTGACCTCCGCCCGGCAGAGGCCTCCCCTGCATCCCTTGGCCAGGCCACCCCAGGCGTCCAGGGTCCACAGAGCAGCGCGTAGCTCTTGGCCCCCAGCCACCTCGCCCCAGCCCGTGCCCAGCTCCCCTGGCGCTCCTGGCAAACACAGAGCAGGTCCCCTGGGGAGCATTTACAACCCAGTGCATTCCCCGCCCACCCCTCCTCCCCACCCTCCGGTCTCCAGGGGTGCAGGCTGCGGAGCCTCCAGGGACGCTGCCTCTGGCCACCTGGCCTCAACCAAACCCATCTTGTCATGTGCCGTCCCACCCCCCGCCCGGGCCAGCTGCCGGGCACCCCTCTGGGAAATGAGGAGCCCCGCAGGGGGCTCCCATGCAGCCTCCAGGCAGGGCATGGGGCGTGTCCTCCTGTCTGTCGGGCCCAAAGAGGCTGGGCACAGAGGACCCTGGGTGCAGGGGCTGGAGGGACAGGCCGGCAGAGGGCACCCCGGTCTGCAGCCCACACTCCATCGTGCCTCAGGGATTGGTCCAGACCGCACCTGCCTGCTTGGGCCAGAGCCAGCGCAGGCCCAGGGCCCGCCGGGCAGCCGTGGTGACCACTGGAAGGGCGGTGGCCCAGGAATCTGCCGTCAGGCGGGTCTGGGTGGAATTTCAGGCTTGGGCTGGCTCCTCAGGGCCCCGCTGGCCGGGCCTGAGCCCACCCAGGCCCCAGCTCCTAGTCTGACCAGATAAGGGGGTCAGAGCCGGCACGGTGGCTGGGAGTGCCCGGCCACACGGGCACCCGCTGGTCGCGCAACCACCCCTAGCAGCGGCCACCCAGGGTCACGCCCAGCTCCCCGGGCCCCACCTGGGGGGTTGGCGTCGACTTTGTCTCTTCGCCCACATGGACCCCACCAAGGGGAGGCCACCCCGAAGAGCCCCTCTCCCCAGAACCGCCACCAAGCGGGCACCCACCCGACCAGCGCCCCAGGCGGCCTGGAGTCCAGGCAGGTCTGCAAAACGAGTTTAGGGCTCCCCACACCACGCCCCAGCTGGCCCCGCGTGCGCCTCGCCAGCACCCGAGGCAGCTGCGCCCTGAGTGCCGCCCTGCAGGAGAGACCTGTCCCCGGCTGCCTCCCTCCCGTGGGCGGGGACCCGCGCAGGCTCGGCTCCAGTGCAGGAGCCGCCGGGGCATCTTCAGGCCCCGCCACTGACCTGAGGCTGTGCCCTGGCCTCAGCCCTGGCAGGCTCCCGCCTCAGCTATGCAGGGGGCCGGGGCCCAGGAAGGCGGCCCTGGGGGCGCAGCGGGGGGAGACCGAGGGCTGTGAAGGGCAGGCTGCAGGGGAGGGCGCGCTGCAGGAACTAAGGGTCCTGGGGGGTGGCCGGGAGCAGGGGCACTTGGGGCCGGGAAGTGCCCAGCGGTGCCCGGTGTGCCTGGCGCTGCCTCCCAGCTGGGGGCAGCGAGACCCAGTGGGATGAGGGCCAGCTGCAGGGCAGCTGGGTGTTTCCGCCTGGCTCCTGGGGAGACAGCCCCGGCACCCCAAAATCCCCCAGGGGGCTTTGGGCTACAGGCTGCTGGGGCCTGGCCCATCTGCCCTCGGACTGCCCGGGAGCCGCCTGCTGCAGGCGGCTGGGAACAGGGGTGTGGGAGCAGCTCCTGTCACCGCCCAGGAGCTGGGGCGGGCGGGACCCCGGGTGGCGTCCCCAGGACCGCCCGGCCCTAGGCCGCAGAGGGTGGAGCTCTGAGCCCCGAGCCTGCCCCAGCGCCTGGACACCCCAGCCCCCTCGCCGACAGGCCTCCCTCCTGCGGCAGGCAGGCAGCAGCGGGGCCGTAGAGGGGCCGCCGGCCATGGACAGCTTCCTGGAGGCGCTCAACAGGCTAAAGGACACGCACGAGGCCGAGGTGCTGGGTGAGCAACCCCCCTCCAGCCGGCCCCCGATGTCTCCTCCACATCCCTCTGACAGGCGCCCTGACCCGGCCCGGCCCCTCTAGACGCCCACCCGCACCCCCCCCCAGCCCCCCCTCCCGACCAGGAGCAGCGCCCTCTGCTGCCCATGCTCCCACTCTGGCCTCGCTGCCCCGTCCGCCCGAGCGCCCAAAGGCCCGAGGCTTCCTGGGGACCCAGAGGGCCCAGGCCAGACGCAGAGGGCGAGGACGCCTGCCGGGTCCCCCAAGAGCCCGCTTTACTGCAGCACCGGGCCCCCCGTCAGCCCCTCCTGGGACACGTGCGGGGGGCCCTCCAGGCTAACATCAGAACCGGGCCCGGGAGAGCGACGCAGTCCAGCCGGGGCCCCAGGCGGCCAGGACGGACCAGGCCGGGGCGGCCTCTGGATGCAGTGAGGGGAGCCGGGCTGGAAGGGGGCACAGGGGTGCAGGCTCCCTGCTGCGGGGGGCGGCGGGCTGGGCTGACCGCCCCTTCCCGGCCCCCAGGCCTGCAGAACAAGCTCCTGGAGCTGAACTCAGAGAGGTGCCGGTGAGTCGGGGCCGCCTGCCCGCGGCCCAGCGTGCGGGACGTGGAAGGGAAGCCGGGCTCGGGGGTGGCGTGGGTCCAGCCTGCTGTCGCGCCTGGAGGAACCGGCAGCGCGGGGCGTGACCCCAGCCCGCCCGGGCGCCCCCGGAACTGGCAATGGGAACACTGCTTGGGAGGGCTGGGGCTGGGGGTGCTCCCTGCTCCCCGCACAGAGAGGGGACTCTGGGATCCCAGGCACAGGCGGTGGACAGTCCCCAGGGGTCAGGGGCAACTCCCATTTGGGGTACGGGGTCAAGCAGGCACAACTACCACCCTCAGGGCCCTGCTGGTGGGCGCGGGGGGCGGGCCACGGCCCGGGAGCGCAGGGCCCACCCGGCTGTGCCCGCAGGGACGCCCAGAGGGTGGGTGAGCTCTGCGCCAAGAACCAGCAGCTCAGGGAGCAGCAGAAGGTGCTGAAGGAGAACCTGCGTGTGCTGGAAAACAGGTGAGGCCTGGCCGCCCGCCCCACCCGGGGGCACCCACAGGGCTCACAGGTAGAGCCTGGGGCACACCGGTCCCCAGACGGGGCTCCCGGAGCAGGGGCAGCGGCGCCCCCCAGGGCCCTCCCAAACTGTGGGCACGGGCGGGGCGCGGGGTGCAGCTGGGGGGCACGAGGGCGCAGCCCGCTCAGCACACACCCCCCCAGGCTGCGGGCCGGCCTGTGCGACCGCTGCCTGGTCACCCAGGAGCTGGCCAGGAAGAAGCAGCAGGAGTTCGAGACCTCGCTCCTCCAGAGCCTGCGGCACCTCTTTGTCCTCAGTGAGCTGGGCCCCGGCGGGGCACAGGGGGACCAGTGGGACACCCCACGGCCGGTCACTCAGTCACAAGGGTTCTGCGAGGGGGGACAGCCCCGGGCCCAGGGAAGCGTCACACTGGGGCCCGTCACTTCTCACCCTTCCAGCTGTGCGGCGGGTGCTGGGGGGCCGGTGGGGGCAGGCCCAGGGGCCAGGGGGCCGCTAACCAGAGCCCCTTCGCAGCCAACGAGATGAACCGGCTGCAGGAGGAGAACGGGGCCTTGAAGGAGGAGGTGAAGCGACTTCGGGGCGCGGGGTGAGCGGTCGGGGTATGGGGTGAGTGGTCGGGGTGTGGGGTGAGCAGTCGCCGCCACAGACACCTGCACTAGGGGGCAGGCACCGGGGCGGGGGGGTTGTGGGCATCTCCACAGCAGACCTCGTGGCCGAGAGCTCAGGAGCCCCAGGGAGCAGCCGGGGACCCCAGCACTGCCACCCTCACCCCGTTTTTGCCTCCATCTCTCCGAGACAGGCCCAACCCCCCGGGTAGGGAGCGTGTCCCGAACCCCCCCTCGCCCCTGCTGCTCCCCTCCCCGGGCGCCTGGAAGGGCGTCACCGAGAAGCTGCCGGGAGGCCAGGAGGAGGCTCAGGACCACCCCCCAGGTGCAGGCCCTTGGGGGGGCGACGGGGCCAGGAGAGGCCTGGGGTCTGAGGAGCCCCTCCGGGCTGAGCCCCCCACAAGCGCCTCCCACACCCCTGCCTCTCCTCCCGCAGAAGAGTCGGCGCTGCCCGGGGCGTCTCCCACGGCCAGGACCTCCCCCAGCGCGGGCCTGCCTGAGCCTCGGGCTGCGGATGCGGTGAGGGCGGCGGAGAGCCTGGAGGAGCGCGGGCGGGCGGGGCAGGGGCAGCCGCCGGTGCGGGCGTGGGGGGCGCCGCTGACCCGTGTCCCCACAGAGCCCCCAGCGCATCTCCAACCAGCTGCACGGGACCGTTGCCCTGGTCCGGCCCGGCTCCTGGGCCTGCCCCGCCGACCGGGGCTCCAGCGATGGGACGCCCCCACTGCCGCCCGCCAGGAGCACCCCCTCTTCGCCCCGCCTCGAGCACAGCCTCCCCCTGGACAGGTGGGGCCGCACACGCCTCGGGCAGCCTCAGTGCTTCAGGTCTGGCTGGCCTCCACTGGCCAGGCTTGCGGGAAGGGCCAGTCCCCCCAGGAGCCCCCCAGCCCCTGGGTCCCACCCTGGGACCTTCCCGCACAGTCCCCGGGCAGCCAGAGGGTGGCCCCTGGGGCGGAGGGAGATGCTTGCCTGCGAGGGTCTGGGTGCCGGCTGCCCTCAGGGCTTGGCCTGCAGAGTGGGGGGCCTGCCTGCCCTCGACACCTTAGCTCCCTAGGCCTGGGTGCTTCCCTGGGAAGTGGGTGACAAGAGCTTCCCCCCACAGCTTCCTGCGGGCCTCCCAGTCCCCCGCTGGGGCCTCCGAATCCCTGAAGCGCTCCGTCCAGGCCAACCACCTCTGCCTCTTGAATTGCCACCTGTCCCTGAAGCTTCGGAGCCCCCACAGCAGCCCTGGGGCCCCAGCCTCAGCCCCCAGGGGTCCCCGGGGCCTGGGCCTGAAGGCCAGGGAGACGGAGGCCTGGGAGGAGCCCACAGGCCCCCAGGTGGACAGGCGAGACCCACGGCTAGAGGGGCCGCTGCACCTGCTCCTGGCCCAGCAGCTGCGGGAGCAGCTGGGCAGCGCCAGGCTGAGGGGCCCGCCCACACCAGGAGGGACGCCGCCCTCCCCGCCCACTGGCTCCGACTCAGAGGGCCCCAAGGGGCAGGGGGCCAGGATAGGCCTGCGCAGCCCCAGGGGAGAGGAGGCCACAGGGGACTATATCCCAGACAAGCCCCTGGACCTCTCGGAGTGGGGCCGGGGCCGGGATGCCCCCAAGCCGACTGTCAGGCCGGGGTCGCGCACCCCCGCAGCTCATGCTCCCAGCCCCAAGCCCCTCCTGGGAGGCGAGCCACCCGCCCTGACGCGCAGCCCCTGGGCACTCAGCGGTGGCGCCCAGGGAGCCAGGGCGCCGGAGCCGGAGGAGCCGCCCGCTGCCAAGGTGAGGGCCAGCCCAGGTCATGGGCCCCGCCCCAGCCCACCAGCCCCACACAGGCCAGCAGCCAGCTGGGCGCTCTGCCCTCTGCCCACAGGCCGGGGCTCAGGAGGGAGGGGCTGGGGCCAGCCAGAGGAGACTGCTGGGCGGTGGCCCCGGCGGGGCAGGCGGGGTTGAGGGGGGCAGGCCTCCAAGGCGCACTCAGCCGCTTACTTGCTCCTCCCAGGACCCCACATATGCCCTCCCGGCGCCCCGCCCCAGCCTGCCTTCCCCAGGTGGGCCTGGAGGTGAGACCAGAAGGAGGCCAAGGCCGTCCCCCCACCCCCAGGGCCCCGAGGCTGATGGCCCCCCAGGTGAGGACAGGCCCCAGGAAGGGCACCCCAGTGGGGGAGGTGGCCCTGGGGAGGCGGGCCGCCTCTTGCAGATGCGGGGTGGGCTGGGGCCAGGAGGCGCTTCCGAGCTGAGCACAGCCAGAGGCAGCGGGGGCGCTGCAGGCCCCGCAGTCTCCCCTCCTGCCGGGCTTGCTGGACTCTGACCACCAGCCTGGCCTGACCTGCCTCCCCCCCCCACACCGTGTTCTGCAGAGCCCTGTGAAGCTGATGGCCAGTGGCTGGACTCCTACACTTCGGACAGTGAGGTGGGTCCCGGGCAGGCCACGCTGCCAGGTGCCGAGGCGGGGGGTGGGGGGAACCTCACTCTGACCCCATTGCCTTCTGCCCAGGTGGGCCTGAGCCCCCCGCGGAGCCTGCTAGGGGAGGAGCCCAGGTGCTTCTGTGGCCAGGAGCGTGGGCCGGGCCAGCAGCGGAAGAGGAAGTGGGCCTCAGAGCCCTGGACTGCAGGTACTGGGGGGGAGGGAGAGGTCGGTGCAGCACCCAGGCCCCACCCCGCCTTTCTGCCCGCTTGAGGACTGGAACCCAGAAACCAGGTCCCAAAGGGAGCCGGGGTAACCTCGTCAGGCCCATCGACCTAAGCCCGGTTTTGCACCTGCACACCCCCAAGAGGGCCAGGCCCAGACACCTGAGCTTCACGGCATGAAGCTGGGGCCTCTCCATCACCTGGGAGGGGCGTCCTGGCCACAGCAGCCCTGCGCCCTGCGTGCCACCCCCACCTCTCTCCCGGTCCCACCCAGGAAGGTGCAGCAACGGAGGTGTGGCGTGCCCCCTCCCTGCTGGGGGATCTAAGGGAAGCTCCCAGCTGTGCAAAGCTTGACCTGGGACAGCATCCCTGGTCCCACAGGAGCAGCGAACCCGGGCGGGAGATGGTGCCTCCCCACTTCCAGCCGCGGACACCAGGGTGTGGGCGGGCCCCTCAGCCTGACGCTGCCCAGCTGCTCCCGCAGCTCAGGCCAGGCCCGCAGGTGCCTGGGAACCTCTGCTCCCCGAGCTGACAGTGGGTGCCACCTGATGTGGCCCAGGGCACGGTGGGCAGGGGCCCCCACACTGCCCAGTGGCCAGGAGGCACCCCCTTGTTAGCTCGGGAGCCACGAGGGGTGGGCACACCTGTCCTAGGTGCCACTTCCTCCTGGGTGGCCTGAGAAGCTATCCTGGGAATGTGGTCAGCTGGGGGCAGGTTGCCTCCCTTCCCGTCACCGAGCCCAGCCCCTCAGCCCCCTGGCAGGGCAGGGCTCCCCAGCAGGTGTGCGCGCACGGTAGTCAGGGGCCAGCGGCCAGCCTGCCACGTGCCAGGACACCGTCCACCCTGTATCTGGTGCCCTGAGAGGCGGCATTCGGTGTTTCCTGGGTGGGGAAACTGAGTCGCAGACGGGAGAGGTACCTTGCCCGCGATTCCTGCCGGTACAGGGGTCAGGATTCCAACCGGAAGCAGAGCTGGTCCTGGGGCCCCTCACAGTCGTTTCCTGCCAGCGTCCCAGGGTCAGACGCCCTCCCCAGAGGCCCAGCCCCGGGCACCCGTGGAGGTACCACCAGCGTCTCAGGCCTCTGAGAGGGTCTCCCCCAAGCCCAGGCTGTCATGAATGCCCGGCCTGCTGCCAGGCAGAGAGCAGGATGGGACAGGCGTCCTGGGGCCCGCGGCTGGCAGAGGGCCCGCCCTTCCACCAACTCCCCACGCTCACCCTGCACTTGGGCCACCTGCTCCGGTGTCCACCGCTGTCCGGAGAAAGCTGACCCCACCAGGCGGGCCCACCAGGCCTGGGTGAGGACACGCTGCCCGGCTCTGCGCCGCCCCCTGACCGACCCCGGCATGCTTCCCGCAGCCTCTGAGAAGCCGCGCCCCGGGAGGAGGAACCCCAGGGAGCCCCCAGCAGGGGACCGGGGGCCCAGGAGCCCAAGGGAGCCTGTGGACGGCAGCCACTCACTGGACAGCAGCAGCTGCGAGGAGGCCTAGCGGGCCAGTGGGACCCCACGTCCAAGCCAGCAGCAGCCTCAGTGGGGTCAGGAAGGCCGAGGGGGCCTCCGATGGCCTCCGGACCCTCCCACTCCATGTATCTCTGCAGTGGCCGCTGCCCAGCCGCCCCCTCACCCCAGCACCTGCTTCCTGTTGCGGACTGGGGGTCCGGAAGGCGGGGTACCCGCCGTGCACAGGCAGCGCCCTCGGCCCCTGGCGGCCCAGCTCCTGGGCCCGCTTCCTTCCCTGACAGGTGCAGAGGCCGGGCGGCGGTCTCGGGCGCCCCCTCGTGGATCCACAAACTGGTGCAGGTCGGTGAGGGCTCAAGGAGGCTGCGGTGGGCCCTCAGCGGGGACCCCGGCGCAGGAGAACGAAGGTGTAAGGAAGGTTGGCATGTGCGACTGGCAGCGCCGGTCAGCCTGCCCGCGCCCGTGGGACACATGACTTCAGGGGCTCCCGACTGCATCCGGAGCCGGAGGTCGCTCCCTGGGGGCTGGCGTGGGACACTGGGGGGCAAGATCAGAGACGAGCCCCCGCCCAGGGCCGCCCTCCCCACCACCGAGTCCCAGGTCCTGCTTCACCACTGCCCACTGGACAGCCAGGCCTCCGCCTCAGCACGGGGCGCTCTGCTCCCCAGGGCGCTGACACTCTGGGGGGTCTCAGCGCCTCCCAGGAGGGGCGTCCCGCACCCACGCCGCAGGGCCTTGGGGACAGGCGGGGGCCGAGCTCGAAGCCGCTCCCGGGGCCAGGAGGCCTGGAAGCCGCTCCCCGGTCGGGGGCGGGAGGCGGGGCTGAGAGCCCGGAGGGAAGCCCGGGGGGCGCGCGGCCAGGTCTCCCTGTCGGGAAAAGCGGCTTTTTCTGAAATCAAATCAAATAAAACCCGAATCCCGTTCACACCCGGTCCAGGCCAGGGCTGGCGCGGGATACCGTGCGGCCTGCGGGGCCAATTTGGAAGGGCAGAGGGAAAGGCGGGGCCTGGGCGCGGGGTGCGCCTGAGGGGGCACGAGGGCGAGGGGTGACGGCCCACAGGGGTGCGGGTCACTCGGGGACCCCGAGGGCCGCCAGCTGCCTTCATGCGTTCACGCCCGGTCCTCCCTCCGCGCCCCCCCCCGCCCGGGACCCGCGGAGGGCCTGGGGGACACCAGCGCCGCCCCGGGTGGGCTCCCCACGCGCCCCCGGCCCGACCGCAGCCCATCCCGCACCCCTGAGGCCGCGGGCCCAAGGCAGCCCCGAAGGCGGCACGCGGGGGCGCGACCCGCCCCGAGACGCAGAGGCGGCCGGCTCCGGGGCGGGACACGAGGACCGGAGCGGCCCTGCGGGCAGGGAGGGAGCGCGGGGCCCGTCTCGCCCTCGCCGATGCGGCAGGCCAGGCGCGGGCGCCCCGGCTCCCGCGCGGGGACGCGAACCCGCGCGCAGGCCGGGCCCGGCCCCGGGGCCCGCTCGCTCCCTCGGGCGCGCCGGAACGGCCGCGGGGCCCGCGCGCCCCCGGAGCCGGCCAATGGGCGCGCGCGCCGGCCCGGCATTTGCATGCGGGCGCGCCGCGGCCAATGAGCGGCGGGCGCGGGCGCGTGCGCGCGGCGGGCGGCGGCGGCGGCGGGCGGCCGGCGCGCTCAGTCGAGGATGGCCGCGGCCGCGGCGGGCGGAGCCCCGGGCCCTGCCCCCGGCCCCGGCCCCGGCCCCGGCCCCGCGCCCGCCCGCGCCCCGCCGCCCGCCCGGAGGCGCGGGGACTCGCGGCGCCGCCAGGCCGCGCTCTTCTTCCTCAGCAACATCTCGCTGGACGGGCGGCCCCCGAGCGCCGGCCCCGGCGGCGAGAAGCCCCCGCCGCCGCCGCCCGCCGAGGCCCGCGCGCCGCCCGCGCCGCCCGCCCGCCCGCCCCCCGCGCCGCCCGCGCCGCCCGCGCCCGCCGGCCCGCCCGCCCGCGCCGCGCCGCCCCAGGGCCTGCTCAGCCCCGCGCCCGCCGGCCTCGGGCTCGGCCTCGGGCTCGGCCTGGACGGGCAGCGCCAGAGGTGAGTGGGCGCGGGCGGCGGGGGGGCGGGGCCCCCACCCGGGCGCCCCTGGGCGCGGGGCCCCTCGCGCTCTGCCCGCCCCCGAGGCCGGGGTGCCGGCCCCTCGGTCGGCGCCGCCCCGGCCCTGGACACACCCCCTGCCCAGCGCTTTCCAGGCCAGGCACTGGGCTCAGGCAGCCCTCACCACCCTCACCGCCCTCACCACCCGCACTTCCCCGAGGGGCTTCTGTGGCCAGGGCCGCCCCGCGCCCTGGCCTCAGGCCCCGGCCCACCCACCTGGACTCCCGGTCTTGCTCCCCTTATCTCCAGGCCCGCCCCTGTCCCCTTGGCGCCCAGCAGCCCTGCCTCATTCCACTTCCAGGCGCCCCAAGCTCTGCCCCCCAGTCTGTTGCCCCCACCCCAGAGCACTGGCCAGGGTCACCTTGCCTCCTGGGCCCTTCCATGACCTGGGGCGCCTCCACCCGCCTGCCGCCTCGGCCTGGGGTGATTTGGGCTCCGAGCCAGGATGGACAGCACCTCATGGTCCCCCCTCAAGGCCACAGCGCCTGGCCACCCAGCGCCTGGCCACCCACCGCCTGAGGCCTACCCTGCAGGGGGGGGGTGCAGGGGCTCTGAGCGGGAGTCCCATGGGATCCCCGGGTTCCAGAGGGGACGGGTCTTGCCTGGAGGGCATCCAGGCCACACTGCCCAAGGCCTACCATGCCCCCAGCCTGGGCAGGCTGAGGTGCTGGGTGTTGGCTGGGGTCCAAAGCAAGGCGCCTTGTCAAGCCCTCCAGGGTGCACCCCGAGTCCAGCCATCCCACCAGCTCTGTGGGCTGCCCCGCCGAGGCCCGCCCTCTGCGCACACCGCACGGCCCGGCCCCTCAGCCAATGGGGCACAGGGCTCTGTTGGCACCAAATGCAGTCCCACGGCCCAGCCCGACCCCCTGCGGGCCTGAGCGGGAGAAGGCGCAGCAGGACGGGGCACCAGCTCCCTGGGCTGCGCTTGGGCCTCCTGCTCCAGCTCAAGCACCCAGGTTGGAGTCTGGAGGTGGTGACCCCAGAGGCCTCGGAGCCAGCCCCGGCCCACGTTGGGCCACCCATGGGACGCGGGTGTTTCTGCTTTGCCAGGCCGGGACTCGGCCGATGGGGTCAGGCCAGGCCCCCACTTGCACCCCCTGGCTGCGGAGCTCTAGATGCCTGCAGGGGGGCCACAGAGGGCACTTGGGGCTCCCGGCTCCCCTTACAAAGCAGAGGAAGCTGGCACCGCATCGGCAGCCGTGTCTCCCGCGGACTCCCCTTCCCACCAGCGCCTGTCAGCGTGGCCCTGCCGTGTGCAGCGCCGAGAGCGGACTCGCACTGGGTGCAGAGACCGGGGTAGCCTCCGCCCCACTTAACATGGGGTGGCTGGAGAGCGGGTTACCTCTGCTGCGCTCGGGACGGGCTTGGGGAAGTCTGACAGAGCCAGGAGGCAGAGTCGGGAGCCGGCAGAGGCCAGTGCCAGGCCGCGAGGACCAGGTGGGCTCTGGGGAGTGGGGTGCTGGCACTGCAGGGCCTCCAGCGTGAGGTCCCCTCATGCAGGTGCTCCGGGGAGCCTCAGGCGTCGCCTGGGCAATTACCCGAGGAAATAAGCCTGAGAGCCGGGCAGCTCCGGGCAGAGCTGGACTCCCTCTGCCCGTCCCCACCGAGGCTGCGCTGGCGCCAGAGCCGCCTTCCTTGGGCTCCGGGACGTCCCCACTCTCTGTTCACCCTGCCCGACCCCTCGCCCCAGCCGACCCCCTCTGGCCGGCCTGGCTTTGCTCACTTCAAACAGAAAACAAAAAAAAAAGAAACAATTCTAGTTGCTTCCACAGCTCCTGTTTCTTTTTTTTTTAAGATTGATTTATTTATGCATACAAGAGCCGGGGTGCAGGCCAGAGGTGCGGGGGTGAGAGGACTCACCGGAGACAGCGGGGAGCAGAACAGGCAGACTGACCGAAGCCCACTGCGGAGGGGAGCAGCGGGCGGACAGGAGGGGTCTGCACGCCATGTGGGCATCTCCCTGGCCGGGGATTGAACCGGCACTGCAGCGGCTGCGGACAGCTTCATAGGTTGTGTCTTAACCCCTTGCGGCACCGGGGAGGCCCCAAGCTCCAGTTTCCTTTGTCGTGTGGAGAACTCACTGAGCGAGCAGGAAAGGACTCAGGTCAAGGATAGTCTCAGAACTCCCGCCCCCGGCTGTGTTCCGGGCAGCTGCCGGGCCTCTCTGCTACCAGCACGGGCGCAGTGTGGGGCTACACCCTGCAGGCAGGGCCTGGGCAGCACGGTCCAGGGGCTCTTTGTACCTCCTCCAGGCGCATGGCCAGCGGGGCTGCCGGGCCAGAGCGTGGCGGGCCAGGGCTTGACCAGCAGCAGCCGGAAGCCCGAGGGCCAGGGCTGGGCTTCCCCTGTGGCCTCCCTGCAGGCGTGCTGCACGCAGCGTGCCTATGCGCACCCCTTTTTATAAGACAGGTCTACTGAGCCCCGTCACCTCTCCAGACGTCACTGTCTCCTGGACGCCCACTCTGAGGCCTTCCTACAGGCAGCATTGCGGCGTGTGCAGGGGCAGCTGCGCCGTGCGCCCCAGGCCACAAACCCAGGCGCTCCCGGGGTATGGCTGCTGTGCGGCCAGGCTGAGGCCCCACTCCCAGAAGCCTCTGGCCCAGGCCCGCCCACAGCGGGCCCAGCCTGCTCAACGGCATCTTCAGAGGTCCACTGAGTCTGGCGTCTGCCTGCAGGCTGTGCTTGTGAGGCCTGGAAAGTTCCAGAGGCCCGGTGGGAGGGTGTGGGTGCAGCCGAGTCAGGGGAGTGCCCTGGAAGACCAGCCCCGAAGCCCTCTATGGCTGCCCCGGGCCAGCACACTCCCTGCGGAGATGGCGTGTACGGCTTGGGGGTGGGCCATGCTGAGTGAGGACACGGGGCCTGCCCGCAGCACCGCAGGCTGGCTCCTGTGGGGACCTGCTGTCCACACCCCCCTGCGCCGGGCCGTGCTGGAGCCGCTGGGTCCCCGCTATGGCGGGCTCCCCGGAATATTGGCGGAGGCCGGGGCCCATGGGCCATGGGGGAGGACGCGCTCCTCCGCTGGGAACACGGCCCGGGAGGCAGTGGGCGCAGCACAGGGAGGAAGAACTGAATGAGAATGTTCTGGTCTTGGGACAGCCCTGCTGGGCCAGGGCTCGAGGAAGCTCTGGGACAAGGGTCCCCTTGGGAGCGCACCCCAACTCTCCCATGTCCTTCACAGAAGACGCGTCGCCTCCCAGCGCTGCTCCCTGGAGCTCCTGGAAGACCCTGTGGGCTGCGCCTCTGTCCAAAGGTGAGTCAGGCCCAGCCCTGGCCCGCGCGCCCGGGGCAGGACAGGAGTGACGCCCTTGTCCTTGCAGGACCAAACCCATCTCTGGGTCCCCTCGGCACAAGGGCCTGAAGAAGACCCACTTCATCAAGAACATGCGGCAGTACGACACGAGGAGCAGCCGGTGGGCATCCCCCCGCTCCCGTGGCTGCCCCTCCAAAGGACCCCAGGCCCTCCCCCACCACCCGTGGCTCCGCGTCTTCCCGAGTCCCCAACCTCCTGGACACCCTGGAGTACAACCCCAACCTCCTGGTCTTCCCGGGCGCCTCTCCGCACCCCCCATGGCAGTGCCCTGCCCGGCCAGAAAAGAGCAGGAGCTGGGGTGGCCAGACCACTGTCGTGCCCTGATCTCACGCGTGCCCCCCGCCCTGGCCCATGTGCCCCCAGGATCGTGCTGATCTGCGCGAAGCGCTCGCTGTGCGCGGCCTTCTCGGTCCTGCCCTACGGCGACGGCCTGCGGGTCAGGTGAGCTCGGGCGTCGGGGGGCCCGACAGGGGCGCCTCCTGTCCACTCAGCGGAGGCTCCTGTGGAAGCTTCTGGGCCCGATGCCCCCAGGGCCTGGTTCTTGGGAGGGCAGGCTTAGCCCTGCCTTTGCTGAGCTGCCTGAATGCAGTGGGGCGCGCCCGGGGCCCGCACGGGCAGTCTCGGCGGGACTCTGGCGAGGAGGCGGCCACCGGTGGGGAAGCCTGTGGCTGCGGCCAGCTGTGGGGACGCCCGCTGGCGGGGCCTGCACCCAGCCGGTCGAGTGTGACAGGGCAGAGGGCGCGGGCTGGGGGGACCGCGGGGCACGGGTCAGCGGCCACCGCCCCTGGGCTGGGCAGGAAGCAAGAGGAGACCCCTCCCCCGTCCTGCGCCCGCAGTGACCTCAGGGTGGACAGCCAGAAGCAGAGGCACCCGTCCGGGGGCGTCGCTGTGCCCTCCGAGATGGTCTTCGAGCTGGAAGGCGTGGAGCTGGGGGCCGACGGGAAGGTAATGGCGCTCCGCCCGGGGTACGGGGCGCACCCGAGGGCGGGGGTGGACGGCCCGGAGCTGCTCATCCTGAGCACATCAGCTGGATGGCCCAGCAGGGCGGGGTGGGGGGAGAGGGCGCGGGCAGGACCACCAACCAGCGGCGGGCGCGGCTGCCTCGCAGGTGGTGTCCTACGCCAGGTTCCTGTACCCAACCAATGCCCTGGTGGTGCACAAGCCCGACGGCCACGGCCCGCCCGCCCCGCCCCGGCCCAGCGCCACCCGCACCCTGCCGGGCTCCAGACACAAGCCTGCCTCCGCCAAGCCGGTGCCAGCGAGCTCAGAACTAGGTAGCCCCACACCCTGCCGGGCACGGGACCGGGTGGGCCCTTAGGCCCTAGCTGGGCCGGTGACCACTCTGGCCTGGCCAGGGACACTGAGTGGCCTCCACTGAGGAGCCCCACTTGAGTCTGAGGGCAGACAGCCTGGGCCTGGGGGGTTGCGGTGTGGAGGGGGGACTCCCTGAAAGCAGCGGGGAAGCCAGCCACAGGTGGCTCCAGGGAAGGGGCCTCCTCCCATCCTCAGCGGGGAGGGGCTGCAGGGCCAGGGCCCTTGGACCGGGAGCCCCAGGCCTGTGTTCTACACCCTGCCCTCGGCCCCTGCTGCTCCCCGGGCACCATAGAGCGCGGGTGGGCCTGGGCGGGCAGAGCCAGTCGACCGGGGCTGGCGGAGCAGCACTGCTGTCTGCTTGCAGGGAGCGACGGGGACACCCTGGAGTACAACCCCAACCTCCTGGACGACCCGCAGTGGCCCTGCGGCAAGCACAAGAGGGTGCTCATCTTCGCGTCCTACATGGTAGGGAGCGCCCGCCAGACGCCCTCCCACAGCGGCCCGGGCTCCGGAGCCAGCGGCCAGTCACCAAGAGCAGCGCCGGCCACCCCTGAGGCCCGCGCACCGCTCCCACGGCATGCACGGCCCCAGGCTGCCGCGCCCACCCTGCACCCTTCTCTTGCAGACCACGGTCATTGAGTACGTGAAGCCCTCGGACCTCAAGAAGGACATGAACGAGACCTTCCGCGAGAAGTTCCCGCACATCAAGCTGACGCTGAGCAAGATCAGGAGGTAAGGAAGGGTGAGCCACCCCTCCGCCACAGGCCCTGGACCCGGTGCCCGCGTGGCCCCTCCCAGCCCATTCTGCACAGGTCAGTAGCAGCAGCGCTGCCTCCCCCGCGGCCCCATCACTGGAGCGGGGTCTGAGGCCTGCTGGGGGTGCAGAGGCCCAGCGAGGGGCAGGTGAGGCCCGACCCCTCTGCTGCCGCCCTCCTGGCCCCACCCTGCGTGTGCTGGAGGCGGGCCCAGCCCCAGCTCTGGCTTCCCGTGAACCCGCAGCCTGAAGCGGGAGATGCGCAACCTGTCAGAGGAGTGCAGCCTGGAGCCCGCGGCCGTGTCCCTGGCCTACGTCTACTTCGAGAAGCTGGTCCTGCAGGGCAAGCTCAACAAGCAGAACCGCAAGCTATGCGCGGGCGCCTGTGTGCTGCTGGGCGCCAAGATCAGCGGCGACCTCCGCAAGAGCGAGGTGAAGCAGCTCATCGATGTGAGTAGGAGCCGCCACCCCCTGGGCCAGGCCACCGCCCCCGCGCCCGCTGACCCCTCTCTCCTGCAGAAGCTGGAGGAGCGATTCCGATTCAACCGGCGGGACCTGATTGGCTTCGAGTTCACGGTGCTGGTGGCCCTGGAGCTCGCGCTGTATCTGCCCGAGAGCCAGGTGCTACCGCACTACCGGCGCCTCACGCAGCAGTCCTAGCGTGCCCTGCGCCTCCGGAGGATGCTGCTTCCAGCCTAGCGCGCCGGGGCGCCGCGAGAGCCGGGTTCCACGTGAATAAGTGCGGTTTTGGGGTCAGGGCCGCTGGCACCTCAGTATGGCATAAGCCTGGGGCAGGCCTGGAGCCTGAACTCCCCAGCCTGCCCCACTGGCCCAGGGCTGTCTGGGCGGCCACAGTGCTGAGTTGCAGAGTCGGTGTGGGGAAGCCTGGTGCCTGGCCCCGGGGCACTCAGATCTGTTCCTCCCAGTGCCACTGTGAGTCCTGCTCCTGCGCCGCCTTTGGCATTTCCAGGGCTGCCCCCGCCTCTCTCTGGACCACAGGCTGCACCTCAGGACAGTCATGGGGCTCCCGGCTCCATGCCAAGCAATATGCTGACCAAGAAAAACCACGTATTTAGTGTAGGTTGGGGTTTGGTTCTGCGCGGAAGCCTGGAAAGTGACTTGAAACCACAGACCCCAATAGGGAGGCTGTGGGCCCACCCCACCCCGCCCAAGCAGGGGTCTGTTCTGGCTGGCCCGGCACCCTGCGCCCCCCACACACAGGTCTTGGCCAAGCGTGTCCGCAGGCCTGCTCGTGTGGATCCCATGCCCAGGGCTCCAGCCTGCCAACCATCAGCGTCACTGGACAGAGAACCTGGACTTTTCATGGGTCGTGACCTCTGAAGGGACCACGCTGCACCCCTGCTGCGGTGACCAGAGACCCAGGGCAAGGCCCTGCATGCCAACCACGTGGGTGGTGCTTCAGCAGAGGCTGCTGCTACCCACCAGGGCGCCTGACCACCATCACCCCGGCCCGAGCCCCCAGGGGTGCAGGCCCTGCTGCTCACTCTGCCCATTATCACAGAGCCCATCCTCTCCCACGTGGTCCCTCTAACCCAGCGCAGGGACAGGATGGATGCCATCCCTGCTTGCAGCAGGGTGTTCTGGTTTACAGCTTAGCCCAAGGACAAGGTGCCCCCTGGGAGCTCACCTGCTTTAGAGCTTGATAGATGTGCTAATTTAAGTTTATTTATGTAGGAAGGTTTTGTTATTTGCCAAACTGGGGCTACCTTTTTGGTTTGAAGCCCCTCCCCCATCTCCTCTGTAGGCCCTCAAGAGCTACCCTGGGGGGTCATCACTGAAGCCAAATTTCAACCCACCCTTCCTACTCCAGCACAACCCAGACCCTGAGGTGGGGCCGCCCCCTCAGCACCTGGCGCCAGGGTGGGGCGTGAGCTGTGCCACAATCTGTTCCAAATGGTGTTACTGTATTTGTGCTTGAAAGTAAAACTTGGTTTTTGCAAGTTCGTAGGTTGTGTCTTTGCAGCTGACCCCCCATGTGCCCCATCCCTTTCCAGCTGACCCCCCCCACACACACACACACACACGTGCCCCAACCCTGCAGACCAGGCGCCGAGGCTCGGACAAGCTTTTTATTGTTTATTTATGACAATGCCTCATCAGTCAAAAGTTCCTGGGAAGAAAAAGAGCCGGGTTAGAGCCTCGTCCACGCGGGAGCGCGCGCCCCTCCGCGCCCGCCCGCCGCCCCCTTACTTGGACACGATGCCGTCCCCCTTGGCCAGCCGGAGAATGGAGTCGTCGGACTCGCCCTGGAGAAGCGCGTGGCGGTCAGGCCGGGGTCCCCTCGGGCGCCCGCGCCCCCGCCCCGCGAGCCGGACGGGCACTCACCATGCGGCGGATGGCCCCGCAGATGGCGTAGGTCTTGAACTGGCCGTTGAACCTGCCCGTCACCTTGTCCACCTCGGCCACGTTCATCTGGATGGACGCGTGGTCCTTGGCGCCGATAATGCGGTTGCTGGCGGAGCTGCGGGGGCGCGCGGTGAGCGGGGCGGCGGCGGGGCCGTGGGGCGTGGGGCGCGGGGCGGGGCGGGGGGGCCGTGGGGGCCGGGGCGCGGGGCGGCGGGGCCGTGGGGCGCGGGGCGGGGGGGCCGTGGGGGGCCGGGGCGGGGGGGCCGTGGGGGCCGGGGCGCGGGGCGGGGGGGCCGTGGGGGCCGGGGCGCGGGGGCCGTGGGGGCCGGGGCGCGGGGCGGGGGGGGCCGGGGGGGCGCGGGGGCCGGGGGCGCGGGCGGCGGGCGCTCACCATTTCCGCGGCACGTAGAGGTCCACGAACTCGCCGGCGTCGTTCTGCATGGTGAGGGCGTCTGCGGAGCCCCGCGCGCGCGTGAGGACCGGCCGCCCCGCCCGCCCGCGCCAGCCCGCCGCCCGCCGCCCGCCCGCGCCAGCCCGCCGCCCCCCGCCCGCGGTCCGCCGCCCGGCCCGCGCCGCCACCTGGTGCCTCCTCGTCGAGCGCGAGCGCAGAGAGGAAGCGCGGAGCGCCGGGGCCGCGGTGTGGGCGCGCGGGGCGGGGTCCGGGCGAGCGCTTCCGGGTCGCGGCGCCTGCGCGCCCCGCCCGGGAGTGACGCGCTTCCGCCCCGCGCCGGCCCCGCCCCGCCCCCGCGCCGGCCCCGCCCCCGCGCCGGCCCCGCCTCTCCGTCGGGCGGGGGCGGGGCGCGTCTGTCCGGCCCGGCCCGGCCGGCCGTGCGCGCGCGCTGCCCGCGAGGGGCCCGAGCCGCGGCCCCCGGGACCGAGGGCGTCAGCGACGGCCGCCCCGCGCCGCAGCCGGCGCTTCCCGGACGGCCCCCGCGGTGCCGCAGCCCCGGGACGCCGCGCGTGGGGCGGGCGCGGCCGCAGAGCGCGGTCGGGACGTGCCCGCGGCCGGGGACGGGGCGCGGGCCGGGCCCGGGGGCCCCGGGGGGCGGGGCCGGCGGCCCCCGGCGCGTCCCCGCGAGTCACCCCGCCCGACCCCGGGAGCGTGTCCGCTGCGCGCGGGGCCTCGCCCGAAGGGAGCCGCGCCGCCCCGAGCCGCTGCCCCCGCGCCTTGGGGGCCGAGGACCCCGACGCCCGCGGGGCGGGCCGGGGCGGGCGGGCGGGCCGGGCGTCTGAGGAAGCCGGGGTGGGCAGGGTCGGCCCGCGGCCGGCCGCGCGTGGGGAGTGCGCGCAGCCCCTCGCCCTGCGGGGACCCTGCGCCCTTCCCGGCGCCGCCGCAGTCCCGGTTCCCTGCACCGCGCCAGAGAGAGCGGCGGGGGGGGGGGGGGGGCCTCCCCCCCTGTTCGGGCCCCAGCCCCCCCCTCGAGCAACCCAGAGTCGGGGACACCCAACCCCCGCGACGTTTCTGGTCAAGACAAAAGCCCATCCCGGAACGCGCGGGGCTCGGGGCCTGGGGTCCCGGCCGCAGGGCGAGCTCGGGCCGCGGCAGCCCGGCGCCGGCTCCGCGTCCCGGTGGTGCTGCCGCCCCGACAAGAGCCCGTCGGCGGCGGGAGAAGCCGCGCGGGGCAGCCTGAGGCCGGCGTGGGCGCCCGCGGGGGCGCGGGTCGCTGAGGGCGCGCGCTGCGCCTCCCGCGTGGGATCAGCCGGGAGCCCATTCGGACGCCGGAGACTCGGTCCTCCGAGCCGGGCTGAGACAGTCCTCCGGGGAGCGCGTGACGGGAGTTTCACTTTGACAGTAACAGCCTGCGCCGGCTCTCGGCCGAGCAGCCAGAGCACTTCGGAGCCAGGCGACCCGGGGGACAGGCCCCAACCCGCAGCCCCACTGCAGGGCCGCAGGGCCCCGCGCCAAGTGCGGGTGTGGGCCCAGGGCGGGCCGGCCAGCGCCCGGGGAGGGGCCGCTTTCTTGCGGCAGCAGACCCTCGCCGGCCCTTACCCCAGAACTAGCTCAGAATGGGCCGCGGACCCAGGGGAGCCCTAAACCTGACAACCCGGAGAAAACGCAGGGCTCACGCTGAGGCCGCCAGGCTCAGCAGTGATTCCCTGATACGAGGCCAAGGCCCCAGCGGCGGAGTGAAGCTCTCGAGGGCCATGAACCGACTGCGGAGGACCCTGCAGAGGCAGCCTGAAGCAGCCACCCTGTGGCTCGGCCCGGCCAGCCTTGAGGCCTGGTGTCCCGCTGGGGACCGTCCCCACACCCGCCAGGCCTGTCCTGAAGACGCCCCCAGGGAGCTGGCCACAGGCCATGCGTCAGGCCCAGGAAGGCGGACGCCCCAATTCCACTCTCGAGGGCCCCAAGACTGGGCAGCAGCAGGGTTAGGGTTAGAGTTCAGATTTTTTTTTAGTTTTATTTTTGCGTAGAGCTGGGGTGCAGGCCAGAGGTGCAGGAGTGCGCGGGCTCCTCAGAGACAGAGTGGGGAGCAGAGCAGGCGGACCCACTGAGACACACGGCTGGGGGAGCGGGGGGAGACGGGAGAGGTGGCACCGCGTGAGAGTCCGCCTGGCCCGCCGGGATCAAACCCGCGCTGCGGAGGCTGCGGACAGCTCCACGGCACTGCGCTCAACCCGCTGCGCCCTGGGGAGGCCCCGAATGGTATCTTTTCTATGTGTATTTTACCACAATAAAAATAGTTTCAAGGGCTTCAGGACGCACATGCCCGCCTTAGGGTGGGGCGCGGGGAGCCCTGGGACCCCACCCTGGCCGGGTGGAATCAGCTCCTCTTTCAGAACCGCCGCTGCTTCCCCGCGCGCCACCTGCACTTTTCCCAGCGACCCCGGGGGGGCGGCCAAGAGCTGGGCCTGGCGCTGCAGGGGAGGACCCGCTGGCCCGCAGGCTCCCTGGACAGCCCCTGTCCCTTCTTGCTGAGCTTCCTGGGGGGTCTCTAGGTTAGGAAAGCGCCAGAGGCCGGGCGGGGAGAGGGAGGGCCGGGAGCAGCCGGCACCCTGCACGTCAGCACTGCGCGGTTTGCAGAGCGCGAGACAGGTGTGGGCCCCTCGGTCCTCACCCCGTCGCCCCCATCGCCACCCCACTCCACGGCACCCTCTCTGCTGTCTCACTGGCCCTGCGCTGGGGGCCCCGGAAGCTCACTGTCCCCCGCCAGGCGCGTGCGGCCCCTGTAGGGCTGCCCGGGCCGGTGACTGCACCTGCGTGCAGAGCCCTCTGCACTCCCGACGGCCCTCAGGCCCGCCTCGCAGCCAGGTGGGCTGAGGCCCCGCACCCTTCCGGGGGAGCCCCTCCCCTCCTGGGGAAGCTGCTTCTGGGTCAGGAGCGGCTCAGGCAGACCCAGTGCGGGGCGGGAACCGTGAGGACCAGGATGTCCTTCGGTCCCCGCGCCTGGCCTCTGCCTCCGAGAGAGAGAGAGAGAGAGAGAGAGAGAGAGAGAGAGAGAGAGAGAGAGAGAGAGAGAGAGAGAGAGAGAGAGAGAGAGAGCACCAGAGCCCTGCCCGGCCCGGCGGTGGAGGCCTCCCCGCCACCCCCCGCCGTGGGGCTCACCTCAGGCCCAGCTGCGGCCGGCCGGGCCCTTCCACCACTCGGCGCGCTGTTTACAGCGTTCTGTCGGGCTTTCTTTCGGCTTCATCGGACTTTCTCATTCCGCGGGAACCCCAGAACCCGCACGCGGCCGGGGCACGAGCCCCAGGTCTGCCCCCTGCCGCCCTCCGTCTGCCCCGCGCGTGGCCGGCCCCTCCCCACCCGTGTCCAGAGGCCGCGCATGCTTGGGGCCTGGCAGGGCCTGAGCGGGACGAGCGGAGCCTCGAGGGCAGGCACGCCCGGCGCCCATCTCCTGCCGCGGGGCCGCAGCGGGCCTCAGCCAAGTGACCCGGAGGGAGGAACTTGCGACCTGGCGTGCCGGGCGCCCGGCTGGCTCGTGCCATGGACACAGCGGCCACGTGGGCTGGAGGCCAGGGCGCCGCGGCCGAGCCGGCCGGAGTTCAGGCTCCGAGGAGAAGGCGGCCCGCTGCGCCTCAGTTCCGCCCTGGGGAAGCTGAAGCCTTTCTCCTCCACTTGGGGGGCGGGTGAGGGGCAGGCGGGGGCCGCCGGGCCCTGGAGGGTGAGCCACGCCACGGCCACACAGCCACGCCTGGAGTGAGCCGCTGCTGCCGGCAGCTGCCCTGCGCGGGGGAGGCGGCGCGGCTGGGCCCTCCCTCACCTGGGGGGGCTGCGCGGTGTGCTCGGGAGCTGCGCACTCCTGCCAGGGAGGCGGTGGGGTGCACCCCAGGTCCCGCGGTCCAGCCCCTGGGCAGGCCCCAAGCAGCCAGTGGGCCCTTGGCCGGCCCCCCCCGACACACCTTGGGAGCAGGAAGCCGAGGCCGGGGGAGTCGCTCCTCAGGTCACCGAGTCAGGAGCTGGGGCCGAGGACCTGGCCTCAGGCTGGGAGTGGCAGGTAAGACGTGGGCCCCCAGGCCCTGGGCCGCTGGGGGGAGGAGAGGGCACCCCCAGCCCCACCCTATACCCAGTTCCCGGGGCGCTCGTGGGGCTCCAGCGGAGCCACGTGCAGGGTAGAGGCTGGAAAGTCCCTTCCTGTCCCTCATTTCCAGTCCCGAAAGGCCCAGGGGTTGGGGGGGCTGGGCGGTCAGTGCTGCCACAGGGGGCCCCCCAGGCGAAGGTCTGCTTTGAAAGGTGCCGCCCAGCGGGGGTCCTGGCCTGGGCTTGTCCCGGTCTGCTCTGGGCAACTTCCCACTTGCCCGCCGGGGCCCTGAGGCCCAGCATGTCTGGCCACTCTGAGGAGCAGCCCGAGGGGCAGGGCCGGCCGGGTGCTGCTGTCCCTGCACCAAGCGGTAGGCTGGGGCGCCCTGGGCCCCGGGGTGCCCGACCCAGGGAGTGAGCGCTGGGCCTGGGAGGGAGGGTCTCGGCAGTGGGCCCCCCATGGCGCCCCAGGACCTGGGCCCTGCCAGGAGCGGGGGCTCCCGGGGAGGCCGCAACTGCCTGGCCTCAGCTTCTGGGGGCCTAGCCTTCCTGAGGGGGGTGCGCCACCGGGGCCAGCCAGTGAGGGCCTCTCTGAGGAGGGACTGGTCATGGAGTGACCGGCCCTGGTGGCGCCACCCCGCACCGGGTCCCTGGCAGCACAGGTGGGGCAGGGCCAGGCAGGTGGGCTGGTGCCAGGGCTGGGGAATTCCAGGAGCCGGCCGCCCTCTCCCTGCGGCTCCTGCACATTCCTCGCCCTGGGTGGGCAGGCCTGGGGCTCGGCGCTGTCCTGGCAGAGATGCAGCTCTGGGGGGTCCGCCCCCACCTCCCGGGGGCCCAGATGGCTCTGCCGGCTCCGGCTCTGGGGCCCAGGGGTCTAGCCGAGGTGTCCGGGCTCTGCTGGCCTGGTGGGAAGCGCATGGGCGCCCCAGCCACAGGCCTTCCCAGGTGGGGAGCACCTCGCAGGTGAGGGGGCGGCGCCAGCCCCAGGCTCTAGCAGTGACAGCCCCCCCAGGGGAGGCACAGCGTGAGGAGCGGCCGCAGGCCCACGGAGCCGGGGCCTCTGGCGGGGAGGGCGCAGGCAGCGGAGGCAGCTCTGGGCGGGAGCTGACTCCCGGGAGAGGCCCCCCGGGGGGGGGGGCTGTTTACATTCCCGCAGGAAGTTTCCCCAGAGGAGCCACAGGACGCACGTTTCCTAGATGTCGAAACTGGAGGCAAACAGGCCTGGAGCCGCGTCCACCCACCACCCGCCTCCCCTGGGGCTCGGAAGGCCTGGGGTCGGCAGGGGCCTCCTCCCGCTCCTGCTCGCCCGGCTCAGCCCCCCCGCCCCAGGGCCAGCCCGAGCCCAGGGCTCTTCATGAAATCGGGGTCACAGTAGATGGCGGGGGTGGCGGGCTACTCGCCTTGGAAGCACTGGTGACCCCAAGGGAAGCCCCACCTATGGGCCCTGCAAGGCACCGCCTGCGGCCGGGACGCACAGGGGCCAGGCGGGACGGGTGGGAGGCCATGACTCAGCCTGGCGGATGGCCCCCTGGGGCGCATCCTGGGTTCCTGGCCCTAAACGCCAGCCCACGCCTCTGGGGCGAGCAGCGGGCACGTGTCTGGGCCGCGTGGCCCCGCCCGCCCCGCCCGGTGCTGGTGCCACCTCACCCCAGGGCAGCGCCCACCATCCTCTGGGCTTGGCTGCGGCGCCGGCTGAGGAGACCAGGCCATCTGCAGGGCAGCTGGGACACAGTGGCCGCTAGGAGGGCCTCGGGCAGCAGGAGGGGCCCCCAGTCTGGGTTCCAAGCCTTCGCCCCACTGAGCTTCATCCACCTGGGGCCTCCAGGCCAGTGGGAAGGCCGAGGGGGCACTGGGCCCAGCACCTGCTCGGCACAAGGCTTGGAACAGGAAAGTCAAACAGAGCAGAACAGGGGCCTCCCCGGGGGCCTCAGGGTCGACCCTCAGGCTGTCACCGCAGCAGCCTGAGCCCATCCCCGGCCAGGGAGTGACCCGCAGGGCGCTGCAGGCCTCTCCTGACTCCCCGCTGCTCCCTCAGCAGTGGATTCCAGTAGATCCTCCTGTTCTGCTCCCCGCTCTGTCTCTGGGGAGTCCTCTCACCACCACCCCCGCACTTCTGGCCTGCACCCCAGTTCTTGTATGCATAAATAAATAAAACAAATCTTTTTTTTTTTTTTTGGTGGACCCTCGCCGGCGGCCAGGAATTGAACCAGCGCTGCAGAGGCTGCGGGCAGCCTCACAGCCCAGCGCTCAACCGCTGCGCCACCGGGGAGGCCCAAAATAAATCTTTTTTTAAAAAAGGGTAGAAGGGCCTCCCTGGTGGCGCAAGGGGTTAAGCACCAAGCACTGCACTGTGGAGCTGTCCGCAGCCTCTGCAGCACAAGCTGCCCACACGGCGCAGCAGACCCCTCCCGTCTCCCCGCTGCTCCCCTCGGCAGTGGATTCTAGTGGATCCGCCTGTTCTGCTCCCTGCTCTGTCTCTGGTGGGTCCTCTCACTCCCCACACCTCTGGGCTGTACCCCAGCTCTTGTGTGCATAAATAAATACATCTTTAAAAAATAAACAGGGGCCTCCCCGGTGGCGCAGCGGTTGAGCGCTGGGTTGCGAAGCTGCCCGCGGCCTCTGCGGCGCCGGTTCGATCCCCGGCTGCTCCCCGGCCACCAGAGGAGGGTCCCACATGGCGCGCAGACCCCTCCTGCCGCCCGCTGCTCCCCTCAGCAGTGCACTTCGGTCCTTCTGCCTGCTCTGCTCCCCGCTCTGGCTCTGGTGAATTCTCTCGCCCTCCCGCACTTCTGACTGTACCCAGTGCATGTATAAACAAAACAAACAAACAAACCAGCAAACAAATAAATAAAGCATGCCTCTATAAAAAAAAAAAAAAAAAAAAAAAATAAACAGATAAAAATAAAAAATAAAAGTGGGCAGAATAAGTAAAACCAGGACAGTGTTGTTAAGTGGGTGGAGGACGGCGGGGTCTGGAGGGCCACAGGGGCTGTTGCGGGGGGGGGGCGGGGGGTGCTGGCACGGCGGGGGGGGCCGGAGCAGGCGTGGCTCCTGCAAGGGCCTGGGTGTTGCTGGGCACTTAGTGCTCAGTGAGGAGGCCAGGGAGGGGCACGCAGGGCCAGGAGGCTGGGCCTTGGGGTCTGGAGGCTTGGGGAGGCTTGAGCTTTGGGACAGAGGGGAGAGCCTGGGGGCCCAGCAGATGCCACAGACACCGGCCTTGGAAGAGCGGCCTGAGGGGTCAGGCAGGCAGACAGGACAGGCCCAGGGCGGTCCCGCCAGCTCCTCCAGTGCCAAGGTCCCTGCCAGGCTGCCCCTTCACCTGGCCAGAGGCCACAACCCTGCCGCTGCCCCCTCAGGATCTTGGCTGCCCCAGCTTGGGGGCGCTCTGGGGGCTGCCCTGGGGCTGAGCCTGGCTGGTCTGGGGCTGTGGAGGGGGAGAGGAGAGAAGGCCGGGGAGGGAGCAGCGTGGTTGGAAACCCGGCAAGGGGAAGGCAGAGGGAGGCGAAGTGGTCAGGGCCGTGGTGGGGAGGGTCCCGGCCACCCCACAGGAGTGGGGGCAGAGTGCCCGGGCCTGGCCAGGCCAGTGCCGCCTGGAGGGAAGGGCCGAGGCCAGGCCTGGTGGGCGGGGAGGGTGGGGACCCGGGGCACCAGGGGGTGAGCTGCCCATCCCAGCAGGGGCCCACCTCTGCCCGCTGTGACCCCCCCACAGGGCCCTGACCAGATGTCCCCCGGCTGACAAGGGGTCTGGCTAGCCTGGCTTTGAGGGGTGTGTGCCCAGGGGCTGGGGTCTTGGGAGTGCTGGAAGCTCGGGAAGCTGAGGACTCGCCCAGGGCACCCTCCCAGGCCCTACCCTCGGGGATCAGATTCCTCCAGACTGGGCTGCGGGCCTCCAGGCCATATAAGGATGGGTGTGGGCACCTTCTGAGCCTCCCTCCCCCTGCCCCATGGGAGCCAGAGCTTGGCCAGGCCCCCTAGGACAGAGGGGGGACGGGCTGCTGGCCCAGGCCTCTGTGGAAAGGGAGGAGGGGGCAGGCCAGGCCCCCGGGGCTGGGACTAGGGTCCCTTGAGTCACCTGCCCTGCCTCTGTGCTGGGGACCCCTGCCCCGCGCCCCCAGGCTGCCCAGTCTGGAGTGTGGAGGACAGGCGAGGGTTGGGGGGGCGCTCGGGCCAAGGGTCAGCAAGGCTGGGAAATGATCTGCAGAAATGGCCGGTGTGGACGCTGCCCCCAGGCCGGCCAGGTGTCTCCTTCTGGGGTCACCCAATGTGCTCCCCGCAGGTCTGGGGCCAGGAGACCGAATCCCTCCGCCTCACACCCCAGCAGGAGCTGGGGGCCCGCACACCCTTTCCAGGCGGGAGACAGTTGAGGGTCCCACCCTGAGGGCTCGGGCTCCTCTCGCTGCGCCCAGGGCAGCCTTCTCCCTCGGGCGGGTGCCGGGGCCGGCGGGGCCTCTGAAAGGCTGGGTTTGGGCCAGGCCTGGGGAGGACCAGTCACTGGTCCCTCCTGCCGGCCACTCCCCCCCAAGGAGCCACTTCCCCGGGGTCCCCTCCTCCCCGCCCCCTTCCCCAGCAGGGCCGCTTCTTCCTGTATCCCCACAGGGGCTGCTTCTCAGGGGATCCCCTCTCTGCAGGGCTGGGCATCTGGGCACAGGACCAGGACGAGGGATGCTGCCTGGACGCCGAGGCTTTCTCTACGTGCTCGACGCCCGTGCCCTGCGCCAGGCTGGGCCAGGGTGGGCCGCAGAGGCCTTCCCTCCGCCGCAGGGCCCCTGAGCGCCTGGTGCTGAGGCCTGGGAGCGAAGGCACCACCGGGGCCCCTCGAAGGCGGGAGCCTGCTGGGAGATAACGTGGCCAGATGCCCGCTGGGCCCGGACTTGGAGGGCACCCACCTGACCCGCTGAGTGGTGGGCTCAAGGGGGCCTGGCATCAGCAGCCGCCTTGGTGGCCGGGTGGCCGGGAGGGTGGTGACAGGAGGCCCCAGGGGCGCCCCGGCCAGTGGCTGTCCCGCCGGCCTGCCCCAGCCCGCCAGGAGAAGGGCCGGCCCCTTCCAGCTCAGGTGGGCATCAGGAGTCTGGAGGCCCCAGGGGGGTCGGCGGGGCAGCAGGTCCTCCTGCCCTCGAGGGTGGAGGTGCCGAGGCCGTGGAAGGGGCATCCCAGGAGGACCCGGATGCTGGGCCGCTGCCCAGGCTCCCTGCACCAGCATGTGGCCCACGGAGAGCCCTGAGCCCCGTGTTCCGAGCCGCGGGTTTGCGGGGCTGTTACGGGGCTGTTACAGGGCTGGGCCTGCCTGTCCAGGAGCAGCTGAGAAGTGAGCTGAGAGGGGGCCCTTTGTGGGGGGAGTCCTGGACTTGGGGCTACCCAGCCTCCTCGCCTGACACCCACACACGGTGTCCCTCTCACCCACGCAGGCTGCGGGGGGCCGGGCTGTGTGGGTGTGGGGGGCTGGGCTTGGGGTCGGACCACAGCAGGCAGGTGCCCCTGCAGCTCCCAAGTCAGAAGCTGCAGGTGGGGGTCGTTGGCCAGGCAGCTCTTGGGCCCAAACCCGCAGTCCCTGATCTGGGTCAAGCAGACCAGTGTCGCCCTGGAACCCCAAGCCCGGAGGCCGGGAGCCCAGGACTGCTGGGGCCACTGCTGGCCGCAAAGGCACCTCTCCCTCCGCGGCCGGGTCACCTCCATCCTCCTCAGGCCAAGCCACCTGGCCCCGCGGTGGAGGGCACAGCCCATGGGCCAGCCCAGCAGGGAAGGGGTTCTCCTGCCGGGGTGGGGCGCTGCTCTGCACCTCCTGCCAGAGCTCGGTCCTGGTCCCCATTCCCTGTCCCCCGTGAGCCCCAGCAGCCCTCCCCCAGCTGCCACTCTGGACTCGGCCGGGGCCCGGGGGCTCTGCCCAGCTGAGGCCCACAGAGCGCAGGCGTGCCCGCCTCCTCCCAAGGCCTGGCTGCGCCGGCCTGCTGGTGCCCAGGGCCCCTGCCCTGGGTGGCGCGAGGGTCTCGGCAGCTGCCTGGTCAGGCACGGTGGGGAGCGGGGCTACCGGAGGCCCCGCACAGCCAGCTGTGGGCCGCCGTGACGACGCTGACGGTGACGTGGCCTGAGTGTAGGGGGTGGGCGGCGGCAGCTGCTTCCCAGGGAGGCCCCTGTGACGGGCGCTGAGTCAGGCGCCTCCGGCCTGGCCGGCTGGTCCCCACAGCTGTCGGCTACCAGGCCCGGCTGGGATCCTGGGGCGCTGCTGTGTGGGGCAGGTCCCAGGTGAGGGGGCTGTCCGAGGGCAGGTGCGCCTGGCCAAGGCCTGGGAACCTGCTGGCCCTCAGGAAACCTGTCTGGCCCCCTGTGACCCTGGGGCTGGCAAGGAGGGTCCCGAGTCTGGGGTCCTCCAACAGGGCACCAGAGATGGCAGGGCACAGGCAGGGCGCAGGGTGGGCACCTCACTAGGCCACTTTCCACCCTCTCCGCCCGCCCCCCCAGGCTACCGGTTGCCCGGGCAGCTGGCTGCAGAAGCCTGGCTAACCCGCTGGCCCGGGGCTCGCTGGCTCAGCGCATTCTTGGGCAGCGCGGCTCACTCGCTCACTCCTGAGTGGCTCCCCTCACGCTGCCCGCTGATCCCCCCTGACGATGGGGAGCAGCCCTGGGGGTCCCCAGCCCTCAGCACTTAGGTCGCCCCCAGACAAGGGGGCTCAGGGGCCAGAGGCCATTGCTGTGATCTGCCTGATGGGGGGCTGCTGCCCGGAGACCACTTTCTGTTTGTCCCCTAAGCTGGCAGGTGGACACCCCACCTCGGGCTAAGGGCATCTCGCTGCCTCCCTGTATGCAGCGCCACAGAAGCAATGAGGAGGGGAGGGAGAGTGGAGAGGAGGCCGGTTGTCCCACCGCCTGCTTGGGGGGGTGGGGGGGGAGAGGGAGAGGGCGAGAACAGGGACAGGGGCCGCAGGCCCGGGACTCTGCATGGAGGGGGTGATGTGGGAGGGAGGGAGCTGGGAGCGCTGCCCCCCCACTCCCTGCCCTGGGACTGTCCAGGGGTCCGGCTGGCAGAGGCGGGGCTCTGAGACTGGGGGAGACCTGCCGGCGGGCAGCTGCGCAGCCCCGGCCCTCTGGCTTCCCTTGAGGCGGATCCCTCGCGGCCGGCCGGGCGGACGCAGGCTGCGGCCGCCCAAACGCAGAACAGCTGGGACCAGCCCCGCCCGGCTCGGGCTCGGCCTCGAGGGCCCATTTCCCCATCACCCGGCGCCCGCCCAGCGCAGGGAGTCAGAGGGAGCCGCAGTGCGGGGAAGCACAGGCACCCCAGGAATGAGGCAGGCCCCGACGGGCCGGCACGGGCAGGTGCGCCTCCAGCTCCCTGGAAGCCGCCCTGGCCCTGCCCCCCCCCCGCCCCCCGCCCCCCCACGTCCCTGTTTTAAAATATGTTTGAGGCAAACCCGGGCAGGCAGGAGCCCAGCCGGTCCGGGCCTGTCTGGTTGCCCTGGGGGGAACCTGGGGTTCCACTGGGGTCTCGCTGTCCCTCTGCAGGGGGTTCCCGCGCCCCCTCTCCGCCGCATTCACGGCCGCCGGCCAGCGAGGGGCCGCGGGAGGGAGGGGCCGGCACCGGCCGGGGTGGGCGGGGGTGGGGCGGGCGCCCGTTCTCAGGGGTCACCCCTCGAGCCCGGGCCGACTCCCGGAGGGGAGGTGGTCCCCAGGTCGCAGCGCGGGTTGGGGTGTGGGGCCGGGCGGGCGGGCGGGCGCCCAAGGGCCGCCAGGGGTGCCCGCAGCTGGGGGACAGAGGGCGGCGGGGCGCGCCCGGCCCGGGGCCCGCGGGTGTCCCTCCCGGCGCGCGGCGGGGCCCGAAGGGTTAAGGGCGCCCCGCCCCCGCCCGCCCGCCCGCCGCTCCCGCCCCCTCGGGGCGCGGGGCGCGGGCCCGGGCGGCGGGGCGGGGCCTGGCTCCGCGGGCGGAGCGACCGGCGCCGAGGCTCCGGGCTCCCGGCGCGGCGCCCTGGCCGGCGAGATGGCGCGGGCGCGGGCGCGGTTCCCCCGCGCGGGGGGCGCGCGGCTGCTGCTGGCCGGGCTGGCGCTGCTGGGCGCGGCGCGGGCGGGCGGCGACCGGAGCCTGCACCCGCCCTACTTCAACCTGGCGGAGGGCGCGCGCGTCCGCGCCTCGGCCACCTGCGGCGAGGAGGCCCCGGCGCGCGGCCCCCCGCGCCCCACCGAGGACCTGTACTGCAAGCTGGTGGGCGGGCCCGCGGCCGGCGGCGACCCCAACCAGACCATCCAGGTGCGCCGGGCAGGTGCGCGCGCGGCCCTCGGCGCCCCCTCCCCGCGCCCGGCGCCCGCGGGCCGGGGGGGGCTGGGGGGGGCGCGGCCCGGCCCGGCCCGGCCCGGCCCTGGCGGCCCCGGCCCCGCCGGCCGCGCCGCCTCGGGACGGGCGGGAACCTGCCGGCGGCGGCCGGGCCGGGCCGGGCCGGGCCGGGCGGGGCGGGGCCGGGGCCGGCCGGGCCGGGCCGCCCCGGGGCTCGCAGCGGCCGGCGAGGCTGGAGGCTCCTCCCGGGTCTGGGGCGCCGGCGGCGCGCGGGGCCCCCCGGGGAAGTCCGCGCGGGGACCCCGCCGGCGCCGGCGGGCCGGGCGGGCCGGGGCAGCGGCTCCGCGAGCCCCGGACTCGGTTTCGGTCCCGCGAGCGCCCGCGGCAGCCCCGGGCGGTGCGAGGCCGCTGTAACCTGAGCCGCCGCCTCCGGGGACTCGCCGGCACCTTCCTGGGCGGAGGCGGGGGGAGGGGCGGGGGGCCGGGGCCGCGGGCGGGGGAGGGGCCGCGGGCGGGGGGCCTGGACTCCCCGCCGCACCCCGCTCCCGCCGGCGCTGCCCCCTCCGCTGGGGACCGGCCCAGGAAGGTGCCCGCACCTGCCCAAGCCCGGCAGCCAGGGCACCCCGCAAGTGTTTGGGGGCCCTGGTAGATTCTGGAGGAGCAGCTTGGGGGTTCTCCAGAGCCGTCCCGGAGCACCTGGAGGAGGCCCCCCTCCCTGCCGCACTGCTCAGCCGGCCCCACCCGGGGCGCAGAGGGGCGCCGAGGGCACCCCGGAGCCCCGCCCTCCTCACGGCCACCTCTTGGCCTGGCCCCTGGGGAGCTGCGGCCAGTTCCGCCCCCTCCCAGAGCCTGAAGGCGGCCCCTGGGAGCCCGTGGCCTGGGGTGCAGCCCCCTCTTCTGCCGCCCCTTCGCTGGGCTGAGCCCCAGCTCCGTCCTGTGGATGGGCACGTGAGGGCCTGCCCTCCTGAGGTGCGACCTCGGGCCAGCGCAGCCCGTGGCCTTGCCCCCGAGGCAGCGGCCCTGAGTGAGGCCCAGCCGCCCGCCGGGGTCGCTCAAGAGCAGAAGTGGGTACACTCAGCCGTTAGCACCCCACTTCTGAGGCCGTGGGCAGCGGAGAGACCGGCTGGCCAGCCGACACAGCAGAACAGCGCATGACTCGTGGGGTCCCTGCACCCGTGGCGCTGGCATAGGAGCTGCCCGGGGTGGGGGGGAGGTGGGCCCCAACGTCTCTGTCGCAAGAGCCCAGTGCCCGCATGGGGGGGCCGTGAGACACGGGCACGAGGGCGAGGGGGGACAGAAGCCAGCCCATCCCGTCCACTGGGCAACACAGGAGGAATTCCGGGCTGGCGGGCGCTGGCGGGCTGCAGGGGAAGTGGGGGGCTCAGCTGCCACCCGTGACTCATGGGAGGGAAGTGCTCATCATGCCCCCACCCTCCTCTGCCCGTGGCCCCCAGGCAGCCTTGGCGCCTGCTCCCCCAGCCCATCCCCGTGAGCCAGAGAGGACAGAGGCATGGGGGGGACACCCTCTGCCCGGGGGCTCCTCTGTGTTGCCTCTCCCTGAGTTGGGGGACCTGAGCAGAGGCTTCCCTGGGCCCCTTGGACCAGCCCTGTGCTGCTCGGTCCTGGGAGGGGCCTGACCACAGCGGCCTCTCTGGAGGGCCCACCGGCACCGGGCCCCCGGGCCTGACGGTGCTCCCCGCGCGCGTGCGCCTTGGTGCTCGGGACCCTCTGGGCGCCTGCAGGTTGGGGGAGCCCCGCTTCATTTGAGATCGCCCCTGAGCTGGGCGGTACCGCCTGACAGGTCACTTGTCTGGGTGGCTCTTGCTCCAACCCCCGGCATGGCTGCCCCGGACGCGGTCAGACAGGTAGGGCCCTCCATGCGGCTCTGGCCCCTGGAGGCCGCCTGGAGAATCACCAGTGGCCAGACAAGACAGCTCAGGTCTCCCGGGACCCACACGGGGCCAGCTCTGCCTCTCGGGCCAGCCCACGGGGCCTGCTGGGGAGGGGACACCACCCGAGCGTGAGGGCAGGTCAGCTCAGCTCGGCTCCGGCTCCGCCGCCTCTGGCCCTTCCCTCCAGCACACAAGGAAGGTGATGTGGCCAGGTGGGGGGCAGGGGCTCCCTCACACTCCAGCTTGGGGCAGGGCGGGGCGGGGCCAACTTTCCCAGAGGCCTCTCCAGGACCCCAGGGTGCCTCTGTGGGCCGCAGCCTCGCCTTCTCGGGGTGGGAAAGGGTGCGCTGCTCGGCCAGCGGCCAGGCCCAGCTCTGCTCCCCCCACCCCAGGCTGCCAGCACCTGCTCCTCCCCCGCGGGGCAGCCAGCCATGCCTCTGTCCCCCAAGGGGCCGGCCCCAGGCAGGTGGCTGGACCAGGGCAGAGGCAGCTGCCCGGTCCCACATGAGACCCGCTAATCCCGCTCGGCCCAGGCAGGTGCCCGTGTCCCTGCTCCTAGCGTGGGGACGCTGAGGCGGCCTGAGGCTCAGCAGCCGCCGTGACTTGGCCTGATCCCAGGGCTCGGGAGCGGCAGAGCCGGGAGGCCTGGACCTCACCTGCCAGCGCCCCCGGCCTCCACTCCGGGCTGGTCCTGGGCCTGAGTCTGCCTCTGGAGCCTCTAACTTGTGACAGCCTGGGGGGCGGGGCTGCGGGGGGTGGGCTGGGGGGCAGGGGCCGGCTGTCCTGGTCCCCTCTGGCTGAGCCCCCCAGCCCTCCCAAAGCCCCCCACTTGCCATCCACGGGCCCCTTGTCCCCTGAGCCCGGCCACGTGAGCCCAGCTGCCTTCCCCTTGGCTCCTGTCGCCTTGCACAGGCGGCCTCTGCCTGCACGCCCTTGCAGGGCAGGCCCCGGGCGCCCCCTCCTCAGAGCGCCCTCCCGATCGCTCCCCCAGGAGCTTCCGCTTCCTCCACCGCTGGGGCCACGGCCGAGCGGGGACTGCATTGGGGCGCACTCCATGTCTGTTGAGAGGACGGAGTCTGCGGGTGGAGCGGGAGGGCGGCGGGGGCCTTGGGACCCGGCCGTGGCGTGGCACTGACCGCCCCTCCCCCACAGGGCCAGTACTGCGACATCTGCACGGCCGCGAGTGGCACCCGGGCCCACCCGGTGAGCAATGCGGTGGACGGCACGGAGCGCTGGTGGCAGAGCCCCCCGCTGTCCCGCGGCCTGGAGTACAATGAGGTCAACGTCACCCTGGACCTGGGCCAGGTACGTCCCCGCGTGCCCCGTCCGGCTCTGGGTCCTGGGCTGAGGGCCGCTCCAACCAGTTGCAGGCTGGGGGCTGGCGCAGCGGAGGGGGTGGGGTGGGGGGGTGGGGGCACGGCAGCTGGGGACCTTCTGCTTCTCCTGGGGGGGGGTTGGGGGGGCTGGGGGGAGTCCTGGTGTTTACCCTGAGGAATTCCTCTGCGGGGGCCTGCGGGAGGGGCCTGGAATGTGGAGGAGGCCTGGCGAGTGGACATTCCTGGGATACCTGTGCTGCGGGCCAGGCTCAGGTGCGCCACCCAGCCCGGCAGGCCTTCCGGGTCAGGGCTGGCCAGGGTGGGCCCGTCCTCCTCTAGCCCCTTTCGCTCCCGTGCATGCCGGTGGCGTTGGCCTTGGCCCTTTGGCCGATGAGGTGGGCCGCGACCCTCCTCCTGGGCCTGGCCTGGGCAGGCAGGGAGCCCAGCAGCAGCCTTGGCCTGTCTGGGAGCCTCCACCCCCGCTCATGGCCCGGGCGCGGGAGAGGTGGGTGGGCATCCCCAGATCCTGGCCCCACGGCGTCCAGGGTCCACCCTCCCGCCCGCCCGGAGACTGCAGGCGGGTCCAGTGGTAGTGGCCAGGGATGTGGAGAGGGCTTGACTCCTGGCTGGGGCTGGAATTTCGAGGGGGCAGTGGATGAGCTGTCAGGGAGAAGCCACCTGAGCGCCCCATCCCCAGCAGCCCTTGGGACCCCGGAGCCCCTCTGTCTGGGGCCAGCATGGTGGCCTTGGGAGGACAGGTGTAGCAGCAGGGCTTCCTCCGAGGCAGCAGTGCCCCGCCCCCACCCCCAGCACCCGCCTGTCAGGCAGGCCTGGTCCGCCTGGGGGAGGGGCGAGGGCCCTAGCCAGCACACAATGGCCTGGTCTCCACGGCAACCTCAGAGGGGCAGCAGAGTGGTGGGCATGCTGCCTGCCCTGTGCCCAGTGGGCACAGGAGGGGCCTGGGGATGCTCTGCCCCCCGAGCTCTGTGGCCCCTGAGCCGGGCTGGACCGGGAGGCAGGCAGCGCGCCTGCTCCATGGCTGTTTCCGGCGGGGTGCCGCCCGTCCGGCTTGTCCGGCCTCAGTTTCCCCAGTTCCAGAATGACTGGGACAGACTGACCCCCCCCCCGCCATTCACCTCCCTCCCTGCCTTTCCTGTCTCTCTCCCCCACCCTTAGCCACCGCCTGCCCATCTACGATGCCCCCCTTCGTGGCCTGCAGATGAACCCACCGAGGCTCCTGGGGAGCGGGGGTGTGCGGAGCCTGCCCGGCAGGGTGTTGGGGCCGGGTGGGGTGGGCAGACACGGGTGGGGGTATTTCTCGAGCCGCTGGACTTTCCCACGTTGGCCCTTCCCGCTAAGCCCCGAGCGAGCGGAGGCGGGCCTGGGGCCTGCTGGCTGGGGTCGGGGATGAACCTGCCAGAGATGCCCGACCAGGCCAAGAGGGGCCTCGCCTGGGTCGGAGGGCAGCTCTGCGGAGGGGAGGTGGACAGACCTGGCCCGGGCGGTGGCCTGGAGGGTCACCTGGGCTGTGTCTGGCCTTTGCTGTGACTCCGGGGCCTGTGCCCACAGGCCCCCCAGGTCTGGTGAGGGAGCAGGCTGAGCCGCGGCCCTGCAGAGCTGCCAGCAGCTCCCTGGAGGGCAGGTGTGTGGGAGTGCCCGGCGGTCAGCACCAAGTCAGCACGGCTCTGGGCCAGCCCTGAGGGGTCTCTCCGCTTTGGGGCTGGACAGTCCCAGCTGGGGCCCGGGCCTTGGGCAGGAAGCAGGAGCGGGCGGTGGGGGCGGGGCCTGGGCACTCCCCGGGCTTTTGTTCTGGGATCTGGGGCGGATGCCCAGGGCTGGGTGGGGGTGCTGGCACGGGAGGCCATCCTGCCCGGGAGCAACTGCCTGTGGGGGTCCTGCACCTTCTCTCTGAGGGGTGCCTCAGGCTGCTGTCTCCCCACCCAGGGCGGGCCATGGGCCCTCGTCTCGTCTCTTGTCTTGTAGGGGAGGAAGCGCGGGCCCAGCAGCGCGGCCTGGCTGGAGGGCATGGGCGGCCTCGGCTCCGGCCCTGCGTCCACAGGCCCCGCGGCGGGGTTGAACCTCGCCGGGTGCCGGCCGCTGTGGCCCTCCCCAGGGCGGGAAGGCTCCGTGGCTGGTGAGGGCGGGTGCCCCTGGGTCCCTCTGCCCTCACCCCCTGGCCTGGTTGTTAAAGGGGCGCAGCCCGTGTTGCACCCATCCTGCCCTGTGGCCTTGGGATGGGCTGGGCGTACCCCCTGTGCCCGGCTGTGAGCGAGGGGCTCTCCCCAGCCACACGCACGCCTGCCTGGCTGGGTGGAGGCGGCACGGGCGGGCCCCTGGGCCTCTGGGGCCATCACCCCCCCATAAGGGCGAGGGGCCCGACACAGGGTGTGCACGGTCAGGACCCCACCCAGGCCAGTCCTTGGGCTGGCCTGCTGGCCTCCCTGGCAGCCGCCTGGTCCTGCGTGCCCGCTGGCCGCTCTCAAGCCGGGCCGGGCACTCGGCCATGTGGCCGGCGCCCCAGGAGGGTCAGCGGTCGTCGGAGGGAAGCAGCAGGAAGTGTGGCAGGGCTGGCCGGCTCTGGTTACGGAGCGAGGGACAGGTGCAGGGGTGGGGCCGGACGTGGCCCTCTTGGGGGCTCTGGGCCGAGGGGGTCCTGGTGGCCCTGCAGCCGGCACGCCCTCCCCCACCAGGCCCCTCTCCCCCAGGATGGGGCCCACGTCGCAGCGGTGGCTGCCGGACGCCTCCCCTCCTCGCTGGCTCCGCGCAGACACGCCCCACCGCCTCGCACTGGGCCCGGCTGCGGGTTGCCCCCAGATGCTCCTGTTTGCATCTGTTTGTACACAAACCCCCAGCACCGGCCCCCAGCACGCTGCGCACTGGAGACTAAATTGTTTGGGTCTCCGGGTCCCTGGGGTAAACTCCACTTCCTGTGGCTGACCATCTGGCTGACCTGGCCAGGCGGGGGCCCAGGACGGCCCTTGGGGTAGTCTCTGACTCCCCCACCCAGTGCCCCTGCGGGGCTTGGAGCCTCCGGCTAGGGCCCTGCCCCCCTCCCTGCTCTGGCCTCTGCAGTCCCCGCGGGGAGCCCCGGCGAGGCTGTCAGATGTCGGTGCTGGGGGGCACGGCGCGGGAGGGCAGGTGGCTTCGGCACTCAGGGCCCAGAGGCCAGCCCAGGAGCTAGGGGCGGGGATCCGGGAGGTCGGGCGCCCCAGTGCCAGCTCCGAGGGGATGGGTCAGGCGCTGGCCTGGAAGCTGGTGCAGGAAGGGCTTCCTGCCTCGGCCCCGGCGGGGACCCGGTCTGTCCTGGGGAACTGGCACCGGGCCTGGCTTCCTGTAGGGCCTGGCTGAGTCACCGACTGCCATGGCAACGCCCCGGAGGTGGGGGCGGCCTGACCCTGGCCCTGCGGTCCAGCCGCAGCCTCCCCTGGGTGACGTGCTGCCAAGTCCAGGTGGCCACCGGCCACTGGCAGCGCCCAGTCCCTCTTTGCCCAGGGCTGGGGGACCCCTGGGGTTCACAGTGCCGTGTTCTCTCTCTGACCCTCCTGTGCCACCCAGACCACAGCCCCGACCCGCCGCCCGCACCTCTGCCCTGGACGATGTGTGTCCCTGCAGGTGGCCACGGCCTGCTCCCCGAGGGTCCTCCCGCCGCCTGGCCCCCGCGAGGGCCGAGGCCACCAGGGGCCGCGCTCACCACCCCCACGCCGTGCCCGGCTGTGGCCCCAGCAGACCCCCGCGGGAGCCCTGGCCCTGCGGGCGGGCGGGGGTGGGGCGCTGCTGTCCTGGAGACGTGCCTGCCCCGAAATAGCCAGATTTTTAAAAATAACTCAGGAGGCTTTTGTTTGGCTTTTGCTTTAAAAGACGTTTTTTTCTTCTGCCCGGAGCCGCGCGGCCGCGGGAAAGGTCAGCGGCGTTGGCACGTCCACTGCTGGCCGGCAGCGCTGTGGCTCCAGAGCCGCCGCCAGACCCGGGGCGCGGGGCAAAGCCAGGCGGGCTGGCCTTTTGGGCAGGCCCGGGCAGGGGCAGGGTCCCCGCCACGTCCTCCGCTCGGTGTCAGTGTCTGTGCTGCCTCCGGGGGGTGCGGGGGCACAGCTCCCCCTCAGGGAAATGCGGGGGCGGCCCAGAGGGCTGGGCACTGTAACCTCCGGGGCCTTCTATGGGGTCCTGCTGCCCGCCCCTGGAGCAGACCCCCCAGCAGTTCAGTCCTGTCTCCCGTGCCCAGCCCCCCCCAACCCCCACGCAGGGCCGGGGTCCCCGGGGGGCTCCTGGAACGCTCAGGGCTGGCAGCAGGCCGCTCTGGGTGCGGGGCTGGTCCCCCAGAGGCTCGGACCTCTCCCCCGTGGGTGGGACGGAGCGGAGGATGACCTCAGAGCCTGGCAGCCGCACATAGGCCTGCTCCCCCGCTCTCGGAGAGGCAGCGCGTCCCACGTGGGCCTGCTTCCGCGTGCTGGCCGTCAGGAAGGGCAGGACGCAGAGCGGGCGTGTCTTGGGGCTCTCAGACCTTCCCCCCACCCTTCTTAGCAGCCGGCACCTCCGGGGGCCCAGGGTCCATGGTGGTCTCCAGGAGGGTCAGGGTGACTGGACTCTGGCCGTCCTGGGGACCCCCGCTGTGCCCCAGGAGCCCCTAGGCTCTGGGGTGGACAGGCCGGCTGGCCCAGTGGGGGCCAAGCAACAGATGGCTGACCTGCGCCCCCGGCGGGCAGGGGCGGGGCCGGGAGCCAGTGGCCAGGGTGTGCTGGGACCCGCAAGGGCGTGGGCAGGTGCAGGTCCAGCTGGGGGTGCCGCAGACCCCTCCCCAGTGCCCATGTGGAGTGTCCACAGCGCCCCCACTGTCTGTTTGGCTGCCCCGCAGGTGTGTGTGCCTGTGGGGTATGGAGACTGCTTGAGGGTCCCCCTCTGGGGCTCTGGAGCCCCACCTTGTCCTTAGGAGTCCCCAGCTGGCAGGTGCTCTGCCCAAGCCACGCGTCCCTGGCAGCTCCAGAGCCCTCTCCTGGGGGCCCTGGCTCTGGGGCCTCTCCTCGTGCACCACCCCACAAGCTGGAGAGGGGCACGTTTGGCCCCCAAGGCACAGCTGCACGGCCCTTCCAGTCTCCCCGGCAGCTGCTACTGGGGGGCTGGTGCCGTGAGCTCTGGCTGAGGCTGGTATGGGCGGTGCAGCTGGGGGGACTTCCCTGAGGAGGTGTCTGAGGTGCTGTGGGGGCTGTGTCAGGTGGGGCTCCGTCGGTGAGCCCAGGGGTGCAGGGCACAGGGACGCCCAGCATGCTGACCTCTGGCCAGGGAATCAGGCGGGAGGGACGGGCATCTCCTCGGGAGCGAGGCCAAGACCCAGGCGGGAGCTGGGGAGATGGGCCTGGTGGGGGGAGAAAACCACTCACTTTAGGGGCAGCCTCCCCGATGCAGCCCCGGGGGACCCCAGTGCAGCTTCTGAGCTGGGGTCTCCCCGGAAGCTGGGCTCTCCTTGAGGCCTCTGGTTGCGGGTGAGGCTGGGCTGCAGTGGCTCTGCGGCGCCCTCCCGGGGGCGCCAGGGCCATGGACTGGCCAGCAGGCGAAAGGGATGGGCCCTGGGTTGGCTGAGAATGATGGGAGTGACCGGGGTGAGCTGGGACAAGGGCCCTGCCCAGGAGGGGTTCCCAGCACCCGGCAACCAGGCTCGTGGGAGCTGTGGGCAGCTCGGCCACCTGCACAGGCCCCGCGGCTCTGGGGCCTGTCTTTGCCGCTGCCTGCGCCTCCGGGCTCCTGCCCCCCTGGGCCAGTCTGCAGCTCAGCGCAAGACAGCATGGCTCTGAGCAGGGGAGGGGACAGTTCTGGGCCCTGAGCCCCAGGCCCCCCAGGCCCAGGAGGGGAGCCCCATGGGCCTTAGCAGCCTCGCAGGCAAAGCCCCAGTGGGCACTGGGGAGAAGCAGCTGCGGAGCGGGGAGCCTGCGGGCAGCCAGGGAGGACTCACGCGTTCTGCCCCCAGGTGTTCCACGTGGCCTACGTGCTCATCAAGTTCGCCAACTCCCCCCGGCCAGACCTCTGGGTGCTGGAACGCTCCACGGACTTCGGCCACACCTACCAGCCCTGGCAGTTCTTCGCCTGTGAGTCCCGGAGCCGTCCTGGCGGGCTTGGCCATGGTGGCCGCCACATTCCCGCCTGGCTCTGCTGCGGGCCTGCCCCCCGGGCCTCTGGGGCCAGAAACGGGAGCGCGTCCCCGCAGGCCTGGGGTCGCCCGTGCCCTGGCTTCTCTGGGCTGGTGGCCGCGGAGGGTCCGGCAGCCCCTTTGGCGCCCACACTGGCCGGCCGGCGTGGCCATGCCCCCAACCAGCCGTGCGGGGGGCGCTCAGATGGGCAGGCCCTGGACACATGCCGTCCAGCTCCGTGGGCGGGGGGGCCGGGGGGAGCGGTGCTGCCGAGCAGACTGCCGGGCGGAGGCGGACCCCCGACCCCTGGCCTGGGGAGCCGAGATCGCCCTCGGGCCGGGGCTGGGCCGAGAAGCGTCTGCCGCCTGCGCCCTGACGCCCGGCGCCCCGCAGCCTCCAGGAGGGACTGCCTCGAGCGCTTCGGGCCGCGCACGATGGCGCGCATCGCGAGGGACGACGACGTCATCTGCAGCACCGAGTACTCGCGCATCGTGCCCCTGGAGAACGGGGAGGTGCGCTGCGGCGGGCGGGCGGGGCCTGGGGGCCGGGGGCGCCTGGCTGGGCCCTCGGCTGGCCTGACGGTGCCCATCTGCCAGATCGTGGTGTCCCTGGTCAACGGGCGCCCGGGGGCCGCGAACTTCTCCTACTCGCCGCTGCTGCGCGACTTCACCAAGGCCACCAACATCCGCCTGCGCTTCCTGCGCACCAACACGCTGCTGGGCCACCTCATGGGCAAGGCGCTGCGGGACCCCACGGTCACCCGCAGGGTGAGTGCGCGGGCGGGGCCGGGGCCGGGGCGCGGGGGGCGGGGCGGGCGGCCACGCTGACCCCCCCTGCAGTACTATTACAGCATCAAGGACATCAGCATCGGCGGCCGCTGCGTCTGCCACGGCCACGCGGATGTCTGTGACGCCAAGGACCCCGCAGACCCCTTCCGGTGAGCCTGCCACTCTGGGCCCTGTCTCCGCCCCGTGCCTCAGTTTCCCCCGCGTGCACAGTGAGGTGGAGGGGCAGTGCCACAGGCAGCCTCCCGGGGCGCCCTGTGTCTGGCTCAGGCACTGTGCTGCCTGCCCGGGCGGGGTCTTATCCCGCCCCCGTGGGGGTTCCTGGGAGGGAAGCCAAGGAGAGGGGCCGTCGGCCCCCGGGGGCAGGTGCAGCCCTCCAGGACACAGTGACACTGCGGGCCCCCTGCCCCCCGCTTTCGCCCAAGACCCTGTCTGATGTGGCCTGTGCTCACACCGGGGCAGCGAGCTCCCAGGCCCAGCCAGTTCGCCGCTGGGCACCCAGGTTGGCTGGCCCAGCTGCTGGTGCCCGCTGTGAGCCTGTGCCCAGCGTGGGTCAGGGCCTGAGCCCCCAAGGGCCCCGGGGCCAGTGAGGGTTCTGAACCCCCACTGCCGGGCACCCTTCCCTGGCCTCGTGGTGCCCCTTCTGCTGCGTGTGAGGTCCACGTCCGCACTGATTGTGGCGGGGCGGAGGCGGCTCTTCCCCCTCATCATCAAAGCCGCCCTGGGAGGGAACCCCAGACCTCTCCAGATGGGGACACGGTCTGAAGAGAGGAGGGGTCCGCGCCACAGCGCCCCGGGGCCCAGCCCCCGCCAGCCCAGAGCGTGCCCAACCCTCGCTGCGCGCACGGCTCCCGCCGGCTCAGGAACCGCGAACTGCTCTGGGAAATCAAGTGCCAAGAGGGAGTGTGTGGCGCTGGGCGGGGTGCCCGCCAGCGGCCGGGTTGGCCTTGGGGAGAGGCTGGCGCGCCCAGGCATGTGTGACCGGGCCCTCACCTGGCTCCCTGCGCCTGGGCGTGGACTGACAGGCTCACCCCTTGGGGCGTCCCAGCGCCTCCCCAGAACCAAAGCCGCCATACAGCGTGTCCCCAGGCAGCGGCCCCATGTTTCCTGAGCCCACTGCCTACACCTCTGCTGCCCGGCCCCGCGGGCCCCCAGCGCCCGGCCGGCCAGCCCCTGCCATCCCTGCGTGCTCTCTCTCGTCCGGCTCGGCCAAGCCCCTTCCCGGGCTTGTGGGCCGCCTCGTCTCTGCCGGTGTCCCGTCGGTGTCTTAGGCTGTCGGCACTGAGCCCTGGATGGCCGCGCTGGCCGCGCCCAGTCACCTGCACGCTGTGCTGGCTCCTCGGTGTGGGGTTGTCAGACATTTGCGGCCCAGAGCAGGGGACGGGAGGCCTGTCATGGCCGGTCGTCCAGTCCGCTCTCCACGGGGGCCCTCCAGCCGCCCGGGGTCTGAGGGGACGGCCTGGTGGCTGGCAGCCGGGCGACATGGCTCCTGGTGCGGCAGCCGGGCACTGGCCCGGGACGGAGGGCCCCGCTGGGCTGCGCTGTGACCCCCGCCCCCCCCCTAGGCCGGAGCGGGGGCGGGGCCCTGGCAGGTGTTCTGAGCGGTGGTGGCTGCGCCTCAGCCTTCACTGGTGCCAGCTGTCCCCCTGCCCGCCGAGCCAACGGGAGCTGCTGTCCAGGACAGCAGGCGGGGCGCCAGCCTCCACGGTGTCCACCCCTGGCAGGAGGAGGAAATGGTCTTGGCCTCTTGCCCCTTGGGAAGCACCCTGGACACACAGGGTATCTGGCTGGGCTCAGGGCCGTGTGCTGGGCGAGCCCGGCCTCGGGGTAGGCTGGGAGTGGGGCTTGGCCTGCATGCTGGCCACCCTGAGGCCCTGGGGCTCTGGGCCAGCCCCCTATGCCCGGCACCCCGTGGGTCTGAGCCCACTCTGCCCGCAGGCTGCAGTGCGCCTGCCAGCACAACACGTGCGGGGGCTCCTGCGACCGGTGCTGCCCCGGCTTCAACCAGCAGCCCTGGCGGCCGGCCACCGCCGACAGTGCCAACGAGTGCCAGCGTGAGTGCCCGCCACGCGCGTCCCTGCGCACACACTGTGCATGCTCACCCACTCCCCGCACACACCTGCACGTTGCATGCTGGTCCGCTTCCGTGCATACGGGCACATGCGCGTGCACACAAACATGCTTACCCACGGTGCACACAGGGGCACGTGTTCACACACACGTACACGTGTGCACATGCGGGCAGCGCCTCCCTCCCAGGGCAGGCCTCACCTGGGGTCCCAGTGGTTTGTGGGGGGGCCTGGAGGGGCTCCTGACAGCTGAGCCCCCGCAGCCTGCAACTGCCACGGCCACGCGCACGACTGCTACTACGACCCCGAGGTGGCCCGCCAGGGCACCAGCCGCAACCGTGACCACGTCTTCAGGGGCGGCGGCGTGTGCATCGATTGCCAGGTAGGCGGGCCCGGCCCGGCGTGTGGTGGGCGGCTGTGGGGGGCTGGGGGGCCCGGACTCAGCAGCCCTGCACCCCCAGCACCACACCACTGGCGTCAACTGTGAGCGCTGCCTGCCCGGCTTCTACCGGGACCCGGACCACCCCTGCACTCACCCCACGCCTGCCGCCGTGAGTGGGGGGCGCCCTCAGCAGGGTGTCGCGGGGGCAGGGCCTGCCCCAGGGGTCTCCTGCTCAGGGGGTGTGGGGCCGGGCCCTCGCCTCTCCCGGGTGGCCTGGCTCTCAGCGCGTTGCCCTCCCCTGGGGCCCCGTGGCTCTGGGCTTGGGGGTCCCCTGACCTCCCACCCTCTGCCCAGGCTGCAGCTGTGAGTCCAACTTCACAGACGGGACGTGTGAGGACCTGACCGGACGCTGCTACTGCCGCCCCAACTTCACGGGGGAGCGGTGCGACGCGTGTGCCGAGGGCTTCGCCGGCTTCCCCCACTGCCTCCGTGAGCGGGGCAGGGCGGGGTCGGGTCTGGGGCGGGGGGGGGGGGCCAGGGCGGGGTCTGGGGCGGGGCCCCTAGCGGAGCCCCAGACTGACTCCTGCTTCCCCCACAGCGGTGTCCTCGGTCTCCCCCGACGACACCGGCGAGCAGGTGCTGCCTGCAGGACAGATCGTGAGTGAGTATCTCCAGGCCCCGACCCTGCGGGCGGTGGGGCAGGGCATGAGGACCCCCTGGGAGGGTTCTTTGGTCGCCTCGATTTGGGTTCTTCCCTGCAAGTAACAGCCACAGCAAACCTTCAAAGGCATGGGTGGCAGGCAGGCGTAAGGCCGCAGAGAGGAGTGGCCAGACGCCCCTTCCCGCCGCCTGGCCGCTGGGTGCGCGGCCCTCGGTGGGCGCACGTGTGGGCTGTGTGGTCACCTGGTGCGCGTGAACCGTCGTCGTGCCCAGTCCTGACGGACGCCGCTCTTGTCCCGCCCACCCCACTGCTGGCGTCCAGGCCTCCCGCAGCGCGGAGAGACCATTACAACGACCGCCCCACCGCGGCCCCCCTCTCGCCGCGGTTCCAGGGTGCTGATCTCCGCGTTGAGGGACATTTTGGCCTTGGGCTGCCAGTCGCCCCCGGGATAGAAAGTGGGTGGCCATCATGAGCCACAAGCAGCGTGGACATGGCTGGCCAGGTGGCCACTGTCAGGGCTGAGCCCTGCCCCGCAGGCCCTTCCCAGTGTCCGGGCTGGGGGCGCGCTGCCCCGCACTGCAGGTGGGAGTGGCCGGGGGTGGCGGTCAGGTGGCTGCACTCCCGTGTCCTGGGCTGCGTCTCTGGGTCCTCACCAGCCCACGGGGCTTTGCTCCCTCCTGGCCCACGCCTCCCGTGTGGTTGCGGGCATCTGCCTGCTCCCCTGGGCTCCCCGCGACTGTGCTCTGTGCCTGGGGCTCTTCTTGGGCCGGCGTTTGTTTTTTGAAAGACTATTTATGCACGCAAGAACTGGGGTGCAGGCCAGAAGTAGGGGGGTGAGAGGACTCCCCAGAGACAGAGTGGGGAGCAGGACAGGTGGATCCACTGAGACACACTGCTGGGGTTGCAGACCAGAGGGGTCTGCTGCACTGTGTGGGTCACTCCCTGGCCGGGGATGGAACTCGTGCTGCAGTGGCTGTGGACACTTCATGGTGCCAATGCTTAAGCCCTTGTGCCCCCGGGAGGCCCCTTATGCGGGCCTTGGTCACCTGCTGCCCTGGGGAACAGTCCCGAAACCCAGCTACCCCGTCCGCTGGCTCCCCGACAGCTTCCTTTTTGGCTCTGGCACGTTTACCTTTTCATGGGTGCCGTAAACCAGGGGTCGGCAACCTTTCCTGAAACGGCCAGATGGCAGGTGTCCTGGACCTGAGGGCCAGCCAGCCCCGGCGGCTCCACTGTAGCTCGGGCGGCCGGGGCCGGGTGTCGATGACCGCCTGGCCGTGCCCCACGAAGACTTTACAAACAGGCGGAGGAGCCGGGACGGGCGTCTGCTGGGCCCTGGTGTCAGGTCCTGGGGCCCCTGCCCGCGTGGTGGCGCCGGCTGGAGCCCTTCTGGGGGGCACCGTCTTGTTTCGGTTTTGTCGCCCGCCTGGTGAAGTACCCGGGGAAGGAGCCTTCCTTCCTTGCGCTCCGGATCAATTTGAAAGTCCCGGGAAGCCTCTCGTTCCTTGGCAGTTTCCTAGAACGAACTTAGGAACATCACCGCGTCCTCGTGGCCGCTGTCGAGAGGCGTCCGGCGTGGAGGGCGCCTCCCCGGGCCTGCGGTGGCGGCGCCTGTCGGTTTTCATCTCAGCTTGCCCCGGTGGTGGTGGTTTATATTTTCTCAGCAAATTTTTGACTTACTTTGGGTTTTACACGCTTTGGCGTGAAGCTGCAGGCCGCGTTCTCCTGGGACGTAAAGCGCCTGCATCTCACTGTGGCCCGGTTTTCTGGAGCCCCTGTGTTTCCTTCTTGGGCACTTTTTACCTTTTATTTATTTATTTTTTTAAAAGATTTATTTATTTATGCACACAAGAGCCGGGGTACAGGCCAGAAATGCTGGGGGTGAGAGGCTTCACCAGAGACAGAGTGGGGAGCAGAACAGGCAGACTGACGAAATCCGCTGCTGAGGGGAGCAGCGGGCGGCAGGAGAGGTCTGCGCGCCATGTGGGCAGCTCCCTGGCCGGGGATCCAACTCGTGCTGCAGAGGCTGCGGACAGCTTCATAGCGCGGTGCTTAAGCCCTTAAGCCAGCAGGGAGGCCCGCATTTTATCTTTCAGATTGGTGCGAGTGTGCTGTCCCGGGAGCGGGCGTGTGTCTGCAGAGGGCGGTTTTCCCGGGAGGGCTGGGTCTGCTGGCCTCTCAGATGTCCCCTCCCGCCACCCCCAGGCTGTGACTGCAGTGCCGCGGGGACCCAGGGCAACGCCTGCCGCAAGGACCCGCGGGTGGGGCGCTGCGTGTGCAAACCCAACTTCCAGGGCGCCCACTGCGAGCTCTGCGCCCCTGGCTTCTACGGCCCCGGCTGCCAGCGTGAGTCCAGCCCCGCCGCCCGCCCGCGCTGACCCCGGGGCCTGCCCCTCACCGTGTGGCCCCTCCCGCAGCTTGCCAGTGCTCCAGCCCCGGTGTGGCGGACGGCGCCTGCGACCCCGACTCGGGTCAGTGCACCTGCCGGGCGGGCTTCGAAGGAGCCGCGTGTGACCGCTGCGCGCCCGGCTACTTCCACTTCCCTCTCTGCCAGCGTGAGTGGGGCTCCCCGTGGGCACGGGCGAGGGGGCGGCCACCTGCCCAGCTCAGGCCCCGCCTACCCCTGCCCCGCAGTGTGTGGGTGCAGCCCCACCGGGACCCTGCCCGAGGGCTGCGACGAGGCGGGCCGCTGCCACTGCCGGCCCGAGTTCCAAGGCTCCCGCTGCGACCGCTGCCGGCCCGGCCACCACGGCTACCCCGACTGCCACGGTGAGCAGAGGCCGGCGGGGGGTGTGGGGGGAGCGGGCCGCGGGGCCGGCCTGACCCCGTGTCCCTGCAGCCTGCGCCTGTGACCCCCGGGGCGCGCTGGACCAGCTCTGCGGCGCGGGTGGGGTGTGTCGCTGCCGCCCCGGCTTCGCGGGCCCCGCCTGCCAGGAGTGCAGCCCCGACCACCACGGCTTCCCTGACTGTGCCCGTGAGTGCCGCCCGGCGGGAGGGGGGTGCGCCCGAGCAGACGCCCCGCCCGAGCCCACACCCGCCCTCCCCACAGCCTGCCGCTGCTCCCCCGAGGGCTCCCTGCACACGGCCTGTGACCCCCGCAGCGGCCAGTGCAGCTGCCGGCCGCGTGTGACCGGGCTGCGGTGCGACGCATGCGTGCCGGGCGCCTACGACTTCCCGACCTGCGAGGGTGAGGCGGGCGCTGCTGTGCGAGCGTCCCGGGGCCGGGTGGGTGGGCGGGCGCGGGCGTGTGCCCGCTGAGCCTGAGGGACGTGGCAGCTGGGGACACTCACGAGGAGTGACGTGGCTTGGGTGTTTCCCCACAGCTGGCTCCTGCCACCCCGCTGGCCTGGCTCCCACCGACCCTGCCCTGCCCGAGGTGAGCCCAGATTGCGCACGGGGGCCCTGGCTTTCCCTGCCGCCCGTGTCCTGGCCATCACGGCGGTGTCCCCAGCCCCGTCCCCACTCTGGGGCAGGGAATTTGGGCCGGGCCCTCTCTGACCGCAGCCCCCCTGCAGGCGCAGGCCCCCTGCGTGTGCCGGGCTCACGTGCACGGGCCCAGCTGTGACCGCTGTAAGCCGGGCTTCTGGGGCCTGAGCTCCAGCAACCCTGAGGGCTGCTCACGTAAGTGTGTCTTCGCGGGGCAGGCGGGGGGGGGGGTGCCCTGGGCCCAGACCCTCAGGCCCACTCTGCGCCCGCCCCCAGGCTGCAGCTGTGACCCCAGGGGCACGCTGGGTGGAGCTGCCCATTGCCAGCCGGTGAGTCCAGGGCTGGGTGTTGGGAGCTGGGCAGCCCTCGGGCTCCCCTGCCTAGTCCCACCTCTTCCTTCCACCCAGGCCAGCGGCCAGTGCTTCTGCAAGCCCCACGTGTGTGGCCGGACCTGCGCGGCCTGCAAGGACAGTTTTTTCGGGCTGGACCAGGCCGACTACTTTGGCTGCCGCAGTGAGTGCCCAGCTCAGGCCCGCGGGGTGGGTGTTGGAGGCCAGGGCGCGGCTCTCGTGGAGCAATTTGGGCTGCCTGGCCAACCCTTGCGGGCGGTGGTGGGCAGCTCTGCCCTCATCCTGCATGTGGGCAGCATTTCTCAGACCCCCCCAGTGCCCTCACCCCCAGCCTGGACTCAGCCCCGTCAGAGCCCCAGGAGGCTGTGAGGCCAGAGAGGGCCCTGAGCTGTGGGCAGTGTCTGACACCCGCCCCCTCCCCCCCCACCCCCGCAGGCTGCAGGTGTGACGTCGGCGGTGCACTGGGTCAGGGCTGCGAGCCACGGACGGGCGCCTGCCGCTGCCGCCCCAACACCCAGGGCCCCACCTGCAGCGAGTGGGTGTCCCCCTCCGAGGGGCTGTGGGCGGGGCTGTCCACTGGCTGCTCCCCGGAACTCTGGTGGGCGGGCGGTTCAGGGCCGGCCCTGGCTGGTCCAGAGGGGAGGCAGGCTGCTCCTGACCCCTGCCACCGCCAGGCCGGCGCGGGACCACTACCTGCCTGACCTGCACCACCTGCGCCTGGAGCTGGAGGAGACTGCTACACCCCAGGGCCACCCCGTGCGCTTCGGCTTCAACCCCCTGGAGTTTGAGAACTTCAGCTGGCGGGGCTACGCGCAGATGACCCCCATCCAGGTGGGGCAGGGCAGGGCTACGCGCAGATGACCCCTGTCTAGGTGGGGGGGGCCGGCGGGGCGCAGGGCCAGCAGGGGCGGGAGGGGGTCTGATTGCTCCGCTGTACAGCCCAGGATCGTGGCCAGGCTGAACATCACCGCCCCCGACCTGTTCCGGCTGGTCTTCCGCTTCGCCAACCGCGGGCCCACCAGCGTGAGCGGCTGGGTCTCCGTGCGGGAGGACGGCGCGTTTGCCACCTGCACCAACTGTGAGTCACCCGGCGGGCCGTCCCCGAGCGCGCCCCACCTGCTCTCCCCCGGCAGGTGCGGCCCCGGCCGGCCAGCATGGGCCACTGTCTGTGTCTCGCGCAGGCACAGAGCAGAGCCAGCCCATGACCTTCCCGCCCAGCGCGGACCCTGCTTTCGTCACCGTGCCCCAGAGAGGCTTCGGGGAGCCCTTCGTGCTGAACCCAGGGGCCTGGGTCTTGCTCGTGGAGGCCGAGGGGGTGCTCTTGGTGAGTGGGGCCACCTGGTGGGGGGCGGGGCCTGGGCTGCTGGCTGCGGCACTCACCTCCTGGCTTCCCTAGGACTACGTGGTCCTGCTGCCCAGCGCCTACTACGAGGCTGCCCTGTTGCAGCTGCCCGTGACGGAGGCCTGCACCTACCGGCCCACCGCCCAGCGCCCCGGGGAGAAGTGAGGGCTGGCCTGGCTGGTGGGTGGGGGTGGGGGCAGCCCTCTGGCCCCCCCCACCCCTCGCTGACCCCAGCCTCTGTCCCCCGCCCAGCTGCCTCCTCTATACCCACCTGCCCCTGGACGGCTTCCCCTCAGCCTCTGGGCTGGAGGCCTCGTGTCGCTGGGACAACAGCCTCCCTCAGCCCTGCTCCACGGAGCGGCTCAGCCCGGAACACCCGCCTCTGGCCGCGTGCCTCGGCAGTGACGTGCGTGTCCAATCCCCGGGGGGCGGGTGCATGTCGCAGGCAGGACTCGCGGCAGTGGGGCTGTGCGGGGGCCGCTGAGTGCCGCTGCCTTCCTGGGCTTGGCCTCGGGCTCAGATGCCTGGGGCCGCGTCCTCGTGCCCAGCCAGCTGGCGTGGAGGCGGCAGGCGGTGGTGGGCGGGGAGGGCTGGCCGTGAACGGGGGTGGGAGGCCCTGTGGCTGCGGGAGGGGCGGGGAGGGCGCCCTGCGCAGCAGAGGTGGCCATATTCAGGCCTGGGGCGGGGGTCCGGGAGGCCCCGGGGAGCAGGTGGGGCTGTGGGGGTGGGCCCCTGATTGCCCTGCTCCCCAGGTGGATGTCCAGCTGCAGGTGGTGGTGCCACGGCCAGGCCACTATGCCCTGGTGGTGGAGTATGCCAATGAGGATGCCCGCCAGGAGGTGGACATGGCTGTGCATGTGCCCCAGAAGGCCCCCCAGCAGGGGACACTCATCCTCCATCCCTGCCCCTATAGGTGCCTGGGGAGACTCGGGCAGGGTGGGCTGGGGTGAGGGGAGCTCTGCTGCTCCCCACTGACCACACGTTCCCTCCAGCACCCTGTGCCGGGGCACTGCCCTGGACGCCCAGCACCACCTGATGTCCTTCCACCTGGACACAGAGGCCAGTGTCCGGCTCACAGCCGAGCAGGCGCGCTTTTTCCTGGTGAGGCGCTGGGCCACCCCCCTTCATCCAGGACCGCGGGGTGGCTCTGGGGAGAGACTCAAAGCGGGAGGGTGAGATGGGGCACAGGCCCATCCTGGGGCTCCCCCCGTGGGCACACGTGATGAGGAACCGTGCCGTTCCTGGGGCGGCTGCCCTGGGTGCTGGAGGGGCAGAGCTGCGGCCTTGGCCAGGGGCCTCTGGGACATCCTGGGCAGCAGGAGGGTCTGGCGGGGGCGGAGCTGCGGCTCCTCGGTGGGGTGGGTGTGGGGGGTCGGCCTCCACTTGCTCCTCCCAGCGGGAGCGCCAGAGCCAGGCGCCCGCTGCCGTGGTCACCACCTCGGCGCCATGACGGAGCGGGCTCTGGCGGTGCATCCTCGGGGGACTGCTACCGCGCCTCCCCCGGAGCCTCCCCCTCCCTCGGGCGCCCCCCGGGGCGGTCTGGTTTTTTTCACATTTTGAAAGAGAGGAGGGTGAGTGAGCTCGGCCGCCCTGGGGCGCCTGGTGCTGGTTCGTCTGTTCACCCGTTTTGCTCCTTCGCACGTGGAGGTGAAAATATTTTCCTTTCATTTTTGCTTCACATAATCCCCTCAAGTGCCTTCCATTCGCCACAAGCGGCACGGTGTTGTCTCTGGCCGGCTGCCCGGCTGCCCCCTCGCCAGGCCCGGCCCGGCCCGCGCTGCGCAGGGCTCAGACCCCACAGAGCTGCCCCGGGGAAGGGCCCGCGGCCCTGCGCCGTCCAGCCGGCCACACCCGGCCTGCCCCGTGGCCGCCTCTGGCCTGAGGAGGCTGCACCGCGGCCCTCACGCCCCCACCCCCCGCAGCACGGCGTCACCCTGGTCCCCCTGGAGGCCTTCAGCTCCGAGTTCCTGGAACCGCGGGTCCGCTGCATCAGCAGACATGGCACCTTCGGCCCCAGCAGGTAGTGGGTGTGGGGGGCCGGAGGGGCGCCTGGCCGGGACGCAGGACTCACCCCGTGCTCCCCCCAGTGCCGGCTGCCTGCCCTCCCGCTTCCCGAAGCCGCCCCGGCCCATCCTGCTCAGGGACTGCCAGGTGCTGCCCCTGCCGCCCGGCCTCCCGCTGACCCACTCCCAGCAACTCACACCCGGCGAAGCCCCCTCTGGGCCCCAGCCCCGGCCCCCCACCGCTGTGGATCCCGATGTGGAGCCCACCCTGCTGCGCCACCCCCAGGTGCGGGCCCAGGGCGGGCGGGGCGGGCGGGGCGGGGCCAGGCCGGGGGCCTCCTCCAGCTGTCTGCTTGTCGGACGGTCTGGCCCAGGGAGGCTGGGTGCTCTGGCCCCAGCCAGCGGCTCATGGACGCCTCTCCCGCAGGGCACGGTGGTCTTCACCGCACAGGTGCCCGCCCTGGGCCGCTACGCCGTCCTGCTGCATGGCTACCAGCCAGCGCACCCCACCTTCACCGTGGAGGTTTTGGTCAACGGGGGCCGCATCTGGCAGGGTGAGTGTGGGAGCCTGGCCAGGCTGTGGGGCCGGGCGTGGCCGTGGGCCTGACCCTGCCCGCCTCCTCCCCAGGCCACGCCAATGCCAGCTTCTGCCCACATGGCTACGGCTGTCGTACCCTGGTGGTCTGCGAGGGCCAGACGGTCCTGGACGTGACGGACAGCGAGCTGACTGTGACAGTGCGCGTGCCTGAGGGCCGGTGGCTCTGGCTGGTGAGTTCGTGTCTATGTGGACACCCTGGATGCCCCGCATCCCTCACGCTGCTGGCCTCCGTACATCGCCACTCGGCCAGAGTGTGCCCAGTCCATGCCAGGCACCATGTTTCTGCCGCCCTGGCCCCCCACGTGGAGCTCCAGAGGGTGGTCAGGCCCAGATGTGACTGCCTGTCCCCGGGGCCCCTGCTGGTCAGGGTGGCCTTCCTGGAGGAGGCGGGGCCTGGCAGCACGGAGAAGGCCTGCAAAGGCGCGTCGAGCAGGGACAGGGCCCAGGAGGCCGGGCATCACCTCCCCACTCTCCAGCATCCGTTTAGATGCAGAGCCTGGCCACCCTCTGGGCAGCCCGGGTGGGGTCAGCGCCTGCCAGCCTCACCCAACTCAGGCCCAGGTGATGCCGCCACCACTGTCCTAGCTGCCCAGCTGGACCCGTGGCAGAAGCCCCTGGGGATGATGTCCTGCGGTCAGGCTCTGGCCTCAGGCCTCCGCTGGGCCCACGAGGTGACCAGGTCCTGGTGCCCCAGGAGTACGTGCTCGTGGTCCCCGAGGACGCCTACAGCCCCAGCTACCTGCGGGAAGTGCCCCTGGACAAGTCCTACGACTTCATCAGCCATTGCGCTGCCCACAGCTACCACATCAGGTAGGCCGGGCTCCGGACAGGCTGGGCGGGGGTCCAGGCCAGGAGCTGGCCTCACCACCTGCCCGCGTCCCCAGCCCCAGCAGCGCGTCTGCGTTCTGCCGTGAGGCCGCCGCTTCGCTCTCCCTGTTCTACAACAACGGGGCCCGGCCCTGCGGCTGCCACGAAGCCGGTGCCATGGCACCCACTTGCGAGCCCTTCGGGGGCCAGTGTCCCTGTCGCGCCCACGTCATTGGCCGAGACTGCTCACGCTGCGCCACTGGCTACTGGGGCTTCCCCAGCTGCAGACGTGAGCCCCTCGCCCGTATCCGCGAGGCTGGGTTGGTGGGTGGCCCTCCGGGGAGCCCAGGGCAGTGGTCAGGAGAAGCTGCCCGCCAGCCGCTGACTGCGGGGCGTGGAGCGACCGTGGACCTTCTGGGGGTCCTGTGGGCCATGCCCATGTTGGGGGAGCTGGGTGGGCCTGGACCAGGCTGAGGGCCGCACCTCCAGGGCTGCGGGAAGGGCCCCTGCCGTGGAGGACTCAGCCCATGCTTGCTGCCCACAGCCTGCGACTGTGGCGGCCGCCTGTGCGACGAGACCTCGGGCCTGTGCATCTGCCCGCCGCGCACCCTGCCCCCTGACTGCCTTGTCTGCCGGCCTCTCACCTTCGGCTGCCACCCCCTGGTCGGCTGTGAGGAGTGCAACTGCTCAGGGCCCGGCGTCCAGGAGCTCACGGACCCTACCTGTGACGTGGACAGCGGCCAGTGCAAGTGAGAGGAGCGGGGTGGCCGGGGGTGGAGCCCTTTGGTGCCCCGGGGCCAGTGGGGCGCTCTCCTTCAGCACGAGGGGAAGGGAGGGGAGGGTAGCCCGCGGCCCCTAACCCTGGCTGGCAGGTGCAGACCCCACGTGGCCGGCCGCCGCTGTGACACCTGCGCCCCTGGCTTCCACGGCTTCCCCACCTGCCGGCCCTGTGACTGCCACGAGCCCGGCTCCTTGCCTGGCGTGTGCGACCCCCTGACGGGCCAGTGCCGCTGCAAGGTGAGGGCCGCCTCCTCGGCCGAGGCCCATGCTCCCCGCGCGAGCTCTGGGCCACTGGCCGGGACTGACCCGCCCGCCCTGCTGCCCCAGGAGAACGTGCAGGGCCTGCGGTGCGACCAGTGCCGCCTCGGAACCTTCTCCCTGGACGCCGCCAACCCCCGAGGCTGTACCCGCTGCTTCTGCTTCGGGGCCACAGAGCGCTGCCGCAGCGCTGACCACACCCGCCGGGAGGTGAGCGCCTGCCCGGAGGAGGGGCCCGCGCTTCCTGCGGCCCTGTGTGAGCAGCCCCCTGTGCCCGCAGTTCGTGGACATGGAGGGCTGGACGCTGCTGAGCGGTGACCGGCAGCGGGTGCCGCACGAGCTGCGGGTGGAGGCGGAGCTGCTGTACGCGGACCTGCGGCGCCTGCCCGAGGCCTCCCCCGAGCTGTACTGGCAGGCCCCGCCCTCCTACCTGGGCGACCGGGTGAGTGGGGCGGCGGGACGCCCACGGGGCGGGGTGGCGGGCGCCCGGGGTGGCGGGCGGCGTGGACCGGGCGGCTGTCGCCTCTCTGTCCCGCCCGCAGGTGTCCTCCTACGGCGGGATGCTCCGCTACGAGTTACACTCCGAGACCCAGCGGGGAGACGTCTTCATCCCCACGGAGAGCAGGCCCGACGTGGTGCTGCAGGTGCCAGCGGGGCCGGCGGGCGGGCTGGCGGGCGGGCGGGCGTGCGTGTGTGGCAGGCCCCTCACCGCCTGCTGCCTCCCCAGGGCAACCAGATGAGCATCACCTTCCTGGAGCCCGAGTACCCCACGCCCGGCCGGGCCCACCACGGGCAGCTGCAGCTGGTGGAGGTGATGAGAGCCGGCCCTGCTGCCCGGCCCCGCCCGGCGCGACCCAGCACAGAAAGGGGATCCCAGCGGGGGTGGGGGATGTGAGCTCTGGGGCTGCAGGCTCCCGGGTGCGGCGTCGCCCATTTCTCCTTGGCCCAAGGTCATTTTCTTGCCACTTGGGGGGCGCCCCGCTTTCCTCCGCTGTCACCCACATCAGATCCGGGAGCAGCCGCTCCCCTGCCTGCTCGCGGCCCCCGTCTTTGCTGCCCTCCCGAGCCCCTCCAGGTGGGCCACGCGCTCGGCCGCGCCCTGGCGGTCAGCGTTCCGAGTCCAGGTTAAGCAAACGCTCGGCTCCGACGCCCGGAGCGGCTGTTCCTGAAAGCGGAAGCCTTTTGCTTTCAGCGCCAACACGCCTGGAGTTGGCGTCTGGGGGGGGGAGAGGGGCCCCCATCAGCCGGGCCTGTCCACGCGGGACGTCCATCCTGCCCGGCGTGTGGCCCCGCTGAGGCCAGCCCTGTGCCCGCAGGGCAACTTCCGGCACACCGAGAGCCACAGCCCCGTGTCCCGCGAGGAGCTCATGATGGTGCTGGCCGGCCTGGAGCAGCTGCACATCCGGGCCCTCTTCGCGCAGATCTCCTCGGCCGTCTCCCTGCGCAGGGTGGCGCTCGAGGTGGCCGGCGAGGTGGGCGGGGGGCCTCTGGCCAGCAACGTGGAGCTGTGCATGTGCCCCGCCAGCTACCGCGGCGCCTCCTGCCAGGTGAGGGGGGCGGCCCCCCCCGCATCCCCGCCCTCCTCCCAGCTGCGCGGCCTGCCCTCTGTCCACCCACTGCCCTGTCCAGCCCGCCTGGTCATGGTGGCTAACCACCCGCGCCCGCCCCGCCGTGGAACCGGCCGCCGCCAGCCCTGGGGAGGCGGCCTGTGGCTGGACCCCCATGGACTGCCTGCGTCAGGCTTGCGCAGCTCCTCAGGCAGTGACGGGTGCCAGCTGGGCACGGGCCCTGGGGTGTGCCCCCACCCCTTCTGACCACTGATTCCCCTAGGAATGCGCCCCGGGCCATTACCGGGACATCAAGGGCCTCTTCCTGGGCCGCTGCGTCCCCTGCCAGTGCCACGGCCACTCAGACCGCTGCCTCCCCGGCTCAGGCATCTGCGTGGTAAGCGGCCGGGCAGGGAGGTGTCGCGCTGGCCAGATGCCAGGGGAGACCAGGGCCTCTGGCCCGGGTGTGGGATGTGGCCGCTGGCAAGGGCTGGGGGCGGGGCCTGGCCCGCGGGGGCCGGGCTCACCGCCTGCGGACTGCCGCGCTCCGCCCCAGGGCTGCCAGCACCACACGGAGGGCGACCGCTGTGAGCGCTGCGGGCCCGGCTTCGTGCGCGCTGGGCCCGAGGACCCCGCAGCCCCCTGCGTCAGCTGTCCCTGCCCCCTCTCGGTGCCGTCCAACAAGTAAGCTGCCCGACCGCGCGTCTGCTGTCTGGGGGGGTCAGTGCTCGCCTCTGCAGGGTGCCCGTGCGCTGGCATCGCGGCTCCTGGCCCCGCCCCGTGAGCACGCAGGTGCCACAGGTGGGGGCGCAGGGGGCTCACGACTGCCGCGTCCTTACAGCTTCGCCGTGGGCTGCGTCCTGCGAGGGGGCCGCACGCAGTGTCTCTGCAAACCCGGCTACGCGGGGGCCTCCTGCGAACGGTGAGCCGGAGTGGGGCGTGGGGGATGGGGGCGTCGGGGTGGGGGCGTGGGTCAGACGAGCCGCTGACACCACCCCCCGCAGGTGTGCGCCCGGCTTCTTCGGGAACCCGATGGTGCTGGGCAGCTCGTGCCAGCCCTGCGACTGCAGCGGCAACGGCGACCCCAACATGCTCTTCAGCGACTGCGACCCCCTGACGGGAGCCTGCCGGGGCTGCCTGCGCCACACCACCGGGCCCCGCTGCGAGACCTGCGCCCCCGGCTTCCATGGCAACGCCCTGCTGCCCGGCAACTGCACCCGTAGGCGGGGAGGGGTCGGGGCAGCCCCCCATCGGCAGCCCCCGCTACCCCGGCCAAGCCCAGCACACACGGGGACTCTGGCTTCCGCTGAGGCTGCCCCAGCCGGGCGCTGGCAGACGGTGCCCGCTGAGCCTGGGCTGCAGGGGAGCCGGCAGCAGTGTGGCTGGCAGGGGGCTGGGATGGAGGGGGAGGTGGTGGAAGTGGGGTGCGGGGGGCCCAATGGGGCGGGATGGAGATCTGCACGTAGGACCCGGGGGCAGAAGAGGCCGGCGGGGTCAGCGCCACCGTCCCTGTTGCAGGGTGCGACTGCTCGCTGTGCGGGTCGGAGGGCTGTGACCCCCACACTGGGCGCTGCCTGTGCAAGGCCGGCGTGAAGGGCCAGCACTGTGACCGCTGTCAGGTGGGGCAGCCTGGGTGCCCGTGGGCAGGCGGGCCTTGGTTGTGGGGAGGGGCCTGGCGGCCCAGGCCAGGCAGCCTGTGAACACGGCCCTCTCCCCCCGCAGGAAGGACACTTCGGCTTCGAGAGCTGCGGGGGCTGCCGGCCATGCGCCTGTGGACCAGCCGCTGAGAGCACCGAGTGCCACCCCCAGAGTGGGCAGTGCCGCTGCCGGCCAGGCACAGGGGGGCTCCAGTGCCGCGAGTGTGCTCCCGGCCACTGGGGGCTCCCCGAGCAGGGCTGCCAGCGTGAGTGCGGGCGGGTGGGTGGGGCCCCGGGGCAGGCAGCCCTCGCCCTTGGCTGGCCACTCAGCCTGCTCCTCCTCGCCAGGCTGCCAGTGCCAGGGGGGCCACTGTGACCGGCACACGGGCCGCTGCACGTGCCCCCCCGGGCTCAGCGGGGAGCGCTGTGACGCCTGCAGCCAGCAGCACCAGGTGCCCGTGCCGGGAGCGCCCGGGGGCCACGGCGTCCACTGCGAAGGTGCACCCCCATCCCCGAGTGACCCCACCCATCACCCCAGTCTTCCCTCCACCTGGCGGGCTTGTCCCAGCCACGCTGGCCTGGGGATCCCTCCGTGACCTTGAGCTCTTAGAGTCCCGTGACCCCCCTTTCCCTCCGCTCCCGAGGGGCCCCACGCTGTCTGCACGCTGACCCCAGGGCTCGTGCCGACTTCACTTCCCACTCCTGATCCCTGGGCTCCCCGAGCCCTGCCCCTTGGGTCTCCCCAGCCTCGCTCTGACCCCCGGCCCCCTGCTGGCCTCAGTCTGAAGGCCCCACGCTGACCGTGCCCCCTGCAGTGTGCGACCACTGCGTGGTGCTGCTGCTGGACGAGCTGCAGCGCGCCGGCGCCCTCCTCCCCGCCATCCGCGAGCAGCTGCGCGGCGTCAACGCCAGCTCCGTGGCCTGGGCCCGGCTGCAGCGGCTGGAGGCCTCCGTGGCGGACCTGCAGGTACAGCCCCTCCCGCAAGCCCTGCCCGCTGCCCCAGGCGGGCCCCTGCTTACCGCCCCCTCCCCACAGAGCCAGCTCCGCAGCCCCCCCGGGCCCCCCCGCCATACCCAGCAGCAGCTGGAGGAGCTGGAGCAGCAGAGCGGGAGCCTCGGGCAGGACGCACAGCGGCTGGATGGCCAGGCAGGACCCCGCCCCAGGCGCCCCGGCCCCTCCCCGTCCCGCCTCCCCCGTCGCCCCTCCCAGGACCCCCGCTGCCCCTGCCTGGACGCAGGCCCCAGCCCCCACAGGGGGACTCTGGGCTGATGAGGCGCTGCGTCCACAGGCCACAGGGGCCAGAGCGCAGGCCGGGCGGCTGCTGGACAGCACCGAGGCCACGCTGGGGCGGGTGCAGACGCTGCTGGCGGGCATCCAGGCTGTGGACCGCACCCTGGCAGGTGGGCGCTGGCCTGCGGAGCACGCGGAAAGGTGCTCAGACCACCGGGCGGCGGGCGGGCAGCAGCCGGCTGGGCCCTCACGCCCCTCCCCCACAGAGCTCGCGTCTCAGACAGACCGGCTGGCCCCGGCCAACGCCTCGGCCCCGTCCGGCGAGCAGCTGCGGCGTGTGCTGGCGGAGGTGGAGCGGCTGCTGGCGGAGATGCGGGCACGTGACATGGGGGCCGCGCGGGCGGCCTCTGAGGCCGAGCTGGGCGAGGCCCAGAGATGTGAGTGGCGGGTCCAGCGGGGCGGCGGGGCGGCTGGAGTCCCGGCTGAGGTCAGCACAGAGCGGCGCCACTAGCCCTGGGGAGGCGCTGGGGGCCGGCGGGCACTGGGGTCGCTGCCCGAGTGACCCTCCCCAACCGCCTCCGGCCAGCCCTGGCCCGCGTGCAGGAGCAGCTGACCAGTCGCTGGGAGGGAAACCAGGCGCTGGCCGCACGCACCCAAGAGCAGCTGGCGCGGCACGAGGCAGGCCTCATGGACCTGCGGGAGGCCCTAAACCGGGCGGTGGCCACTACCCGGGAGGCCGAGGAGCTCAATAGCCGCAACCAGGAGCGCCTGGAGGAGGCCCTGGTGAGACCCCACCCCGCCCGCGGCCCCCGGGACCCCCCCCACCCGCTCCTCCTAAGCCGCCCCACCCCCGCCCACCAGCAACGCAGGCAAGAGCTGGCCCGGGACAACGCCACCCTGAGGGCCACGCTGCAGGCCGCCAGCGACACAGTGGCCCAGCTCTCTGAGCTCGTGCTGGGCATGGACCAGGCCAGGGAGGTAAGTGGACGCCCAGGAGGCTGGGGGTCAGGCCCAGTGGCGGGCGGAGTGCCCCGAGGACCCAGACCAGGGGCGGAGGCCCAGGACAGTCCACCAAAGCCCGCCCGCCCCCAGGAGTACGAGCGCCTAGCCGCCAGCCTGGACGGGGCCCGGACGCCACTGCTGGAGAGGATGCGGGCCTTTTCCCCGGCCAGCGGCAAAGTGGACCTGGTGGAGGCTGCCGAGGCCCACGCAAGGCGGCTGGACCAGCTGGCGCTCAACCTGTCCAGGTGTGGACCCCAGGAGGGGGCCGAGGGAGCGGCCAGGCCGGAGGGCCCAGATGCGCCGGAGAGCAGGGACGGCCCAGCCGAGGGCCTCAGGACAAGGGTGGGGAGGCCGGGGCCCAGGTGGCCTGGTCCCAGCACCGTGGGGGGAGGGCTGCGTCCCAGGCCCCACCTGCACCCCTCAAGCCTCCCCGGCTTCCCCGCAGCATCATCCGCGGAGTCAACCAGGACCGCTTCATCCAGCGGGCCATCGAGGCCGCTGACGCCTACAGCAGCATCCTGCGGGCCGTGCAGGCTGCTGAGGGCGCCGCACGCCAGGCACTGCAGCAGGCCAGACAGGCCTGGACGGTGAGGCCAAGCCCCGCCACCCCCGTGGGAGCCCCTGCTCCCGACAGCTGGTGTGAACCGCCCTGTCCCCTCTGCAGACCGTGGTGCAGGGGGGCCTGGCGCCCCAAGCCCAGGAGACGCTGGCCAACAGCAGTGCCCTAGAGGCGGCCGTCCTTGGGGAGCAGCAGAGGCTGGGCCGTGGTGAGTGCAGCTTCGCAGGCCTCGGGCCTGGCACAGGTGGGCCGAGGCTGCTGTCCAGCTCTGCATATGGCCCTGGGGCCCGGCACCGGTCACTGCTCGCTGTGGCCCGTGGTGGCCCCGGGCTGGAGCTGGGGACTGACACGGACCAGCCAGCAACGGGTTACTGTCCTGGGCCGGGAGCCACGGTGGGGTGGGGGCGGCCGGGCGGCCTCTGCGCCAGGCTCTGACCCGAGGATAACTACATTTGTTGTGGGACCTGGAGGCTGCCCAGACTCGGGTTGCTCCAGTGCCTCCCTCTGAGCCACGGGCACTCGTCAGCCTGTCTGTGTGCTGTGGTTGACCCCAGCCAGGAGGCCGACGGGCCCGCAGGGGGGCCTGGGACTCCTCAGCTGAGGCCGCCTCTCCCGCAGCATGGGCAGCCCTGCAGGATGCCGGGACCCAGCTCCGTGATGCACGTGCCAAGCAGGAGCAGCTGGCGGTCCGAGTCCAGGAGGCGCAGGCCATGCTGGCCATGGACACAGGTAGGCCAGGCCCCCCGCCTGCCACCGCCATGTGTGGGGGTCACCGTAGCCAGTGTGGTGAGGGTGGCTCTGCTCTGCTCCGTCCAGGCCTGGGCCAGAGCAGCTAGGCACCCTCCATCTGGGGGACAGATATCAAGCAAAGTAGCCCCATGGGGCAGGAGGCCCTGGAAGGTGGAGATAGCAAAGCAGGGGCAGGGCCAGGCTGCAGGGGTGGCTCCACCCTCAGAGCCAGGGTGCTGGCTCTCGGGAGCACTTCTGGGGTGTCTGGTGTGCACCATGGGAGCAAGGAGGCTAGCGGGACCGAGGCCAGGGTGCGGTTCTGGGGCAGGGAGCAGACCTCATCTGACCAGGCTTGGGGCTCCCCATGGCCAGCTGCAGCCTGGAACACTCCAGCAAGTCCAGCCTGAGGGCCAGGCTCCCAGGAGAGGGCCCAGAGGTGTCAGGCGGCCCAGCTTCGGGCCGAGACCAGTGTGAAGCAGCTGCTCTGGGGGTCTCATGAGCTCCGCGGGGCCTTGAGGTCCCTGTGGCTGGGTGTGCAGGGGGACCTGGTAGGCCTCGAGACCCTGGGAGGGGAGACCAGAGCGGTCCCACCCCTGCTGACCTGGCCTTCCGTCACCACAGACGAGACGAGCAAGAAGATCGCCCACGCCAAGGCCGTGGCCACTGAAGCCCAGGAAACAGCCGCGCGTGTGCAGGGCCAGCTGCGGGACATGCAGCAGCAGGTGGACCAGTGGCAGGGCCAGTACGGGGGTCTTCGGAGCCAGGACCTGGGCCAGGTGGTGCTTGACGCTGGCCGCTCAGGTCAGTCTCTGGCCTGACGCCCCCAGGGCGGGCGGGCAGGGTGGGGGGGGTGGCTGGGCTCTCAGGGCTGTCCACTCCCCTCCTCAGTGTCCAGCCTGGAAAAGACGCTGCCGCAGCTGCTGGCCAAGCTGAGTGTCCTGGAGCACCGCGGGGCGCACAATGCCAGCCAGGCACTGTCTGCCAGCATCAGCCGTGTGCGGGAGCTCATTGCCCAGGCCCGCGGGGCGGCCAGCAAGGTGGGCACAGGCGTCGTGGAGGTGGGTGTCTGGGAGGCCGGGCGGGGCTGACCAGCCGTGCACCCCCCACGCAGGTCAAGGTGCCCATGAAGTTCAACGGGACCTCAGGGGTGCGGCTGCGTGCCCCGCGGGACCTGGCTGACCTCGCTGCCTACACTGCCCTCAAGTTCTATCTGCAGAGGCCAAAGCCAGCGCCTGGCCAGGCGGCTGGCGACCAGTTTGTGCTGTACTTGGGGAGCCGCCAGGTACCGGGCGGGCTGGGCGGGAGTGGGGGCAGGTGGCAGCACACGCGGTGGAGGGGCAGCTGACCCATGAGACGCCCGCACGCAGGCAGCCGGGGACTACATGGGCGTGGCTCTGCGGGACCAGAGGGTGCACTGGGTGTACCGCCTGGGCGGGGCGGGCCCGGCCACCCTCAGCATCGACGAGGACATCGGAGAGCAGTTCGCAACTGTCAGCATGGACAGGTGGGAGGCCAGCCCATGGTGCCAGCCGGCCAGCCCCCCTGGCCCGGCCGCCCCTCACCCGCCCTCCGTCCTCAGGACCCTGCAGTTCGGCCACATGTCCGTCACGGTGGAGAAGCAGACCATCCACGAGATCAAGGGTGACACCGTGGCCCCGGGGGATGAGGGGCTGCTCAGCCTGCGGCCGGATGACTTCGTCTTCTATGTGGGGGGCTACCCCAGGAACTTCACGGTGAGCTGGTCCAGCGGGTGCGCATGCCTGCCAGACTCTGACCACGCCTGCCCTGCCCTGCCCTGCCCTGATCCCCAGAGCCAGACCCCTGGCCGGCCCTTGGCGCCCACTGGGCAGCCCCGTGCCCTCGCCAGGGAGCAGAGCCTTGGTGTCCAGCTGCAGTCCCGCCCCCCACCCCCGCTCGTCCTGGGAGGGAGCTGCCCTGACCAGCTGTGCCCACAGCCCCCCAAGCCCCTCGATTTGCCGTGCTACCGGGGCTGCATTGAGATGGGCACGCTCAATGAGGAGGTCATTAGCCTCTACAACTTCGAGGAGACCTTCCAGCTCGACACGGCGGCGGACAAGCCCTGTGCGCGGTAGGTGCAGCCCTGCGGCCGCCCCCGGCTCCCCGCCGCCGCCCGCGGCTGACCGCCGCCCGCCGCCCTGCAGCTCCAAGTCCACCGGTGACCCCTGGCTGACAGACGGGTCGTACCTGGATGGCTCTGGCTTCGCCCGCATCAGCGTGGAGAGTCAGATGAGCAACGCCAGGCGCTTTGAGCAGGAGCTGCGGCTGGTGTCCTCCCGCGGGATCCTCTTCTTCCTGCAGCACCAGGCACGTGCCCGCGGCCCGGCCCCACGCGCGGCCCCGCCCCCCGCGCGGCCGCTCGCCCCGCCCCCGCCCCCGCTCGCCGCGGCCCCGGCCCCGCCCACCCCATGCGTCGCCGCCCCGCCCGCTCCACTAGTCCCGGCCCCGCCCGCCCACTAGCCCCGGCCCCGCCCACCCCACTCGCCCCCGCGGCCCCGCCCACCCAGCTCGCCCCGCCCCGCGGCCCCGCCCGCCCAGCTCGCCCCGCCCCGCGGCCCCGCCCCCTCACCTGCAGCCCTGACGCAGGGCCAGTACCTGTGCCTGGCGGTGCGCGCGGGCCAGCTCCAGCTGCTCTACGACTTCGGCGCGGGCCCGCAGGAGGCCGTCCCCTTGCAGCCGCCGCCGCCCCTGACCGCGGCCAGCAAGGCGGTGAGGCGCAGGGCCGGGGGAGCTGGGGGCCGGGCCGGGCGGGGGCGGGCACGGCGCCCCCTGAAGCCCCGTGCGGCCCCAGATCCAGGTGTTCCTGCTGCTGGGGGGCAGCCGCAAGCGCGTGCTGGTGCGCGTGGAGCGGGCCACGGTGTTCAGCGTGGAGCAGGACAACTCGCTGGAGCTGGCCGACGCCTACTACCTGGGGGGCGCGCCGCCCGACCAGCTGCCCGCCAGGTGAGCCGCGCCCGCCGGGGGGGCGGGGGTCTGGGGAGGCGGCCCTGACGCTTGACCCCCGCAGCCTGCGGCGGCTCTTCCCCTCGGGCGGCTCGGTGCGCGGCTGCGTCAAGGGCATCAAGACGCTGGGCAAATACGTGGACCTCAAGAGGCTGAACACCACGGGCATCAGCTTCGGCTGCACCGCCGACCTGCTGGTGAGCCCCGCGCCCCCGCCGCGCCCCCGCCGCGCGCCCCCGCCGCCCGCCGCGCCCCCCGCCGCCCGGCCCAAACCTGCCCCCCGCGCCCTCCCGCAGGTGGAGCGCGCCGCGACGTTCCACGGCCACGGCCTCCTGCCCCTGCCGCTCCGCGACGCGCCGCCGCTCTCGGCGCACGTGTACTCGGGCTTCGGCTTCCGCAGCGCGCAGGCCAGCGGCCAGCTCTACTCCCGCGCCTCCCCGGTGCGTGCGCGCGGCCGGCCCGGCGGGAGGGGCGGCTGCGCCGGCACCCGCTGACCTGGCTGTGCCCCCCAGGACGGGCCCTGTGAGGTGTCCCTGCAGCAGGGCCGGGTGACGCTCAGGCTCCTGAGGACCGAGGTGAAAACTCGAGGGGGCTTTGCTGACGGTGCCCCCCACTACGTGGCCTTCTACAGCAACGCCACAGGGTGAGCTGGTCCCGGCGCGGGCGGGCGGGCGCCAGTGGTGGGTGCAGGGCTGGAGAAGGCTGCTTCCCCTCAGGGTCTGGCTCTACGTGGATGACCAGCTTCAGCAAATGAAGCCCCACCAGGGGCCGCCGCCCCGGCCCCAGCCCCAGCCGGAGGAGCCCCCTCGACTGCTCCTGGGCGGCTTCGGTGAGTCCGGCACCTCCCGCCACGTCCACAACTTCAGCGGCTGCATCAGCAACGTTTTTGTGCAGCGGTGAGCTGGGATGGGGTGCGTGGGTGGGGCGGCAGCGGGGAGGGGGCACCCCTTGCTGACTGCTGCCGCCCCGCAGGCTCCACGGGCCTCAGCGCGTGTTCGACCTGCAGCAGAGCATGGGCAGCGGCGTCAACGTGAGCTCTGGCTGCGCCCCCAGCGCTCGGGCCTTGGAGCCGCCCCCTCAAGGACTTCGGGCCGCAGCAGCTCGGAAGGTGGGTCCGGGGGGTGTGGGGGCACAGCAGGAGGTGGGCAGGAAGGGCCCGCACACACCCATGCGTCCCTTCCACCGCCCCAGGCCTCTCGCCGGAGCCGCCAGCCCACAGACCCGGCCTGCACCTCGCCTGGGCCGCTCAGGGCCATCCCAGAAGCCTACCAGTTTGGCGGCGCCCCGTCCAGTCACCTGGAGTTCGCAGTCCCCAGGCACTGGTAGGGCTGGGTAGGGTAGGGCAGGGCGGGCTGGGTGGGGGCAGGGGCCGCCCAGACTGACATCCCGCTGGCTTCCAGGGCCCACCTCTCCTTGCTTGTCCGCCCTCGATCCCCTCGAGGGCTGCTGGTCCCGCCGCCCCCCCAGAAAGCCGGCACCCCCTCCCTAGTTCTCTTCCTGAGCCACAGACACTTCGTGGCTCAGGTGGAAGGCCCTGGGCCCCAGCCTCGCGTCCAGAGCCGCCAGCGCGCGCGGGCCGGCCGGTGGCACACGGTGAGTGAGGGCCGGGAGGGGACCCAGGTGGGCCCGCGGCCTCCGCCCTGACCGCCCTCCCCGCCCCAGGTGTCCGTGCGATGGGGGAAGAATCAGCTCCAGCTGGCAGTGGACGGGGTCCAAGTCCTGGCCCAGGCCGCGCCCGGCCAGCAGCCCCGAAGAGCAGAGGAAGCCCACCCGCACTCGCTCTTTGTGGGAGGGGCGCCCGCCCGCCGCCCCCCACTCCCGGTGAGGACCGTCTCCCCAGCACTGCCCCGGGTCGGGAGTCTCCCTCCTCGGCGCCCGGGCCTGACCCCACGCCGCCCGTCTGACCCTGCAGGTGGCCCATGGCCCGGGGTTCACTGGCTGTGTGAAGAGGCTGAGATTGGATGGGCGGCCCCTGGGGGCCCCCAGGCGGATGGCAGGGGTCACTCCGTGCTTCTCAGCCCCCCTGGAGAAGGGCCTGTTCTTCACAGGCAGCGGGGGTGTCCTCAGTCTAGGTCTGTCTGGTGCTGGGGGCCGGGTGGGGGGGCGGGGCGGCGCCCCAGCCTAGTGTCCTCCCCTCACGGCCCCTCCCCGCAGCCCTCCCTGGGGTCACGCTGCCTGCCGTGGGCCTGGAGCTCGAGGTTCGGCCCCAGATGGCCACTGGTCTCCTCCTGCACCTGGGCCAGACCCAGGCACCCCCCTACCTGCAGCTGCAGCTGCAGGACAAGCAGGTAAGCCCGGAGCAGCCCAGGGCAGCCAGCCTCCCGCCTCGGCTGGCAGGCCCTCCTGACCACCCCCCCCCCAGGTCCTGCTGCGGGTGGACGACGGCGAAGGCGCGCTCTCCACCTGGGTGACACGCCCCGCGGCGCTGTGCGACGGGCAGTGGCACCGGCTGGCAGGTGAGCAGAGTCCCCTGGCCACGCCCGCCCTCCGCGGAGCAGGGGACTGTGCGGGGCGCAGAGGGAGGGGCCCTTGCGGGGCAGCCACGGGAGCCTGTGCCCACAGTGACCAGAGAAGGACGCGAGCTGCATCTGGAGGTGGACGTGCAGCGCAACGGCACGCGGGGCCTCCTGCCCGTGGCCTCCACCCCCGCGCGGGCACCTCTGCACCTTGGGGGCCTGCCAGGTGAGTGTGGCTTCAGCCTGCAGGGGGAGCCACCCCTTGGGGACCAGGCCTGAGGCCCGGCTCTGAGGCACCCGTGGGACACTGGCCCGGCTCCAACCCACCTCCCTCCTCTTCCCCTGCGCCCCAGAGCCCACAGATGACGCGCCGGCCTGGACGCACCTCGGCCTCCCCCCTTCCGCGGCTGCGTGAGGAACTTGGTGGTGAACGGGTCCCCCGTCTCCTGGCCTCACGCCACGAGCATCCAGGGGGCCGTGGGGACCGGCGGCTGCCCGGCCCATAGCGCGGCTGCCCCAGCCCGCGTCCCAGCCGCGCGTCCAGCGAGGAAGACGGACCTTGTGTCTGGAGCCGGCTCAGAGTCCGCCTTTTGTGACCAGTTTTCCCCTCCTACGCTTTCGGCGTCACTGAATTAAAACTAAACTGAAAGCGCGGCCTGTGTCCACCCGAGCGCGGGCTCTGACGGAAGGAACAGGGAGGCGGGGGGGCCCAGGGGGGCACGCGGGAAGCCAGAGCTGGCAGGTAAGACTTTATTTAGGGGTGCGCGGCGGCGGGGACGCAGGGCAGCGGGCCGCAGACCTAGTCCAGGCTCATGTCCTCCTCCTCGTCCTTCTTGTCCTTCCCGCCGCCCTCCTGCTCGGGCCTGGCGCTGTCCTGCATGGCTTTGGCAAACGCTTCCACATCTGCAAGGCACGCCCAGAGTGAGGTGGCCCCCGGGGCCGGCCAGCAGGAGCCAGACCCGAGCTCTGGGCGGCCCGCGGCGGGTACTTACCGCCCTTGTTGGCGGCCTCCACAGCCTCCGCAGGCAAGCCGAACTGGCACATGAGGGGGCCCAGCTGCCCCGAGGCCAAGGCTGCACTGAACATGCCCAAGGCCTGCAAGGCAGAGCCAGAGACCGAGTCCACGCGAGGCCCACCTGGGCAGGCGGGCGCGGGGCGGGCGCGGGGCCTACCTGCTGGAACTGGGGCGAGGTCAGCGTGTTCTGGATCTCCTCCGCCGTCTGGGGCAGCGACTCTCCCGAGGGCAGGTAGGGCAGCAGGCGCTCCTGCACGTCCGCGTTGGCGAGGATGGGCGCCATGATCTCGGGGGTCAGCACGCTGGCCAGGTCCACTAGGGTGCAAGCGCAGGCCTCAGGCCTCGAGGGCAGGCAGCACCAGATCCCGGTGGCGAAGCTGGGCATGGCCGGGAGGGGGGCACAGGGCAGGAGCACCCCCAGCCAGGCGCTGTGGGGCGTTACCTTGCTGGCCGCCGCCTGGCCCGGCTGGCACGTTCATGGTGGCCAGGATGCTCTGCAGGTCGCTCAGCTGGATGGGCTGGGTGGGGCTGGCGGCCGTGCTGGCTCCGCTGCCCGAGCTGGGCGCAGGGCTGGGGCTGGTCGCAGAAGCAGCTGCTGGAGCAGAAGGGGCGGGGGTGGCACGCGCGGAAGAGGCAGTGGAAGACGGGGTGACCGCTGCCGACTGGCTCCGAGAGCTGGAAGAGTGAGGGGGCGCTAGAACGGCCAGGCATCCAGAGAGGCGCCCGGGACACGCCCATCCTGCCCCAAAGGGCCTCGCCGGACACTAGGGAAGAGCCCGGACCCCTGGAGCCACCTGTCCTGCCGCATCTCCGGGGAGGCGAGGATGCCAGAGGGGGCACCACGCGTCCAGGCTCACCTGGACGAAGAGCTGCTCGCCGGAGGACCCCCGCTGCCCAGTAAGCTGGCCAGGCCCGGCCCAGTCAAGGCCCCTAGCCCGCCTAGGAACAAGGAGACCACGGTTCAGCTGGCAAGGCCATCTGGAGGGTGACCCTCCTTCCGGTGGAGATACGCACGGGGGGGGGGGGGGTGGCTCGGACTGCAACGCCCACTGGCTTAGTCTCCACGTCAGGTCCCTTCCCTTCCCCTCCCCCTGGTCATCGGTCCGCGGCAAGACACCAACCCAGCCCAGGACGAGACAGCGTTCTCGGCGTGCACGTGACACCCCGCCCACTCCGGGGAGGCGGCCCTAGGCTGGCATCCCCAGGGGGAGCCCAGCCCTGGAAGGGGGCGGTGCGGGGACAGTGCAGGGGCAGGCTGGCGCGGCCAGCGCGTTACCTAGGCCTCCGAGGCCGGCGGGCCCGATGAGCTGCATGAGCTGGCTGTGGCTCATGTTCCCCAGCAGGCTCTGGAGACCGCCCTCCCCTGGAAGACAGGCGTGCACGCACGGCTCCCACCATGCCCAGCTGACCCCCACCACGGTGCCTGGCAGCTGCGGCCTGAGGCTCACGAGTGGAGACCAAGTGGCGGGGGTCCTGACTGGGAACCTAACCCCCGCTCCGTCAGGGGTCCGAGCCCCACAGCACCTGCTCCGACCCCCCGGCACCCACAGGAGGGCCACGTTACCACCCAGTGCTGAGAGCTCGTGGCCGCCGCCGCCGCTGGCCCCCAGGGCACCAGGCATCGGGGGGTTGTTGAGATACTCGTTGACCTTGCGGCAGTGCTCCTCGTCCTGGTCAGTCTTGGGCTCCTGCGGGCGAGGACACGGCAACAGCCACAGCTGAGAAGCCCACGGCACCGACCTGGTCACCCACTGGCTGCGCCCCTCGCGATGGGGCCCTCAACATGCACAGGAGGCCCCATGGTCCAGGACACGCCGCGTCCCAAGCCGAGTCCTGCGATGCCAGCCCCAGGCTGCCCACGGGGCTGGGGACAGCAGCGAGCACGGCAGGCGGGGGCGGTGGACGGTGGGGGTGAGATTAGGGGCGGCTCATCAGACCCAGAACAATGAGGCAAAGCACCCAACTCAGTCCTCCCAGACTCACTGCCATGCATCGGGTGCCTGCAGGGCACAGCCAGGCCACAGGGCAAGAGTGGCAGGCGACACTGAGGCCGCAGACCAAGGGCCCCAACTGAATTTGCAAATAAAGTTTTCTTGGGACAGGACAGAGCCTGGGGCTGCCCTCCGCGGTCCACACACCAACACCGCAGAGGCCATGCCAGCCCCCAAAGGGCACGCTCTCCCACTCGGCTCTTGAGCGGGGGGGGGGGGGGGGGGGGGGGGGCGGGGCTGCGGGGGGCAGGGTCACCAGGACCAAGGCCAAGGCACAGGCATCCCTCCAACCCCAGGAGGTCAGCGCGCACGTCCTCTCACACATTTGCACGTGGTCGTTCTTCACACCGTGCCGCACACTACAGAGTCAGGCCTGACAACCCCCAGCAGCTGACGCCAGAATGGCACTGTCCCCCGAGACCCCCACACAGCACTGGGCAACAGCAAGTCTCAGAAAAGCTGGGGGAGGACGTCCTTTCCATAAAAAAATGCAGGGAGACACGTGGGGTCACCCCTGCTGCTGCTCTAGGGACCCTGCAACCTTCGGGTGGTCCTGGGAGCCGCGTGCTGGCTGGGGCGCTGACAAGGGCCCGGACACCAGACGGGACCCACCACCTGGTATGTGGAGCAAACTCCCCTGTCAGGAAAACCAGTTTCTGACCTAAATTTCCAGTAACGCAAAAGCAAACAAGCCACAAGCAGCGCCTCCCGCCTACCTGCATCCAGAAGAAGAGGCGCTTGGACCCCGCCTTGAACTTGAGCACGTAGACCCTCCCGCTGGGGCACTGGGGCACGCGCTTGAACTCGCAGTCGTCGGGGAAGATGATCAGGTCCTGCAGAGACACACAGGGCCTGCGCTGTGCCTGAGCCGCGCGCCCACCCCACAGGGGCACCCCACAAAGGGGGTAGTGGAAATGGCTCAGGGCCCCAAAGAAGGGGGTTTCTCGGCTCTTAAAGAACGTTTGATATTTGGGGAGCAACGCTCAGGGGGGAGGTGTCAACTGGGCGGGCTCCCAAACCTGATCCCACGATCACGCTCTGTGACGCCCCATGACAAAGCAGGGGACTCCCACGCTCCCCCGATCCTGGGCACCCAGTCCTCAAGGGTCCAGGTGGACCCTGCCAGGAGAGGCGATGTGGCCTCCAGGCCAGCAAGAGCCCAGGGAAGCGGCGCGGGCAGCGGCACCGCGCACCCCGGCCGGCCCCGGGGTGAGGGCCGGAGGCCCAAGCCGGGGCTCAGGCAACACTCACATCTTCCACGTTCCCCGACGTCCTGTCCTTCCAGCAGAAGTGGATGAGGGAGTCGTCCGTCTGCTGGATGTACACCAGCCCTTTCCGCTTATCGGGGGTGACGGTGGTGCCCTTCAGCGACATCTTCCCGGCCCGGAACTCCACCAGGTACTTGTTGGAGGCGCCGCGGGAGCCCGGCACCAGGCTGGGGAACAGCGCGCCCGACGTCGTCATCCTGAAAGCGGGGGCAGCGCAGCGCGTCAGCCCGCGGGCCCGGCCCCCGCCCCCCAGCCCCGCCCCCCCGGGGAGCCCCGCTCCCACCAGGAACCCCCCGCGCCCCCCCGCCCCCCCGGGCCCGCCCGCCGGAGTCCGCTCCTGGGGCCCGGCCGGGGCCGCCGCGTCTCAGGTTTCTCAGCAGAGTCTCCCCGCGCCGCCCGGGCCGCGGCCGCGAGAGCCGGAGCCTCCCGGGACGGTGCGGCCCGGCCTGCCCAGCGCGGCCCCCGCCGCCCCCGCCCCCGGGGCCCCCCCCCCCCCCCCCCCCCCCCCCCGGCGCCCCCGCACCTGGCCCGCGCCGAGACTCGGCCGAGAGGCGCCGCTCGGACTCGCTCTTCCTCCTCGGCGCCTGCCGGGCCCCGCCGGAAGCCGCCTCTTGCCCCGCCCCGCGCGCCGCTCTCGCTGCCGATTGGCCCCCATCAGGCAGGACCCTGGCCCCGGCCCGCGAGCGATTGGCAGAGGCGCCCGTCCATCAGCCCTCGCCTCCCGCCCCCGCGCCTCGGCTCCCTTCCGGCGGAAGCGCGGGCCAGAGCGGCCCCTATTGTTGCTGTGTCATAGGGGCGCGGCGGCGGCCCCTGGCGGCGGCGCCGGGAATGGCGGCCGGCGCGCCTGCGGGGCGCGGGGCGGGCGCCCCCGAGCGCCAGGCGGGGTCACCTCGGAGCGCCCGGCAGGGGCGCAGGCTCGCTGGGCCGTCCCCGAGGGGGTCGGGTTTACGGCCGCGGCGAGACGCCGGCCCCAGCGTGGGGCAGTCGGGGGCCGGGAGGCCGGCGGCACCCCGGGGGGCTCGCGGGCGGGGCGGGGGCTCGCCGCCCCCCGGCTGGGTCGTGATCCCCAGCGCGGAGCTGGTTCCCGGGGGGCGTCGCCCACGTCGGCGAGCGGGGCCCGCTCCGCGCGTCCTGACCGCTCCGAAGCGCCTCACTGCAGGCCGACGCGGTGGACGTCGGGCGCCGGCGGGCCTGGGCCTCGGCGCCAGCGGGGGGCTGCAGGGCCGTCACCCCGCGCCGCGCCCCCCCCCCCCGCCGCGCCCCGGCCCCCCAGCTGCGCCTCCGCTCCCACGCGCGGGGGCCCGCGCCCTGCGTCTCCTGCGCGTGGATCCTTCAGGACACCGCACCCCTGTACCCCGCAAACCGCCCGGATTGCGCCTTCCGCGGTCAGATGGGGCCGGGCCGCCCCCGGACCCCACAGCCCCGCCGGCTCTTCGCCCGTTCACGGGCCACTGCTTGCCTTTGGTTCTTTTAAAGCTTTTTAAGACTGATTTATTTATGTGCGTGTAGAAGAGCTGGGGTGCAGGCCAGAGGTGCGGGGGTGAGAGACGCACCAGAGACAGTGGGGAGCAGGACAGGCGCTGCCGGAAACCCCCTGCTGAGGGGAGCAGCGGAGGCAGGAGGGGTCTGCCGTGCCGTGTGGGTCGCCCCCTGGCGGGGCTGGCACCGTGGAGGGCTTGCTGGCGCTGTCCCCAACCGCGCGCCCGGGAGGCCCTGTTTGCTTCTCGATGCCGCGCCCGGGCGCGGAGCGGGCGCTGAACGCCCTTGCACCGCTGGCTCCCTCCAGGGCCTGTGCCCCGCCGGGCTCCTCCCCGCGGCTCTGACCGCAGAGGCTGGCCGGTGGGTCACGCCTGCCTCCTGTCCTCTGGTGCTCGGTCGGTGCCTCTCGGCTGTGACCTCTGGCTCCCCGAAGATGCGAGGGTCTGATTTGCGTTTATAGCAGCTCAAGCACAATAACAAAACTCCCCTTACAGCTATCCCTGTTGTGACCACAAAACCGCGTCCTCTTGGTCGTCACCCCAGAACACGGCCTGAGCACGCCCTGGCCTCCCCCAGGCAGAAAGCAGGCGCAGGAGCCAAGGCTGTGGCTACTAACACCATCTGTAAGACTAATCTTTTAAGTCTGTCTCAAATCGCGAGGCAAGCAGAGAGTACCTGCCCCGATTTCCCGTGGGCGGGGGCCGCTGCCCTCAGGCCTGCCTTCACTTCCCCAGGCGGCTTCTCGTTCCTGCGGGGTGTCAGGCACGGAGCCGGGCGCAAGCCCCCCCACGGCCGTTTGTCAGGGAAGGCCTTCGCCGTTGGAGGGAAGAGTCGCCAGGTAGACGTGTTCTGGGCCGCGGGCTGGCTCCCACGGGCGCGGCCACCTGCCCACCTGGCCGCCACGGCCCGAGCCCCTGCCACCCCCGTGGCTGTGCCTTGTCTCCGCCTGCTGGGTTCGGGGTTCGGGGTTCACTGTCTTCGTCTTTCGAAAGCCTGACGGCAGCGTGGGTCCGAGTGGATCTGCGCACCCCTTGGCTGGAGTTGGCTGAGACTTAAGATGTGCATGTTCATGTCTTTCATCACATTGGGGAGTTTTCAGAGATCGTTTTTCCAAATAGCCTCTCCGTTCCCTCCTCGCGCTCTGCCTTGGGGCTCTGGGGTGCGCAGCTGGTCTGTCGGGGGTGCCCTGCAGTTTCCTGACTCCATTTGCTTTTTTCAGTCTTTTTCTCTTTCTGCTGCGCAGACACCACTTCCGCGGCCCCGCCTTCCAGGTCTCCGAGCTTCCTGCGCCGCTCAGATCTGCTTAGGGTTAGGGTTAGGTTTGTTCATTCCAGTCAATTCTATGTTTTAGCGGCAACATTTTTCTTTCACTTCCTTTTAGGTTTTGTGTCTCTTCATGGATACTTCCCTTGGTAGATGTTTTTTCCTGACTTCCCTCACACCCTCCGTGGCTGTCTGAGCCCCTTTGTTATTTCAGTCTGGCCGGTGGAGGTGCCATTAGGGCTTTTCCGGAGAGTTTCTCAATTTTTTCTTAATATTCCCGTTTCTTTGTAGGCTTTGTGGAATTTTACTGAACAATGGTATTTAAATTTAATAATGTGGTGACTGGAAATCAGATGCTCCCCCGCCCCGGAAGCTGCTAGAGGTTGGTTTCTCCTTGTTGTTGGGCTTCCTGCTGCTGCAGCCACCCCTGTGCCCAGACTGCCGAGGTGCAAGCTCAGTCCTCTCGGGAGGCCTCCCAGGCCCTTCCTGGGGCATATGTGGTCGCTTTCTAATCTTCCTTCTACAATTATTTTTGAGTGACGGTCTTTAATGTCTGACTCCCACAGGGGAAAAGAGAAAAGTGATGGGGGGCGGTGGGGGGGAGGGCACTGGCCCGTTAAATTCCCTGCAGTCACCTCACCTGAGCGGGAGGGGCAGTCAACCATGGGCCAGGTGTGGCCACGATGACCACCCACCTCTTTGTCTGCTCTCGGTGACCAGAGCGGCCACCAGCCATGGGAGCACAGGACCCCTCGCTCCTCGCGCCTCCCGCGCTGCGTCCCATCTGGCCCAGGGACATGCGTGAGGCCGCCTGCAGGGGCGAGGGGCGGGGCGGGGCTGAGAGTGGACATGGACCGAAAGGGACCACAGTCCAGGGTCCAAGACTTGGCTCGGGGTGCAGGCCTTCTGGGGACCCCAGAGCTCCAGGGCCGTGAGAGCAGGCAGACTCCAGCATGCAGCGCTGCAGGCCGGGCCAGGGCCTGGTGCTTCTACTCGGCCATCTTCCCAGAGACCTCTGCACCCCGGCCCTGCCGTCTCCACGGTCCTGCTGCTCTGGGGCTGGTGTTCTGAGACCTCCGTGGGCAGCCTCCCCACCCACCTGTCCCCGCCACGAGCACCATCCCTTCATGTCCCGTCGCGGGGGGCACGCCTCGCACTGAACATGCTCACTGCCCCGCGGCCAGCTGCTGAAGGACATCTTCCTGCTCTGCGTCCTGGCCACAGTGGGCGCTGCCGCGACAGATGTCGAGCCACCCTGGAAGATGCGTCCTCGGCTCCTGCGGTCAATCCCGGGCCGTTGCTGTCGGCCACCTGGGGCCCAGCCTGCGGCCCCTCCAGAGCGAGGTCCTTGCTGGGAGCCCACGTCTGGAAAGCAGCAAGGCCCATTTTGGTCCTGTCCTTTATCCCTTTCAGAGACATGCAGTATTTTGGAGGGTTCTGTTTAGGGGGCAGCCTGCACGGGGAAAGTGCTGGGGTGCCCACAAGGGCCCAGGGCCTGCCTCTCCACTGCTTCCTTGTGACCGGGGCCACAGCCAGCGCAGTGCCCGACACCTGCGGCTGCTCCATCTGCTAGTGCCGGTGTGCCTGGCGGCCCTGCTTCACTTGGTGCCGGGGCTGAGATGCCTGTCTGGCCAGATGGCTCTAGCACACCCGCAGGCCTCGATGCCCAGGGCAAAATCAAATGCCAACGCCTGGGGCACAAGCACTTTCCTTTGTGCCCCCAAAGTCCATCCCCACGGACAGCAGCATTCAAAAGGCACCCCGTCCTTAAACCAAAGCCACCCTGGCCGGAAGGAGTGGTGAGCGGGCACCCGGTCCTCTCCCTGTGGGCCACTTCTCAGTCATGAAAAGCTCCCTTTGAGGGCCAGTCAGCAGGGACAGCGCCGAGGGCCCGCCTCAGGGGCTTCTGAGTGTTGGCCCTGCAGGACCAGAAGTTTCAGTGTTGTCAGTCACAATCAGTGACTTTGCAAAGGCGACATGTCGTCCGCCGGGACTTCTGGAGCAGGCGTGGCCGCTGCTTGGTGACAAGCCCTGACCCCGGCCTTGGGGCAGGCGGGCGCGTTACCCAAGGCACCGAGATGGAGCTGTGAGGGTGAAACGGGGCTGGCTGCTGAGAGCCCAAAGGCCAGACAAAGGCTGCAGTGGAGGCTCAGCAGTGGGGAGCGACAGCACCCGAGGACGGTGCCCCGTGGAGGGCAGGGCAGTCTGTGGGTCTCCTCCGTGCACAGCTGCGGGGACCCCAGGCTCCGGGAACAACCCCCACGGATGTAGCTTACAAGCAGGGGAGATAAAGAGCTCACTGTGGCCGCAGTGGTGGCTGCCTCACCCAGAGAGCGTCCAGTGTTTAGATGTAAGGAGAGCACCAGTCACCTGCCAACAGGCTGGCCGGCACTGGCCAGCAGGGACGGTCACCACTGGTCATCAGGAGGCGGGGCCAGAGAGACCCAGTGTTCCCAGCTCTGTGTGAGTTGTTGGGTGACCCCAGGCCCAGGGCCCGCGTCCCGGTCTCAGCAAGGTCTTCAGCTTTTCTTCCTTCCTGTGAGGTCGGCTGTTGGTCCCCTTGCTCTCCTTGGAGGCCAGGAAGGGAGTCTCCTCGGCTCCCTCCACCCCACATCCTCTTTCAGGGTGCCCCGCCCACAAGCTGATTGGGCCATTTTGAATCCTATGGCTGTTTGGACCATTTAGCACCAATCAGCTCATAGCTCGCACCTGATTGGTCCATTCTGTGATCCAGGCACTAGGTATAAAAGGGAGGCTCCTGGGTTCTGAGGAGCCACAGCCAGAGCAGGCCTGTGGTGGTGCGGCAGGTGAGAGGCCACTGCCGGCTCTCACTGCTGAGGCAAGGTTCCGGTTCTAAGACCGCCCTGGCACAACATGGCTGTTCGACGCTGCCGCCTGCCACCTTCCTGGGGCACAGGTCCTGGCCAAACGGTCGGTCGGCACCACCCGCTCTCCGGAGGATGCCTCTGCTCCGATGCTGACTGCAGGCCTTGGATCTGACCCCAACCCCAGCTACCAGTTTCCAAAGTGACAAAATCAAGCTTTCAAAACAAGGATTGCCTTCAGAGTGTTTTAATTACAAATGTGACTTTGCAGCCCAGACACACAGGGCCAGCACCTCTCAGGGGACCCACCGCTCCACCCACAGAGCTGTGCGCACGGGCGTGGGCAGAGCCTGTGCGCACAGCAGGTTGTCTGCGGTGCTGACGCTTCTACAGAAAGAAAACAGTCACTGCTAAAGATGCGGGCTGAGATGGGCGCCGACTCTGGCCAAACACCTCGATGCCTCCGCAGCAGCAGGTGCCCCGAGCCCCTCCCTGGCGTGTGCAGGACTTGGCGGCTTGTTTTACACATGCATGCGGGGACCAACGCCCCAGAGCTGCGCTACGGGTGAAGCAGCTCAGCTGGGACGTGGGCTTGGCCTGCGGGCCGGGGAAGCCCTGGAGACCAGAGGGCACAGGCGGCTGAGGTGGGCTTCCCCAGGGGCCATCGGGGGCCTCCGTCAGCCGCTCAGGGCTCCTGGCTTCATGTGGATAGCATACGGCTGGGGGGCAAAGTAGATCCTGCTCTTCAGCAAAATACTATTCAAGTAGTTCTACCTTAAATATCTTAAAAGCAATCTTTACATTATTGAAGACTGGTAAAAAATACAGAATCTGACAACGTCTCACTTCATTCCACCTGATGCTCTGCAATCTCGCCGTCTCCTGTAGCTCACAAAGGGACCCCTCATGCCGAGAAAACAGCGGGATTATTTCCAAGGCCCCTGCTTTCAGGGGCAGAGCCCCGCGCACAGCCTCGCCGCGGCGCTGCAGGGAGGCCCGGCCCTTCCCCGCGCGTCCTTCGGGCGGGACAGCCTGCGGGCCCTCGGCTAGGCCGCCCACCGCTCGGAGGGGCTCGCAGACTGTTTTCTTTTCAAACCACTACGAAAACGTGATGGTCCCAAGTGAAGCTTTATGAAGAGGCTGCAACAAGAGGGAGCGTTTGGCAAAGGTCGGTCCCAGCGAGGCCCTCGGCAGGAGGCGGCAGCCCCAGGGTCGTCAGGGGCTGCTCCCAGCGTGGCCTCCGCACAGGCCCGGCCTCTCGGCGTCCGGTCCCAGGCCGCCCGGGGCCTCAGTAGATGTCGGGGCAGCCCGAGAAGTCCCGCTCAAAGTAGCCCCCTGCGTACAGCCAGTCGGGGGCCCCGGTGTAGGGGTTGCTGCCGGGGCGGAACCACCTGCAGGACAGAGAGGGGTCGGGCGCCGTCCCACCCTGGGTCCAGCCAGGCACGCGCCGACGCGGCCTCCGACACGCACCACCAAGAACCAGTACCCGGCCGCCACCCGCTCCCTTTCCAGCACCTGGGGGACCCCACACGCCACTGGCCGGGCGAGAACCAGCCACGTGACACGGCCGGCCCCGCGGGCCACCGCGGGCGTGTGTGGTGGCAAGGGTGGCCTGCGGGCTCAGGACAGGGGCGGCCCCTCCCAAGCACTGTCCCACCTGCAGTGTGTTTTGAAAATTTGCTACTTAAAAAATCCGCAGCAAAGAAAGGCTGTCCGTTCCCTGGACAAAACTGATGTGAGCATCAAGCTCTCAGAAGCCTAGTACTACAGCGGGGGCCGCACCAGGTCGGCTCAAGGGCGTCACTGGGCCTCGGGGACGGGCGCTGCGGAGCAGCTGGGTGGGGAAACCCAACCAACAGCCAAAGCACCCAATGGTCCTGGAAGCTAAAAGCTTGACATAAATTGTGCTCAACTGGGCCTCCCTGGGGGCACAGGGTTAAGTCTCAGCACTACGAAGCTTCCGCAGCCACTGCGGCTGAGTGCGATCCCCGGCCCGGGAGCTGCCCACAGGGCGCCGCAGACCTCGCCTGCCTCCCCGCTGCTCCCCTCGGCAGTGTGTCTCAGTGGATCCGCCTGTTCTGCTCCCCACCCTGTCTCCAGTGAATCCTCTCACCCCCCACACCTCTGGACTGTACCCCAGCTCTTGTATGTATAAATAGATCTTTAAAAAAAAAATGTGCTCGACTTCCACAGCATTCCAGTTCCCATCAGGCTCCTGGAATACGGTCACTTGAGCAACAAGCAAAACACAGTCAGTCGTGGCCACTTCAGCAAGAACACAGGCCTCGGCCCTGGCAGGTCTTGTCCACGTGCAAGGCCCGGCTCTCAGCACAGACCCTCCTGCCCTGGTCTGAACCAACCAGGGCGCCCTGGGCTGGGGGGCAGAGCAGGCTGACAGCAATGGCACCACACACTCTTCTCAGATGCCTCCTGCCCACCCACCACACCATGCCCCCCCACCCGCTTGCTCGGGCTCAGCCTCTCTCAGTGGCCCCTGCCGAGGAGTGCACTCAGGGCCATGTCCCTGGGCCAGGCTGGCACAGGCCGCTGCCAGCAGGGGCACCCTCATTTTGGGGGTGATGTGACTGATGAGTGGGGGGGGGCGGCAGCATGGCACCTGGAGAGCTTCACTTCCTCAGCCGAGCTCCTCGCTGCCGGGCCTACCTTGTCTGCCACTCAGCATCCTCTTTGGCACGCTCCCTCCGGGCTTCCCTCTGCTTCTCTTCCAGCCGCTCCTTCTCCTGGCTGGCCAGATCTGGGGGCGAGCACACAGGTCACGAGGCCGCGGAAGCGCAGGTCGAGGCCGCAGAGGGGAGCACTGAGCAGTGCCGGGTGGACCCCCCCAGGTAGAGCCCCACGTGGCGAGTGGCCTGCACCGGGGCGGGGGCGCGTCGGCCCTACGCTCCGGCCTGCCCCAGCCCGCGCCTGCAGCGGGACCCGAGCCAGAGCGGGGCCGGGAGACCTCCCTGTGCCGGGCGAGGCCGCCGCCCGGGGGGAGCGCGTCACCGGTGCTGCAAGGCAGCGGCAGGCCAGGCGCATGTCCCCTCAGGCGGCCGCTCTATGCCACGGCACCAGCAGGGGGTGCCTACCCATGTCGCCATTCTCCATGCCCCGGATGTCGGGGCGCAGGCGGCAGTCCGTGGGGGCCAGGGTCTTCTCCATGCTGGTCTCCAGCTCATTGAGGCTGACAGCGAAACTGGTGAAGTTGTACATCTGGGGACGGGCAGGAGGGGTCCACAGGGCGTCCTGCCCGCCACCCAGCACAGCCATAGACGCCCCCAAGCCCGCAGGTGGCAGCAGCCGGGTCGCCCACAGAGGCTTCCTATCGCGGTCACCCAGGGCGGGGAGCGCCTGCTGCCCCACTCGAGCTGGGGCCTCTAGCCTGGGCCCAGGGTCCCCAGGGCGCCTGCCTCCCGACCAAGCCTCTGGAGGCCGCAACCCAGGGCAGGAAGCGCCCGCAACCTGATCCTGCCCCCAGATGCCCCCCCGGCACCCCACTGCTTGCCAGCCACGGTGCCCAGGTGCACCGTGCAGAAGTGCCCTTGGAGCCCGCCCCTCCGTGCCCTACACCCTCCTTCCCTCACCCCGGGCCATGCGGCCCTTGCACCAGTCTGCTGAGGGCTTCTCCAACACAGGCCACTGTGGCCCTGCAGCCTGACCCCTGCCCTCCCTTCAGACCCCCAGGGCCTCCCACCCCTGGCACCAAGGCCCCCCCTCAGGTCTCCAGCTCTGCTCCTGGCAACAGGGCTCAGGTCTAACAGGCAGGGAGCACTTCCTGACGTGGGAGGGAGTGTGGGGCTGGTCAGCTGAGGCCTGGCTCCAGGATAGGCCCAGACTTGGGGAGGGGTGGGTGTCAGGGTGGGGGGCACAGACCTGGGCAGAGTTGGGGGGCCGGGTGTTGACCCTCCAGAGTAGCTTGCTGCCTGGAATGACTTGCACGGTCTCCTGAGCCTCAGGCATGGCATCCACCACGTCGCCCTCAGTCTTGTGGGAGCCGCCATCCTGAAACGCAGGAGCCCTCAGACCAGGCACCACCAGGCAGCCCAAAACGGCGCCTCACACGTCCGGAGTCCGCTCCACCCTCGGGTGGGCCTGCCGCCTGCCTCCAGGCCCTGCAGTCTCTGTGGAGGGCTCTCCGGCGTGGCCCCGAGAGCAGGCAGCTGGCCAGCAGCAGGCCCCCTGTGCGCTGTGCTGGGCTTGCGGTCGGGGCCATGCCAGGGGCCGCGTGCTGCCTCCGCATCTGCAGCCCAACACGGCGGGCCCCATCTGAATGCAGGACATGGGGGTGCTCACAGCCGCCGGTGAGACGGGCCAGCGGCCCGCACAGAGCACAGGAGGACCCGGGCACAAGGCCCCTTCAAAGTCAGCTGCGTGGACGAGCGCCCAGAGGCGGCTGCTGCTGGTGGCGCGAGAACCCCTAGGGGCACCCCAAGGTGGCGCCCGCGGCTGTGACAGTGCTCACAACTGAGTGGCGGGTGCTCGCTCGGCCTCTGACTCTAAGCAGACAAAGGGCGGGGAGAGAGGATTTGGCCTCGGAAGTTTCCAGAATGCGGCACATCGGGTGCTGGAGGCCAAGAGAGCAGCCCCAGGTTCCTCCCGCCGCCAGTGTGGGTACAACCCGGCCCTCCACGGCCCGAGCCCTAGGCCAGCGCAGGCCCCAGGCGCCGTCCCAGCCCTCACCGGCTTCGCCTTCTTTGGGGGGTCACCCCGCCGCTCCTGCCGCCTGAAAGACTCGTAGGCAGCGGCGTCAATGCCCCACAGGCACTCTGTCCACTTGCCATAGATCACGAAGAGCTTCTTCCTGCTGGGGTCACCGGGGTTCAACAGCAAGTCAGCACAGCCACATCCCAGACCACCAAAATCCAAACCAGAAGCGCCTCAGCCCTGGGGACAGATATGCAGCAGGCGCCGTCCACACCTCAGGGCATCTCTGGACACCAAGCCGAAGACTTGCACCCCAAGGCCTCTGCTCATGGCCAGTAGGACTGTCAGTGGGGGAGCACCACGGCGGGGGGAGCCCGCCACAGGGGAGCACCACGGCAGGGGGTACCGCACAGGGGCGTAGGCAGGGCCGAGGGGGGTGCAGGGGTGTCGGGGGAGGCCGAGGGTGCATGCACACGTGCATGTGACTCGGAAACCCAGGGCTGAGCTGCGCCCGACGCTGCACACGTGTGGGCTGCGCCCATCAGTCTTTTCCCAGACGTGCATGAAGCGCCCTCCTCCCACACCGCTGCCTTCCCGCTGAGCACCCCCTGGAGCCGCCCCGGAGCAGCCGCCGCTCAGCGGGCAGTCGCCTATCCTCCCGGGACAGGCCCGCCTCCGCCCTCGGGGCCACCCTGGAGAAACTCCTAGGCACCGGCCCCTGCCCCTCCCAGACCGAGGACAGTGTCCCGAGGCCCGGCCCGCAGGACTCACTTCCGGTCCTGGATGTGGCCGTCCACCTTGTGCAGCTCCTTCCCGAACAGGCCGCACGGCCTGAAGTGCAGCACACACTTGTCCCCCGTCCTGCGGGAGAGCAGCAGGTCACGGCGGCTGAGAACGGAGCCACACGGCTCAGCTCTGGTGAGGGCAACCACCCTGCTGGGTCCAAGCCCAGGCCCGGGGGCCGGGAGGGCGGGGGCCTGCGAGGGGTCCGCAACCCCACGCACTGTGCAGGGCAGGGCACAGCGCGCCGCGGCGCTACCTGTGGTTCACGACCTCCACCGTGCCGTACTGCTCGATCCACAGCTTCCCGACCAGCACGTTGTGGACACAGCAGGTGGGGTTACTCCAGGTGTAGGCCTCCCCGTGCCTGGGGGGACACAACAGTCTGAGGCCCACACAAGGCAGCGGGGGAGTGCGCAGACCCGGGCAGGATGCCCAGGGCACCTTCCCGGAGGGGGGTAGGCAGCCTGGGAGCGCCCCGGAGCATCTCCTCAGCGTGCCTGAACCCCATTCCCTCCCTCTGTAGCGCGACAGAGCTTTCCACGGAGACACCAGGGCCAGCCAGCGGGCGGGAGGCTGGGCTGCAGGGAACGCGGGGGCAGCAGGGGGGGCGCGGGCACCACAGCATGCCCCACCCTGCCCGGCTGAAGTGGAGCCGGAGTGGGCCGGGCCCTGCCCCAAGCTGCTGCTGCGGGCCGTGGCACCGCGGCAGGAGGACACGGCAGTGACCACAGCACACGGGGAGGGCTCGACAGCCACAGCCAGTCCTGGCCCAGGCCCGCCCGCCTGACCCTGGGCGGGCCTCTGCGGCCTGAGCGGGGCGGCACTCACTCGAGCAGCTCCAGCGTGATGGTGCCGCGGGGCTCGGCCTCCACGCTCTTGCCCCAAAACTTGAGCTTGGGGTAGATGGAGCCATGCAGCAGGAAGTCCTGGTTGAGGCCCTCCGAGTAGAAGGCGCTGACGGGCGGGTGGTGGCTGACCTGCTCCGAGATGAACCTGAACCCCAGGTCCTCCCTGGGGGCCGGGAGAAAGAGTCACTTTTGCGGCAAAGCCCCACGCGGGAGCTCAACTTCCCTTTCGAGGATGTGGTGGCCCCAGACGTGGCCTGTCCCCCTCGCCGGGGAGGGACCCCCTGCTGCCGCATGAGGCCGAAACCGCCACGAGGCTGTGTCGCTGGGCAGGCCGGCCCACCCCACCACGGGCCACCTCTGGGGCGCGGCTCAGGCCGCACGCGGGCTGGGGGAGACCCCACCCCCGTGCCCCTCAAGCCCCCGGCCAGGCTCAGCCTCGCTCCTGCTCCAGGCCCCACAGGCCGCAGCCCAGCAGCTCCTCCGAGGGGGCTGGAGGCCCACAGCACGCCGGCCCTCGGCCCCCAGGCCCCGGCTTCGCGGCGCGTGCCCGAGGCGCTGCTCGCCAGGAAGCAGGGACTGCAGCGCGCTCTCCTTTGCAATAAAAATGTCAGTTTTTAATTGTTCCGGAACTGTGACTACACCTCCAGTTGTAGTCATTAAAAATTATAAAAGCTAAACCACATAATTACTAACTTAACTGGAATCAGAATTTTCCATCGTTCCAGAGGAAGCAAGTAAAAAAATCAGATTTTAAAAGGTTGCCTGCCGAGGCATGTAATTTACAAAATGATCACTTGTCTCGGGAGGGGCGTGTTATTCCTGGCTGCTCGGGGTCTGTGGGCGAGCGGCATGGGGGCCGGGCCAGGGTCTGGGAGGGGCGCCCGCCACCCCCGGCTGTGTGGCCTCAGGGCAAGCCCCGAACTAAGTTCCCCCGGCCTGCGGCGTCTGGGTGCCCACAAAGCCCCCTGAGCCTTCCCAGCGCTTTGGCCACCTAAAGCCTGGCGCTGACACGCACGGGCCGCCCCTCGCGCTCAGGCCCATGGCCCCCGGGCCCTCCCTCCACGGCTCCGGGCTGTGGCGGGCGCCACCCCGCTCTCTTCCTCAGAGGCCACGCGCCCGGGAGCAGCTGCCGGGCACGGGCACGGGCCCCGTCAGGACTCGCCCCCACACAGGGCTGAGGTGGGCCCGGGATGGGGTCAGGCTGAGGTGGCCTCTCGGGATGGGGTCAGGTGAGGATGCTGCTTCTGGCCAGACCCTGAGTTCCCAGTGAGGACCATCCGTCCTAAGGGGTCTGAACCCAGCGCTGACCCCCTCAAAGCCCCTCACCCCTGGGGGGCTGACCACACCAAGCCCCACCATACCATCGTCCACCCTGGAAAGCCCTCCATCCTCCAGAACGCACCCCGCAGCCGGGATCTACAATGCTGGGGACCCTCTCCCTGAGTCCCGGGGTGCCACCCCCCCCACTGTCTTATTTGCGCTGCAAGCTGACTCCTGGCAGCTGATGCCCCACATTGCAGCGTGTCCACGGCCACGAGATGCTTCCCTCAGGTACACTGCACATGGGGGGCCACCAGGTGGCTGGGGGGGGGCTGCACACCTGCCCCACACTGGAAAGCCGGCCAGGGGGAGCCTCCCACTGCAGCCCCCCCCTTCTTCTGCTGTGCTCACGTATTGTCTACAATGACCGCACTCTCATGACTTAAAGAAAATGTCCTGAGGGTCGGGACCCACAGGCGGAGGCGCTCTTGCCCTTGAGGCTCCCCGTGCCCTCCCGCTGGCCAGGCGGGGACGCCACGACCTGACCGCTGGTGGACAGCTGGGGTGCTGTGAGCAGGGCCGCAGGAGCCGGGCCTGGGGCGCTGGGGCAGCACGGGGTGGAGGGCCGGACGCGCTCGTGCCCGCTCGGGCTCAGCACCAAGTAGCTTCCCACCCCGGGATGGCCAGCGGCCCGGCCCGTACCTGATCAGCTCGTACGTCTCTCCCAGCAGCGGATTGAAGGGCTTGCCGGTCCTCTCCCACTGGGAAGCCACGGCCGACACGGCGAAGGCGGCCACAGACTGCAAGCAGAGGCCAGGGCCGGCGGGCCGGGCGGGGCGGGTCAGTTCCTGCCCGCTGCTCCCTCCGGTGACTTCCCACCATCCTCGTAACACATCGAGGTTACAGAGCTTCCGGAAAACACGCTCACCGCCACTTCCTCAAGGCCACAGAGCAGGAACCCGCTGTTCTGCACACCCCCCCGCACCCACGTCCTGCACCCGCACCCCACACCTGTACCCGCACCCCAACTGTACCCCATATCTGCACCCACACCCCACACCTGCACCCACACCCCACACCTGCACCTGCACTCCACACCTGCACCCACACTCCACACCTGCACCAGTCTGGGCCCTCCTGCAGCCCTCTGGCAGCCTCGGTCTGTCCGGCTCACATGCACACACTCATGCACACGCGTGTGCCCCTGCACGCTCGCAGCACACAGGCAGGTGCGTGCACAAGAAGACTCCAAGCCAGAGGCTGCCCCAGGTGCAGGCTCCTCCCACAGCCCCGCCAACCCAGGTGGGTGCAGCCCGGGAGGTCAGGAGGGGGACGGGGGCCCACCTGCATACGCTCCAGGGGCTGCGCCTGGCGGGAGGCCCTGTGCAGCAGGTGCACGTGCTCCATGTACTCGGTGATGCGCTGCAGGAAGCTCAAGGGCTCGTTGAAGGCGACAGGCATGGTGATCTTGGACAGCTCCTGCGGCCAGATGCCCAGGTCACGCCCGGAACAAGCCCCAGCCACCCCTCAGGCTGCAGCTTCCTGGGGGCACCCCACGGCGAGCCTTTGCATGGAGGGGAGGCCCCCCACGGGGCAGCCCAGTGGGACGTCCACACCAGACAGCCCCTGCAGCAGCCCCCACGCCCACATGTGCTTCAGGCTGCTCGGGGCTGGGGTCCCACGGCAGAGTCCCCCAAATCCCGAAGCACCATCATGAGTGCCCCATCACTCCAGATGGCTGGGAGACCCCCACAGCAGGCCCCATGCGGCTCTGCCCACAGGCCCTCCAGGTGCCTGCCTCAGCTAGGCCGGCAGAGCAGCCGGGGAGACCCAGGACGAGCACCCTGGGGTGGGGATCAGAGGCCCAGGGGGAGGGGCAATGGGTGCCAGGAGCCGGCCCCAGGCACCCCGGCAGACACAGCACCCAGGGGCCCCTGGGTGCACAGGCTTAGCGACTGTCCCAAGGAAACCGGGTGCCCCAGGCCCGCAGGTAGGGTGAGGGGCCAGCGGGCGATCGGCAGGAGGAAGAAGAGCGCTCGCTGCGCCCTCAGCCCCGCCTGGACCGGGGCGGCAGGGGCAGGGCAGGCACCTGAGTCCTCAAACTGATCTCCGAGGAGCGAGAGGACTTCGGACTTGCACTTTTAAGACAAAAGGAACTTTCAGAGCAACCTCTAAACATCAAGGATCAAGAGGACAAAGCAGCTCCTGGGGCACAGCCCCCCCCAAGAGGAGCCGCGAGCCCAGAGGACAGGGCGGCAGAGGCACTGGGCCTCAGTGGGCAGTGTGGGAGGGACAGAGCCAGCGGCCAGTCCCGTGGATCTCCCCCAAGCCACCCCTGCTGCTGGGCTGTGTGGGGGGGGGGGGCTGGGCTGTTGGGGGCTGGGCAGTGTTGGGGTGGGGGCTGGGCTGGCGGGTGGGGGAGGCAGACTCAGGAGAGGGGAGGCTTGATATTGGTCAGCACAGCTGCTGTGGCTCCCGGGAAGGCCTGGAGGGCAGCTGGGGCACCCCTCAGCACGCTGGGCCGCCGCACTCCCCAGCAGGAAGGGGGTGAGCGCCAGCGGCCCTCCGCGCACGCACCAGGCCGATGCACTTCTTCAGGATGCTCCACATGCTGAAGTCGCTCCTGGTGAACATGGGGGCGGGCAGCGCCGTCCTGCGGGAGGTGGGCGGGTGGGGTGAGCCAGGCCAGGCCTGCCGGCTGCTCTGCACACGAGCAGCTGCACCCCCCAGCTCAGGGCGCAGCAGCCAGGCGCCACCAAACCCAAGAGGTTTCTAGGGACATTTTGGGGGCCCCACTGGGGATAGTGCGCCACAGCCAGCCACATGGCACAGCGCTGGGACAGCCACGGCCACGGCCCAGGGCAACAAGACCAGGCCAGAGGCCAAGCCCTCTCCAGAGACTATCCCGGGCACCTCCCTTCTTCAGCCAGCAGTGCCAGGGGGCCTCTCAGGCAGGGGCATCCGCGTAGCCAGTTCTGAGTTCGCGGCCCCGCGGGCTCCAGCCCATAGAGTGGCGGCGGCTCGCTCCAGCAGACCCTGCCCTGGGGGGGGGGGGGGGGGGGGGGGGCAGCAAGAGGCCTGATATCCCGAGTGCCGCGTGTCAGGCTCCTGGCGGCCAACACCCCAGGGCACCCCAGCAGGCCAGACTGCGAGGGCACCCCAGGACCGGAGCAGGGCTCTGGGAGGTCCAGACCAAGGCACGGCACCCCGCATGGCCACAGGGCAGAGGGTGGGAGCCGAAGGGCGCAGGGGGAGAGGGGCCCGGCAGACACGCCCGACGTGGAGAGGCCGGGAGCCCCTTGGGACCCGCGGCTGGCCCAGGGACAACAGGCAGAGGGGTCGGGGCAAGTGGCCCGGTGCTGGCCGCACCCCAGGAGGAGGGCCCACCACCGCGCCCCCAGGAAAGGGATGTGTGAGCCACCACGCGGGCTGGGACAGAGGCTGTGCCCAGGGGGCACTGCGGAGAAGCAGGGGGTGCCGCGGGGCGCTGGGGCCGCAGAGGCCCACTCAGGAGGCAACCTGATCACTCCTGCCCGGGCCAGAGGGACGCGGGCGCCCCACACTTCCCAGCCCTGACTACAGGGCCCCAGGCGCAGGCAGGCTGGGGTGCCTCTGGGGCGGCGGGCGGGGGGGTGAACCCCACGGCGCATCTCACACCGCCGCCCACCACTGTGCCGGGCAGGCTCCCTGCTGAGGCCAGCCGGGCTCGGGCAGAGCAGAGGGCCCAGGAGGGCGCTCACGAGCAGAGGTGGGGCGGCCGGGCCTCCACTGACCACGCAGCCAGCAGACCGCCGGGAGGCCCTCAAGCCGGGGCCACATACCTGTGCTTCTGGAGTCCGTTCTCTTGAGGGGTCCGCTCCCCAACCTTTCCAACCCCATTGCTTCTGCCGGGGTCCACGTGGATCACCCCGGGGACTCTAGGCGTCGCCTCTGAAAATCCCTCAGGAGAGTGGCTGGAGGCAAGGCCTGCAGGAGACGAGGGTGTTCCCGCAGCCGCGGTGGCCTGCAGGGGTGGGTGCGCGGACTCCCCCGACGGCCGGCAGCGGGACACCCCGGCAGGGGCGGGGCAGGTGTGTGGGGCTGCGCGTGTGGTGGCGGCTGCGCGTCCCCCCAGGCCTCAGGCGCCCTCTCCCCGGCTCCAGGCCAGGATCCAGCCCCCGCCCATGTGATCCGCCAGCCCGCAGGCCGCACTCACCCGTCAGGGCGTCGAAGAACTCGCCGTCACCGTCCATGCTGCAGCCCCACGCGGCCGCCGGCCCGGCCGTCACATGGGCGGGGGCTGGATCCTGGCCTGGAGCCGGGGAGAGGGCGCCTGAGGGGGCGGCAGCCGCGATGGGGCTGCACGGACCCCGCCAACCACAACGTCTGGGCGACCCGCGAGGGGGGCGGGGAGCCTTGAGAGCAGCGTCCCGTGGCCCCCCGCCCCTGCACGCCCCATGCCCCAGTGCCCCGAGCGGCACAAACCGCTTGGCCTCAGCTCACACTGCCACGCGGGCACAACCTGGGTGAGAGGAAGACAACTGCTGGCCCCCAAGGCCCGCCCCCGTGAGGGTCCGGAGCCCCTGCCAGCACGCCCTCTGCCTGGGGGGTGGTCCCTGGAGGAGAGCCGGTAGCTACGAACAAAGCGGGGGGGCAGTCTGAGGCTCCCTCCCCCTGGTCTTCCCCATTCTCCCATCAGCCCAGGGACACTGGACGCTGTAAAGCTTCTGGAAACATCCATATGAGCCTCACACACAGCTGCGAGGTCTGCCTGCCTGACAAGCAGAGACACCACGGTCACACCAACGCCCTTGGACACAGGCCCCCGCAGCCTGCCATGTGCCCTCGCGGCGCTGCGAGGACCCGGCCCGAGGAGAGAGGCGCGTCCAGGACGGCCGCAGACAGCACCGCCGGCCACAGCAAGGCCCTGGGGTGGGCCCCGGAGGCTCCCACCGCAGCCACAGAGCCACAGGCCCAGCAGGGCACCGTCTGTCCTACGAGACTCTGCCTCTTGGCCACGGCCCAGCCCTGCCCACGACCTGCCGCCACCCGAACCAGCATGTGCCTCGGGGAGGGACACGGCCGCCTCTGAAGCAGCCGCAAGGACTTGCGACTAAGAGTCCCTGCCTTTAACTGCCAACCTCAGGGGCACAAAAGCAGAAGACAGAGGACACACGACACCAGCCCAGGGACACGGGCGACACGGCCAGGCTCTGGTCTGCAGGACAAAAGCCAGCTCTGCCACCAGTCATCACAGAGAGACAGAAAGACAGAGACAGACAGACACCGAGACAGACAGCAAGACAGCACCAGGAAGGGCGAGCCTCGCATGTCATGGCGCTTGCGGGCTTCCTAACGGGCCTCAGACTAGAGCCCGGGGAGGCAGAGCCCCGCAGGTCAGACCCGGCTTCTTCAAATAACGTGCAGAAAAGAAGCAGAGGCGGGGCCTCCCCATCTCGGCCGGGTCTGTGGTGTGACGCGTGTGGACGCGCCTCGAAACTCACTGCCACTGAATGTGCCATTTATTGAATGTCAACTGTGCCTCGAAAAAGTCACTTTCAAAAAAAAGGTGTCGGTGCCATAACAGCATTTAGGTTTGAGCCGCACAGCACATGGACGGACTCATGAGACGTCTGAGCTTTCTTCAAAACACCCGGGGCGGCGGGTATGTCTCGTCTCTGTAAAAACAGGTGTGACAACCTAGAACACAGCTGCACAGAGTAAAAAAAGCACAAAACCATAGGAATGACCTACTTCTGCAGTTAAATATCACTTGTGAACTTCATTGTTCAAAACAGTATAAATTATATTTAATAAGATAAGGCCACATTAGCAAGCAACAGCTGGGCAGAAGTTAGGAAGCAGAGGACTTGGCGCCACCAGACACCAAGCAGTTCTGACAGACATGCACAGAGCACCCCCCACCACCAGCACAGGCTCCTGTGCACAGAGGACAGTGTCCAAGATGGACTACAGGTGGGACCACAGGTGACGTCTCCACGGATTAAAATAGAGGTGATACAAGCATCTTCTCCACTAAATATAAGAAGATGAACTTAGAACTCAGAAACACAAGCTGGAACTCTCACAAAATTGTGCCAATTAAATAACATTCTCTTAAACAATGAATGAATCAAAAAAGACATCACAAGGAAATTAGAAAACATTTAGAATGAGTGACTATGAAAGCAGAGCACACGCGAACATACGGAACACAGCGAAGGCAGCAGGAGGGAAATCTACCACACTCACAATAAAGCCAGAACGCCCTCAAATCAACCACCTCGGTCTCTAACTGGACAAAGAGAAAAAGAACAAATACCAAAGCTAGAAGAAAGAAGGAAATTATAAAGGTAGAGCAGAAGTAAATAGGAAATAGAGAAAAATCAGTGAAACCAAAAGTTGGTTCTTTGAAAAGATCAACAAAATTGACAACCTTCAGCTAGATGGACGGAAATCAGAAACGAAGCGGGGACATGACTAGCAACCCTACAAACGTAGAAAGGGGTGCCAGAGAGTGCGACGGACAGGTGAGCACTAACACAGGATCACCCAGGAGACATGGACACCGTCCTAGAGACAAAACCTACCGAGACTAAATCATGAAGAAAAGAGACTGCGAATAGACCAGTGACAAGAAATCAAATCAGTGGTCAAACTACTCTTTTTTTTTTAATAATTTATTTTATATAATTCTTACATCATTTTTCATCAAACTACTCTTGATCAAGGAAAAATCCCTGAACCTAGGCCTCCCCGGTGGCGCAGCAGGTTGAGGGCGGGCCGTGAACCTGTCGGCTGTCTCTGCCGCGCGGGTTCGATCCCCGGCTGGCCAGGGAGAAACCCGCAGGGCGCAGCAGACCTCTCCTGACTCACCCGCTGCTCCCCTCAGCAGGGTATTTCCAGTCAGTCTGCCTGTTCTGCTCCCCACTCTGTCTCTGGGGGATCCTCTCACACACACGCCCACCCCACATCTCTGGCCTGTGCCCCAGCTCTTGTATGCATAAATAAACTCTTTAAAAAAAAAGAAAAGGAAAGAAAAAGAAAAATCCCTGAACCTGATGGCTTCCCCAGTGAATTCTACCAAACAGTTAAAAGAAAAAAACTACACCAATTCTCTTCAGATTGTCCCAAAAAAATGAAAAAGAAAGAACACCTTCTAACTCATACTGTGAGGGCAGCAGGATCCTGATACCAAAGCCAAAGACACAACAACAACAAAAAAAGGCAGAGTAATCTCTCTTCTGTTTTTTTTTTTTTTTAAAGATTTATTTATTTATGCGTACAAGAACTGGGGCACAGGCCAGAGGTGTGGGGTTGGGGGGTGAGAGGACTCCCCAGGGACAGAGTGGGGAGCAGAACAGGCAGAGCCAGTGAAACGCACTGCTGGGGGGAGCAGCGGGGAGACAGGAGGGGTCTGCTGCGCCCTGTGGGCAGCTCCCTGGCCGGGGATCGAACTCGTGCTGCAGAGGCTGCGGACAGCTGCGTAGTGCGGTGCCCAACCCCTTGCGCCCCCAGGGAGACCCTAATCTCTCTTCTGAAGCCAGAAGCAAAATTCTCAACAAAATGCCAGCAAATCCCACACACTTGGCAGCACAGGAGGAAGCCGCGTGCCGTGACCAGGTGTGGCCTGTTCCTGGAGTGCAAGGGTGGGTGGCCAGGGTGTCGCTGGGTGTGATTCATGCCACAGTAACCGAGTGAAGGGGGAGAAAGTGACAATCTCGAGAAAAATCTGACAAAATCCAGTACGTTCTCATGATGAAGTTACTGAGACAGGAGCGGAAGCGGGGACTCGCCATTTTCTCACGATCCTCCACCAGGGTCCCAAGCCGCTCCAATTCAGAGGAAGCTTCTCCTCCGACAGTGCAAAGGGGAAAAAATTCCCCACTCACATCCCCGGGGAAAGCCAGCAACAAGCCCGCGAGAGCGATGAAATACCTGGATGCCGCAAAGGCGACACGTGCCGAGCCCTCGGGGAGGGCCACGGTCAGGGGTGAAGACTGAGGCCTTCCTCGCAGGCCGGGGCAGGGGCCCTGCTTTTGCTGATTCTATTCAGCATGACGCTAGACGGCCTGGCCAGAGGCATTAGGTTAGAAAAATAAACTACAGGTACCCAAGCCAGGAGGAAATAAATGAAATTTTCTTTGATTGCAGACGACATCACCTTATATGTAGAAAATTGTAAAGATTCCATATTTAAAAAAAACCTGTTAGAGCTGATAAAAGCCAGTGAAGTAGCTGCACAGAGTGAGCACACAAACCTCAGCACCTGCAAACACTGACAATGAACAACCTAAAAGGAAATCGCAACAATTCCATTTACAATAGCGTTAAAAGGAGTAAAGGATTTAAGGGTTAACTTAATAAGGGGAGAAAGACTTCTGTGGGGGCCTCCCTGGTGGCGCAAGGGGTTACGATGCAGCTGTCCTCAGCCTCTGCAACAGTTCGATCCCCGGCCAGGGAGCGACCCACATGGCACGGCAGACCTCTCCTGTCTCCCCGCTGCTCCCCTCAGCAGTGCGCTTTGGTCAATCGGCCTGTTCTGTTCCCCGCTCTATCTCTGGGGAGTCCTCTCACCCCCGCACCTCTGGCCTGTACCCCAGTTCTTACATGCATAAATAAACATAAATCTTTTAAAAAAAAAAAAAGGAAAGACTTCTGTAGTGAAAACTCTGCAGGATGACAGAAAGCAATCGAGACAAGGGCGGCAGCACCCCATAGAGGGGTCTGAAGCGCACGCTCCAGCTGTGAGCGCCGCCCACGCGCTGACAGGCAATGCAACCCCTGGGCAAACCCCAAGGTCATTCCTCATCAACAGGAAGACTCTTCCTAAAACGCACATGGAGCACAAGAGGCCCAGAGAGCCTGAACTGACTTGAAAAAGAGGAACAGCTGCAGGCGTCACACTTCCCAGCTGCGACCCGACTGACGAGAGCAGCGCGGTGCCAGCGCACAGGCGGGCTCATCTTCGCAGAGGAGAGTCCAGACCCAACCCGGCACACGTCTGGCCACATGAAGTCCTGCAAGGGGCCTCCCCCAGAGGCGCCCTTCAAGCCTGAAGGAAGATGAAGCCCCACTCCCCTGTGACTGGGAAGACCCGTAGCAGAAGCCCAGGGCAACCCCTCTCGGGCCACGGGGACCTCTCCAAAGGCCGCGTGTGCCTGTAGCTCCAGCCCCCGCCTGTGGTGCCAGGGCACTGGTCTGCTGGTTGCTCATCCAAGCACCCCAAGTGTCAGGGGCCAGGGGAAGGAATCAGAGCGGCCTCCGGACATGGGTCCCTTCTGCGTGGGCGGTGTCCTGTCCTGGCAGGGGGGACTTGCGGCTCCACGAGGCACCAAGAGGCACCAGCGGGCCTGCCCCAGCTCCGCAGGTCTGCAGCGGGGCACTCGGCCACTGCGCCCTGAAGCTCCCAGCCTGGCAGCCGCAGATGCCAACTCTGCAGGAGCAGGGCCACGTCACACGGGCCTGCACTGGGCCCGGAGTGAGTCCATGCGAGAGAAAGTCCCTAGACTCGACGCAGGAAAGCGGGGTCCAGTCAGGCTGTGCAGACCCCTCCACCCCTCCAGGCGCCTGCAGCCCCAGGTCAGAGCTCCAACCGCACCTCCTGCTGGGGCCGCCCCCCGCAGGACTCTCGCCCCCAGGCCGCCCGCTCCACTCCCTCATGTGCTTGTCACTCTGCAGGGAGTGACCAAAAGCAGACCTGGACGGGCCCAGCCCGCAGGAGGCGGCCGAACCCTGCCCCCCCGCAGTGTGTTTTAATCAACCCAACACAGACCCTGGAGCGTGGGCTGCAGCCCCGGGGCCCCCGCCCGCCTGCGTGCCCACCCCGCCTCCACCAGAGCCCGCGCAGCCGCCCTCGCCGGCGTCCGCCCCTCCGGCCTGCCCTGGCACTCCGGGCACTGGCCCGCCCGACTCCGTGTGCTGGCATGAACCCGGGGTGGGCGCCCACGCCCAGGTGTGGGAAACCCACCAATATCCAAACCTTCCCCCGAAAGAGAAAAGGGAAAGCCGCAGGACCCACGCCGGCTCCCGGTCCCCCAGAGAGGCGGCGCGGGCTCTTCACCAGGACCTCAGGGGGGCCCGAGCCAGAACGGGCCAGGACCCCACGGTGCGTCCCAGGTGGGGGGGCACGACAGCCACTTTGTAATCTCAGGGGCCGCTGAGCCTCCTCTGGACCTCAGGGTCTGACAGCACAGGAGGGGGCTGCAGAGTGCAGGGGGTCCTGAGAAGACCCTTCTCACACCCGCACCCCCATGCACCCCGGCTGGGACAAGCCGCCTCTGAGAGCTGCCAAGCCCAGCGGGGGACGCTGGTAAAGGCCTGAGCCCAGAGGGCAGGCGGGTCTGCCCCCGGCAAGCACCCTCGTCCCCGCTGCCGCCCGTGCCCGGCGCTCCTGAAAAGACGGCGTGGCTCCCAGCGGCCGTCCGCAGCCCCAGGCCGGGCTCACTCATGCCAAGGCTGCACGGGGTCTCCCCGACACGGAGCACACAGGCTCGGCCAGGCGCCCCGCACGTGCGGGCAGCTCCCCCACGGCCCTTCGAGGGTCCGTGGCCCGGAGCCCCAGGGGCCAGAGGGACCCGGCGATGCACCTTGGCGCCTGACAATTGACCCTGTGAAGGAAGGGGGTGCCTCAAGCTCACGACACACCCGAGGGGCCGTGTGACCCCATTTAGAAGGAGGGCTGCAGGGGGCCTCTGCTCAGCACCCCGGGCTGGGCCCTGCCGGCCTGCGGTGGGGCCGAGACAGCTACCCCGGGGCTCGCAGCAGCAGGCTCGGGACAGGCAGGAGCTGCAGCATGGGCTGTGGGGCGCCCGCCGTGAGCAGGACCCGAGGCTGCCGCCTCGAGGGGTCGGTCTTGTTCCAGCGGCAACTTCCTTTTCCACGGAAGGCGGCAATCGGCCCTCAGGTGCGGCACGTCTGGGGCCTGAGCCTCGTCCTTGCCAACCAGCGCGAAACTCAGAAGGCGTGTGACAGGCGGGGCGTGTGAGCAGGCCCGAGGCGCCCCTGTGCCTCAGGCCCACCGTTCGGGGACCCCGGCACAGCCTCCCCAAGAGCGCAACTCAGGGCTTTGCCAGTGGCAGCTGGGCCCGGGCAGCGCGTCAGCGGCCCAGCCCGGCCACACTCAGTGGGGACAGAGGCCTCTGGGCCCTGCCAAAGCCTGGCCTCTCTCCCTGCACTACACACGCCCTCCCGATGACCCTCCGAGGGCACAGTCCCGCCGGCGCAGGGCGCTTTCCTCCCACCGAGCCAGACCACGCAGGCCCAAGAGCCCCAGCCTGGGCCCCATGCAGCCCCAGAACCGCACTCTCGAGCGGGGGACAGCAGCACCCCGCGCCAGGCCAGACCCCTAGGGAAGGCCTGGGCTCCCCGACACCGAGGAAGCGAAGGCAAGAGACAGCAGACCTCTGCCCAAGACAGAAGAGCGCAGGACCGGCTCACCCCCGCGAGGAGCCCCGTCATAGGGAGGCGGGCGGCACAGTTATAAGGGGGAGGGTGGCAGGAGCAAGTCCCAACTCAGGGCATTTCCCAGGGGTGCCCAGGGTTAGAGAACTGGGCACAAACCAGATGCTGCGGCAGCCCCACTCGGGCAAAGTGCCCCGCGGGAGGCTGCCCCTCGAGACGGGCAGGGCCGGCCTGCCCGGGGCAGCTCTGAAGGGCTGACTTCTAGTCCCGGACTCGGCAGCTGCCCTCCAGACCGTGCCCGCCCCGCCAGCCCCAGCCACCTGCTGAGACCAAGCCCGAGCCAGCCGGGACCACAGGGGCCTGGGTGCCGCCTGGGGACGACGCGCACGAGAAGAGACAAACACTCGGACTCAGAAGGAAAACCTGCAGCTCCCCACGCTCCGGGGAGCCGCCAGCACACTGGGGTGTTCTCAAGAAACATGCTTAGGGGGGCCTCCCTGGGGCGTGGGGGTCAGTCTCAGCACTATGAGGCTATCTGCAGCCCCTGCGGCCTGCGGCCATCCCCGGCCAGGGAATGACCCTGCGGGCGCGGCCGTCCTCTCCTGCCTCCCGCTGCCCCCGCAGCAGTGGATTCCAGTGGATCTGCCACTGCACCCCACTCTGTCTCTGGGGAATCCTCTCACCCCCGCACCTTGGCCTACACCCCAGTTACTGCATAAATAAATAAAATAAATATTTTTTAAAAGAAACACGCCACGGACATTGCAATGCTGTGGCGACTTAACCCCCAGCTCCATGATGTCACCAAGTGCCCGAGACCAAGGTCCAGGGCTTCTCTGGCGCCCCACTTGCTGGGACTGTGTGTGGCGGCTGGGAGGACAGCACGGTCGGGGAGAGCAGGGTGCTCCCGGGGCCCGCGGCCTCAGTGCCAGTCGGCCACCTGGGGCAGGAGCGGTTATGAACAGGGAGAAGCAAGCCCTGGCCAGGGTCAGCTTCCAGCGCTGACACCGCCAGCCGGGCTGGCTTGGGTGGAAGCGCCACCGAGGAGGCTGCCGGCAGCAAGGGCAGGGGAGCCCCGGGGAGCCTCTCCTTCCACCTGCTGCTCCCTGGGCCCGGGCGGAGGCTCTCCAGGGCTGGCGGGGCGGGAGGCCCACTGTCTGGCACGGAGGCCCTGAGAAGGGCTGTGGAGCCCAACTGACCACCGCTGGGACCGCAGGTGGACGGAGCGCGGGACGCGAGAGTGGGGCTAGCTCCAGAGCTGGTCCCAGAGCCGCAGTCCCGGGCGGGCATGGCCTCGTGCTGGCAGGGCCGCTTGGGAGACGCCGCCCCGGTCCCAGGAAACTCTGCAGTCTCACTCCAGCCGCAGGAAGGACGCTGAGGGGAGGCAGGGCCGCCTCCCACCCGGGCTATCACCCCGCACCCAGCACCCCGCGCCTGGTACCCAGTGCCAGGCCACTCCGCGCCCGGCACCCCATGCCTGGCACCCGGCGCCAGGCCACCCAGCGCCAGGCCACCTGGCATCCGGCACCCTGTGCCAGGCCACTCCGCGCCCGGCACCCCATGCCCGGCACCCCGCGCCAGGCCACCCAGCACCCCGCTCCCGGCACCCTGCGCCAGGACACCCGGCGCCCGGCACCCCGCGCCAGGCCACCCGGCGCCCGGCACCCCGCGCCAGGCGGGCGAGCGCTCGGACCCCGCCGGGCGCGCACAGGGGCCCGGGCGGGGCTTCGGGGCGCAGCGCGTCCCCTGGGCCGGGCCGCCTCGGAGGCGGAGCCGCGCCCTGAGCCCCGCGGGCGCCGGCCGAGCCCTCGAGCCCCCGCGCCGGCCCTGCGGCTGCCCACCCGGGCCCGCCGGGCAGCGGCTCGCCGACCCGGGCGCAGCCTCCGGGACGCGGGCCCGCGGCGCCCGGCCCGGCCCGGCCCTTCGCGCGCCCCCGCGCCCCCAGGTGTCCCCGGCCCGGCCGCGCGGCGGGGACGGGGCGCGGGGCTCCGCTTCCCGCCGGCCCGGCCCGGCCCGGCCCGGCCGCCCGCCGCCAGGCCCGCCCGCCAGCCCGAGGCCGGGCGCCGCTCCCCGCGCCCCGCGCCGCGCGCTCACCTGGACCGCGAGTCCCTCCCGCACCGGCCGCGCCCGCCGCCCGCTCCGCCCCCGCCCCGCAGGCCAGCGACCCACTGACACCGAGGCGGAAGTGCAGCCGGCCGCTCTGCCGATTGACGGCCGCGTTCGCCACTCGCTGCGCCCGGCGCCGTCGCGTCGCCCGCCGCCTGGCCAATCAGCGCCCGGCCCGAGGGGCGCACCGGGAGGCGGGACTATGCTAATAACGTCGCCGGAGCGACTACACCCGCGGCCCCGCAGGAGCCCCGCCCACACGGAGGAGTGACGACGCGGGCAGCCTACCACAGCGGCGAGGGGCGGGGTTATGCAGATATAGACCCGAAAGGGGCGGGCGGGCGGGAGGAAGGGGCGTGGCTGCCGGGACGCGTTTACAAACAGGCGTCAGGTGGCCTGGGCGGGGCGCGCGGACCAGGTGACCGCCCCCCCGCCCGGGGACGGCCTGGGCGTGCCCCCAAGACCCGCCTCAGCTCCCCGCCGTCGCCCCTCCTCGCCCGCGCTCGCTGATCCCCCGCGCCCGGCGCCCTTCGCCTCCGCCGCGGGCCCCGCCGAGCGCTGGGCTCGGGGAGCCGGAGCCGGCGCCAGGGGCCGCCTCGCGTCCCGCGGGCCGTGTGCCGGGGCAGGTGTCCGCCTCCGAGCCCCGGCTTCCCCGCGCCTCCCCTGCGAGCAGTGGGAGACAACTCAGCTGCCTCGGGGCTGCCCCAGGACAGGCGGGTGACCTGGTCACTGAGGGTCCTCCCTGGAACTTTGGGGTCTGAGAACTCAGACCAGAGGGGAGACTACGGTCAACCACTGCCCCTTCTGCCACAAACGCCCCCAGAACTGTGCTAGGTGATGAAAGGTGAAAGTCTGGCCTCCCGGTGGGCATCTTGGGCCTGGGGGGTGGGGGCGGGACTGGGAACAATGCCCCCGGAAAGCAGGAGCAGACCCCCAAGTCAGCCAGGCCCTGAGCCCCGCTAGGATACACACCACTGCATCGCCTCCTCTGCTCAGGCCCCACTGAGGTGGGACCAAGGGAGTGGGGGGCCTCCAGCACCCCCAGAGGCACTGGCACCACCAGGGATCTCTGGCCGCCTGTCCCAGGTGGGCCTCTGCCCACCCTTCAGCTAAGTGGACACTGGCACACAGGTCATCCTAGGGGACCGCCTCAGGGGAAGGGGCAGGCCTTGGTGGCCACTGTGGCTCCTGCGAAGCCTGTGCCCCTTGAATGCCAGTGGGGGGAGTGGATGAGCCTTCAGTGGCAGGTGTGGGGCCCAGAAAACCAGCCGTCCCCCAAGTCGGGCTGGCACGGCTTGCGGTGGGCCCGCTGTCAGCTGGCGCCCAGACGTGCAGAGACTGAGAAGGAGCTCTCCCAGCCTCTGCTGAAGAGGGAAACCGGAGGGAGGCGGGCCGGGCTCAGAAACAAAGGCGTTGCCATGGTTACCCCCAAGAAACAGACTCCAGCTGGAGAGAGGGAAGGGTGCGGTGTGCAGGCCCCAAGCCTGGACAAGGACAAGGCTGGTTGCCATGGAGATGCTCTGAAGCTTCTCGTGGGTCTGACCCGAGTCCAGCGCCCGTCCTGGAAACCACCCCCTCCCCCCACACTGACGACCCTGAGACTCTGACCCTGGGCACCTCACCCCCATCACGGGCTCGGGCTCCTACAGCATCAGGGGCTCGAGCCTTAGGAGAGGCCGGTGTCCAGCGGACCCTCCAGGACTGAGCTTGGCCTCCCCCCCGGTCTCGGGTGCACGGCCCGGTATGCGGGCCCACCTTCCTCAGCAGGTGCCGTACACTGGGCTCCAGGCGCTGCTGCTTCCTCCTCCTGAGCCGCTGGGCCGGACTGGTGGTCAGGCGGGCAGAGCCTCGGGCCACTCGGGGGCAGCTTCCATGGTCTTCCCCGGTGGAGCGGCCGGGCAAAGGCCGGAAGGCAGGAACCGAAGACCAGGCCCGGGGGTCACATGCGACGGAGTGAACAGTGACGCCCGTGTGCAGTGGGTGTCCTGCCATCACCCCACTTCACAGAGGGGCAGGCCGAGCCTCCGCGGCTGCTGGGGACCAGCCACACTGCAGCCTGGCCGGCTTGGGGCTCGTGAGGAAGGAGACTGCTCCCCGGCTGGGCTGTGCCTGAATGGGGTCCTGGGCCCTGGGTAGGGCTTTCGGGCTGACCGATGACCTGCCCGTGGGGCTGTCCTGGTGTCCCCTGGCTGGGGGGGGCGCGCGGGATCCTGGACTGGGTCAGGGAGCAGCCACCCCCACCCTGAGCACGCGGCCCGCCCGCTCCATCCCCGTGTGCACGCTCGAGTGTGAGAAGTGTTGTCTAGGGGTAAGTTTGGGGGCACGTGTGACCCCTGAACTGCTCTGAGGCCGCGCCAACCCCACGGTCATGCCCACCCCCACCAGGATGACTGCAGCCTCCCCCTCCCAGCCCCTCCCGGGAGAGTCGGTGGGTCTGGCGGCCTGAGCCCCGCTGACAGCCGTGCCGCTCCTGGGCTGCCCGCTGGCCTGGGGGTGCCTGGGCTGGCGCGTGGGGGCTGGGGGCCCCGGCCTGTGGGACACACGTCCTCGTCCCCAGCTGGCACACTCCCTGCTTGGTCCTCCTCCTTCCACCTCATCTGGAGAGGGCAGAATGAACGCTGTTGCTCCCCTCCAGATGGGGAAACCGAGGCTCAGGCACAGGGCTGCTCGCCTCCAGCCCCCGGAGTGCAGGGCGCTGCCCCTGCCCGGACCTCACGGTCACTGCCCTGACGGGCTCTGGCTGGGACTGGTCCCTCATCTGGGCCGCACCGGCGCCGCGGCCCCATCAGCTGGCGAGAAGGCGACGCCCGGCCTGGCTGACCAGCCCTGCCCCGGGGCCCGGCCCCCGCCCTCCCAGGTCCCGGGGAGGGCGCCCCCCACGCCCCTGCTCAGCGCCGGGCGCCCGCTGTCTGGCCGCCGGAGGGTGGCTGACCACAGAGGCCGGCCCTCACGTGGCCCACGCCCAGCTCCCCATGCAACTCTCGAGTCTCCTGTGCAACGTGACAGCGCCTTCCCGTCCCGGAGGAGAGTATTTTTAGTTTTGAACCCACCACGTGAAGAGAGACAAGTTATCAATAGCAGCGCAAAGGGCTTTTGCTTTTTTTCCCCGGTGGCTCTGGGACCTGAGCCGCCTGCAGTGCTCGGCGCCCGAGAAAGCAGGTTCCTCGTGGACGCTCACCCGCGCCGCCCTCCGCAGCTCCGCCTCGCCCCTCCCGGGTGCTCCAGCCGCCCCCACCCTCCGGCCCCTGCCCGGGCGGGCGGGGGCGGGGGTGCTGGGCACAGGGCAGAGAGGGCCGGAGGCCCTGCCCCAGAGCAGGCACCGATGAGGGGCCCTGGAGGTGGGGCCCCCACTTCCCCACTCCCAGGGGCCCCTGGCTTCGGCGGCAGCCCTAGGGTGCCGGCCCCAGCCGACCCGAGTCCAGAGAAGTGGCTCCGCGAGGGGTCCCCAAACCAGGTGCCACGGAGCCCCCAGGCCTTTCAGGCTGCCCTTGGGCGTCTCTGGAGGAAAGCGTCCCGGCCGGGGGGTTGGGAAAGCTGTGTGAGCCAGGGACGGGCACCTCTCCAGCGCCGGCTCACAGCCCTGCCCCCGGGGGTGCCGGGGTGGGGGGCTCTGGAGACCGAGAGCCTGGGACTTCTGCTGCCCCGTCCTTGGAGCACCTGCGGGGGCCTGGAGCGCCACCTGCGCGCCGGGGGACACGTGGGCCGTCTGGCCGTCTGGCCGTCTGGCCCTCAGGCCCCGCTAGCACGGCGTCTGCGAGGAAGCCCAAAATAACAGAGGCTCCAGCCAAGGAGACACGTGCGCTCCCCCGGGCGCCGGCAGTCCAGGCGGTCCCTGTGGGCCCAGCAGCAGGGGACGCGGCCCCCTCCGGTGCCAGCTCGGGCCTCAGCCTCCGCACTTGGGGGCTCAAGGCGGCTGCTGCGGCTCCAGCCGTCACGCGCGTCTCGGATCAGGAGGGCGGAGAGGGGAGCGGGAGGGCAGGGAGCTGCCCGGGGCGGTCGGCCCCTCTGAGGCCGCCCCTGAAGACGCCCCAGGGGCTCCAGCACGCCTCCTGGGCCAGAGGCCCCGCTCCGGGGGCCACAGCAGGCCACGTGCACAGCGGAACAGGCGTGGGTGGGGGGCGTGTGTGGTCGCTGGTCCTAGGACCTGCCTGCTGGCCTCGGAGGAGACCCCCCGGGCCCCCCAAAGCCCGTGCCCAGGGCTGCCTCTGGCCCCAGCTCTCTCCGGGGAGGCCCAGACACACAGGCCTCTCGCGAGGCGTGGGCTCCGGAGTGGCCAGGCCAGAGGGGCAGCGTCCTCGGCGGGGGCCTCCGGCTCAGCCCCACCCGTGTCCCGGCGCCCCATGCTGAGGAGCTTCCGGTCCCCCCCACGCCCCGCGGCCCAGGCCGCCTCTTCCCTCAGACCCGCCAGGTTGTCGGCCTGGCCTGGGCAGGGGCAGCCTCGCGCCGCTGGGCCACAGGGGCCGGGCAGGCGGGCTTGGCCCTCCCTCCTCAGCCCCGCGGGGCGCGTGGGGGCGGGAGGCGTGTGCTGCCTCGGCGTGGGCCAGGCAGGAGCGGGAGGAAGACAGCTTAGGCTGGGATAAATTTAACTTTCTGGAGCTGACTGCGGCGGCCGAGGCCCTGGGGGCCTGTGGTGCCAGGGAGCCGCCAGGCGGGGGCGAGGGGGCACGGTTCACAAGTTCACCGGGCTGGGCCCGGAGGGTCTGCAGGCGCCCGGCCACGGGGGGCTGTCCTGGAGCGCCCAGCCCGGGCCCCAGGCCTCGCTCCCCGCAGTGCACCTGGAAGTGGGGCGGCCGCCTGGAGCCGCGCTGTCCGGGCGCAGAGCACAGGGCCCGCCAGGCAGGCCGGGGCTGCGGCCACGGGGCGGCCGCGGGAGGCAGCAGGGGCGCGGGCTGGTTTGTGCCGGACGCCATCCCGAGGGCCCCCCGGAGGCAAAGCCGGCCTGACCTCCCCAGCTGCCCAGGGGGCTTGGTGAGCGCCCCGATCGGCAGCAGGTCCTGTGGGTCCAGGCCCGCAGTTACTTGGCAGAGGGGCCTTCAGCCCTCTGCTCCCCCAGGGCTCCCTTAGCTGCACCGAAGACGGGCTCTGGGAGGGGTGGGCCGGGGGCACAGCTGGGCCTGCGTCCACCTCGGCGCCTCCCACTGTGTCTGGCCCACCTGGCAGCTCGCGCCCGGGCCTGGGAGCAGAGGCGTCGCCAAGGGGCAGACAGGTGGGGCCGGGCACGAGGCCCATGGCTCTCCGGCTGTGAGCCATGCGGGCAACAGGAGGTGCCACGCCGGGGAGAGGCTGCCCTGCCGAAGGAGACCTGCCTTCCGCACGCTCGGACGCACGCCCTGGGCCCAGGCTTCTGTGCTGCCCTCCGACAGCGGGTACTGGGCCAGCCTCTCCCTCCGGTGTGCCCGTCAGACCACCCTTCCAGATGGCACACGGGTGAGTCACTCAAGGGCAGACTCAGAGAGCCCCGGGCATCCCTCAGGCTCCAGCCACTGGTGCTCCCGGGGCCGCGGGAAGGTGGCCCCAGCGGGCTGCCCAGTTGTTCCCTCAGTGCCACCGACCGCACAGCATCCAGCTGGGAAAGCGCGAGGATGGGGCCACTGACGGGTACCCCGACCGCGCAGCGGGAGTGTCCTGAGCGAAGACCCTCAGCCCCAGGACAAGCCCCAGCCCTGCTTCCCATGACGTGCCCGGTGCAGGGACAGGACACAGGGCGGCCCCCTTGGCCCCGTCTCCGTCAGAAGCCCCTGCGCGCACCTGGCCCAGACATGCACACCCGGCCCCGCCTGCCCCTCGACGGCCGTCCAGCTTACGCAGCGCCAGCTCTGAGTCAGGCGGCGCCTCGTTATTTTCCTGACAGACTGTTTCCCACGGGCCACCCTGAGCCCAGGGGACTCGGGGCGTAAACAGAGGCACTGCCCCAAAGCACACCCCTGGAGGCCGCCCTGGGGCTCCCGCGGGATCCACGCCATGTGCCCGGGGCTGGGCCCACAGACGCTGGCGGTGCCCACGCCTGGGCCTGGGGCAGCGGCTGGGAGCAGCACAGGCCACAGGGGGAAGCCTGGAGCGACCCAGGCCCTGGGTGGCTGTGGGGCAGGGCAGGCGGGAGGCTGTCAGCCTCCAGCCTCACCCCAGGGCCGTGCAGGGTGGTCAGACCCCCAGGGCGCCTGGTGTGCCCAGCCCAGGGCCGGGAGGCAGGGTGGGCTGGAGTTGGGGGGAGGCCCTGGGGCCCCAGGCAGACCCTACCCAGGTGCCCACGTGCAGCGCTCCCTCCGCCTCTTGCTTGCTACCCCAGCCCCGGGCTGCCCCCGCCTCCCCCGCCCAGGCCCATGACCCTCGGGGTCCATGTGGACCAGCCAGGATCACCCCCACTGCCCTGGGGCTCTCTGTGACCTCTGCTGCCTCTGACCTCCGAGACGTTGCATGTGGTTCCCTTAGACAAGCTCCCCCTCCGCCAGGCCCAGGAGGGGCCCCGGCCCAACTAGGCAGGAGGGGCTGAAGGGGGGCTGAGCTGTTTCCTGGGGGTGCTGACCCCAGCCCGACACAGCAGTGGCCCCTGAAGAGGCGCCAGCTTCTGCCTGCCTGCCGCACCCCTCCTTCGGGCTCCACTGACCCTCTCACACCCACCCTTTGCCCTGCACCCCTGCAGCCAGGCGCAGGTGCACGGATGCTAGAGCAGAGGCTGGGGCGTCAGGCACCACCCACGAGCTGCCAGCGCCGGGCCTGCTGGCTCCAGGATGATGCCTGGGCATCTTCGACTTGGCTGGTGACAGCGTCGTGGGGGCAGCACAGAGGCCACTGAGGGACAGGACACCAGGGGAGCTGCCAGGGAGATTAGGGCTTTCCTGCCCCCCACTACCCTCCAAAGCAGTGGGGCTCAAATAATACTGCCTCCGCCCCCGCTGCAGGCTCAGCACGGCCAGGCTAGCCATGATTGGCCAAGCCATCCCAGCGGGGCTCATGCTGGAACTCTGCTGCATTCCCCTCTCCCTTCTGGGGAGAAATGAAGGACAGGACAGCAACCTGGAGCTGCAGCAAAGAGATCAGGGGGACCGTCCTTGCTGGGAACGAAGTGGACACAGGGAAAAAGCAGATGGAATGAAGCTCCTGGATGCAGCCGTGCCTGAAGCCCCACCCTGACCGTTCACCCAGAGGCACAACGGCCTCGCCCCTCCCCTTCTGAGGTGGCCTTGTCACTGGCGGTCAAACCACAGCAACTCTCCCCATTCTCCTGCCCACCACCTGGGCCTGCCCGTCCAGCCTGGCCCTGCAGGTGCATCAGTGGCCTCAGGAGCCCTCATCACTCCCGGCCCTGAGCACGGCAGGGCTAACCCGGAGCTGGCTCAGAATGTCACCAGGAAGAAAGACGAGGAACAAAAAAAGAAAGATCTGCATTTTCATATTCAAATGAGTTCTTGCAGGAAGAGAGAAAGCAAGAGCAGATTCTGGGGGGTGACGGTGACAGCCGGACCTCCCGCCCTGTGTGTGCCCTGACGCCACCCTGGGGCCACCGCACCCCCAACCCCCGCTCTCCTCGGTGGACCCGGCCGCGCAGGGGCCGGCCCTGGGGCAGCCGGGTGCGGGCAGCAGCCCGGGGGAGCATCCGGTGGTCCGGTGCCCCTGACGCCCAGGGCCCGGTCGCGGAGCCCCTGCTCAGGATTCCAGCCGGGCCTGGGCAGGCTCGACCTCCTAGAGCCCAGGCGGCAACTCGGTCTCAAGGAGCTCCTGTGGGGAAACTGCGCCCCAGCCCGTGCTGCCTCCGAGAGAGCCGGGGAGCCGTCCCACCCCAGGGCTGGCTTCCCCAGTCTGGGCGCAAGGCCAGTGAACCCCTGAGGCAGGTGCGGCCACCACTGGCCACCAGGGGCAGTCTGTCCCCCATGAGGCGGCTGCCATCTTGGGCCCAGGCTCCGTCTGCTCTGTCCAGTCCCCCAGAGAGGCCGGCAGGTGGGGCCCCTGCTCCTGGCCTGACGGCACCCAGTGCTGTCAGGTCAGTTCTGGGGTGGCCCCCCGCCCAGTGGGGCCCTCTGGTGGGCTTTCCATGTGACACAGAAACCTCCAAGCTGGCGCCACGGTTGCATGTCCCCCAACAGGCTCCGGACAGGTCCCCCTTCCCGGCCCTGGGCACCAGCCACTGCCCCCAAAGCTGCAGGCCTTCTGGCCTAGGCCACCGTCCTGCCCAGCTGGAGCAGAGGCCCAGGTTCCGAGCTCTGCCCAAGGTGTGCCCCCCCACCCAGGCCGCCGGCGGGACCCGGTCCCACTGGACACTGCCCCAGAGGCCGGCCACGGGCCGCCACTCACGTCCCCATGGGGCTCCCACAGGCCCGCTCTCCCGCAGGCGGCCGGCGTCACACCGCTGTCCAGTAGACCCTCGATAAATTGTGCTGATGGTCGGTCCTTGGCGGCCAAGCTGTTCCCTGCGTGGAGCCCCGGGGCGGGTGTGGCTGGCCCGGCATCTGCGCGTGGCGTCCTCACTGACTGGGCAGTCCACACGCCCGCTCCTTCAGCAAAGAGAAAACCTGGGCTCAGGCCCCTCTCCAGGACAGGGGCAGGCCGAGAGGAGGGGCCCGCCCTCGCGCCCACTCTCAGCCAGGCCCCGGGGCCCGCACACCCAGAGGTCTGAGGCCGGGAGCAAGATGCAGCCTCATGGGCCGCTCGCACACCCCAGCCTGCCCGACTGCACCGGAGGAAGCCCGAGGAGGAGCAGGCTCCTGCCCAGCTGTGGCCAGGCCCCAGGGTGGCCTGTCTGCCGCCTCGGGGCCGGGGCGGCGTGGCCACTGTGTGGCCTGGGGGCTTCTCTGCTCTGCACAGTGGCCGCTGGCTGCCGACCTGCCCAGGGAGGGGTGCGACGCAGCCTGCACAAGTTGACTGGGGCTCCGGCCACCACTGCGGTCACCCTGCAGCCAACCCAGTTCCCTGCCCTGGGCCTGCCCATACAGGGGGAGGTCTCTGAGCTCTACAGAGGGATTTGGCAACCCCCCAAATCACATAGTGGGCCCCCTGTGCCTGGTTGAAGTGAGTGCCTTGGTCTCACCCAAGTACTGGGGAGCGAGACCCACCAGAGAAAGCTCCAGAACCCTGGCAGCCATGAGGAGACCCATACTTTGCTGAGCCTTCAGAGGCGCGTCCTCCACACAGAGGCCCGCCCAGCCCTCCCCGGACAGCCCACCGTGCCTGCCCACCACGGGGACGCTGGGTGGGTCTGGGGCTCCCAACTGGCCAGGGACCCCAGACCCCCTCCTGGCCCCATCCCAGCCCACGCAGCCCTGCCCGGCTGCCCGCTCAGGCCGCTGGAGGAGGGACTGCTGGCTGAGCCTGGGCCGTGAGTCCTGGCCTGGCACCGAAGGCCAGGGGGTCACGTGCCCGCAGCCTCCAGGACCTAGGCTGGCTTTGCCCTCCGCCAGGTGCTTGACCCTGGGTGTCTGCCAGCCTGGCACTCTGCGGGCGGCAAGGAGAGGCAGGGAGAGCCCCAGAGGAGCGGGGGCTGGCGGAGGGAGGCGCTGGCCGGGCACCCTGGGAGGGCTTTCGGAGGGGGACTCGCCCGCCCCTGCCCCTCCCCCGGCAGGCCCAGCGTCCCGGGAGCAATGCGTGGCTGGGTGGGGGTCCGGGGGCTCCTCCCTGCCCCAGCCCTGAGGAGGGGGGGCAGCCCAGCAGCCCCCTGCAAAGTTTCTGAAGCAGCTGGGTCAGGAGGAGGGGAGAGTTCCCACATGACCGGACGCTGCTGAAGCCGGGGTGCCTGCCAGCCCAGCGTCTGGGGTCCCTCTGCAGCCCCTCCCTGCAGCGCCCCCCCCGCCCCCCCCCCGCAGACACCCCCAGGGCGGCCTCCCGAGGCTTCCGCGGATGCGCCCGGCAGCACGAGCCGCCTCCCCCCGCCGGTCCCCGCGCTGTCTGCTGCGTCTCGGCCGGCGGGGCGCGGGGCCCGGGGCCGCGGTCTCGTGCGGGCGCGTCTGTCCGTCTCGCCGCGTCTGCGGAGGCGTCCTTGACCCGCCTGCGCGAGCGTGTCTGGGGGGCGGTGCTCCCCCCTCCCCGCGGGCGCGCTCGCGGCCGCCACCGCCCCGCTGCGCCCCGGCCCGTGGCCTCGTGCGCCCCCAGCCTGACCCCGGCCCGGGGCTCCCCGGCCGGCCCGCCGCTCCCCTGCGCCCCGGGCTGCCCAGAGCGGAGCCGCGGCGCGCTCCCCGCCGCCGGCCCGGCGCCCCAGCTCCCTTATGTAACTCCGCGCTGTCCGCGCCCGGTCACCGGCCCTGCGCCGGCCCGGCCCGGCCCGGCCCGACCCGCGGGGCGCGGAGCCCAGGCCCGCTCACATCGGGGCGCGGACCCCGCGGCGCCCTCGCCGAGGCCCGGCCCCCCTCCCGCCGGCACCCGCGCCCCCCGCTCCCGGCGCGCGCCAGGGGAGGGTCCCGCGGGCGAGTTCGCGGCCGGGCGCGGGCGCCCCCCGCCCCGCAGCCTCCCCGCGGCGGCGGCCCCGAGGGCGGCCGGGGTCCTGCGCGGGGCCCGCGGCCGGCCGGGGCGGGGCGCGGCCGGGGCGGGGGGGGGGCCGGGCCGGGGCGCCCTCCGCCGCCGCCGCGACCCCCGCCCGCCGGGCCCGGGGGTGCCCCGGGGCGCCCCGGCCCCGGCCGGCGGGCACGCGGCGCTGTCCGTGGTGCTGCCGGCGCCGGGCGGGGCGGGGGCGGGGCGGGGGCGGGGCGAGGGCGGCAGCCAATGGCGGGGGCGCCGCGCGGGGCGGGGGGCGGCGGGCCGGGCGCGGGGCGCACTCGGCTGCGCTGCCTCGGCGCCCGCGGACGCTCCGGCGGCGGCTCCGGCTCCGGCTCCGGCTCCGGCTCGGACCCCGCTCCGGCCCCGCTCGGGCGCCGCGGTCGCGCCGCCGGCCCCGCTCGCGCGGACCCGGCCCGGAGCCCCCCGGCGCCCCCCGCCCGCCGCCCCGCGCCGCGGACCATGCGCCGGGCGCCCCGCGGGGAGCCCGGCCGGCTCGAGCGCCCGCGAGGACCAGGCTGCCCCCGGGCCGGGGCCGCCCCCGGCCGCCCGGCCCGCGGTCTGCGCCCCGCGCCGCGCCCCGGCGCCGCGTGAGCCGCCATGGAGCGCGCGCCGCCCGACGGGCCGCTGAACGCGTCGGGGGCGCTGGCCGGAGAGGCGGCGGCGGCGGGCGGGGCGCGCGGCTTCTCGGCCGCCTGGACCGCGGTGCTGGCCGCGCTCATGGCGCTGCTCATCGTGGCCACGGTGCTGGGCAACGCGCTGGTCATGCTCGCCTTCGTGGCCGACTCGAGCCTGCGGACCCAGAACAACTTCTTCCTGCTCAACCTCGCCATCTCCGACTTCCTCGTGGGTAAAGCCCCCGGCCCCGGCCCGCGCGCCCTGCCCCGCCCGCCCCGCGCGCCCTGCCCTGCCCTGCCCGGGACCGGCGCGCCGCCGCCCGCGCCCCCTCCCGGCCCTGCCCTCCCGGGTCCGGCCGCGCCGGGACCCGCGGCTCTGGGCGGGGCGCGGGCCGGGGGCTGCGGAGGGGCGTCCCGGGCGCGGCGGCGCGGGATGGGGCGCGGGAGGCTGGGGCGCAGCTGCCGCCCCGCGCTGGCCCCTGCGCTGGAGCCAAACAAAGGCGCGGAGGGCTCCGGACGCGAGGGCGCTGGGGGGGCCGGGGGGCCGGGGGCGCGCGCGGGGGTCCGGAGCCGCGGCGGGGGAGGGGCCGCGGGGAGCGAGGCGCGGCGGGGCGGCGGGGAGCAGCGCGCTCTCACGTGTCCGCGCGCGGCTGCCGCGGGGGGCGGGGCGCGCAGGGGCCGAGCCGAGCGCCAGACACCTGTTGGGGCTGGAGGAGGCGCGTCCGCCGGACGCGCGGGGCGGGCTGCGCGTGGGGGCGGCGGGGGGCGGCAGCCCGGGCGCTCCGGGGTCTCTGAACCCCCGCGGGAGGCCGTCTAAAGACAAGGGGGGGCTGGGGCTCCGCTGGGATGGGCAGAGGGAGAAAATTCTTCCTCCGTCTGGGGACTGGCAGGGCTGCACAGAAGCCTAGGAAGTGCCCATCAATGCTTGGGGACACCCGGGGCCCAGAGTCCCGCGGGTGCACATTCCCTCCTGCTCCCCAGCCCAGGGGTGCCGGTGGCACTGGGGGCTGGAGGTGGGCAGCCGCTGAAGGCCAGTTTCAGAGCAGAGGGTGTGCCTGGGAGGAGGTGGGGGCGGCTGGTCCCAGCGAGGCAGCCACGGTGTCAGGGCGGGCCTGTGGCCAGGTGCCTGTCCAGCCGTGGCCACCATGGCCCTGCTCCCACAGGGGCCTTCTGCATCCCACTGTACGTGCCCTACGTGCTCACCGGCCGCTGGCCCTTCGGCCGGGGCCTCTGCAAGCTGTGGCTGGTGGTGGACTATCTCCTCTGCACCTCCTCGGTCTTCAACATCGTGCTCATCAGCTACGACCGCTTCCTGTCGGTCACCCGAGCCGTGAGTCCGGACGGAGGGCGTCCAGCAGGGCGGCGGGGTGGTTCAGTCCTGCTGGCCTCACATCTGGCCCACACCCGCTTCCAGGCAGCCACCCCCTCGCCAGCCATCCGGGTGGCGGATGGTCCCGGGGCTGCCGGGGGCAGTCTGGCCCTGGCGTGGGCAGTCATGCGGGCCCCACCCTGAGGCGGGTCGGAGCCTCCGAGGCTGTGGAAGGCTCCAGGGCAGAGGCCCTCAGCGGTACCCTTCATGTGCGTGCGCGCGCCTCAGAGACAGGCCTCAGCTCCCGGCTCCTCGACTCCCCTGTGAGCAGCCCCTGAGCCCCGGCCACCAGGCATCCTGCGTGGCCCTCCCCCTCCTTGAAGGCTTCCCCTGCACCCCAGGGCCCTCTGCTGGGGCCCCTGCGTGGGACTCAGGGTCGGATGCCCCTTGGCCACGCAGCGTTCCCCCAGCAGCCGACCTGCAGGTCACTCCCGGCCCCTGAGCCTTTGGAAAGGTGTGGGCCGGGCCGGGCCGGGCCCTGGCGAAAATAACGCGAGATGATTTCAAGAGCCGCCGAGCACAGGGCCCGGCACGCGGGCAGAGCCCCTGCACCAGGGACGATGACAGTCTGTCCTGGGCCAGCTGACTGCGGGGGAGGGCAGCGGGGGGGGCAGGGCAGCGTGGCAGGGGACGGTCCAGGGCGCCGGGGAGCCCTGGGCCCCGCGGCTGCCGGCGGCCCGGCCCGGCCCGCTCCCCGCCGACGCGGCTCCTCTGCGCAGGTCTCCTACCGGGCCCAGCAGGGCGACACGCGGCGGGCGGTGCAGAAGATGGTGCTGGTGTGGGTGCTGGCCTTCCTGCTGTACGGGCCGGCCATCCTGAGCTGGGAGTACCTGTCTGGCCGCAGCTCCATCCCCGAGGGCCACTGCTATGCCGAGTTCTTCTACAACTGGTACTTCCTCATCACGGCGTCCACGCTCGAGTTCTTCACGCCCTTCCTCAGCGTCACCTTCTTCAACCTCAGCATCTACCTGAACATCCAGCGGCGCACCCGTGTGCGGCTGGACGGGGCGCGCGAGGCGGCCGGCCCGGAGCCCCTGCCTGAGGCCCAGGCGCCCCCCTCGCCCGCCGCACCCGCCGCGCCCGGCTGCTGGGGCTGCTGGCGGAAGGGGTGCGGGGAGGCGGTGCCGCTGCACAGGTACGGGGCTGGGGGCGGCGCGGCGGCCGAGGAGGCCGGGGAGGCGGCGCCCGGCGCAGCGGCCTCACCCCCCTCCAGCTCGGGCAGCTCCTCCCGGGGCACGGAGCGGCCGCGCTCCCTCAAGCGGGGCTCCAAGCCCTCGGCGTCGTCGGGGTCGCTGGAGAAGCGCATGAGGATGGTGTCGCAGAGCATCACGCAGCGCTTCCGGCTGTCGCGGGACAAGAAGGTGGCCAAGTCGCTGGCCGTCATCGTCAGCATCTTCGGGCTGTGCTGGGCCCCCTACACGCTCCTGATGATCATCCGCGCCGCCTGCCACGGCCACTGCGTCCCCGACTACTGGTACGAGACGTCCTTCTGGCTGCTGTGGGCCAACTCGGCCGTCAACCCCGTGCTCTACCCGCTGTGCCACCACAGCTTCCGCCGCGCCTTCGCCAAGCTGCTGTGCCCCCAGAAGCTCAAGGTCCAGCCCCACGGCTCGCTGGAGCACTGCTGGAAGTGAGCCGCCCTGCCCGCGGCAGCCTCCCCGGGCCACAAGCTGCCGAGGGGGGCAGGCGGGAGGACACGGGGCCTGCCCCGCCCCCGGTGCCCGCAGGAGACGGCCAGGCCGGCACCCGCCCAGCCCCCCGACGCGCGGCTCTTCCCCAGGCCAGTGCTCGCTTGTCCCTGCCCGCGGCGCCCCGCGCCCGCCCTCCCAGCCAGCCCGAGCCCCCCTCTGCCGCCGCCCAGCTCTTTACCCTCTGACTCTCTGTCCCCCAAAGTGCCACGTGCCCCCAGGAACCTCGAGGCCCTGCCCCGCTTTTCCATTCCGGGCGTCTCGGGGAGACACGAGGAAGAAAACACGGCCGTGAACTTGACGTTCCTGGCGAGTGATCGGGAGACGGAGCTGCGGCGGCGCGGGCGGGCCAGGCGGGCCGGGCAGGTGCGGGCGCCCTCGCCCCCCTCCTCCTCCTGCTCCTGCTCCTCCTCCTGCGCCGCCGCGCGGCTGCTTCTGCCCCCGCCCCCCGCCCTGGCCCCGGGTGGCCGGACCCTGCTCTGCCCGGAGCAGGGACCCCAGCTCCTGGGCCGCCCGCCGCGGGCCGCTGTTCCCCGAGTCCCAAGGTGGGGCCCGGAGCGGGGCTCCCCTTCCCCTGCCCTGGCCCCCCGCGGGGCTCTGCATGCCCCGCCCTCGGCCGAGTCGCAGTAAAGCGTATTTTTCTATTGGTGCTGATTCCTGAGGATTCAGTGGGGTGCAGGCCTAACGCCCGAGCGCAGTGAGGGCCCCGGGGTGCACGACACCGCCAGGCCGGCCGCCCAGCAGCCCCAGCCCCGCAGCCTCCCTACGCGGGGAGGGCGCCCGGCGCAAGGGCTCGTTCCAACCCCGGGCGGCCGCCTGTGCCCCCTACCCCGCTCCCCCCCGCCGCCCTTCCGTGTGCAAAGGGGAGGGGATGAGGGTGTCGGGTGGTGCGGGGGCAGGACCCTGGCCCTCAGCCAGGCCGGGTCCATGCAGGAGCGACCACCCCACCTCAGGGAGCCCCGTGGGCGGCCCCTGCCCCCTCCCCGGGGAAGCCTCCCCTCCCGCCCAGCCACCGCGGCCCCGCCTGGCCCCGCCAGCTCCCTGGGTGGGGGTCCCCCGACGCTCACCCCTGCAGAGGGGACAGTGTGCGCAGCCTCACGCCAGGGTCTCCCCATCCCCCCAGACGGCCCCCGCCGCGTTGCGCTGCCAGGCCCGGCACTGGAAGGGGCCAGACGGGTGCTCCGAGAGGACCAGCGCGGGGAGGGCCTGGGCAGGGGCGGGAGCAGGGCCCCGGGGCTCCAGGGGGCCCTCCCCACCCCGGAGGCTGCCCGCGGCGTCTGACCCGGCAGCCAGGAGCCGTCTGCGAGGACAAAGGACGCGGCCTCCGCGGCGGTGGGCGCCGAGCCACAGCGTGCGGGGGCCCTGGCTGCCCCTTCGCCCGGCCCTGCTAAATGGCTGCAAATTGGAGGATAAAAGCACAGGCTTTCAAGCAATTGTGCCTTCAATCTCTGGAAGCGCCGCTCCCCGCTCCCCGCTCGCGCAGGGACGGAGGAGAGGAAGGCGCCGAGTCAGCTGGGGCCCGGCCTGCAGCCACGACGCGGAGGAGAGACCTTGGCCGGGCCCCGCCGGCGCCCACGCATGCCAGGCGCGGCGCTGGGGGCCGGCTGCGGGTGAGCCCGACGCCATGGCGGAGGACACGGGGGCAGTAAGGGGACGTGGCCCGCAGGAAGCCAGGGGGTCGGGAGCCTGTGAGGGGCGACGTCTCATTCTCGCCCCCACACCCACTCCCTGAGCAGCGGCCAGAAGGAGGAGCGTGGAGGTGAAGGGGCAGGAGGCAGAGCCCCAGGGCAGGGTGGGGGCCGGGCAGGGGACCCGAGGCTGAGGGCCAAAGTAAGGAGCACAGCCTTGCTTCTGAGTGCAACGAGGCTTCTGGGGAGAGAGCCCTAGGCCTCTGCACAGGGTGCAGTCTGGGTGGCCTGCCTGTAGGTGGCGACCCAGCTGGGCTGTGCAGGCAGCTGGACCTAACAGTGGAGGCCTGGGGGTGCGGTGACTGGAGGGGCATGAGGCTGGGACAGAGGCTGCCTAAAGAACTGACAGTGCCAGAATGTGGGGTCTGCCTGGTACACATGGTAGCTGGGACCCCAGAGAGCCACGGTTGATCCTCGGCAGCTAGCGCCGAGGGACAGTCCTCAAGGAACAGGGGTGCAGGGCCAGCAGGGGCTGCCACTGGCTGTGTCTGGACACCTCGCACCCCAGTGCTGCTCCGGGAGTGTTCCTGGGGACAGGCTCTGGGGACATGCCGGGGGGGGGGTCTTTCCCGGCCTGATCAAAGACTCTAAGTCCTTAGGGTGACCAGTGGGCCACCCCCCCATCCTGCAGAAGACCGAGCTACTGGCCACCTCCGGGGGCCAGGACTGAGCAGGAGGACTTTGGAGCCATGAGACGAGGTGGCCGTGTGGTGCCCTCTTCCCACCTGACACGGGGCTGGGGCTGGGCCTGGCCGGGAGGCAGCACTTCTCACCAACCTCAGGGAGCACCTGTGGGTGCCCCATAGGGCAGATACCCCCACCCTGCAGCTTCGAGATGGCTGCGGAGGCTGGCAGGCTCCCCTACCGCCTGCCTTGGCCCAGAGCGGGCCCTCCAATGGCGTCCCCCGGGTGCCGCGGGGGCTACCCCCGTCGTCTGCAGGGTGGCGGGGCGCAGGAGAACCCGGCTGCCCTAGGGTGCTGTCAGGAGGGAAATCACCTTTGCTGTCAGGAATGCGGGGTGGGGGTGCGCTTAGAGGGACCTGGAGCCCAAAGCCCAGGTCAGGCGGGAAGTGGGAGGGGCCTGGGGACAGCCGGGGCCCAGGCTGGCCCGAGCAAGCGAGCGGGTGTCGCAGCCGAGGCCCGCGGCATCCTGAGCTGCCCCACGGCAACGGCACCGTCGCTGCGCCCCTGGCAGGTGGGCTGACCCCTGGCTGCCCGCCGGGTGCCGCAGCAGGTCCCCTGGGGGAGACCCTCGTCTCCCTTTCACCCGCTGGGAGCGAGCACAGGGTCTGGCGCGGCCGGGCTGGGGGGACGCCTGCAGAGCCGTGCGTCCTTTGTGACCTTGGGCTGGCCAACACCCCTGAGGCCCTCCCCAGGCCTGTGGTACCGCCGATGACCAGAGCGGGCTAGCCATGCGGGGCCTGGGTGTCCCGGCGGAGGGTCCGCTCGGGCAGAGGGCCAGGCTGAGCCCTGGCGGGGCGGGGTGGAGCCGGAGGCCGGCCTGGCTGTGTAGGACAGGCTGCGTGGCAGTAGGCACCAGGACGGAGGGGCTGGCCCAAGGCTGGAGGGGTGTCCAGTGCCTGAGGGCGGCAAGGGGTGAGGCACGGGCGGCAGCTCCCACCGGCTCTGCTCCAGGCCTGGCCCCAGTGCTTGTGGCTGAACTCAGGCGGCCTCACCCGGGCAGGCACCATCAGCCCCGCCTCCTGAGGCGGACGCAGGCAGAGGCTGTGGCACAAGCTCCCGCACTGCTCCCCGTCCACGCCGCTGCCCATGCTCTCAGCTCTCGGGGGCCACGGGCAGGGGCGTCACCAGGCTCAGAAACGCTGGCCTGCCCCTTCTCCCGACCCCAGCCACCCGCCTCCTCTTCTCTGGAGAACGACCCCTTTCACCCCTGAGGTCCAGCCCCGCCGGCTTCCAGGACAGCCGAGGCCCGGACAAGCTGGGCGGTCGGGGACACCATGCTCGGCTCCCAGAGGCAGGTGCCCTGACCAGCCAGGAGCAGCAGCCCGGGTCTTGGCTGGGACCCGGGAAGACGGCCCCCTACGACAGGACTCGTCTTCGGGAAGGTCACCCCCGCAGGGCGCGCGGGTGCAGCCTAAGCAGAGGAAAGCCAAGCCCAGCACTTCCTGGTGCTGCCGGGGCCTGGATCCAGCTTGACCTGACGCTGCACCCTGGACCTTTCTGCTCCACGAGCCACTGAACACCCCTTCCCTCCGCCGCCCGTGTGTGGGGGGGGTGTGAACTGAGCCCTGACGGGCACCTGTCTTGGGGGCACAGGCCACACCTGACCACGGGAGGTCGGGTCCTGATGAATAAAAACGGAGACACAAGTTAGTTGTTAGTGAGTTTTTCATAATGGTCGTTGGTAGGAAAGCTGCTTTCACACACTGGGCTCTGGGGGTAGAGTGATCAGGCCGGGACCCCGAGTCTATGGCCCCCGCCCCCAGAGGGCGCCCCACAAAGGCCTCAACCTGGCTCCAGCCTTCGCCGTAGTCTTTGTTGGGCAGGGTCCCAGACAGACTGGGTGTCCCACCCCAGCCAGTGGGGGGCTGCACGGACCTGGGTGGGCACAGAAGACGCCCCCTGGAAGCGGGGAGGAGAGCAGGGTGCAGCGAGGGGCTGTGGGAGGCGGCGCGGGGCGAGGAGCCTGCTGTCACTCGTCTCCACACCCAAACCCTCCAGACCCAGCTTCTCGCGGGCCCCCCGTCGGAGCCCAGCAGCCCCGTTTCAGAGGCGACTCCGGGTCGGGTGGCACAGGGTGGGCCGTCCAGCAACAGCAGAGTTCCGAGGAGCCGGGGCGGCGGGCCCTCCAGCAGTCCGCTGGACTCCGGCCCGGGAGCTGCCGCCGGCCGCTCCCACCCCCGGGGAGCACAGGCCTGACCAGCGGGACTCCGGCGGATCTGCCCCGCTGCTCAGCCGCCGTGCGGAGCCCCAAGCACGACCCTGACCTTGCCAGGACCCCAGACATCCGCCAGGGAGACCAGAGTGCCGGGGACAGAGGCTGCCGGGCAGCGGCGACTGGGCCCGTCCAGCCCCCATGGTGTCTCCTGGGTCATTCAAGTGCCTCCATCGCCACATGGCCCCCAGGACCCAGGTGGGGTGGACTGCCGGGGACACAACCACTGTCTCAGGGAGGGGCAGGGGCTGCCGGGCCCCCCAGTGCAGTTGGTGGAAGGGTACGAACTCGGGGGGCCTTGCGGCCTTGGGGTGAAGCACAGGTGAGTGTGGGCCCCAGGGCTCGCCTGGCCTCTGACCCCCAGGACTGTCCTTGGATGAGCTTGGCGGGTCCGGGCAGGTGGCCACCACCCAGGCTGTCCTGCCAGGAGACTGCCCCCTTTGTCGGGGCAGCAGGAGGGGCGCCCACCCTCCCGACCAGGCCGCTGAGACAAGCGGTCCTCCCAGCTCTGCTGAGACGGGCGCCGGGTCCTGTGCTGCTCTCGCTGCGAGACCCAAACCCCATCAGGGACCCTCTCGAGCCTTCTCAGGGGCAGGGACATGGGCGGGGAGGCACCCCCACGCCTTCTCAGGGGCGCCGGGTGAGGCGGGAAGGCTCTGGACTGGCTGCGTCATGCCGAGATTCAAGCCGCCGGAGCACCAAGGCAAGGCCTTGCCGAAGCGGAACTGCTGGGTCTCGACCTGAGATTGCCCTGATCGAGGGTGTCTGGGGGGCACGGTGATGTGGGAAGGCAGGGGAGGACAGAGGCTAGGGGCTGGATGCACCCCAGACCCCACGCCACCCAGAGGAATGGCGGCGTCTCCCCTAAGCCTCCAGGAGGGCACGGCCAGGGCCCGATTCCGCCTGCGGCCAGCCGGCCAGGGCCTTGTCACGGCGTAGGGCAAGTTGAAGTCTCAGGCGTGTCCACCCTCCCGCCATCAGAGTAAATGCGCGCCTGGTGGCGGACCCCTGCAGCAGGGCGTGGGCATGCACAGGTGGGCGCACCTGAGCCACGGGACTGGGCTTGCAAGGCCGGGGCGGCAGAGGACGGCGCGGTGCGCACCGGCGTGGTGTGGGCTGCGGCGGCCGACAGCGGAGAACAGGAGAACGCCCACAGGGCTGCGCGAACCGGCGCTGAAGCTACCCGGTACGGGACGCTGGCACTACGCATGGGCAACCCGCAGGCGGCGCTGACCAGCCCGGCCTCTGCAGAGGGAGCTGGGGGCAAGGATGCTGCCCGCGCAGGCGGAGGGGCCGCTCCAGACAGGGTGCGGCGTGGGCATCCAGGGCGGGTGGTCCAGCTTCACCAGCAGGGCTGGGGCAGCCGTCAGGCCCCAGCGTGGGCCCCACAGGCCTCACTGCTCACGTGGGGCGGCCCGGAGACGGGCCCCACTCAGAGCGGGGCCGGCAGAGCACGGCCGAGGAGGAGCCTCCCTCCAGGCCAGCGCAGAGAGCAGCCGGGGCTTGAGTGCCGGGTCTTCCTGCCCTGGCTCCTCTGCTCCTGCGGGGCTGGAGGCGGGGCACGAGGACCACGGGAGGAGCACGGTAGGGGGGCCTCTGAGTGCCAGCCAAAGGGGTCAGGGTGCACCCTGCAGGGGTGGGCTCCGGCCCTCAGGAGCACTGTGGAAGGCCAGGGGTTGTCTTGGGAGCAAGCAGACAGGACGCTGGTGGGGGGACACCAGGCCTGCGGGAAGAGGGTTGAGGAACTCGGGGAATCACACATCCTGAAGCTGAGGCCTCAGCGCCAGACCCATCTCCAGGAAGGCCGAGCGGCAAGGCAGCAGGCGCGAGGGTGGCCTGGAAGGAGGCAGCCGCAGGAGGGCTTGCTGCGGGGTCTGGCGGGAACAGGCTGCAGGCACCCGAGGCTTGAGGATGTGGGGGACAGAGAGGACCCCCAAGGGCATCTGGTAGCCGCTGCTGGAGCCTGCACGGGGTGGGGCGAGGCCGGCAGTGCCCAGCAAGGGGAGGATCCCAGGCAAGGCGACAGCACCAGGGCCCGGAACCCACACCCACACAGCCAGCCCACGCCCCCACCGCGGGGCCCCCGGAGCCAGACCACCTGTGCATGGGGAGGGCAGCCGGTGGCCGGATAACACCCAGACCGGGCCTGGGGGCGAGGTGACGCCAGGGAGCCGCCCCTGACAGACCAACGGGGGGAAACAGCCTCAGGAAGAGCCCGGTTGCTGAAGAAACGTGCGGGAGTGGGGGCGCAGGCGGGGCTGCTGCTTCTCTGCAAGCCAGCCAGGCCGCCACGCCCCTTGCAATACATCCACAGTGCGAAGAAGCCACGGGCCGGCACCACCGTCCTTCGTGTTCACCCCCAAATACGTAGCGGGTACCTTCCCAGGCCAGGCCCCGAGGCTGCGGGGTCCAGTGCACAGGACAGGGCCCCGCCCCCACCCTGGGTCCTGTGATGAGGTCAGGCTGGAAGAGGCCTCCTGCGTGTCCCCCCACCCCAAGCTGAGCGGCGGAGCCCAGGACAAAGATGAAAGGGCCGGGTAATTAAGGCGCCGCAGACCCACTCACCGAGCCCTTTGTGGACGCTACGAAAGAAAGCAAATAAATGCAACCCGTCTCTGGTTTCTAGAACACAGGGACCTCTGAAATTACAAGACATTAAAATAAAGCTCTGGGTAAAAGGACTCTTCTAGCCACAGATCCCCTGTCAGATCAAGACTGAATTGTCCCTGAAAGCTCAGGCGAGGCTGTACCCCGCGGCTGGCCCAACCCCCAGAGCACCCGGTGGCCTGAGCTCGCCCGCAGGGAGACCCTCCATCTGCTAGGGGGAGACAGGACGGCCCTGGACCCGGGCGCGGGCGAGCTCCCAGCCAGCCCCAGGAGGCCATGCGAGAAGCTCTGCTGGAGGGTCCTGCAGGGTCTCTGGGCAGCAGGACAGCTCACGCCTGGTCCTGCGTCCTCTGCCGACTCCTCACAGTCGAGTGGGGGCCAGCGGGCGGTCTGCGCCTCCTTGGTGCGCCCTGGCCACCCACGGGGGCAGTGCCGCATGGGCAGACGCGTCAGAGACGGCTCGGCTGGTCGGATATTGGGTGCACCGGGCCGTGACGTGGACGCTGCAGGGGCTTCCCGCAGCTGCCGATGAAGGTGAGGATCCGGCTTTGCTGTTTTCCAGACGGTGGCACCCAGGCCCCTCTGCCAGCAATGCCCAGGCTCTGGCCTCTGGCAGCAGAGGACCCCCATGGCTGCGGCATGAGTCCAGGCCACAGGCTGCCTGGCACGTGTGGACACGGGCCCGGTGCTGTCTGCGGAGCCGAGTCCTGCCTGCCCGGCAGTGTGGTGCGATGAGCACTGTCCGCACCGCAGCCAGCTGTCCCGGAGAGAGGGTCCAGCCACCCCAGGGAGGCAGCCTGGGCGGCTGCACACAGACCAGCGGGCAGGCTCTACCACCGGAGTGGCTGGCGGCCATGCCCCAGCTCGGTGGCCACATGCTGGTCATGCAGCTCCTTTAGCCGCTGCAGCAGTGCCTCCAGGTTCTCCCCGGTGGCCGCCGACAGGGCGATGGCCCCCGGCCCTAGGCGGGCGCGCAGCTCGGGCAGGCGTGCGCGGGCCTGCGGGAGGTCGACCTTGTTGGCCACGATGGCGTGGGGCCTGGCCGACAGGCCTGCCTGGTACTGCTCCAGCTCGAAGCGCAGGTCCGCCAGCTGTGCCCAGGGCTCGGGCGCCGACAAGTCCAGCACGAAGAGCAGGAAGCCGCAGCGCTCCACGTGCCGCAGGAAGGCCAGGCCCAGGCCCCGGTTCTGGTGCGCGCCTTGGACGATGCCCGGGATGTCGGCCACTGCGGGGACACGCCGTCTGAGAGCCCGGCCCCCAAGCCCGCCCAGCCCCGCCAGCCTGCACCCTCCCTCTGCAGAACGCCCTGAAACGTCCGGGTGACAGGCGGGCCGCCCGCCGGCCCAGCAAGGGGCCCTTCCAGAGTCCTCATGAAATGGCTCAGGAGAGGCAAGTGGCGGCGCACGGCCTGTCACTAACCCGAGCGCCGCGGCCTCGCGAGCACAAGGCGCCACACGCGGCCTTCCGCAGGCTGCCGTTTCTAATGGGCACATTATCTTCCCGAAAACACTGCCTTCTCTCGAGACACACAGGGAAAGCTTCTAAATCACACGTTGTCGACAGGACTGACGCGCCCAGCCCCCGCAGGAACGGGCGGGAAGGGGCGTTCCCTCGGGTGGGACACCTAGACTCTGCTCCCGAGCTGTGACCTGCGGACAGCGGGGGTGGTGGGCGGCAACCTGAATCCCATTTCGAAGGAGAACCAGTCGTCTAAACCAGGAGCCGAGCTGGTCTGGCCTGCGGTTAGGAAAAGACCCATGTGACGCCGGGCTGGGCTCCCGACCCGGACGCCTGGCGCCCACCTGCGACCTGCTGGTGGTCCTCGTAGTGGACGACGCCGACGTGGGGCTTCAGGGTAGTGAAAGGGTAAGAAGCCACAGCGGGCCTGGCGTTGGAAATGGCCCGGAGGAGGGAGGACTTCCCGACGTTGGGGAATCCCACCTGGAAGGGGGGGGCGCGGCTGGTCAGGGGTCTGCAGGACAGCGAGGCCCCGCCCTGCCCCTCCCGCCCCGGCACCCACCAGGCCGGCGTGCGCCACCGTCTTCAGCTCCAGGAAGAGGACTCGCTCCTGCCCGGGCTGCCCGGGGGTGCACGTCACGGGGGCGCGGTTGTCGTTGGCCAGGAAGAAGCGGTTGCCCTTCCCGCCGGCGCCCCCCAGCGCGGCAAGGTACTCGTCACCGGGGCGGGACAGGTCAGCCACCACCCGGCCCCCCTCCTTCACGAAGGTGCCCACGGGGACCTGGGGGTCGGGGTGCGTTTATCAGCACAGGCGAGCGGGAGGGGCCGCTGTTCCACGCCAGCTGGGGGGGGCGGGGGAGGGGAGGCCCGGCAGGGCCACAGGGTGCCGCCCAGGGCTGGCCGAGGACAGTTGCTGGAGCGGGCGGGCGCGGAGGCCGGGACCCGGGTGGACCTGGGAGTGGGCTCAGCTCAGGGGGGCGGGCCCCAGGGGGGCAGGGAACAGAGTGCGGGTTGGGGGGTGGGGGGGCTCTGTAGGCGCCCTCTGTGCAAAAGAGCCAGCGTCCTGACTGCGCGTGGAGCTGGGGCGAAGTCAGACCGGCCAGGGGCGCCCGCCTACCCGCACATACAGCGTGGGCCCGCCGCGCCCGCAGCAGTTCTTCCTGCCGCCGTCCTCGCCGGCAGCGCCCCGGTAGAGAGACAGGACCCCCGACAGCGACTTGACCTGCGGGTCGACTAGGGGCACGCGTGGGCATCAGGCCCTGCGGCCGGCCCCTGCCCCTCGTGCCCCGCAGGTCCCGCAGCCGGACCCTGACGGAGCCGAACCCGGTTTCCTTCACAAGCCGGCCCGGGCCGCCCGCCCGCCCAGGCCCCGGCACCTGCCTCTCAGGACCACGTGGGCCCCGCTGCCGCCGTCGCCGCCGTCGGGGCCCCCGAACTCCTTGCGGGGCTCGCTGTGGAAGCAGCTGGCCCCGGCGCCCCCGGCGCCCCCCTGCACGAGCACGCGCCGCTGGTCCACGAAGTGCCGCCTCTGCGAAGCACAGCCGGTCACCGGCCGCCGCAGGACAAGGGGCGCCCCAGGTCCCGCCGCGGCCAGGAACCGCCGCTGGGGGGGGCGCCCCCGTCAGCGGGGCGGGGTGTCTCCAGGCCAGGGACCCGGGCTCTCTGGCGCCACCACGTGGGGAACCGCGGCGTCAGCGCCACGCGGGAGAAGGCCCCGCGGGAGGGGACGCGCCCCAGAGCTGGCGAGGAGCCGCCCCGGGGAGGGGCAGGGCGGCGCCTGGAGCCCCCCCAGGCGGACACGCAGCAGGTCACAGGCGCGTATCTTCTTGCATTTTTCTTGTATGTTCGGGAAGACTGTCGTGCTCGCCACGGAAGGTCTGGGGACCCGACACCCACAGGCCGACCACGGCTGGCAGGCCAGGTCCCAGTGAAGACGGGCCTGGACCAGGGCACAGGCTGTGGGCACGAGGCCGGCTCACCCCGGGGGGCCTGCAGGAGAGAGCTGCCCACGCCCGGCTGGTGGCCAGAGTGCGTCTCGATCACCGGGTCGGGACAAGTGCCGGCAAGGACACTGGGAGCCAAGCACCCCATCCCTGGAGGGACCCCGTGGCAAGTTCAAAAGTCTCACCAGCTTTTTCTCAGAGAGCTGCCTCTTCCGGCACGGCTCTTGGTGCTTGGCGAAGTCTGCGCCGCTGCCCGAGAGCAGTCTGGGGGGTGCGGGCAGCAGGAGCCGGCTGGGCAGCAGGCGCCCCGGGCCCCCGACCGCCAGCCGCCACTGCGTAGAGCACAGCCTGGATGGCATCATGGTTCCTGCAGAGGTCACAGGGCAGAACCAGGCCTCAGCGGGACCGGGCGGGCTCGCCCGGCGGCCGCGGGGCAGCAACAAAGGTTCTTTAAACAAACCAACCGCAACATCCTTCCGCCTTCCTGCCGTCCGCAGACGCGCAGGGGCGGCCCCACCAGCCCACACCGCCGAGGCGGCTGCAGCACACATGCAGGGCCACCAGCTCTCCCGCCACACAAGACGTGCCACGGGAAAGACACTGAAGAGGGGGCCTCCCTGGTGGCGCAGGGCTTGAGTCTCAGCACTATGACCACACCGGCAGCCACTGCAGCCCGAGTCCATCCCCGGCCCGGGAGCTGCCCACAGGGCGCAGCAGACCTCTCCTGTCTCCCCGCTGCTCCCCTCAGCAGTGGGTTTCTGTTGATCTGCCTGTTCTGCTCCCCACTCTGTCTCTGGTGAGTCCTCTCAACCCAGCTCTTATGTGCATAAATAAGGAAAAATAAAAGAAGCACCAAAGAGGAAATCTCAGCCTCCTAAATCCCTGAAAGTGTCCCTAACTCGAGTGCGTGTGCAGGGGCGCAGTCATGCCCGCTGGGGAGCAGCCAGGCCCAGCCCTGCGCCGGATGGCCTGGCCGCGCTCAGCGCCACTGTCCCTGCTGCGTGTAAGCACCAAACACACGGAGGACGATGGCAGGTTGGGCGCCATTGTGGGGCAAGGCAGCGGGGAGAGCAGAGCCCACCGCTTCCTCACAAGGCTTCTGCCTCGCCCGATGCTCCTGAAAAGGGAACACTCTGAGGGAGCCCCCAGAGCCGCACCTCTGCCCTGGGACTGTCATCAGTCGGGCAGAGGAGGAGGATCAGAGGGCACTGCTTGCCGGGGCCCTGCCCCCAGGGAGTTTCTTACAGGCTGTTGGCAGAGACGGGTTTAGAGGGGGTCGCAGACTGGCAGAGACCCCAGAGCTCGTGGAGAATGTCACCCCGTGTCTCCGGGCACGTGGCCTCCGGCACGCACACAGGGACACCCCCCCAGAGGCAGGCCGGCCACCCGGGGTCCCAGCTCCTCAGCCTCTTGGGTTGGAAGGCGCTTCGGCCACTGCAGCCACCCTTCGGTTTCTGTCCAAGACTCATCTTGGCTCAGCCTCCTGGGGGACCAAGAGCCCTGAGCTCCCGGTGCACCTCGGCGCCCGCCTCCTGCTCCACCATTGCTCTGCTGTGTGGTGATGCTGCCAACAGGCTGGCTACGTCCTCACCCCAGCCCGCCAGCCTGCCAAGCCTGGGTGCTCCTGCTCTGAAGGGTCCAGAATGGCCTGGTGCTGCCCCCATGGCAACCATGAAAACAGCGGCTCCTCCCAGGCGCGCTGCTCCATCCAGGGGAGCTGGAGTCAGACCCCAGGGCAGAGGAGGATCAGGCCACGCCCACCCAGCCATACCCCACCTGGGCCCTCAGATTCCTGGCTCTGGGCTTGTCCCTGCACTCCCAGGCAGTCAGGACCTCCTCTCCAATGTGCGTTTACTTGCTCAGTCTTTTTTCAAATTTATTTAAAGATTTATTTATTTATGCATAGAAGAACTGGGGTACAGACCAGAGGTGCAGGCGGGTGGGTGGGTGAGAGGATTCACCAGAGACAGAGTGGGGAACAGAACAGGCAAACAGACCGAAATCCACTGCTGAGGGGAGCAGCGGGGAGACAGGAGAGGTCTGCCTTGCCATGCGGGTTGCTCCCTGACCGGCCGGGGATTGAACTCGTGCTGCAGAGGCCGAGGATTGCTTCATAGTGTGGTGCTTAACCCCTTGCGCCACCAGGGAGGCCCTACTTGCTCGGTCTTTTTAAAGAAAACGTCCTATGTGAGCCCAGCCCGCTGGCCAGAAACACACCCCCCCCCACCCCCGCCTCCACTGGTGCCCCAAACCCAGACATGGCCCTTGGGAAAGAATTCCCTGCGGCCACCTGAGCTGCAGTGGCCGCTCCTCGTAACCGTTCCAGACTGGACTGAGCTGGGTGGCCCAAGGGCGTGACCACACTCAAGCGTCCCAGTGGGCCCCACCTTCACACTCTGTTTTATGAACCCCGGACACACAAAGCTCTTGTGGTCACCCTAAAAGGAGATTCAGGGCTTGTGTTGGAAAGTGCCGCTCGCTGGCTGGATGGCCAGGGTGAGGATGCAGAGACCCCGTGGCATCGGGGAGACCCGCAGGGCAGCCTCATGCCTGGTGCTGCCGCGCCTCCCCGGCTTCTCCTCTGCGCTGCTGGGGCGTGAGGCTGGGGCAGCGGGAGCTGATGACCCAGGACAGCCCAACACCTACTTTTTCAATAACTTTATTTTGTGATGTACAGAAAAGGCACATCTTTTGCTTCTTACCCGGCTGCCCTAACGTGAGGGCCTGATGTGCCCGCGGCGCACCTGCCGAGACGGAGGCGCCAGGGCGGCACCTGACCACCAGCAGGCCTGGACAGCGCCGCTTTGACGCGACGTTTTCTGCTCCAGGACCTCGCCCAGGCCCGGCCCTGCACCCGTGGGACGGGAGGGGCCGGGAGCACCCCACCCCACAGGCAGCCAATGCTGGAGGCGCTAGGGAGGCTGGGGGGGGGGAGTGGGCACAGGGCACGAGCTTGGGGCAAGGGAAAGGATCACGCCCCTTTTCGGTCTTTCAAAGCGTACGTGGCCGCGGTCGTAGCGGCAGAAAGACGGCGGCGGCCAGACCAGATGTGACGGACCCGACGGCCTGACAGGGCCAGAGCCCAGGCCCCGCGCTCACCTCGGGGCGGACACAGCGCCAAGGAAACGGGCTGCGGACGACGGAGGGGGCCCCGCGAGCCCGGGGGAAAGGGCGCCCACCCAGGGGCAGGAGGCCCTGGGAACCGCGGGGCCCGGGCAGACGCTGCGCCCCCGCAGGCGACACAGGCCGCGGGGCCCCCGAACGGTTAACGCCGCTGCGCCGCCGCCGCGAGGCGGACGCTCCGGACAGCAGGGCCGGCGCCGGAGGGCGTGTGGGCGACGGGAGCGGCGGGGCCCGCGCGGGAGGACAGGAGCCCGCGGGGCGCACAGCACCAGGCGCGGCCGCCCCCGAGGCGGCCCCGCGGCTCCACAACCGGCTCGGGGACGCCCGGCGGGGCGGGGCGGCGCGGACGGACCCCGGGAAATGTGCGCCCCGACACTCCGACGCGCGGGGCCCCGGGCCTCCGGGCCTCGCAGGGCGCGGGCACGTCCTGACCCGCGCGGGGCCGGGGCGACGCCCGTCCGCCCGCGTCCTCGGGAAGCCCCGCGGCCAGCACCGGCGCGGCACGGCCCGGCCCCCGCTTCCCTCGCGGGGCGCCCCGGGCTGTCCCGCTCGGCGGCCGCCGGCCACGCGCGACTCGCCCGCGAACGCCTCGCAGACGGGCCGGGCCCCCAGCACCGGGGGCGGCCCCGCGCCCGCACTCACCGGCTCGACGTCACGCCGCTTCCGGGCCCGCCGAGGGCCACTTCCGGGGACCCTCGCCCCCCCCGTGCGCCTGCGCACCGACTTCCCCGTGCGCCTGCGCGCCCGCGCCTCCGGAAGCGGACCTCCGTCTCTCGCGGCGAGGTGTGCGCGCGCAGGCGCCGCGCGTCCCCGGGGCCCGAGCCCCTCGGGCTGTGGCGGCCCCGCCCACCGCCCCGGGGCCACGACCTCGCCCGCCGCCCTCAGAGCGCGCGCCTCCCCGCGCCCGCGCAGGCCGTGACGTCCCCTCCACGCCCGCCCCGCCCGGCCGTGACGTCGCCGCCCCGCGCCCCCGGCGTGACGTCGCCGCCTCGCCGCGGCCGCGCGCGGAGCCCGGGGCGGGCCCAGGAGCGAACACGCGGCTGAGAAGAAGCGGTTTATTGGCCGGACCCCCGCGCTCGCGGCGCCGCCGGCCCCGAACACACGAACACCAGACCGGGCAGCGGCGGGAAATGTACAGACTGGCGCGGCGCTCCGCAGCGGACGGCCACGGCGCGCGGGCTCGGCGCGCGTCGCGCGGCGGCAGGGGGACCCGCCAGGCCCCCGGGCCCCGCGCAGCGCCCGGCCCCGCGCGCCGGAGCCCTGAGGAGCCGCCGGCCCCGGGCTCCGCAGGCGGCCACCGTGGAAGCCGGCCGGGACACCCCCGCGGGCCGGCAGCGGGTTCCCGCTCCCGGGAGGCCCCGGCGGGGTGTCAGCCCTTCTCCGAGGAGGCGCCCGGGCTCGCGGACCGCCCCTCCCGGCCGACGGGGCCTCCCGGCCGGCGTCCCAGCGTCTGGCAGGGTTGAATGAGACGCGCCGCGCGGGGGCCACGCGCCGCCTCGGCTGACAGCGTCGCGAGCAGACGCGGGGGCGGGCGGGGGCTCTTTACAAAGTAACACGCGAGTTCCTCGTCTCCCTAGAGAGACAAGGAACGCTTGCTTGGAGATCCGAACAAGTAGGTTCCTGGAAGAAATAATATAAAATAAATAACTTGCCAGCCGATAGGAAAATTTGGCCTCAGGATTCTAAGTTGTAGAATCGGGGATATTAAATATCCAAACCCCAGAAGTGACTGTCACATAAAGAAGGTCCGCGGTGAAAGCAATGCCCCAGACGCGCTCCCTCAGGGGCACCTCTCCTGGGAGGCTGGCCGCGCCTCCGGCGCGTCATGTCTTGTGAAATGGTCACGATCCCTCTTGTACAAAAACATATATACCTTTTGGGAAAAACAGAACTGGCGAGAGACACAGCTAAGGAGCAAGCTCTGGAAGGGACCGTCCCAGGCCTTTCCATCCAAAGGACGCTCACACATCATTTTCTGTGTGTGACAGACAGGACCCAGCCCCTACGGAGGCACTGTCGTCCAGGGGCTGCAGTGTCCAGCTGCTGCAGAGCCAGTGACAAGACACGCTCACAGCCCACATTCCAACGGAGAGGGTCAGACCCCAGGCCTGCTTGTGTGACGTGGACTATGGCATCTTGTAGACAGGCCCCAGCACTGGACACAGGCTACTCTGATGACAAAAGGACCCTACAGCTAGCTAGAAACATCGAGAAGGGGGGACACATGAGACCGCCTCTCCATTGCATGGACATACAATACTATACACAGCACCAAGTGTGTCACGCGCCCCACGGCTTCTCGCCACCCCTGCGAGCAGTGCCATGCTCCCCTGCAGGCACTGCACTGGGCGGGCAGCCAGCGGGCGCAGTCCATCACAACTGCCGCCGGCCGCGTCCCCAGTGGACATGCTGCCACAGGCTCCAAGCGGGGCACCAACCCTCACTGCTGGTAGTTCCCGTACTGGCCCTGGAAGACAGAAAGACACAGAGTGACTGGCCGGGGCTGCACGTGGGGCCAGCTCCCTTGCAGCCTCAGCCCTGGCCCAGATCCCCTGGGCCTGGTGGGCTTTTTTCACGCTGCACCCACGGCGGGGGGGCCCCTAGCTCCTCAGAGTCCCCGCTAAGAGGCCTCGCTTTCTCCACACCCGATCTCCCCACAGTCCCCTAAACACTGTGGCCACCCAGGCCGGCACCCTTGGGGCCACCCCACCCGCCCACCCCATATCCAGCAAACCCTGAGGGTGGAGCCTCTCAAGTGCCTACCTGGCTGCCTCTCTCCTCCCATGGCCTCCTGTATTACAGCCAGAGCCCCACACTGGCCTGTGCCCCTCCCCCCCGCCCTCTCCAGGGCCCTGGTCCTGCCCAGCAAGGGCAAACCCTTGCCTTGCAGCCAGGCCCCACCCCCACGCTTTTCCCCTCTTGCCCCCAGACTGTCTGGCTGGCTGTGAAGGTGCAACTGGCATCCATGGTCCCCGTGGTGCCACGTGCTGGGCACCGAGAACCCTGCGCGGGAACCACTGGGCACAGCTGCAGGGGTGCGAGTGGGCCCGGGCTGCGCCTGCCCCGGTGTGAGTGTGGAAGCCCATGGCTGCCTGACTGGCTCTCTGACCGTGGGGCTGCTGCGGGGCTGCTGGGGTGTGGGGCTGTCTGGAGCGCTTGCCTGCTCGTAGCCGTAGGGCCGCTGCTGCTGGGCGGACGGGCCCGTCTGGGATGCCCGGTAGCTCCCGTACTGCTGGCCTTGTCCCTGCTGGTAGCTGGAGTACTGTGAGGGGGCTCCCTGGGCCGGGCCTGGAACAACGCGAGCCATGAGCCTCTGCAGGGGCCCGGCCCCCAACTCCAGCGCCCGGAGCACCAGCCTAAGCCATGATGCCAGCGCCTGAGGCCTCCCTGGGGGCCCTAGAACCAGCTGCTGCCTAACACAGGCCCTGACTAGTCCTGCTGCGAGGTGGCAGCTGCAGCTTCCTCGCTGGACCACCACCACCACCACCTGCGGGCTCGTGCCCTAGCCCCAGGGCGCACCCTCAGGACCAGATCTGGGCCGGCTGGTGGGCTTTCCCGAAGGCTTTGGAGTGAAGCAGCAAGGTGGGGTCTGGGGAAGCGGAGCTGGCCTGCAGCAAGACCTGCGCAGGCTTGTGTGTGAGCGTACCCAGGGAATGAACACCCCACGAGGGGAGCCTGTGCCTGTGGCTTTTCTGGAAACCTGCACACACGCCAAGGACAGTGAGCTGAGCCCCCTGCTGGGTGGGGTGGGGCGCACAGGGACGCTCCCCTCTTACTGCTCCCTTCTTACCGTAGCCTTGCTGCTGCCCCGGGTAGCTCTGCTGGTTGGGGTACTGCTGCTGGTACCCTGCCTGCTGCTGCGCCGTGCCCTGCTGGTACCCTGCCTGCTGTTGGCTGTACTGCGAGTTCCCTGCAGAGCGAAGCAGACACAGGCTCGCTTTCCCGCATGGCGTAAGAGGTGGGGGCGCGGGAGTCCCCAGACCACGGCTACCGCCTCCTTTTTCACAACTCACACCCAGTTACACTTTTCCTTACTACCTTACAAAAACACAGACAGACACAACGAAGGAGTTAAAACCAGGCAACAAGGCCAGTGTGGCGCGTTGGGCTTCACCCCCTCGGTGCCCGAGCTCTGTCAGGGCCGCGGGTGGGCGAGCGCAGGGTGGCCCCTGGAGCCCCACCCAAAGACGGTCCTCCTAGGGAGGGGGCTCCTCGGGCGGCTGCGGGGGGTGCGGGGACCAGGGAGGCAGGAGGGGGTGGCGGATGGCACCTCTGCAGCCCCAGGAGCTGGTGTGGCCTGGGCCCCGGCGCTGGACCCGCCCCAGAGCTGGGAGAGACCCGCGGTGGGGGCGCCCGGCCGCCCCCGCCCCCGGAGACGGGGGTGCCGGGCCCGGGTGGGCCACGGCTCGGCTCGGGTGTGCGGGAAAGAGCGACGTGGGAGGACGCGCGGGCACGGCAAGCGCAGCCCGAGGCCGGGCGGGGTCGCGCGCGGAGAGCCCCACGGCCCGGGGCCCACGCCCGGCGCGCCGCCCGGTCGCCGAGCCTCTCCGCGCGCGGGCGGGGGGGGGGGGGCGCGGCTCGGGCCGCAGGGCTCCTCTCAGCGCGTCCCTGGAGGGTCGCGCCCCGCCCCGCCCTCGCCTCCCCGCCCTCGCCTCCCCCCCCCGCCTCCCCCCCCACCCCTCGCTCCCGGCCCCGCCCCAACACCGTCCCGCTGCGGCCCCCCCCCCCCCCCCCCCCCGCCCCAACACCGCCCCCCGAGGCCCCGCCCCGGCCGGGCTCCCGGACCAGGCCCCCACGCTGAGCCCGGGGCTGACGGGGCTGACGGGGCTGACCGCGGCTGACGGGGCTGACCGGGGCTGACCAGGGCGGACGGGGCGGACGGGGCTGGACGGGGCTGACGGGGCTGCGGGCTCCAACGGGCGCGCAGGGCGGCTCCGCCCTCAGCAGAGGAGGGGGGCGGGCGCCGCGGGCCGTCCCCGGAGACATGGGTGCGGCCGGCCCTGGCCGCGCCCTTGGAGGGGCTCAAATGGCAAATTTCGTTCTGGGTTTTTACCAAACTTTGCTAAAAGCCACGGAAAAGCCGCATTTAGGAGCCGCCTGTGTAGCCTCTGGCGCCGGCTGCGGCCCCGCTGCAGACCAGGGGGCCCCGGGGCCCTGCGTGCGGGGGTGTCCTCCAGGCACAGGCCCATCCCCGAGCGGGGCGCGCCCGGGGGTCCCAGCCCATGGCCGCACCCGCCCCTGGCGCCCACCCCAGCAGCCTGCCGAGGAGCGCCCCGCGGCAAAGGCACACCCCGCCGGGCCAGCCCTGACCCCGCAGGAACCGCCTCTGGGTCGGGGGCTCTGGGCTCCGCCTGGCCTCCTGCCGAGGGGGCTGGACCCCACGCGGGCCTGTCCCCCCATCCCGCACAGGCCCTGTCCCGTTTCACACGCAGGCAGGACAGGCCAGGGCGCAGCCTGCCCTTGCCGGGTGTGGGGTGCTGTGGCCCCAAGCGCGGCCCCCAGCCCTTACCGCCCTCGTAGTAGTGCTGCGTGGACTCCTCGAAGGACCGGTCATAGCTCTGCTCCGTGTAGGACGGCTGCTGGTAGGCGTACTCACCGTGCCCTGCGCAGGCGGCAGCGGCATCAGTGGCCAGCTATGGGCACAGCACCACCCCGGCCTGCTCCGAGGCCCTCTGGGCCATGACCCTCCCAGGCCGTCAGCAGCATGTGGCGGGGTGCACTGGGCTCACCCATCCCCAACTGGTCACCCAGGTCTGGCCCTGGCTCAGGCCAGTGCCCCACCTGGGGTCCTCCCCAGCCCCCAGCCCAGCCATCCTTCTGGACCAGTCCAAATGGCCCCTCCGCAAACCCTGGGACACAGACGCCTTGAGAAGGAAGTCACTGCAGAAGGGAGCACTGGGCGGGGAAGGGCCGGCAAGGCCTGACCCCTCCTCACCCCGCTGCCCGTGGCAGGCGTGGCGGGCCTCACCGTCAGGGTAGTACTGCTGGCTCATGGGCTCCGAGGTGGCCTGGCTGTGGCCGTACTGCTCGCCGCTGTAGTACTCCTCCTGGCCCAGGTACTGCTGGGATGAGCCTGCGGGCGGACGGCAGCGTCACCGGGCCCTACTGCCCACAGAGGGCACCCCTAGAGGGCTTGTCCCCAGCCCCCCGGCCGTGCCCTCCCCCTGGGGCCGGGGGGCTTTCTGCTGAGAGCACCCCCCACCCCGGACCTCAAACTTACAGTCCAGGCCCTGCCGCCACCCCCACAGCGGACGGGAGCTCGTCCCCACAGGGCCCCCGGAAGGGCGCAGTCCTGAAAGCATGCGGCCAGTCCTGAGTACCTTGCTGTGAGGGCCGGTAGGGCGCCAGGGGCCGCTGCCCCATCATGCCGCCGCCCTGCCCACTCGGGGCCATCATGGCGATGGACGACTGGCCCTGGTAGTGCTGGCCGCCGCCCTGCGCCGAGCTGTAGTGCGCCGAGGCTGCCTGCTGGTGCATCATGGACACTGGCGACATGACAGAGCCGGGTGACCCCGAGACGCTCCCGGCGCTGACCGCCACCCCTGCCTGCTCCAGGCCCCGCGCCCCTCGAGGCGCACCTCCACCCCAGGCCGACTGTCTGCCGCACCCAGGAAACGCCAGCCTGTGCCGCCAGCCCCACCTTCCCAGCCCCGGCCCGCACGGCGGCCCCAGAAGCCTGCAGCCTCGCGCCCACTCCGGCCCTCGGGCCCCGGGGTGCCCACTGCCTGTCCAGCATGTCACCCCTGCCCGGACCCCGAGCGCAGAGCCGTCCAGCAGAACAGGATGTGGGCCCATCAAGAAAGCAAAAAGAAACAGGTGGAATCTATTTTAAGAATGTATTTTATTTGACTCAATATATCCAAAATGTGACCATTTTCAGGAGGTAACGAATGTTAGGAAAGGGCAGGACCCCCACATCCTCTTTCTCTGCACTGCGCCTCTGCGGTCCGCTGTGTCTGACTCGGGCATCTCGCTGAGGCCCAGCACTTCCCCAGCTCAGGCCCCGGCCGGCCCTTCACCCCTTCCACTTCACCCTGCAGGGCGCACGCTGCCCCCCGCTTGGAACCTTCCCTGAGGCTGACACAGGGCACATCCCAGCCCCCCAAAGCTGGACACTGCCCGGCCCAGGGGCAGAGCCAGACAGCGCCCCAGCCCGCCCACACCACGGTGAGGAGAAGGGCAGCCCGGGGGCAGGCGGGGCGGTACCTGGGTTGGACTGCATGTTGATGTTGGCCCGAGACACGTAGTTGCCGATAGTGCCCTGGCCCTGCAGGGGCACGCTCTGCGAGGCGGGGCCCGAGTGGCTGTAGCCTGGCCCCGAGCCGTGGCTGCTGCCTGACATGCTCATGGAGGTGGTGGGCAGCGTGCTCTGTGCCGTCTGCTGCAGAGACACGTGGTTGGGCCCTGTGGAGGGCGGGTGGGTGTCACGCGCGGGCTGGGGCCTGAGACCATCCAGGACCACCTGTGGCAGGGGCAGGCCTGGCTGCGCTGCGGAGACCGGCTCCGACAGCGGCGTGGGGAGAGAGCCACCCAGCACTGACCCACCCAGCGCTGACCCGCCCAGGACGGCCATTCCAGGAGGCCAGTAACAGCTCCCGACTCAAAGAAATCCGGTTAGAAGGTCCAGTTCTGACTTCCAGCGGCCACACCTGCCCACATCAGAACACGAAGGCTCTGGAAGACGGGCGTTAGCCTGTGTGCCACCGGCCGTGTGTGCGCTTGGGCTGGCCCAGCCGGGACTGCCGCGGCGGGGACACCACAGCCAAGCCCCAGCCCCGAGTCCCGAGCCCACCCCGACCCCGGCGCTCAGGCCACTCACCATTGCCGATCTGGCCCTGCATGAGGGAGGACGGGGGCAGGCCTGTGCCGATGGCGTCGCTGAGGCTGCCCTGGGCGTGCAGGCCCTGGCCGGAGCCGCTCTGCGACAGCGCTCCAGGGCCCAGGGCCATGTTCTGAGTTGGCGGCTGCGACAAACAGGAAGGTTACGGGATGGCTAACTCACCCACCCAGCGGCCGCCGGGGGCCTGGTGATCCCAGGCTGCACCACCTCTCGTGGCAGATGCCCAGTCAACCGCTGCTACCACGAGTGCGGGGTGGACACACAGGGGCCTGGTGGGCACACACAGCTCCCAGAAGGTAGGTTCGCGCCAAGCTTGTCAACGCGCCTGGGGGTTCAAAGTCGGGTCCCCTCTCCCTTCCCCAGGCCACCAGGCTGTAGCCACCATCCCGCTCTATTGTCCCTGTGGACGACCCTGGACCCACCCTGCACCAGGGTCTTTGCACCAGTGCCCACACCGGTGCATGGGCATTCCCAAGGTGCCCCTGTGCGATGCCCTTCTCTGCTCTCCTCTATCCCCTAGAGACAGGCGAACAGGGGCCACTGCACTCAGCTCCCAGACCTGACCAGCCAGCAGCTGCCCAGGGGCAGACGCCAAGAACGACTAGTGCCCAGACCTGCAGCCCACGCAGGGCCCACGCTGGTGCAGCAGGCACGTCCTGGCACGCGTGGTGCCGCCTTTGAGGGAGGGGCAGCGGGGACACTTATGTCCTGGAGCTGGTCAGCAGGGCCAGCCCCACGTGAGGCCGTCCTTGCCTGTTCACCCACCAGGAGGCCTGAGCAGCCCCAGGGCACCCTGCCCTGGCGGCAGTAACTGGGGGTTACATTTGAAAAAGTCAAACAGAAAATAATACGTCACGCTGATGTCTGTGGCATCCAGGAGAGACGTGTCTGCTCAGGCAGGCACACTGCAGAGCCCCGCCACCCTACACCCTCAGGCCCGCTGCCCACACCCTCCAGGTTGGGTCCTTCAGGTCATCTGCCCGCTAAGGAAGCAGATGCTGCAGCCTTACCGGGCCCCGTCCTGCCCCCCTCCCCCTGGCAGGAGCCCAGCTCCCGGCCACCTGCTGCCACAACTGGCCTAACTCCACGGGACACCCCCCAGCCCCCGTGGGCACTCACGGCGGGAAGCAGGGACTGCATGTTCTGGTTGGAGTCTGCGATCGTGGCCAGGTAGACCAGGTTCCGGTGCAGTATCTGCTGGTACCTGCGGGCGAGAAGCACAGCAAGGTGTGGGCCCCGGCTGCTCCGCGCAGAAGGCTCGCCCGGGCGCCAGCCCGCCTGCTCTGAATCGGTGCTGCCGTCTGCCACAGAAGGACCAAACGTACCCTCAGCGCGTGAGACCTTCAGCAGAAAGCAGCTTTCGTAGCATAGCGAGCGGCGGGGAGAAGAAACGGGGCAGTTCCCAAGTGAAACACCCGAAGTCGCCCCCCCCCACCCCCATGGGCAAACGCCCAGCCAAGCAGGGCCGCTGAGCCAGAAAGCTTGTGCCTCCACCGCCCCCGCTAAGGCACCCCCTGGAGAGGAGCACCTCGGGACCCGGACACACCCGGCCTCCCCCACCCTCGTCCCCGGTGCAAGTCCCCGGTGAGGCGCCCCCGCCCTTCCTAGCCCCTTGCTGCTCAGCCCCCGTCCTCAGGTGGGACAGAGAACCTGGCCTCCTTTCCCTGGGGGTCACACTGTTACAGCCCCTGGGGACGCGGCCCCAGCCAGGCCACTGGCCAGGACAGGTAGGGACACTCACTGGGCGCACTCAGCCGTCTTGCCCTTGCTCTGGTAGTCCAGGATGCACTGGATCAGGTGGTGGTTCTCGTCCAGCATCTGAGCAACAGCAGACAAGATACGTGAGACGCGCAAGATACTCGGTGTCGCGTGTCCCCACGTGGAACGACAGAACCACTGCTCGGTGCAGCCTCAGCACCTCCCGCGCTGAGCCCCTTCTGTGCTGGGCCAGCCCCACCAGCCTGACCACCGCAGGCCCACCTCCCAGGGCCCTTGGCCACGAGGCAGGCATCCACCCACAGGGGGCAGAAGATGCCAGGACCCGGAGCCCCCCAAGTCAAAGTAACCTGGGGGCCTCCCCGGTGGCGCAAAGGTTAAGACGCAACCTATGAAGCTGTCCGCAGCCTCTGCAGCGTGAGTTCGATCCCTAGCCAGGATGCTACCCACATGGCGCAGCAGACCTCTGTCTCCCCGCCACTCCCCTCAGCAGTGTATCTCAGTACATCTGCCTGTTCTGCTCCCCGCTCTGTCTCTGGGGAATCCTCTCACCCCCTGTACCTCTGGCCTGTACCCCGGTTCTTGTACACATAAATAAATATATCTTTAAAAAAAAAAAAAAGCGACCTGGGCAGGCACGGGGGAGCAGCTCGTGTCCTGCAGGCCACAGAGCCCTGAGAGCCGCTCTGCAGGACGAGGGGGGCCGAGGGGGGCCGGGAGGGCAGCGCAGGGGCCAAACAGCGCCCTCTGCCCCGCGGAGGCAAACCCAGAGGCCGCCCCACACGGAGGCCGGGAGGACACAGTTTCGTTTGCTTTTTCCATTTTTTTTTTTGACTTATAAAGAACTTAAACTTGAAAATTACAGTGAACGCCACGGCTCTTAGGGACCTGGGGACGTAAAAGCAGTTACTGTCGATTAAAAAAGTCGTCAGAACAGCCAAGCCCAGAGAGTCCTTGGACGCCAGAGATCCCGAGGCCGAGGCCAGGCTGAGCAGCCGACGGACCCCCAGGCACCAGGCCCGGACCCCCACGGAGGCGCTTTCTCGGAGCCGAGGGAGGGGTGTCTGGGCGGCGAGTGGGCTCTAGGAGGGGGACCTGTCCTCTGCGGCAGATGGGGGGCCAGAGGAGCATGAGCCTGCTCCCCAGAGGGGAGACACCCCCATCCTGAGAGCCCCTGGGTGGGACCACACTCCCAGGAGCTGTGGGGATGCAGGTCAAACCCCACGACCCTTTCCAGGCAGGGCCCGACCCCAGGACCTTTATCAGAGACGGCACCCGCAAGGGGCGGCCTGCTCCCGGGGGTGCTTCAGAGCAGAGGGGGCCCGCCTGAGGGAGAGCCCCGAGCCAGAGGACCCCACCCGAGCTGGGGGTGGCGTCCTGCAGGACAGGAGCCTGGGAGACCGGCCTCCCGCTGCCGCAAGCCCCTCTCCCCCACGGCCGCAACCTGTCCCCTGGCCAGCTGCAGGCGGGCCGGGCGGGCTGCGGGGTGAGAGTGAGACTCCTCCCGACGCCGCCTGAGCCAGCACCGTGCCCTTGTGCCCAACATGCTGGTGTCAGGCGGGCTTCGGGGTTGGGGCCAGCTGAGTCCGTGAGGCCCAGGTGGGCATGTGGGCTGACAGCGGGGGAGACCGCAGCCCCCACGCGAGAACTTGGGGCACGGCAGCCGCTGCACCTCAGCCTCCATGTCCAGCCCGCCGACGGGCAGCAGGCCACCCCGGGCACAGGGCGGGCCGGCCCGCTGGGACAGGGAGGGCGGGTGCTGTGTGCAGGTGACCCTGAGACCCGCCCTCTGCGGTCAGAGGTCACGCGGGCAGGTGCAGATTTTTATTCCCCTTGAGCGTCGCCAGCGTCCTGGAACACGCGCGAAAAATCACACGCGGTTGGAATCGCTTCAAAGGGATGCTAAGGGAGCCCGGCCCGGCCTGACCTCGGCGCTGACCTTCTCTCACGGCAGGTGAGCGGCAAAGGCGGCACTGGGGCAGCAGTGAGGGGCCTGGCGCGAGGCCCCAGGGGCCCCAGGAGAGCTGAGGGGGGCGCGGTGGGGGGGCCGCACCTGCGCAGGTGTGAGGGCAGAGCCGCTGGGCCCGCGCCACCGCACAGGCGCCTCCACCCGCTGCTCGAGGCAGCACTGGCTGCCTGGTCCCCGCACTGGGCTCTCCCCGCTGGGCTCGGGCCCCAGGGACAGCCCCACGCACACGCGCCCGTCCAGCCGCCGTCCCTGTGCTGAGGCCCAGCCCGAGGCGGGCGGGAGATGTCGGACGTGGACGCTCAGGGGCTTGCACGGCCCGGCCCTCGCCAAGGGGGCGCGTCAGACGCAGGTGAGGGGCAGGGCCCGCTGCAAGGCGGACGGGAAGGGGCTCTCAGGGCCCCGCCGGCTGTTCTCTCCACAGAGGCCTGCTGCTTTCTGACCAGCGGGGGCCACTGGCGGGGGGCGGCCCCTGGGCAGAGAGGCCCCTCCCGCCTCCCACCTGCGACCTCAGAGGCTGTGGGAGCACCCTGCCAGCGGCTGGGGCGGGGGCGCCGGTGTCCCGGCCGCAGAGCGCTGCTGTGCGTGAGGCCGCAGAACTCCACGAGAGCCGCGGCGGAGGCCCACGGAGGCGGATGCGCGCGGGGGCAGGCGCAGGGCACCCCGAGCCCTGCTACCCGCCCCCCACCCCAGAGGATGAGCCTGGGCAGGGTCTCAACCCCAAAGTGCACCCACAGGTGGCCTGGGGAGGAGCGGGCTGCTGCGCGCCCCTGCACGGGGCCCCGCGAACAAGCAAAGCGGGGGGGCATGCCAGCACACAGTGCCAGCCCGCCGGGGCTTCAGGTTGGCTCCCGCCGCTCCCCCCAGAGGCTGGGCCCAGGGCCGTGCTGGTCACCTCGCAGCTCTGGCCACAGCGGCGGGCAGCGGCCCTGCCCTCTCCCACGACCCTGGGCTGACCCTGATCCTGACCCGTGGCGCCCCCACCCCCCGCACCAAGCGCATCCGAGGCTGGAGAACAGACCGCTGCACCCCGGCCTGCAGCACCAGACCCGGGAAGCAGCTGGAAGGCCAGGCTCAGGGTCCCTGGCCTACGTGCAGGCACCCCAGCCGGGAGCCACCCCCACCCCGCCCCCAGAGGCCAGGACGCCAGTGTGAAAGGCGGGGGCCGGAACCCAAGAGGGCGCCGGTGGGTGCCCCGTAGTGAATGTCCTGTACGGGCGGCACCGACAGCCCCTGCTTTGGAGAGCCCAGCGGGAGGCCGGGGCCAGGCCACACTGAACAGAGGGAACGGGCTGGCCGCGCCTTCCAGCCTGCCCCCGTCCCGCACAGCCAGGACCTCTGGGGTGACCGAAACACTGTCCTCCTCCACCCCGGGGTCCCCGGCAGCCCACGGCCCGCGGTCCTCCCAGAGCGCAGCGCCAGTGGCGGCCCAGTCTCCCGAGAGCACGGTCACCCCCGAATGCCGGCCCCGCCCGGCCCGCGTGGGGGTCTGGGGCGGGGCCTCTGTGAGCACAGTCACGGGGCTCCACGGCCCCCACCTGTGACGGGGGGGGGGGGACTGCGGCCCCGAGCAGCACTTGAGGGCGCGGGACCCCGCGGAGAGCACCCAGCGCCTGCAGCCCCGGCCCGCCAACACCCGGACGGCCGCGCGAGCCCAGGAGTGCCGAGGAGACGCAGGCGGCCCCGGGAGGCGGTGGCGGCGCAGGGTCTGGCCAGTGGCTCCCAAGGGCTCCGGGGCACGACCCCCACACCCCAGGGCCCACTCCCGACCACGGCGCCTCCCAGGCACATGAGTCTGGCTGCCGCAGCCCTTCCCGCCTGCGGGTCTCCTCGCCCCGACCTGTGCAGGGCTCAGACACCCCGGGCACCGGTGGGCCTCCCGGGCGACGGGGGCGCCGCTGCCCGGGCAGGGCAGGAGTCCCGGCCTCACCGGCCCTGTGGGCCCGAGCCGCCCCTGCCCAACAGCCGGCAAACGCAGCCCCCGAACAGGCCGAGGCTGCCGTCGCCGCGCCCCCGCCTCGCTGCACGGTGAGGGGACCGCGGGGCTCAGGGCGGGGCCCCTCAGGAAAAGAGCAGCCCGTGGGGTGCAGGGACCCACCCGCGTGCCCCCAGCCCGGGCATCGGCGGGCCTCCTGGCCGGGGGCCGCCGCCGTCTTGAGGAGGAACAATGGGCGGCGCGCGGCCCCGCTCCGAGGCCGAGGCAGCGGCATCTCCGGGAAGCCCGAGGGCTGGCGTCCCCAGCAGGGAGGCGCGGGGGAGCTGGTCCCCGAGCTGTCAGACGGGGCCGCCCCAAGGGCGCCAGGGAGCATCCCGCGGGCCCGGCCCGAAGGCACCGTCGGCTGGGCCGCCCAGCGCGCTGGGCTCAGAGGCTGGGGGTTGGGGCTTGGGGTCGGGGCCCAGGGACCAGGGTCTGGAGGCCGGGGACTATTGCTCGGGGCTCGGGCCGGGGGCACGGCGCCGGGACTTGGGGCAGGGGCTCGGGGGCTGGGGGCCCGGGCTCGGGGCGCAGAACCGGGGTCTGGGAGCCGGGGCTGGGGTTCGGGGCTGGGGCTGGGAGCCGGGGTCGGGGCCCGGGCTCGGAGCCAGAGTCGGGGCTGGGGCTCGGGGTCGGGGCTCGGGCCGGGGCTGGGGTAAGGGGCCCGGAGCCGGGGTCGGGGCTCGGCGCCGGGGCTGGGGTTCTGGGCTGGGGCTCGGAGCCGGAGTCGGGGCTGGGGTTCGGGGCCGGGGCTGGGAGCCGGGGTCGGGGCCTGGGCTGGGGTAAGGGGCCCGGAGCCGGGGCTGGGGTTCGGGGCTGGGGCTCGGGGCTGGGGCCCGGAGCCGGGGCTGGGGTTCGGGGCTGGGGCTCGGAGCCGGGGTCGGGGCTGGGGCTCGGGGTCGGGGCTCGGGGCCGGGACTGGGGTTCGGGGCTGGGGCTCGGAGCCGGGGCTGGGGTTCGGGGCTCGGAGCCGGGGTCGGGGCTGGGGCTCGGGGCCGGGACCCTGCAGGCGGGGCGCGGCGCCCGGAGCCCCCGCGGCGTCTGCGGGCGGCGGGTGCGCGCGCGCCGCGGCCCCGGGCTGGCCCGGCCCGGCCCGGCCCGGCCCGGCCCGGCCCGCGACGCCGCCCGGGAGCCCGCGGGGCACGGCCGCCCGCCCCCTCACAAAGCCGGCGCGGGCCGGGCCGGGCCGGGCCCCGCTTTGTTCGCCGCGCGCCCACCTTCTGGATGGTCTGCTGCGTGACCTCGCCCTTGCCCCGCGGCCGGGCGGACGCGAAGGCCACCGACATGGTCGCGCGCGGCTCGGCCCGGCTCAGCGGGGCTCGCTCTCCGGCCCCGCGCGGCGGCCCGGGCGGCTCATTCTCCGCAGGCGCGGGGGCAGGGCGGGGGCGCGGGGGGCGCCGGGCCGTGGGCTCGCCCGCCCCGCCGCCGCCGCGCCGCCCCCGGGCCCGCCGCGCCCCCCCGCGCGCCGCCCGCCCCCGCGCCGCGCCCCGCGCGCCGCCCCCCGGCGGCCGCCCCGCGCCCGCGCGCCCGCGCCGCGCCGCCCCGCCGCGCCCCCCCCGCGCCCGCCGGTGGTTCGGCCCGGCCCGGCCCCGCCCCGCGCGCCCGCCCCGCCCCGCCCGACGCCGCGACGCCGCGACGCCGCCCGACGCCGCCGCGCAGGGGGGCGCGACCTCGGCGGGCGTCGGGGGCGCGCGCGCGGGCGTCGGGGGCGCGCGCGGCGTGAGTGTGCGCTTCGGCGGCGGCGGCGGGACTCGGCCGGGCGCGCCTCCGCCGCGATGAGCTACGACCGCGCCATCACCGTCTTCTCGCCCGACGGCCACCTCTTCCAGGTGGAGTACGCGCAGGAGGCCGTGAAGAAGGGCTCCACCGCGGTGAGCGCGCCGGCCCGGGCCCCGAGGCCGCGGGGTGCGGGGAGGCCCCGGGGTGGGGGCGCGCGGAGGCCGCGGGGTGCGGGGAGGCCCCGGGGTTGGGGGCGCGGGGAGGCCCCGGGGTTGGGGGCGCGGGGAGGCCCCGGGGTGGGGGCGCGGGGAGGCCCCGGGGTGGGGGGCGCGGGGAGGCCCCGGGGTGCGGGGAGGCCCCGGGGTTGGGGGCGCGGGGAGGCCCCGGGGTGGGGGCGCGGGGAGGCCCCGGGGTGGGGGGCGCGGGGAGGCCCCGGGGTTGGGGGCGCGGGGAGGCCCCGGGGTGGGGGCGCGGGGAGGCCCCGGGGTGGGGGCGCGCGGAGGCCGCGGGGTGCGGGCGCGCGGGGAGCGGGCCGGGAAGTAGGCCCGGGCCGGGGCGCGCGGGGTTCGCCCAGAGGGCGGCGCTTCCTGGGGCCGGGCCCGCCGGGGACCGGGCGGCGCCCTGCGGGGAGCTGCGCGCGGCCTTTGTCCCGCCGGCCGTGGGGTGAGCGCGCCGCCGGGCTGCGGGCGCGCCGGGGCGGGCGCCCGGGGGGGACAGCCGGCCATCTTGCGCGCCGCCCGGGCCGCGGGGTGGGGCGCGCGGCGGAGGCGCAGGGGCGGGCAGGCGGCCGGCCGGCCCCTCGCGCCCCGCACGTGCTCCTCGAGGAAGGGCGTGCGTGACCCCGGGCCGCGCCCACCTGGGGGATCCCCCCCGAGGGGAAGCAGTGAGCGGGGGGGCGGGGGGGCCCGGTGCTCCCTCTGGTCTGACTGCCTGGCGCGGACCCTGATGGCCTCTCCTGGACGCCGGGTCATGGCGCGCACCGCGTCCCCTTGCTGGCCAGACCCCAGGGCGGCCGGGCAGGGAGCAGCAGCGGCGCCCGGGGGCTGCTCATGGTCTGAGTCTGTTTGAAGTGAAAGCCCAGAGCAAAGAAGAAGGTCCCTGCCCCCCAGTCCTCCCTCTGCTGCCGCCATGCCTTACCTGCCTAACCCGCCAGGAAAGCATCCCGAGGCTTTGAAACTCCCCAAGGGGCTCCCTGAGATCAGCATTGCTGCAGCTAGCGCGCCCCGGGTCTGGCTCCAGGCCTGTGGACAAGCTTCGCGGCTCTGCTTGGGGCCGGAGGAGGCAGGAACCAGGCTCAGCGTCCCACAGCCGGGCTGGGGACAGCCCCAGGGCAGACGAGCGTCCCCAGGGCAGACGACGAGCGTCCCCAGGGCAGACGAGCGCCACTCCCGGGCAGGAGGGGCTCTATTTGGATCTACCGTTTCTGTCCTGCTCTTGGGGGCCAGGGGTGGGGGTGTTGGAGTTCAGGACGCACGGGGGCAGCCAGCCGGCGGGGGGCCTCTCTTCCAGACCTGGCCCATGGCCCTTTATACAAACATGCCAGCTGCTGCGCTGGGAGCCGCGCCGTGTGGGCCCGGGCAGGCATCCAGGCACTCTGCTGCGGGGATAGCCCCTGGGAGCAGGGTGCCCACCTGCACAGGGCCTGACCACAGGCTCTTGGTTTAAGGTGGGCGTGCGGGGAAGAGACATCGTCGTCCTTGGGGTGGAGAAGAAGTCGGTGGCCAAGCTACAGGATGAGCGGACGGTGCGCAAGATCTGTGCCCTGGACGACAACGTCTGCATGGCCTTTGCGGGTGAGTGGGCACCACCGGCCCTGGGGCCACGCCTAGAGGGCGGGGCCTGTTGTGCCTCTGGTGCCAGTCGCTGCAGAAGAGCCACGTCCCCCCAAGGTGCAGGTGCTCAGTCCCAGCAGCCCCGGGGCTCCCCTCTCATGACTTGGAATGGCCTCAGTGTGGGTCTGGGCCGGTGGTGGGCGCCCAGGACACTGGCCTGTGGGCCTAGTGCACCAAGCTGGGGCCCGGGCGAGGTTCTCTTTGCCACATTGCAGGCCTCACTGCTGATGCCAGGATCGTCATCAACCGAGCCCGGGTGGAGTGCCAGAGCCACCGGCTGACTGTGGAGGACCCGGTCACCGTGGAGTACATCACCCGCTACATCGCCAGCCTGAAGCAGGTAGGTGGCACTGCATGGGCACAAGCAGTGTCCATTATGGGGGCACGTCCTTGCTTGGTGGCTAGGCCTGTGCACATTCCCTTCCTGCAGGGTAGTGACTGCTTCTCTCTTGTCCAAGTGGCTGGTCAGCCGCACAGCCAGAGCTGCTGTCCTGTCCAGGTGGGCATGGGCCGGCCGTCTTGGGCCGGGAGTGGCTGTGGCTGCCGTGTACCGGCGCTTGGCATCCGACAGGACACGGCCTGGCCGGAGGAGGGTTGAGAGCATTGGTTACTTTACCCTTTGAATAGCCGCTGACCTGGCAGCGGGCTTGGTGCCTCAGTGGCCCCGCCAGCGCACGACCTCTGGGGTTGGCTCCCGCCACTGGCTAATGCATGCCCCTTCTTGCCAGCGCTACACGCAGAGCAACGGGCGCCGGCCGTTTGGCATCTCTGCCCTCATCGTAGGCTTCGACTTCGATGGCACCCCCCGCCTCTATCAGACTGATCCCTCGGGCACCTACCACGCCTGGAAGGTGAGTCCCAGCAAAACGGGCTCTGGGGCTGGGGCAGGGAGCTGGGCGCGGGCGGGGGAAGTGTGGCGTCTCCAGGTGCCCCTCAGGAAGGGTCTGCCCACCACCACAGGCCCCAGTGCGGCCTGCGCCACGCTCATACTTCTCTTTCAGGCCAATGCCATCGGCAGGGGCGCCAAGTCGGTGCGGGAGTTTCTTGAGAAGAATTACACTGACGAGGCCATCGAAACGGACGATCTGACCGTGAAACTGGTCATCAAGGCCCTCCTGGAAGTAAGCTCGCGGCAGGGAAGAGCATGAGATTGTGGAGTCGCCCCTGCCGGCTGCTGGGCTGGGCAGAGCGGGCGGCGAGGACGGGTCGGCAGGGCCCAGCACGGGGTTACCCAGAGCGGGCGGGGCCAGTGGGGCCGGCTTGGCCAAACCTCACTGGCATAGGGGTGGCCGCGTCGCCCTGCCAGATCGCCCTGCTCCAGAGGCGGGAGTGTCCAGCGCTCTTCTCCCACTCCCAGGTGGTCCAGTCAGGAGGCAAGAACATCGAGCTGGCTGTGATGCGGCGGGATCAGCCGCTCAAGGTGATGGGCAGCGTCCTGAGTGGTGGGCAGTGCGGCGCCCCGACTGGGGACTGCCGAGCCCGGGCAGCTGACACTGGGGGAGCGGTGACTGTGGGCTGGGCTCACTGTAAATGTTTCAATTGGTAGATTTTGAATCCTGAAGAGATTGAGAAGTATGTTGCTGAAATTGAAAAAGAAAAAGAAGAAAATGAAAAGAAAAAACAAAAGAAAGCCTCGTGAGCGGAGGTCTTCGGCTGTGGCTCTGAACGCTCATCGCGAGCGACGTTCCCGTCCCACCCGGACGCCTGTCACGGTTGCACGTCCCGCAATAAACGCCCGTCTTTTGTAACCGTCCTGAGAGCACAGCACCTTCTTGGGGGCCCACTGGGGCTGCGCACGCCTCTCCCCACCGCAGCACTCAGCGGCAGCCAGCACTGGCGCGGCGCCTCCAGAGGTGCAGGCAGGCCCGGAAGGGCACGCCTCGCCGCGGTGCTGGGCCTCCGAGGCCCCTCACACGTGGGCTAACGCCCGTTTCTTCTTGAACCCCAGGTATTAGCCGTCAGGACACAGCACGAGTCACTTTCACGGCAAGGCTGGCGCGAAGCTCCATGCGGCAGCTGCCGTGCTCAGGGCTGGTCTCGTGCTTGGTTTCGGGTTTACCTGCCCGATGCGTCTGGCAGGCGCCCCCACCCCTTGGGTCTGCAGGTCCATGTAGCCAAAGCGCACTCAGGACTCGAAAATGGAACACGGTGTCTAGAAACGGGCAGAAGACAGATGCTTCCCCCAAGGGGACATACAGGTGGCCCACAGCACCCCACAAGACGTCTGCCTCTGCCACAGACATGCGGAGCTGCTGGGCACCACCTCCCCGAGAACAGCTGTCAGCTGAGCAACAGGTGGCGCTCAGGCAGTTGGCGTGGAGTGTCCTCGAACAGCTCCAGTTCTCCTGGGCACTTACCCCAAGATACAGGAGCCCCACAAGGTCGACGCCCCGCCACCCCACCTTCCCTGCGCCTGCCACTGCCTGTGGGTGGCCCTGAGGTCAGTTTGAAGCGAGCAGCAAAACCAAAGGGAGGCTGGGGTCAGCCACAGGTGTGTGGACGTGGCCCTGGGCTCTAGCAGTCCCCCCCCCCCCCCCAGGCTGGCTGGCTGGCGAGGTGCACCTGAAGCTTCCTTTCCTAGGAAGGGGACAGGAGTCCAGTGCTGCCCAAGCATAGCTACCGCCTGGCCAGCTCCAGGCAGCAGCACTTTCAGCTACGCTCCGAGGCTGCCCCTGGACAGAGAAGGGCAGTGTTGCTCCTTTGCCCACAGGCTCTGCTGCTGGCAGAGGCCTGGTGCCACCTGGCTTTGCTCCAGGCTTACATGGGCACTTCACTGTTCAAGGCAGCAGCCCGCACACTTGTCAAGCTCAGTATAAGGGTCAAATTTTAACAAAGCGTCGTGACTGCCAGTCCCACCGGTGGAGAACCAGCACCGTGGCCACCTGTGGCCGGGGTGGTTTCCTCGTGGGCCAGCAATGATAGTTGCCCAAAAAGGCTCACACCCTAAAGCTCTGACGGCGCTGAGGTCTGTCCGGGAGGTCGGTGTGGAGACAGGTTGGAGCCGCAGGCCAGGTCTGAGAAGCAGCACTGTGGACCACACGGGCTCAGCCCTCAGATGGTTTTCAAAGGCCCCTGACCATGGGGCCCGGCCAGGTCACGGCCTCCCACACGCTCCCAGACTGGAGTGCAGAGTGCACGCGTCACTCCAGAGCAGCAAAGAAAGAAGCCGTAAAGGTTTGTGCATGTTTATTTATAATTACAATTTACACCACTCCCATGGCGTAGCCCACGACTACATTCTAAGCCTTAGCTATAATGACCTACAAAAATAAACCGAAGCTTTTACAACAACTTAATAGAAGGAAAATTTCTACCGATACGGAAAGAACGTGGTGACGGGGTGCCGACGCCCACCCGCCCCGCGGGCGCATGCTCCCCCAGAGACCCGGCCCGCCTACATGCAGCCAGTTTATGTCCCGCCCCCCCACCCACTTGTAAAACAAACACAAAACCTATTTACAGTTGAGAAAAATATGCTCAGTCAACTGACCTCGCGAAAGACGACTGGCTTAATCCACGTGCACGCGCCTCTGCGCGGTGCCTGCCCCGGCCAGTGTTGCCCTCGTCGGGGCTGGGGGGACTGTGCCCGGGGCTTGGACCCGGGCTGCCCTCCCGTAGAAGTCAGGCTCAGAGCCACCCCCCGGGAGCGACCGGCTGGGCCCGTCAGGGCGGGCTGGGCGCTCAACAACATGATCCACGGTGCCCTGCCCCCCCCCCCCCCCGACACGCCCCCCCGCCCCCGGTGGGCTCAGGCCACAGCACCGGGCCCAGCGGGCAGCAGGGATGCACTTGGCGTCACGGCTGCCAAATGAGATCTACTTCACTTTAAAAATCAAAGCGTTCAAAAAGTCACAAAGTAAGAGCCAATCTTTAGCTCTGGAAAACGTTTCCGCAAAATATCAAAACCTTACAACCAGGTTGTGCGTAACTAGAAAGGAAAGATGGGCCGAGACACCTCCAAGAGGCCGCCCGTGCACACCCAGCCACGCGGCTCTGGCAGGCCAGTCCGTGGAGCTCGGTGACGTCCCAGCTAAGCCGCAGCACAAGAGCCCTCCCGGCTGGGAGACGAGGACCTGCCCCTCCAGGGCGGGACCCAGGCGCCCACGGCCCAGGTGCACGTCCAAGCCGCTTCTGCAGGGGCCTGCGGAGAGAACAGGGTGCCGCGTGAGGGCGCTGGGGCGGGGAGTGGTACCGCAACACGAACCACCCACAGCCTGTTAACACGCAGACTCCGCTGGGGCCCGAGAGGCAGCCAAGGCCCCGCTGGCAGCGCAGACAGCCCAGCCCCCTGCAGCGAGAACCGGCGGCCACGCTCCTTGCTGCAGGACAAGCCGCGCCAACGCCGCCCACCAGCGGACACGGGAGCCCCACTCACCTCACACCCGGCCGGTCCCCGCTCTGTGGGAAGTCGGGTTGCGACGAGTGGCACCGTTGCCCCTGCCGCCTCGAAATCCACCCCGGAAACTACGGCCACGGAGAAACCTTCCCGATACCCCAAAGGTCTCCGTGTTGAGCTTCCTCTCTTCAGCCCATGTGGTCCGCCTGGAACTAAATCACAGCATCACACGGTGGCCTGAGTCGGGCCCTGGCCTCCCTGGGAGGACAGGACAAAGGCCAGGGGACAAAGGCCAGGGCTAGGCTGCCACTGCCCCCCAAGAGTCCAGCCAGCGCAGCCCCACAACCCACCCTCGGGCCTGTCACCAAGGCAGGCGCAGCTCCGGCTGCAACTCAGGAGCACGCACGGCTCACTGGGCCGGGCAGCCCAGGCAGAGACCCGGAGCACAGAGCCCTGCGGACACACGTAGCTGCTGGGTGAGGGGGTGCGGGTCAGGCCGAGCGAGTGCCCAACAGTGGTGGCGGGGAAATAGTACCACCTGCATGTGCTGCCCACGCCCGCCGGGACGAGTCAGTGCCTGGACCTGTGGGCCCCTCGGGCGACCCGGCGCTCAAGGCAGCCGCCTCCTTAAACAGCCCAAGTGGCCCGTGGCCGCAGCCCACACCAGGGACTCAGCATCTCCCCGTTACTCAGCTCCACCTTCAGAGCCCGCGCACAGCCCCGCCCTCCTCCAAGTCCCCAAGCAGGGCACCCAGCTTCCCCGTCTGCCCACCCTCATCCAGACACACTCGGCAGCTGGAGACCCCCCACAGTGCCCCTTGGCTCAGAGCAGTCATCACCCCAACCCCCGGCCCTGCTCCCACACCCCAGGCTCCTCCTCCCCGCACTCGAACTCTGTGAGAACAAGCTGCCTCTCAACGGCCTGTCCCGTGGCCCACAGTCCCGCCTCGCCAGCCACCCCCGAGCCAGGACACGGCGTGGGAGCAATGCCTCCCGGCCCACGTCCTGCCGCGGGCTCGGGGCTCTGGCCACGTGGCTGGTACGTGGGGCGTAGACCACAGGCACCAAGGGTCAGCTCCGAGCCCACTGGCTTGGTGACTACCGAGTGTGCTCAAGGGCAATACCTGAGCACCCACCAGGTGCTGAGCCCCCAGCAGCTAGGTGGAGGCCAGGACAGGGCGCTCTGACCAGCTGCCGCAGGGAGCAAAGGCCGGCGGCCCAGCAGGGTCAGCCAAGAGGCAGGAAGGGGCTAAAGCGAGAGGCCAGAACTGAAAACCGACAGCCGTGTGGCAGGTCGCAGCGGCCAGGCCAGCCTGAAGCACCGGGGCACCCCCGGGACGGCGGCCCCCGGGGCAAGGTGGCGGCAGCACCCCGTGCGGAGGGCCCAGGGGCCGGGCCCAGCCTACCTGGTCTTGAGCTCGGAGGAGATGTTGTCGAAGAAGGACTTGGACTTGTCGTAGTAGCAGCTGGGCCCCACGCGGCCGTCCTCGGCGGGGCCCTCGTCGCTCGGCGCCACCACCGCGGCGTCCTTCTCGTCCCCCTTGTCCGCCCTGTCGTCTGCATGGGGAGCGTGCTGCGTTGGGGGCGGCCCTCCCGGGACCCCGCACGCCCCCCGCGCCTCCTGAGCCCTGCTGCCCGCCCCCGGCTGGAGCCCCCAGGGAGGCCGGGCCCCACCTCTGACAGTGAGCTTCTTCTTGAACTCCCGGTCCAGCTCCTCTCGGTTAAACTGGGCGTTGGCGCTCTCAAAGTCGAAATCGCCCTCAAACTTGATGGTGTTCTCCTTGACGCTCGAGGGGCGGTTCTGCCCTCGGGAGCGGTTTCTGGTCCGCCTGTTCCCTGCGAGGAGACAGCCCGCGTGAGCCCACGCACGGGGCGCGAGGGCAGCCACGTCGGGCGGGGGCATCACCTGATCGCCTGCGCTGCGGCCGGCGGTTCTCGTCGTTCACCTGGCCTTGTGTCTGCGCCGCCGCCGGCTGCACTGCGTCTAGGGTGCAAGGGACAGTGAGGCCGGCGCCGGCAGCCTGGCCCTGGCGGGAGGCTCCAACCAGACCATGGGACACGGACGTACCGATGGTGGCCTTGCTGTTTGGCTGGGCCGGGCGGGCGCTGAGCTGGGTGCCCGCAGCGCCCTTGCCTGGAAACTGCTTCTTGGTGCTCAGGTTGTCGACAGAGCCCGTCTGCACAGCCTGCTCCACCATGGGGCTCTTGCCGCCCGGGACAGAGGGAAAGCCAGCTCCTGGCGGGGTGGGTGGCGCATTTAAAGACAGAGGAGGCGGCCGCCCGCACCCCGCCCATGCCCCCCACATGCACGCCCGACCATGGCCATCCCTCTCCTGGTCGGAACCACAGAGAGCAGAGGAAGGCAACACTCCCCACCGGCCACACCCCATGTTGGCCCGCAACAGGCCAGCAACACTCGCAGGAGGTTGGGTCAGGAACCACGGCCAAAGGGCAGCATCCACTGGTGTGCGGGGGCTGCTTAAGTGCCAGCCCCAGGGGCACAGTGGTCCTGTGCTATCGGGGAATTCACCACCTGAGGTGTTTCGTTCTGGCCTACGCAGGACAAGTCCTGCCCAGCCTGGGGTCTTCTAAATTAAGCGCTCAAACAATTTCCCTTTTGCTTAAGACACAAGCGGCTACGGATGACGAGAGCGAGCTGACTTCAAAGAACGTGCTGCCCAAGAGCCTCCCGACAGTAGAGGCCCATCGTGGAGAGCTGAAGGTTCGAGGCTGCCCCGCCTGAGTTGGGGAGAATGCTGGACACCTGCTGGGGGGCCCTACTGGGGGACCCCAGAGGCAGCAGCAGGGGCTGGGCTAGCGCCTCAGGCCTGTCCTGTTCCAGATCTAGCGCTGACACCCAGGCCCCGGGGAGGTGCACGGAGATCTGCGACACACGAGCCCTGGCCCTTCGTGAGGGAGCGCAGCACAGACGGAGATGACAGCCTGTCTTCCCCTCACACAGACGAACTTGGAGATGCAGAGAGAGCTCAGGGGAGCAGAGCCAGAGCTCACAGGGCCCAAGGAAGGCCTGGCAGGCTGCGCGCGAGGGCCTTGAGGCCACGCCTTGTCCAGAGCCACCTTCTCTGACCCGTCCTCTCAGTCAGCACAGCACCCGAGTGCCGTCTCCCGAGTGCTTCCTGCTTACGCTAACTGGATGGGGCCCAGAGTGCTGGCCCTGCAATCACCTTGACCCGGAGGCGCACCCCAGGCTTTGTACTGCATGCGCCCGGCCAAGGCAGGCAACCCGCCCAGCAAGAGCAAGCACGATGCCACCTCCAGCCGCGGGCACGTGACCTCTGGTCCTGGTGAGAACAGGGGATTCGGCAAAGGCCAAGAAGCCCCACAGGTGCCGCTACTCCGCGGCAGGTAGGGGCCGTGGCAGGAGGTGCAAGCCAGTTCTAGCCAGCGGCAGCCTGCCCACGTGCGCTCTGCGCAGGCCTCACCCAGTGTGAAAGGGCCTTCGCTTTTTTAAAAGGGTCCGTTCTCCTATTTCAAGGTTCTGGACGCTAGCCACAGAGCCACCCTGCCCGCAGAGCAGTGCTTGCGTCACTCAGGGAGGCCTCTGCATCACACCCGGCAGTCTCCAGCCGATCTGGAGCCAGCAGCCCGAGGGAATGCCCTCACTGACGTGTCAGAGGAGACCCTAGACCCAGGACAGCACATGGCACTGGTTCTTCCTAAGCTTTCCCCGGAAACCGGAGGCTGATGGGCCGCACAGCCTCAGCCAGCGCTCTGCTCCGCCTGTCACTCGGACTGTGGTCTACCCCTGGCTCAGAGGGCCGGCAAGACCGCATGCAGCTCCCCACTGCTGTTACCCTTGACAGTGAGCGGGCGTGGCTCTGAGGACACGTCAAGCTCTGAAACAGGCTGTGGAGATGGAGAAGAACTAGGGCTGGAAGCTGCGGCTGAGGCTGGAGGGCTTACCAACTTCTCTAAAAGAAGATAAAGGAGAAAGAGCAAAACAGAGTGCACATGTAAGTCACGCGGTGCCGATCCTCGCCCCGCTTGGGAAGGGCCAAGCATCTCTCCCCAGACACTTGTCCCGCCAACTTGTCTGGAGACAGTGTGCCAGGTTGAGCGGCGCCGTCACTGGGGTGAGCCGCCGAGACGGCAGGGCCTGGGAGGAGGGCCGCGGACGCCGCCTCGGGCTGCTCACACAGCGCACGCAGGAGCATGCGCGGGTCGCCTGCCAGCGCCAGCGTTCACCTGGCAAAACCATCCAGGCCAAGCTGAGCAGACGCTGTCCCTGCACGCAGGCTGCAGAGGCCCACCCGGCTGCATCCCGGGAGGCTCGCTGCTGATGGCAGGACATGAGCCGCAGCCGTGGGCCCTCCCCAGCCCCTCTGCAGACTTGGGCGTGTACTGGCGCAGGCCCAGGCCGCCCCCCTCCAGGCAGACGCGCTGCTGCCTCCACCCAGCGCGCCGGCACGTGCAGGCTGCCCTGACTCAGCTCACCTGCTCTTTCCTCTGGACCGGGTGGTGCCTCGAGTGGCGTGGAGCACACCGCGCAGAGGGATGAGAACACCGCCCTGCCATCGGGCCTGGAGCCCCGGCATGGGAGCTCGTGGCAGGTGCGTGAGAAACAGGCTACTCACCCAGGCCCAGGGACGCGGCATACTGCTGGCTGAGCAGGGAGCTGGCGGCCAGCTGGCTGTAGGACGGCATCCCTCTGAAGGGGCTGTAAGGCACGTGGGGCTGGAAGGAGGCGGCCGACGCAGAGCCTAGGGAAGACTGAGCGGCGAGACACACAATGAGCGCAGCGCGGGCCCACGGAGACCGGCTCCCAGGACGTGCCAGGGCACTTGGAGGCCTGTCCACTTTCACCCCTGCCCCCTCCAGGGACTTCTGGCTGCTGGCCACCAGGGCGCAGCCTCTGCTACGAGAGCAGGCATGCCCTTCTCCGCTCGGTCCTGCCGCTTACCTGCCCCTGACCGCATGCTTTGGGGTACTCTCCTCCTCCCCTCCAGCTGGTCCCTCGTTTGTGGGTATCCCCAAGACCTGGCTCTGGTGTGGTCCTTTCCTGAGCTCCTTGGGAAACCTACCCAGCTTCCTAAACGCCTGGTCTGGGGCCTCTCAGCGCACCCCTCAGCCTGTCTCTCATGCTCCCACCTCCCAGGGAGAACGCAGACCGGGCGCCCCTCCAGAGAGAGCCCCAGAGCAACCTCCGGGGCTGGAGCTGCCCATTGGGACCACACAGCGGGCGTCCTCCCGGAGCGGACACCTGCGGGAACGCTGCCGCCCACCCGCCGCGGCCAGAGCACCAGGTGCTCCCCGCGCCGCCACGCGCTGATGTGCCGCAGGCGGGACGCCCCGGAGAGCGAGAGCGCCAGGCCCCGCGGGGAGCGCGTCCCCAGGAGCGCCCGGGCGCGGCCGCCTTGCCTGGACGATGGCGGGGTCCTGCGGGAGCGCGTGCTGCGCCCGCGGCGGCTCGCACACGGTGATGTCCTTGATGTCGCTGCCGCGGAAGATGATGTACTCGTAGATCTCCTCGCGCGGCGGCGCGGGCCGCTCCGTGGGCCGGTCCTCGGTGCCGAAGGAGCGCACTGGGGCGAGGGGGCGCGTCAGGCCGGCCGCGGGCCCCGCCTCCCGCCGCTCGCGCCCCCCAGCCCGGCGCCCCGCCTGCGCCGCCCCCCGGGGCGAGGACAAAGGGCCGGGGCAGGGCCGCCCCGCAGCCGCCCCGGCGCCCGGGGCCCCCCGCGGCCCCCGCGGCCTGGACGCCGGCCCGAGGCCCAGGGCGCCGCCGGCGGGGGCCGGGGGGATGCGGGCGCGGGGGCGGGGGGGTGCGGGGGGGGCGGGGGGCGGGGCGGTTGGGCCTACCCTTGGCGAGCGCCACGGTGGAGTTGTCGGTGTCGATGGTGTAGAGGACGCCCTCGTAGCGGATCTGCGCCTTGGAGATGAGGCTGATCTTGCTGCCCAGGTACGGGGTCCCCGAGGAGCCGCTCATGGCGGCGGCGCCGCCGGGCCCGGCCCCGCCTCGCCGCCCGCCCGCGCGCCCGCGCCCGCCCGCCCGCGCCCGCCGCCGCCGCCCGCCGCCCGCGGAGCGCGCCGAGGCCTGCGGGACCGGCCTGCGAGGAGCGCGGGGAGGAGGGGCCGCCGCGGCACATCCGGGGCTCGCGCCGCCCCCGCACGCCCGCCGCCCATTGGCCGCCGCGCCGGCGCCCTTTAAAGATGGCCGCGCCGCCCGCCGGGGGCGGGGCCGAGCCGCGCGCCTGCGCAGCGCGCGCCGCCGCCCGCCCGGCCCGGCGTCCCCGGCTCCCCGCCCCCGCCCGGCTCCCGGCGGCCCCCGCGCGGGCGGGGCGCGCGACACCGCGGGGGCGGGGCGCGGCGGGGCGCGCGGGCGCCGTCGGGGGCGCCCGGCCCGGCCCGGCCCGGCCCCGGCCTCAGCCTCCGCTCTGCTGGGGCGGCCCCTGCCCCCCTGCTCCAGGCCGGGCCTCCCGGCGCCGGTGCCCCGGCCTGCGGCTCCCGGCGCGGCGGGCGGGGGTCCCGGCCGGCTGGCGGGGGCGGCTGCCCGCCGGCCGGGTCCCCGGGGGCGGGGCGGGGGCGTCTCCGGACTCAGGCCGCGGGCGGGGCGGGCCGGGCACCCGGGGCGGGGGCGGCCGTCGCCCTGACTAGGCCGGGCCGGCGGGGCCCCGCGGAAGAGCTGCCCGCCCCGGCCCCGGGGCCCCGCCCGACCCGGGGCTCCCCCCGGGCCCTCCCCCGGGCCCCCTCCCCGGGCTCCCCCCTTCTGCCCGCGCGGTCCGGCCGCCTCCCCGCCGGCGGGTCCGGTCAGGGCCGGGTGGGGTCGGGACCGGCTCTAGGGGTGGGGACAGCGCCCTGCAGCGCGGAGCAAAGCGGGGCCCGCGAGAACGGGGCGTCGCCGGGCGGCGGGCTGCCGGCCCCGCCCGGGCTCGCGGCGCCCCACAGCGCCCGGGGAGGGAAGGGGCCGCCGGGGCTGGAGAAGAGCTGGGAAGTCTTCGCGGTCCGCCTGCCGAGACTTTCCTGTCCCCCCCAGGTTTGCTTTTCG